>NC_068936.1:7741678-8341678 GCF_023091745.1 Budorcas taxicolor | reverse complement strand
GCCTCAGGTAACTGGACAAACATCAGCCCCCACTTCCCTACCATCCCCCTCACTCCCCACCCCCAAAGAGCTAGTGGGTCGCACAGGATTATTGCAGCCTGAGTCGCAAGTACACACCATTTGTTGTGCTAATATGTCCCATCCCTTCGCATCTGCCCCAGCCTGGGGTCACGACCAGGGCCAAGAGGAATGCGAAAGGTGGTCAGAGGAATACGGGAGTATCCTGGGACCCTGGACCTTCCCAGTTGTGAGCCCTGGTTTCAGGGTGCTGGGGTTGGTGGCCTGCCATCCTGATGCTTTCTGAGGCTGGGACCTTGCAGTCACTAGTTGTCATGCCAGGCAAAGGAGCCACCCTATGCAGGGTGGAGGCAGTGGACGACAGTGAGCCCCTGGTAGACGGAGACGTGACAGGGATCGGGCGGTTTTTCCAGCTGCTAGCAAAAGATATCATGGAGGAGGTGGAGGTTGTGGCAGATGAGGAGCAGCAATAGGGGTTCTCTCAGGAGCTGAGAAGACGGTGGAGGAGCAGGGCCAGGAAAGGCCCAGGAGCACGACTGAGCTTCCTGGGCAAGATGCACTGCAGGCACTGTCCGCCTTGCAGGTGGAACTGAGCTCTGAGCATAAGAAAAACTGCAGGGCCTACTTCCAGTTCATGTGCAAGAATCATCAGAGAAGGAAGCCTGAGTTGGCCTGGAGGAGCGCCATCATCTGGGGCATCCCTTGCTTCTGGGCCATAGCTGTATCCTTTCTGCTGGTCTTTGAAGTCCATCACTCAGGAGGAGGAGGAGGCACAGGAACCTTTTCCCTCCTCTCTATCCTGGCAGATGCTGTTGCAGAGTCATCCATGGTCCCACTGCAAGTTGATATTTTCCTTTCAGGATCCCCCTACTTCTTGAACACATTGACCACTAAGTAGAATTACCTTGACAGCACTTATGAGTGTGGGTTTGCAAGGTTGTGGGTGTCCACCTGTGGGATCCACACGCATCTTCCCTGTCTCTCTGCAGGGTATAGGGCACGTCATTCCACTCCTGTCCACTGGTTCTGGGACTTCGAATGTTGGAGCATCCAGCCAAAGCATGGACACCAGAAGCCTTAACTTTCTCAGCTGGTTGTCAGGTGATACTACTAGAGGCAGTGTGTATTAAGTATCTTTGTCAGAATTATCCTTTGTGGATCCTTCCATTCCCTGGCCTCCTGCTGCTCACTGAGTTTGAGATTGCCTGGGCACTTCACTCCTGCCCCTTACCCTGGGAAGGCCTATCAGTGAAAGGGTGTCCTCTCTGGGGTCCCAGTGCACCTGTGTGCAGCCTTTGGGATCTTCTGTGCATTTCCACATACACCACTCAGCATCTCACAACCACCAAATGTGCTGCGCTGGAAGCAGCTTCAGGCTGCCTTGGGAAAATATGGAAGAGTTCATGGAGGAGGTGAACAGGGAGCCCCAAGGGCAGGACATGGTGCCTACTGTCACCATCTCTGACATTGCTGGACTCAGTTACCTTCAACTCCTGAAACACCTATTTTCGCTGTTTGCATTCATGTCCCTGTACTGATCAGCCCTGGGATTTCTATGGAAGGAATGATGCTAAAGCTGAAACTCCAGTACTTTGGCCACCTCATGTGAAGTGTTGACTCATTGGAAAAGACTTTGATGCTGGGAGGGATTGGGGCCAGGAGGAGAAGGGCACGACAGAGGATGAGATGGCTGGATGGCATCACTGACTCAATGGACGTGAGTCTGAGTGAATTCCGGGAGTTGGTGATGTATAGAGAGGCCTGGCATGCTGCGATTCATGGAGTCGCAAAGAGTCGGACCTGACTGAGCGACTGAACTGAACTCAACTGACTGAGCATGAGTGTGTATACACACATGTGCTTATGTTGGCTGTGTGTGTGTGTGTGTGTGTGTGTGTGTGTGTGTGTGTTTGTGTGTGTATGTGTCCGGCCCAGGGCAGATGCAGAGATGAAAGTGGCAGGAGTGGAGGTGCCTAGCAACCATAAGAGGAGTCATGAAGTGACCAGGCTGAAGGTGGTTTGTTGCCTTTTGCATTGATCCTGTCCAGGATGGGAACGAGGAAAGGATGGCCAGTGATAACTCCAGACTGTGGCTCCAGATATTTGCATTAGACCAGATACAAAACACGGTAATCATTTCTACTGTGCTGTTGCGCGTGCTTGGACCGGGAAAAGGGGGTTCATAGTTTAAGGATTCACACAGAGCAAATCACGTGGGGTGCAGCTTTGAAACAACTATTTGTGGAGCCCTCAGTGTGTGGGGCCGTGGGCTGGCCTGTGGAAATGGTGGACGTGGCTATGGCAAGACCCAGGATAGTGAGGCTAAAGTCATGCTGAGATGGGCAGAGACCTGAGGAGAAAGAGTCATAGATTGCCTGGCACACTGGAGACTTCTTCCACACACATGTCAAAAGGAGAACTGGGAAGGTACTGGGCCAATGCTGCCCCTGATTAGCCCAGCAGTCAGCACACACCCTCCCTGAGGGTGCCACACACTGGCACGATGTGACACCAAACATGAGATGTGCTAAAGTATGCTGTATCTGCAAAACCACAGGCATCCTAGGAGAAGCATGCTGTAAGTGTGGCATGCCTCCAGGCACTTCCATCCTGCCTCCCTGGCAGTGCTGAAAGGCGAGAAAAGTTCAAGTGGGTTTACCTGTGTGACCCTCTGCCAGGATATGCCTGTGAGGGAGGGAACAGAGAAGAAGCAAGGACAGTGGGTTAATTGCATGTCCCAAGGGACCTCAGGAGAGTGGGAGACAGAGAAGCCCCTGGGGGCAGTTCAGGGCCTGCTGGTTTTCAGGGTCCAGGGTCTAGGCAGTAGTGGTCCTGCTAAAGATACCCCATGGTCAGTGCTGAAAGTTCTGACACGAATTCCTTCTTTTCTCTGGGGTCTTCCCCCTGGCTTTGGGGGCCTGAGGGGCAAAGGTGCATGTCTGCACCTGAGGGAGGATTCTGGTAGTCTTGCTGGAGCAGAATCTTTGATTTTGTCATAGGGGATTTCAACCAAGTGACACTCAGAGGGATGCCGCCTTCCAGGTGACTGCCTTGGATGCCTCTGGGCCCAACCAGGCACTGGCTTCTTTGGCATGGGGGCTGAGTAGGGAAATAGGAGTGGGTGACTGTAGGGAGTCCTACCTGGGCCTAATCAGAACAACTGAAAGAGAGACCTGGCGTTTAGAAAATCACTGATGTCTGGGTGGTTCAAGCCCTCTTGTTGTTTTTGAGATAGAAAAGCTGCTATCTGCCCAAGGGAGGCATTAGCTCTGGGCCCAGAAAGTGCAGGTTTCCCAGGGCATCATCTGTTTGGGGACTCCATGTGCATGGGTAGTGTTAAACAGATGTGACGACGTGTAGGGATGCCACCTTACTTTTATGGCCTCCGGTTCCATTCTTTGTATTGGAAGAGACCCTTTATCCATGTGCATCTTCTTCACAACCTTGGATCAGACCCAGGCCTATCACAATCTCTGGGGGATTTTGGAGGCTCAGGTGTCTCTTTGGCCTTTTCCTGATACATGGAAATAGCATATGGAGGCACAAGTAGACAAGTGCACACAGAAAGCTACACAGATAGGAAGAAGAGGGGGGCTCACTCAGAATGTTGTGGGCTGTAAGGGGTGGTAGGCTAGAAAGAGGGGCACAACACTGACAAGGAATGACCTAGATGGGTGCACACCGAGAAAGCAATTCTTCAAGTCAGGTGACCTCAGCGGTCCTTGTTCTGTGGTCCTCTGAAGGAATGCACAGGCAATGGATCAAGCCAACGTGACTGGTATTGTGAAGCTGTCCAAGGTGATGGGAGAATGCAGAAGGCAGGCACATGTTATACAGCTGTTTATGGCAAGTGCTTCCAACCCTGCCCGCTGCTCTGCAGGTCAGTCCCTGTCAATAGCAAATGCCAAGATTTTGTAACCTTTGAGGATAAGTCACAGAGTTAGAAGTGCAAGGTGACATGATCGATAAGCAAGTGAAAAAACAATCAGGACAAAGAAATATGTGTGTTTACCAAAATTCACGTTCCTGTAAAAGAAGGCTTAGAGATGCTACTGTGTACCCCCGTATGTTTGTGCACATGTGCGCATAGAGTCCCTATCGGTATGCTTGTGAGTATGAGCTGTCACAACTGACCTAGCTAGGTGATGAAATTGGATAGTGAAAACATGAAGTTCTTAGGGAAAAGTACATAGCCTCTGGCCAGCAGAAGCACTGAAGCCAGGGAATCGATCCCCATTATCTCACTGAGCAAACACGTTCTAAGTGGAATCACGGTGGTGCACCTAGGATGCCTGGCAGAAAGGAGAGGCAGGAGGAAAGAGCCTGGGGATTGTGAAGAGGAAAGTCCCCTCCACCTGCAGTTTATGAAAAGTATAAAATGTACCTTATAAGCTGGAAGGAGAAACTGTACTTAATTAATTGAGTTATCTAGCTAAGAGAATTTCCATCCAAATAGCCAAAAGTGCTTCCTGGTTTCTTCTTGCTGCCTATAGTAAAATATAAAGGGAAATTTAAAAAAAAGTTTATGATAAATATTATTAAAAAAGGAGATGAACTTGCTGATTTGGAAATTTTCCAGTCTTTTAAGATGACAGAAGATGCTAAAATTAATGGCTCTAAAGCAAGATCACATCCAGGGCATTGAGATTAGGTGGTCTAAATATAACATTTTACACCACCTATATGCCAGTACTTCTTCATATTATTATTATTTTTTTTTAATAAAGGTGTTCTAAAGATGAGTGTGACTGTAAAATTCTTTGTCAAGCCTCAAAAAGCTGGAAGGGGATGCCTCATGGCATTATTTAGTCAGGCCAATGCCCTACAGAGTTTAGAGGTGTCAGTCAGAGACCTGTTCAATCACACAATAAGACTTCTACCAAGGTTCAGGGTGTTATCCCTCAGCTATCTCAGCAGAAAACCAAGACAGAGTAGGCCTTGTTATGAAGACATGTGCGATTGTGGCTTTGGAGTGGGGTGTTTTGCCATGAAACCAGTAAGATTATCAGGAGACACATCCAGTTTTTAAGATAACATATTTAAATTCAACTCGGACTGAAAGGACTAGCAATAGTACAAAGTAAGAGCTTTGGACTTCTGCCTTCTACAAGCAGGAAGAAGGCTAAGGAGCCTGTTTCACCATAATCATATACTAGCCACCTTTCATGCAATGGAATCATGTCAGAGGGCAGAATTAAAAATTCAGGTACTGAAGCCTAGGAAGTTTCCAGGCCTTAAGTCCTAATCAAAGAACTGCCCACAAGAACCCATGGTATTTCAGTACTGCTACTATTGACTTCGATCTCCCCTCCCCTTTCTGGAACAGGAGTGTCTATGAATGTTATCTATGCCTGATCCACCACTGTATGTTGGCTGTGAAAGTGAGCAGATTAACTCATCTCTTTTGTTAACACATCCTCAGGTCTAGAGGAACTACACTTGTATAATTTGAACTGATGTGTTGAAGACTTGAGAGGCTCTTGAACTGCAAGGAGATCAAACAAGTCAATCCTAAAGTAAATCTCTCCTGTATATTCATTGGAAGGACTGATGCTGAAGCTGAAGCTCCAATACTTTGGCTACCTAATGCAAATAACTGACTCATTGGAAAAGACCATGATGTGGGAAAGACTGAAGGTAGGAGAAGGGGACAGCAGAGGATGGGATTGTTGGATAGCATCATCGACTTAATGGACTTGAGTTTGAGCAAGCTCCTGGAGTTGACGGGCAGGGAAGCCTGCAGTGCTGCAGTCCATGGGGTCGCAAAGAATAGGACACAACTGAGCGACAGAACACTTGAGATAATGTACAAGTGGACCGTGATCCATATCTGAACCTGACTTAGATGACAAGGTCCTGAACTTCAAGTTAATGCTATAATGGATAAATTATTTGAAAACATTGGCAGGAAAAATGCATTTTGGACATACAAGTATGTAAACAATTTGTGGCCATGTGTGTACCACATGGTTTTAAATTATGTCCTCAAATTCCTTCCTTCTCCCCTTCACATGTGTGGTGGACTAAGTGGCTCACTTCTAATGTTACAATATTGTAGAAATGAACAATGAAGTGTCTGAGACTAGGTCATAAAAGTCACTGCAGTCTCCTTGCTCATCCTCTTGGATCTCTCACTCTAGAAGCCAGCTTAGTCGTATCTTGAGAACACTCAGGTAGCCCAGGAGAGAGGCCCATGTGAAAGAACTGAGGCTTTCTCCCAACAACCAGCAAGGAAACTGGTTTCAACAGCCATGTGAGTAAGCCATCTTGGAAGGTAATCCAAGAGCCCATGTCAAGGCTTCAGATGATGGAAATCTCATGAAACAGAGCCAGATCACTTAGCTGAATTACTCCTGGATTCCCAACTTTCAGCAGTATGAGATAATATTGTGTTAAGCTGTTAGTTTGGGGTAATTTGTTATGCAGCTGTAGTCCATTAATGCACTGCCAAATTTGGGCAATGTCTTTATCCAGGGGCGCCTGTCCATTTAGTCCAATCTAAGCCAGAATCTGCTACTTCAGTTTAGAAAACATACCCCACCCTTGATCTGACCACCCTCAGTATCAGATCAAATACATTCTCAGTTCAGTTCAGTCGCTCAGTCGTGTCTGACTCTTTGTGACATCATGAATTGCAGCACGCCAGGCCTCCCTGTTCAGCACCATCTCCCGGAGTTCACTCAGACTCACATCCATTGAGTCAGTAATGCTATCCAGCCATCTCATCCTCTGTTGTCCCATTCTCTTCCTGCCCTCAATCCCTCCTAGCATCAAAGTTTTTTCCAATGAGTAAACACTTCGCATGAGGTGGCCAAAGTACTGGAGTTTCAGCTTTAGCATAATTTGTTCCAAAGAAATTCCAGGGCTGCTCTCCTTCAGAATGGACTGGCTGGATCTCCTTGCAGTCCAAGGGAATCTCAAGAGTCTTCTCCAACACCACAGTTCAAAAGCATCAATGTTCCAGCGTTCAGCCTTCTTCATAGTCCAACTCTCACATCCATACATGACTACTGGAAAAACCATAGCCTTGACCAGACAGACCTTAGTTGGCAAAGTAATGTCTCTGTTTTTGAATATGCTATCTAGGTTGGTCATAACTTTTCACTCACCTGAATGTCTTATCAGCCATGCCTAGCCTCAGCAATGATCCTCTCAGTTGAGCCAGAATCCACCCTCACCCTTATCGTCCTCTTAATATGTTTCCACCCACTGACACCCATTCTGTTGTTGTTGTCCATTGCTTTTCAGTATCCCAGTGTCTCCTTGCAATCCCATGGACCCACCCTGTTCCTTAGCTATAAATCCCAGCATCCCTGCTGGAGTCAGATATAAGCTCAATCTCTCTCCCATATTATGTATTACTCTTACCTTGGATAAAGTTTTTCTTACCACCTTTAGTAAGTGTTATGAATAACTTTTTAACATTTCCAAGTTCTGTTAGTAAGGATTATTCTCAAAGGAATATAGTTTTATACCTTTATACTATATTCATTTGGGGGAACAAATTTCTAGAATGAAAACATTTCATGTTTTTTATCATACAAACAAAATATCTTTAAAATATATTTACATATCTTAAAAAATGTAGTAATCAGAAAAGGATGTGTATATAGACATGTCATTGTATATACACACATACCCTCAGAGTTCCAAGGAAAACTTAATTCTCAGTAAACTATAAATGAAAACATTAAGCCTGCAAATAGTGAAATCTTTGGAATTAACTTGCCAAAAATCATAGAGAATGAAAATTTTATTTAAAAATGTACACATAAATATATTTGGGATTCAGACAAAATTGCTATATAAAGGTAGGTCAAGCCCTAAGCCCTCTATGGAAAAAAAAAAAATAAGAAGAAGAAGAAGAAAAGAAATCCTCAGTATCATGTAATAACCTATAATGGAAAAGAACCTACAAATGAACAGATATGTTTCTGCATAACTTAATTACTCTGATATACATCTGAAACTCATCATTGTAAATCAAATATATCAACAGAAAAAAAATTGTAAAGAAAGCTTTTAAAATACAAGGTTATAAAGAAAAAAAAAATCCTAAAGAAAGATGAAGGTATATATGAATTGAAACAAAAATAGAAAACAACAACAATAAAACTTGTTGGGATAATAAAGTAAGAGCTGCTTTTTGAAAAAGAAAATCAGAAACATTGGTATGACTGTGGCAAATCTAATAAGGGGAACAGGATGTTAATTCCAGTACTAGAAATGAGAAATGGAATGGATTCTGAGAGATAATATTCAACTCTGAGTGTAATTACTTTTGTTTCAGGAAAGGTCCAGTCAAGCAAAAACCTGGGGAAAGAAAGGGAAGGAAAGAAAGAGGAAGAGAGACAGAGGAAGAAAGGAAGAAAAGGAAAGGAAGGGAGAAAGAAAGAAAAGTAAATGTCTCAACAAATGTTGTAAACTATCCAATAAAACAATTTTCTTTAAGATCTAAAAACAGAAATGGAAATTTATTAAGCCATATACTCATTGCCTTTGATGTACTAAAAAAAAAAAAAAAAAAAAGAAAGAAAGAATACCCATTTACACATCACTGTTTAGAAGTCCTGACCAACACAATATGATTATTAAAAAAAATAAATAAATAAAAATATGTCATGCTATTTGTAAAAATACAGACAGCAGAAATAATTTTTTTTAAAAAAATATTTCCATAAATACTAATTTTACTTACAATATTTTGGCAACATCAGCAGATGAATGGATAAGAAAGCTGTGGTACATATACACAATGGAGTATTATTCAGCCATTAAAAATAACACATTTCAGTTCTAATGAGATGGATGAAACTGGAGCCGATTATACAGAGTGAAGTAAGCCAGAAAGATGTGGAATTTAGAAAGATGGTAATGATGACCCTGTATGTGAGACAGCAAGAGAGACAGATGTGTAGAGTAGACTTTTGGACTCTGAGGGAGAGGGAGAGGGTGGGATGATTTGGGAGAATGGCATTGATACATGTATACTATGATGCACGACACGAGTTGCCAGTCTATGTTTGATGCAGGATACAGGATGCTTGGGGCTGGTGCATGGGGATGATCCAGAGAGATGGTATGGGGAGGGAGATGGGAGGGGGGTTCATGTTTGGGAATTCATGTACACCTGTGGTGGATTCATGTCAATGTATGGGAAAACCAATACAGTACTGTAAAGTAAAATAAAGCAAAAATAAAAAAAAAAATAAGCAAAGTAGACAAGGAAATTTACAAAGGGCAATAACAAAACAGTAATCTTTCCAGATATTCAATATATTTGTAAACAAAACAAAATGTCATTGCCTGGAAAAAATATAGAGGTATTGATAGAAAAACAGAGGAAGCTCCTGAAAGAACTCAACTAACTATTAACTATCTTTTGTTTGCAGGCACAGAAACTGACTCAAGTTAATTCTAAGCAAAGCCCTAATATTGTGTGTGTGTGTGTGTGTGTGTTTGTGTGTGTGTGTGTGTGTGTGTGTGTGTTTGTGTGTGTGTATGTGTGTGTGAAAATCTAGGAAATTTAGGCTGGAGAGGGAAGAGGGTAAAGACTTAAAGTGCCTTTAAGGAGGAGGAGGAAAGGGAGGGGGTTGGAAATTTCATTGTGTGATTTGAACAGCGTTGGTGAAGCTCAAACAAAGGAGGTAGCAAGCCATGTGAAAGAACAGCAGTTGCAAAGTCTTTGGATCAGGAAGAAACGGAATTTGCTGGAGGAAAAGCAAGGCCTGTGTTGTCAAAAACAGTGCACTAGTGGGGGAAATAGTAGAGTAGGACGACAGAGAATGGAAGAGAGGGAGTAGTCAGGGACCATATCCCTGGAAACTTTTTATTTGAAAATAAATAAAACTTGTACTCCTTAGGAGCATACTTCAGAGCAAACAACAGTAACAGTGTTGATAATACTAAGCAACAGTAAAAACACATAACTAAAACATTTCATATTTTTACTATAGAAATAGAATAAAGGAGATAAGAATGCAGTAGTCTGCACATTTATTTATACATAGAGTTTTCACCTAAGACCAGAACACACACACACACACACTCTTTATACACCTAAGAGTGGTTTAAGCTGACACTTAGCAAAGTGCTTTGGCCCAAGTAAACTAACTAGAAAGGCTTAGTATAATATTCAAAGTGCATATCAATCAATCAAGCACTGAGTAAATAAATACAATTTATTTGTATTTAAATTCACACACAGGAAATTACCTAAAATGGAGACAATAGACTCACTACAGCTTAGTCATCTGTAGTCCTTCCTCTTCAGTTCTGAGAGGGATGCTAACCCCTTGGTGATTATCATTTTCCAGCATTTTGTGAAAGCTAAGAGGATTTAAATAAATTGAGGAGGGGGCAGAGTGCAGAGAGACAAAGAGGAGGAGAAAGGAAAAGGAAATGGAAATGGAGAGATTTCTCCTGGCACAGGTCTACAGCCAGGATCCCAGGTTCCTTGAATGGTGCACAGAGATTGCTAGGTATCTGTCCCAGAAGTGAAGAAGGGATGACATTTAACTCCAGGAGGAGACTCAACTCCAGGAACCTATGGAGGCAGCCAAGTGTGCTGATGTTCAGGAACCAATATTTAGAGGGTACCCCACAGGTCTGTGAAAGAGCCCTTGGAAACCACAAGAAAAAAGTATAATCACAAGTATAATCACAGATTAAATAGTTGGATAGATTACAGGAAGGATAATAACTCTATGACCTGATAATTAGTAAAATAAACGAGACAATTCTTGCACATCAGACTGTGTCAAGTAAGACTGAAACTCAGTATTAGTTTGATAAAATGGGAAATTACACACACAAAGAATTAGTTGTTAACTGTACTACATTTGTGTCCAAGGCAAGATAAGATACAAAACTGAAATCTTCACATGTTCAACTAGGGTAAAGCATATGGAACTGGAAAAGTTAAGGAAAAGTTCTAAAAAGGGTTTAATCACCCTGGGTCATTTTTATCCACTACATTTACTATTCTTGGACAACTCCATTGTAGCTTAAGGGTAAGAGAACTCAATTTACCTCAGTTCATAAACTGAACAGGTTTCCTGTGATTTATCCTTTTCAGTTAAAACTCTGGGTCCAATACAAATCAAACTGGATGTCAAGGCTCTCTCTCTTTTTTTTTTTTTTTTTTTTTTTTGAAATCTTAACTTGCTTTACTATTGTGTACGACACATATATGGCTACTTCACTGTGACTATAGGCCAGCCAAATGGGAAAGGGGATGGAATGAATCAAATTCCCATTTTGGTCACTCAACAAGAGGTCCACAGGCACCAGGTCTCATTCTAATAACTATCTCTTCTTCTCCAACTGCAGTCAATGATACACAGGGCCTGCTTGATGCCTGCAGGGGTCTGTCACCAAATAAAGGCATTTTAATGGTTAGCTTCCTGAGATGTTAGGTAAAGACACTCTGAGACAGTGTTCTTTCTGCCTTGGATCCAGGCCTGGAGTGAATGTATACCTCTTCCTCCAATGGGACAAGAAGCCACAGCTCTTCACTGATTAAATCCCATGTCTGGTCCAAACTCACATCTTAGCTTCTCCATCAACTTCTCCACAGCACGCTTTCACAGCCAGATTATCTTAGATCAGCACAAGAGGCACTTCGGAGAGTTCAGCAGCACACGGGACCATATCATAAGAAACCCATTCCAATCTGGCTATATAATTGATATTGAGATCTTCAAGGCATGGAAACAGTTGAAAATTACATTGCTAAAACACTCTACAGATTATATGTATAGTAGAGCTTTCGAACTTACAAGTAACATGAAATACCAAAACATTTTGTTACTTTTCCTTTGTCCACTTCTCTCATTCCCTCTCTCTCTTATGCACACATGCACACATTCTTTTACATGTTGAGACAATTTTATGAAAAACGGGTAACAGATTTTTAAATAACATCTCAATATTCAGATCAAACAAAACTGGACTTCCTGTATTTAAAACAAAAATACATAAATTATCATCGGTTTCCCTATATTTGATATTATTGGGTAATGCTATAATTTGATTTTTTTTGTTTGTTTTTAATGGGGTTTTTAACTTTGACTGAAATACTTGCTTCAAACTTACTAAAAGTAGAATTAATTTTTTTTTTCTTCTTTTGACCTCCTAGTTTTAGATTTGGGGGGGGTGATGATTCACAATCTGATGTGTTCACAGTAATGGATGCTACTTCCACAAATCCTGGTTGAAGGGGTTCCAGTGATACCTGAATAACAACTTTTGTTTAAGGAGGTAATCCTTCTAGCTGCTTAGGCTTCTTAAACATTTGATGACACTGGGTCTTCTGCTCCCTTTTCTCTTTGAAAGTTAAAAACTAGGCGACATTTGGGACACTGGTGAAAACTCTTCTCCCAGTGCCCTCTATAATGACATCTGTATGGTGCTGCAGTTTTAAAAATTTTGAGACAAAACGGGCAAAGCAAATTCTTAGTGTTACCATGGTATGCTCTGAAATGTGCATCCACACCTGCAAAAAATGATGATCTGTAACTGCAAACCTGGCATACATAGGACATTTCACCAGGCTTATGATTATCTTTCATGTGCTGTAAGAGAACCTGATCTGTCTCACAAAACAATTCGCAGATTTGACAGACTGCAGAGGGCTCCTGGGGAGTGTGGACACTTTCAATGTGACACTGCAGCTGGAAGGGAGTAGGAAACTGGCGGAGGCAGTGCTGGCAGGTGGTGTGGTTTTTCCAGCTGTCACCTCTCTGCCTCTCAAGTTCCAAATGGTGCTTCATGTGATTCATAAATTTGACATTTTTTAGAACTTTCAAGCAGCTGAGGCATTTAAACGCTGTGTGGGTCTTCGGTTCTGGCTGCCCAACTCCTATATGCTCTCCATAGTAGAAGTCACGAAGTAACACAATCAGATTTCCTTCTGTGGGATCAACAATCTTGTTTGGACTTGCTAAACTTGGAAAATCAGTTTTTGTCAGTCCATTTTCCCCTAAAGGTCTCACAGGCTTGCAATGAACATTGTCCTTTGGAAAAGGTGTTGGACAAGGTTCTCCATTCTGAACATGGCTTAGTGAGGTATGGACACTGCCTGGTGTGCTTTGCTGAGTGGTCACTGTATGAAAAATACCTGAAGGGGACAAAGCTAAGGAATGATCCCGCATAATGCCATCACTGAGTTTAGGCCTTTTGGGATTTCTGCTATTTGTTTCAGAAGTGGAAAGTCACTTTGATACATGAGGACTTTTATTCATATCTCCTGCAGAAACTGCTGTTTCTACTGGATGCTGCAATGAACTTGTGAAAGTAATCAAAGAACAACATAACTCCTTTTGAAAAGCTATTAGGCACTATTTGTGGTGAACTATTTTTATAATCAGCTTGAGACAAAGGCTCAATAATAACAGGACTATCTGTTGATCTTGATTCAGAGTCAGAAACTGGCAAGACAGTCTTTGCTTCTGATGTAGGAGTCACATGACTAACAGGCTGCAATTTGTGAGCGTTACCGTTCCTGAAGTGAACATACCTTTTTCTCCTTGAACAAGAACCTGGGGTAACTCTGTTCAGTATGTTTGAAACGACTGGTTTTGAAGTTGAGGTCATCCCAACAAAGACCACATCAGCATCTTCATTTACATGTTCCATTCCAACCAAGATCAGTTCAGCATCATTACCATCTACTTGTTTGGTATCTTCCTCGCATTTCGGTAGTTCTGGCTCTTGTTCTTCTTCACATAACTTACATGGTGGTTCCATATTTTATTCTTGGAAGGTGTGGCCACAAGTCCCAGTGCTTCCTTTATACAAACTGCCACCTAAGTATAAACATGCTACATATTACTTAAGTACAGAAAAATGTGCTATTTGATTATCTCCAAAGCTCTAGGGTAATTATAAACATCCTTATCTCACAGACAAAGACACTGAGTGTCAAAGAGACTGAGTGACAGCTGAAAAACCTATGACTACAAGTCTACATGACTCTAGAATTATAGCTTTGTCCCATGTTGACTTTTATATCTTCTATTTAAAAAAAGGAAAAAAAAAAAAAACCCAACACCACTGATCATTAGGTGAAATCATACATAAAGGACAAGTATTTTTACAAAAGCACTGTTGTACAGTGTTTAGAAACATGGACTTTGGAGTCAAAGAAGATTAAGTTGGAATTCTAAGTTAACCACACACCAGCCACATCTTCTTGGACAAATTTATAACTTTTAAATGTGTTTCTTTATGTTAAAGAGAAACATGCTTGTTTGTTAGATATAAGGTTAAAAACTCTTTTTAAAAGGCATCAGCTATTCAATGGCATCTTGTTTTGTAGTAAAATTGGAAGAACATGTATCTTAAATGCACATTACAACTGATTCAAAAATACTAATTTCTAAATGTTAATAAAGAAAATAGGTAGCAAATTCAAAGTATAAAGTATCTATACCTAGTTAACAAACAGCATAATCCGATGTCAAGCACTTAACACAGGCCTAGGAAATTGAGAATGAACTCTCTTGATAATCTCACCCCAATTCCACACTGATATATCCTAAATTTCTCCCTCTGATCCTCGCTAAACTTAAATCCAACAATGCTTCATCTTTTACTCCACAGGTCTCTTCCCCACATAGCAGGGAAAGTGATGCCAGTATTTCTCTCATGTCCATATCAGACAGAGACATCACACACACACACAACTGATATCCCTTATGAATACAGGTGAAAGAGTCCTCAACAAAATACTGACAAACAAAATCTAACAACATATAAAAAAAGATTGTATACCATGATCACATGGGATTTAGGGAGGTATGCAAATTTGGTTCATTATATGAAAGTCAATCAACATTATGCCATTTTAAAACAATAAATCAAATAACACATCTGCCTGAAGAAAAAGCATTTCCCTGAATCTAGCACCTTTTCATAACACGGGTTAAAAAAACACTTTATAACTAAGAACAGAAGAGAACTTTCTCAATCAAAGGGTACCTGTAAAAGACCCACAGCTAACAGCATACTTAATAATGAAAAATTGAAAGCTTTCCCTCTAAGACTAGGAACAACACAAGGAAGTCTATTCCACACTTTGGCTCAATATTATCTGGCAGTTCTACAACCAGAGCAATCAGGTAAGAAAAATGAATTGCTGCCATTGTTAAAAACAAACAAACAAACAAACAAACAAAAAAACCAGTCTTCAGAATGGAAAGGAAAAAGTCAAAGCATATTGGAGGTAACAGACTTTTGTATATAGAAAATCCTGAAGAAACTACAAGTATTATAATTAATATAAAGTTTGCAGAATATAAGATAAATATTTTAAAAGTCAATCACATTTCTATACAGTAGCAACAAATGTTCTGAAAATGAAGTTAAGTAAATACTTGAATCCACACTAGCATTAAAAAGAATACTTAGGAAGTCAGAAAGAGAAAGACAAATATCATATGGTATCACCCACTTGTGAACTCTAAAATATGACACAAATAAATTTATCTATGAAACAGAAATAGACTCACCATCATAGAGAGCAGACTATGTGATTACCAAGAGGGAACAGTGAAACAGGGACACATTGGGAGCTGGTGATTAGCATCTGCAAACTATAATATTAATATATAGAATAGATAAACAATATCATACTGTATAGCACAAGGAACTAGATTCATAATTTGTGATAAACAATAATGGAAAAGGATATGAAAAAAAATGTGTGTGCATGTGTGTGTGTTTACATATGGAGGAAAGGAAAGGTAAAGGGAAGGAAAGGAAAGGACAATTGTTGGCAAGCACGTACAGAAACTGGATCTTTGTGTGTTATGGATAGATTTTAAAACGGTGCAACTGCTACAGAAAACAGTATAAAGCCTCCTTGAAAAATTAAAAAAAAAATAGAACTAGCACATGATTCACCAATTCCACTGTTGGTGGGAATGCAAACTAGTACAGCCACTATGGAGAACAGTGTGGAGATTCCTTAAAAAATTGCACATAGAACTATCTTATGACCCAGCAATCCCACTGCTGGGCATACACACCGAGGAAACCAGAATTGAAAGAGACACATGTACCCCAATGTTCATCACAGCACTGTTTATAATAGCCAGGACGTGGAAACAACCTAGATGTCCATCAGCAGATGAATGGATAAGAAAGCTGTGATACATATACACAATGGAGTATTACTCAGCCGTTAAAAAGAATTCATTTGAATCAGTTCTGATGAGATGGATGAAACTGGAGCCGATTATACAGAGTGAAGTAAGCCAGAAAGAAAAACACCAATACAGTATACTAACACATATATATGGAATTTAGAAAGATGGCAATGACGACCCTGTATGCAAGACAGGAAAAAAGACATAGCTGTGTATAACGGACTTTTGGACTCAGAGGGAGAGGGAGAGGGTGGAATGATTTGGGAGAATGGCATTCTATCATGTATACTATCATGTAAGAATTGAATCGCCAGTCTATGTCTGACGCAGGATACAGCATGCTTGGGGCTGGTGCATGGGGATGACCCACAGAGATGTTATGGGGAGGGAGGTGGGGGGGGCGGTTCATGTTTGGGAACACATGTAAGAATTAAAGATTTTAAAATTAAAAAAAATAAAAAAACTATTAAAAAATAAATAAATAAAATTAAAATAAAATAAAATTTAAAAAAAAGAAGCTAACATGGGGTCTTGAGATATTTGCACATCCATGCTCACAGCAGCACTAATCACAACAACTAAGAGGTGGAAGCATCTAAATGTCCATCAAATGTGATATATACATACAATGAAACATTACTTAGCCATATAAAGAAATTTCTGTCACATGCTACAACATGCATGATCATTTCAGACATCAAGCCAAATGAAATAAGCCAGTCATAAAAAAGATAAATTCTTTATGTTTCCACTTATATGAAATATCTAATATAGTCAAGCAATAGGAAGGAAACAAAGAATGATGGAGTCCAGGGTCTAGGGAAACAGGGAAGAAAAGAGTTGTTGTTTAATGGGACAGGTGATGTGTACAGAGTTTCAATTCTGCAAGATGAAAAAATGTAGAGATCATAACAATGGGATAAGGAATTCCCTGGTAGTTCAGGCGTTAGGACTCCTTGGTTTCCTATCAGGGGCCTGGGTATGATCCTCGATCAGGGAACTGTCATTCAAGCTGCATAGCACAGCTAAAACAATGACATCAACAACAAAACGACACTGTGACTATGTGTGTGTGTGTGTGTGTGTGTATTAGTCACTCAGTCATGTCCGACTCTTTGTGTCCCCATGGACTGTAGCTCACCAAGCTCCTTTGTCCATGAGATTCTCCAGGAATGAATACTGGAGTGGGTTGCCATTTCTTTCTCCAAAAGGCTGATGAAAGTGTGTGAAATACTTAGCATGCAAAAATGGTTAAAATGGTAAAAATTTAAGTTAGATGTTTTTTTACAACAATTAAAAAAAAAAAACATTTAACAACCAGGAAAAGAATTTAAATAGACATTTCCAACTCTTTGTGACCCCATGGACTGTAGCCTATTCAGCTCCTCCATCCATGGGATTTTCCAGGCAAGAGTGCTGGAGTGGATTGCCATTTCCTTCTCAAGGGTACCTTCCTGACCCAGGAATTGAACCCAGGTCTCCCACACTGAAGGCAGACACTTAACCTTCTGAGACACCAGGCAAGCCCCTAGCAAAATGTACATCAGTCTCACTGAGATACTTCTTCACAGCCATTAGGTTGGCTATAATCAAAAAGAGGAATAATAACAAGTGCTGCAGAGGATGTGGAGAAAAGGAATCTTTAGATATTGTTGATGTAATTGCTGTAAAATGGTACAACCACTTTGGAAAAGTGGTTTGTCAGTACCTCAAAAATTTAATATAGAGTAGCCATATGATCCAGCAATTTCACTCTTTTCTATATATCCATAAAAACTGAAAATGTTCAGTCCATGCAAAATCAGTGTTCACAGCAACATTACTCACAATAGCCACAAAGCATACACCATCCAAGTATTATCCATTAATTGATGAATGAATACATAAACTGTGATATATGCTCACAATGGACTAAATGGAAGCCATTTATCATATTCATATACCATATTAAGCTATAAAAAAAAATTCACTGCTAGACAGACATGAAATGGATGAATCTTGAAAATACACAAACTAGGGGACTTCCCTGGATATTCAGTGTTTAAGACTCTCCACAGGTTCCATCCCTGGGCTGGGAACTAAGATCCCACATGCCACATAACTAAATAAATAAATATTTAAAAAGAAAATATGACATCTGAATAAAGCCAGATACAAAGGTCACACATTGTATGTGGGAGAACTGTAGGTGGAAGAGAAGCAGGAAAGAGAAGCACTCTGTAATCCAAGGGAAACATTTTTTTCAGGGAAGAGGAAATGAACTACTCTCATAAAAGCTGCCAATAAATTAAATAAAATAACAACTAAAAATTGGCCACTGAGTTAAACATTTGAAATTCACTTGTGGCCTTGACAAAAGTGGCTTTAAAGGAAACTGAGAGAACTCAAGATAACAAAGTCTATTAACAACTCTGCACAAGTCTATAATAAACAAATATGAAATAAAAGCAGCAAAAGCAGGATGTGTTACCAAAAGATGGATTTTTAACAACAGGCCACATTATAGTCAGTCTGTTTGCTGATGGGAACCATCCAGAGAAACAGAAACTTAATCCAGGAAAAAGAAGAGGCTTGCTAGAATATCACTGAATAGACAAGAATTGAGTAGATCAAGAATTGAGTAGATCAAGCCAGAGAACACACAAGATGGAGAAGTCAATGGAAACCCACACCAGTACTCTTGCCTGAAAACCCCATGGACGGAGGAGCCTGGAGGGCTGCAGTCCATGAGGTTTCGAAGAGTGGGACAGGACCAAGCGACTTCAATTTCACTTTTCACTCTCATGCATTGGAGAAGGAAAGGGCAACCCACTTCAGTGTTCTTGCCTGGAGAATCCCAGGAATGGGGGAGCCTGGTGGGCTTCTGTCCATGGGATTGCACAGAGTGGGACACAACTGAAGCGACTTAGCAGCAGCAGCAGCACACAAGAAGTGTACACAAGCCAATTAATGTGCTCACAGTAGGGAACTGAGATCATATGAAGAAAGGCTGGCATGATAGATTAATGGGTATGGTAACCAGCCTTCAAATGAACCGCATCTTCTGATATTCCCACCCCCTGTGTAGTTCTCTCTCAATCTATCACAGGGTTGACTTGTGAGACTAAGCAAATACAGAAGTGAAGATGTGTAACATCTGAAAAAACACTCTGCACTTTATCCTGGGTGCAAGTTCTTTCCTGAATCACTCATTCTGGGAAAAGAAAGCAGCCTTCACAAGAGCAGCCCCTTGGAGAGGCCACAGAAGGAGAAACTGAGGCTTCATGAGTACCTAAGTGAGAGAGCTTCGATTCAACAAGCCAAGTCTTCAGAGGTTGCCAAGCCAGACAAAAGCTTGACTACAACCTCAGGAGAGACCCTGAGGCTAAACTACCCAACTGGATTTTAGGCCAAGAGATAACAAGTGTAAGTTCTTTCAAACTATTGAGTTTTGAGATAATATGTAAAACACACATTTCAAGTTGTTATATCATTCACATCATACTTACACACAGAAGAGTTCTCCTATAAATATAGAAAAAATTAAAACACCGAAAAAGCACTGAAAAACAGGAGTTGCCTGGCAGGCCAGTGGTTTGGTTAGGACTCAGCTCTCTCACTGTCAGGATCCTCTTTTCAATCCCTGGTTGGGGAACTAATATCCTATGAAGCCACATGTTGTGACCAAAAGAAAACATGCTGTGAAGTTCAAAGCTGTACCAGCAATAGATTACTATACAACACAGTTGTAGGCACAAGTTGCTGGACATAAAGCTCCCTATGATCTTGTCTACTGGCATGAAATGAACTCAGATGGTACCCCGCCCCCATCCAATGGAGTTCACTTACTTAATGAAATAAAGCCCTTAAGGGTACAGAAATGAGCAAGTAATCCCACGTAAACATGTTAAATCACAGCACATTTTCTCTGAATAAACCACTTTATTCATTTATTCATTTGGCCATGCTGCTTGGCTTGTGGGGTCCCAGTTCCCTGAACAGAGATTGAATCCAGACCACTGCAGTGAAAGCCCACAATCCTAATCACCAGGTCACCAGGAAACCCCACACCTGCACTGCTTTGCTTTCATAGCTAAAACCTTAGGATATGTGCATTGACCATTTTAGCCTCATCAAGTGGTAGGAGTCAGCTCCACATAGCTTAAAACCCATGGTGTTCTTACTTTTTTTCTTTCAAGAAAGCAGGAGAAAGAAAGGCACCCTGCCTGTTTTTAAGGTTGCAACACAGTGAGCTGCAAACGTGAAACCATGATGGCCTGAACTCACCAGCCACAATCAGCCTCACCTACTCCCCAATCAAGAAAACTCTCTCAACAGCAATGTGTCAGCCCACGAATGAAAGGAGAAAAACGGAAGGCAAGAAAGACTACTTTGTCTCTTATTGTAAAGATTTCTGTCACATTACCTCAGGGGCACACTGAAAATCTGAAAGCTTGAGACATCCCAGGCAGGAAAAGGTCGCATCCTGGGGGCGAGCAGAGGGAAAGGTCAGGGTGAGTCACCTGTTCCGGGAACTTTCTATCCCCCCAGGCCCTATCTGGTCCCACCCTAAGGATGCTGACCAGGTGTCTCACACTCAACCAGAGCAAGTGATTGAACTCTTCTTCCCTGAGCTTTTTCCTCCCACCTCCCTTCTCTCAGTAACAAACAAACAAACAAATACTTCATCTGCCAACTTCCAGAACCAAAGGCCTGAATCTCGCAGCCTCCAGGGATGGGGCAGCCCTGGAGTCCGAGGAGAGGCAGAGGAAACAGGAAAACGACCAAAGTGCGGTGGCGGCAATGTAGAGGCCACTAGATCGATTTTTTTTTTTTTTTTTTTTTGCTGCGCCCGACTGACTGTGCCTGGATGCAGAACCGGGTTGGGCCCGAGTCACAAACCTGCCATGAAGATTTGTGTGTGTGTGTGTTTAAATATATTAGGTTCCACAGGAGACCTGGGCGGGGCCCGGGGGCCAAGGGCCTAACAGGCCATTTCCCTGAGCTGGCTCTTCCCAGCCCCCGGGCAGGAAAGCTGCTTGAGAGCAGCGTCCACCCAGACTAGAGAGGGAAGAAGGGGAAAGGGGCCTGGGATCTGTGGGTCCCGCCGCACGCTCCCTCCTGAGGGCCCTCGGCCCCCCACAGGCCGCCCCACTGAGCAAGGTCCCACCCGCGTCGGGACCCGAGAAACCCTCCCTTGGCCAGCAGGCACCGCTTTGGCCGCACCATGCCCCAGTCCTTACCGGTCCCCCTTGGTGGCGGTGCCAGAACTGCTGGCTGCTTACCTGGCCTAGGCGGTTCCCGGAGTAAGCCTGAGGAGGCGAGACTGAGGGGACGACACCTTCTCAGGCCTGGGGCGCCGCCTTAGCTGTCCGTATAGGCGTGACAGCTGCCACCCATGATTGGCTGCCAGGTGTCGGCGCCTGCAATGTGATTGGGCGTGAGGCCAAGTTGGGCGCCTGCGCTGGCGGTGGAAACTCTGGAGACACCCGCTGAGGGTGTGGTCAGGCTGAATCTGAATATCAAGCGTCTTGGGTCTGTCAAGATTTTCAGCTCACCAAAGGGGAAAAAAGTAAAAACAGATTGCACAGTTGCCAGGACACAGGGCTGAGAATGGCCTCCAAGTCTACCAGGGGAGTCCAGTGATGGTGTCCAGCACTCACAGCCCTCAGGGGTGACCTGCCCTAAGCAAGATCTTTGCTTAAGGAACTTGACCATACACCTGGATCTTGAAGCCCCCTCCTCATAGAATAACATTTTGATCAATGCAGGGCAGCCTGCCCCTGTTTTTGCACCATCTATAGAAAGCTGAGAATGAGCTTTACTTCTTATTTTATTTTATTTTTTTAAAATTTTTATTTTAGAGACTTACACTTTTAATGACTGAGGAAAACAGAAAATAATATGATTTGCTTACGTGAAAATTGTGTGAAATTCAACTTTGGTGTCCTTAAAGTTGGAACAGGGACTTGTCAGTTTCTTTGGCTATTGTCTGTGGCTGAAAACTTGATTAATCGCCAATGATCATATTCACAAAGCCTAAAATATTTCTTTTTTGGCCCTTTACAGAGTCTTTTTTAAGTGCCCTTGTTATGCCCAGAGTCTGAGTCCCCAAAACTGAGACGATAAGATGGCCATAGCAATGCAAAAGCATGAAGGGGTTTTATTGCCAGCTCAAGCCAGGGCTCCCGTCTCATCCATCGCAGTGGAGTCTTGACAAGAGCCCCCAGCCCAGATTTACAGCAGTATTTATAAGTTTAGCAAAAAGACAGGGAGTTGGCAAGAGTTGATTGGCTGCAGGGGTTTCCTGGTATTTACTGATTGGCCAGTCATCCCTCTGATTGGCCAGTTATCATCTCTCTGATTGGCCAGAGTTACCATCTCTCTGATTGGCCAGAGTTACCATCCGGGAAGCCCCGGAATCATGACTCAGGGATTATTTTTGGCCTAGTGCACCTCTCTGAGCCTGTCATGGCTCTGGTGAGGTTGTAACAACCTGTTCTGCTGGAAGTCTCCTAATAGTCATATGGGAGAACAAAGTTTTGGTTTTGTTACACTATTTTCTTATTTATTATATTTATTTTTCATTCTTTACTAATTTCATTCCTCCTTATCACTATAAGTTTGTTCTGTTGCTCATTTTTACAACGTTTTGAGATAATTATTTGTAACTCTCATTTCTCTTATATGTAACGCTATAAATTTACCTTAATTTGTTGTTGTTGTTCAGTCTCTCAGTCATGTTGGACTCTTTGCAAACCCATGGATTGCATGCAGCACACCAGGCTTCCCTGTACTTCACTATCTCCTAGAGTATGCTCAAACTCATGTCCATTGAGTTGGTTATACTATCCAACCATCTCATCCTTTGCTGCCCACTTCTTCTCCTGCCTTCAGTCTTTCCCAGCGTCGAGTCTTTTCCAATGACTTGGCTTTTCAAGTGGCCAGACTACTGGATCGTCAGATTCAGCATCAGTCCTTCCAGTGAATATTCAGAGTTGATTTCCCGTAGGATTGACTGGTTGGATCTTGCTGTCCAACGGACTCTCAAGAGTCTTCTACAACACCACAGTTCAAAAGCATCAAATCTTCAGCACTCAGCCTTCTTTATGGTCCAGCTGTCACATCCATACATGACTGCTGGAAAAAACATAGCTGTTACTAGATGGACTTTGTCACCAAAGAAATGTCTCTGCTCTTTAATATGCTGTCTAGGTTTTTCATAGCTTTTCTTCCAAGGGCCACATTTCTTTTAAGCTCATGGCTGCATTCACATCCACAATCATTTTAGACCCCGAGAAAATAAAGTCTGTTACTGTTTGCATTGTTTCTCCATACAAATTTAACTGTGTCCCACAATTTTTGGTGAATAGAATGTTCATTATCATTCACTTCCAAGTATATCCTAATATTATCTTCTAAAGACAAGACTATACATTGTATGTACTTCCCTGGTCACTCAACTGGTAAATCACTTTCCAGCCAATTCAGGAGACACAAGAGGCCTGGGTTCGATCCCAGGTCAGGAAAATCCCCTGGAGAAAATAATGGCAATTTTCTCCAGTAGTCTTGCATGAAAATACCATGGAGATATATATTATGTATTAATATAGTTATTGATATTTTCCAAATGAATGGCATTTTAAAATGTTTCTTGGTCAAGTTCTCATTATTGCATTATAGTCAGATGACACAGTCTAAATATTATTGATCCTTTGTATTTGAAGATTTCCATTCAGTTAAGTACACCATACTTTAGATTTGCATCTCAGTGAAGTCAAAATGAAGTTGGTGTTATGTAGAGAAAATACTTGCAATGTCTAAAATGTGTATATGTGAAATGACCTCCTTTATGCCTCACAATTATTCCAGCATCTTTCAGTAGGGTACCTTTAACTAAGTTCCAGGTTTTATTCAAATTTTACCAGTTTTTCTACAAATGTTCTTTCCCAGTTTCATATTCCCATACAGGATACTGAACTGCATGACAATATATAGCAAAAAGCTACAGATACCTCCTTTAGCTTACCCTGGTCTATGCAGTTTCTTAAACTTCCCTTGTTTTTCATGACTTCTGGCAATTTTCAGGAGTCCTTCAGGTACAGGTTTCTTTTGCAGAATGACTCTCTATGGGTTTGGTATGTTTCCTGATTGCCCTGGGGTTTGTATAATTTTAGAACTATAGGTCCAAGGCAAAATATCTTTCTCATCAATTCCCATCAAGGATTCATACCATCAATATGACTTACCACTAGTTCCTCTGCCATAAAGTTGTGTCCTTCCTGCTGACATATTCTGTTCTTTGGAAACAAGTCTCTAAACCCAGCCTACACCTAGGGAGTTGGAACCTCATCTTGAGTACAATATCTAAGACACACAAATTACTGAGTATACAAGTTAATTGAAACTCATTTATAAGGAAGATCTGGTTCTTCTAGCCATATCATTTAATTTTAAATTATTTAAATTAAAGTAAAGATTTAATAGGTTTTCCAGTTGGTGCTGTGGTAAAGAACCTTCCTGCCAGTGCAGGAGATGTAAAAGATGTGGGTTCAACCCCTGGTCAGGAAGATCCCCTGGAAAGTGAAATGGCAACCCACTCCAGTATTATTGCCTGGAGAATCCCATGGGCAGAGGAGCCTGGTGCACTGCACTAATGGGGTCGCAAAGAGTTGGACAGACTGAAGTGGCTGAACAGACGCAAAGATTTAATACCTCAGTCACACTAGCTACATTTTAACATTTCCAAAGTGGCATATTAGACAAGGACATAGAAAACTTTTTCACTGATAATTCCTTAGTGATCTGGTTGTTAGGGATTTGTGCTTCCACTGCAGGGGGCAGATAGTCAATCCCTGGTTGAAGATTTAAGATTCCTTAATCCTCAAAGCAAGGCCAAAAAAAAAAAAAAAAAAAAAAAAAAAATCCTACCACATGAACACTCCATCTTAAAATTCAGATAAAGGATATAAACAGGTTGCCTCATAGAAGAGAAAAATGTGCCTTTATATATGTGAAAAGCTGATCGTCCTTATTAAGGAATACATGTAACAATTACTTAAAAATTTTCTATTGCTACAGAAATGTCTATGAATAGCACTGACTTAGGTCATTGTTTTGCTAACCTTTCTTCTTTTCAAATGTAATGCACATCAACACATGAAACTGCTTTAGCTCTGTCTCAGAAATTTGCTATTTTCACTATCATTCAGTTCAAATAATGTTTTTCCCATAACAATTTCTCTTAGGAGCAATAAGTTATTTAATTTCAGAAGCAGGATAAAGAGGAGCCTAAACCACAACATTAAAGAGGCTTGTGAATTACAGAGGTGCCACTTTTGCACTTTGAGTTCCTTGCAATCCTTACTCTATCCTCAGCCTGTTTGCAGTTATATTGCATCGTTTTCAAACTTTGGGAGTTCTGTATGCCTCAGTTATCTTTCTGTTTTTTTGTTTTTGTTTTGTTTTGTTTTGTTTTGTTTTGTCATGCAACAGAACCTATGGGATCTTAGCTCCACAACCAGGTGTTGAACCCTGGCCATTGACAGTGAAGGCATCAAGTCCTAACTGCTGAACCAACAGGGAATTCTCATATATTTTTCTTTCTTCTTGGTTGCGATTGCTTTTAGTTCCAGCACAAGTGCCCTTCAGTCTTCACTGTAGCATGTGGGAGCAGGAATTTTAATTGTCACATGCGGTATTTTTAGTTGCAGTATGTGGGATCTAATACCCCAACTAGGGAATGAACTTGGACGCCCTAATTTGGGAGCACTGAGTATTTCCACTGGACTACAGGGATGTCCTTCCCATGATCGAACCCAGGCCTCCCACATTGCAAGTGAATTCCTCATTGTATGAACCACCATAGCTTTGACTATAAGAACTTTGGTCAGCAGAGTGATGCCTTAGCTTTTTTATATATACATTTTTTAATGCTGTCTATGTTTACCATAGCTTTTCTTCCAAGGAACTAGCTTCCTTTAATTTTGTGGCTACATTCACCATCCACAGTGATTTTGGAGTCCAAGAAAATAAAATCTGCTGTTATTTTCACTTTTTAACCATTTCTTCGCCATAAAGTAATGGGACCAGATGTTGTTATGTTCATTTTTTGAAAGTTGACTTTTAAGCCAATTTGTTTCAATCTCCTTTTTCGCCATCAAGAGGCTCTTCATTTTCTGCCATTAGAGTGGCATCATCTGTGTATCTGAGGTTGTCGCTATTTCTCCAGCAATCTTGATTCCAGGTTATGCTTCATGCAGCCCAGTGTTTTTCATGATGTACTCTGCAATTAAGTTAAATAAGCAGGGCAACAGTATATAATCCTGACGTACTGCTTTCCCTATTTGGAACCAGTCACTTGTTCCATGTCCAGTTCTAACTGTTGTTTCTTGACCTGCATACAGATTTCTCAGGAGGCAGGTCAGATGGTCTGTTATTCCCATCTCTTTAAGAATTTTCCAGAGTTTGTTGTGGTTCATACAGTCAAAAGTATCATCACTTCATGGAAAATAGATGAAGAAACAATGGAAACAGTGATAGACTTTATTTTCTTGAGCTCAAAAATCACTCCAGATGGTGACTGCAGCCACGAAATTAAAAGATGCTTGCTCCTTGGAAGAAAAGCTGTGACAAATCTAGAAAGCATATGAAAAAGCAGAGACATTACTTTGCCAACAAAGGTCCATGTAGTCCAGGCTATTGTTCTTCCACTAGTCATGTATGGATGTGAGAGTTGGAGCATAAAGATGGCTGAGTACCAAAGAACTGATGTTTTTGAAGTGTGGTGCTGGTGAAGATTCTTGAGTGTCTGTTGGACTGGCAGCTATATCAAGCCAGTCAGTCCTACAGGAAATCAACACTGAATATTCATTGTAAGGAATGATACTGAAAGAGAAGCTCCAATACTTTGACCACCTTATGAGGAGAGCTGACTCATTAGAATACACCCTAATGCTGGAAAATTTGAAGGAAGGAGGAGGGGATGACAGAGAATGAGATGGTTGGATGGCATCACAGACTCAACGGACTTGAGCTTGAGCAAGCTCCAGGAGATGGTGAAGGACAGAGAAGCCTGGTGTGCTGCAGTCCATAGGATCACAAAGAGTGAACATGACTGCCCAACAACAAATTAATGTTTGTCTTGCTTAATGTTTTTCTTGTTTCTGCAGTTTTTCACTTCTAATTAAATCTGTTCTTTGAAACTCATGATAGGTCTAGGACCTAACGTTTTTCTACAAATAAGAGACAGGGTACATTGGTGGGGGGTGGGCGGGGGGTGTTCTGTCCCTGGGAAAGCCCTGCAGGGTTCTGCTCAGTTATATGATGAAACAGACTGACAGTGCCAAGTGTTCGGTTAAAATGAAATGCCAATACTGTCAGTGGAAATATACATTGCTTCAATCAGTTTCAAAAAAGCATTTGACTGTACCTGCATGTTAGAATGGCTCAGTCAGTAACATCTGCCTGCAATGGAGGAGACCTTGCTTTGGACACTGGGTCAGGAAAATCCTCTGGAGAAGAAAATGCCAATCCATTGTTGTAGTCTTGCCTAGAAACCCTATGGACAATGGAGCCTGGTTGGCTAGAGTCTATGGGGCTGTAACAGTTAAATACCACTTAGCAACTAAACCACTACCACGTGCATTATCAGAAAATCTCATGTCTAGACATATAGATATATATATCCTAGAGAAATTACAATGTAGGACACAAACAGGATCATAGGCAGGTTGTTCAAAAAGGCAAAATAAGAGCCACACGTTTCAGGCGCAGTAAAATGAACATATAAGATTGTGCCCATTCATCTGAGGGAATTATATCCAGCAATGAAAAAGAATATTCCACACCTACACACAATAAAAATGCATCTCACTTATTTAAAGGAAAACCAAGACCAGGGGATTAGAAAGTCTATTGTGTGATTCTATTTATTTAAATTTGAAACAAAGAAAAATGAATCCCTGGTGCTAGGGGTCAGAGAAGTGGTTACTCTGGGGGGCAGAGAGTAGCCAGTAAGGAACATGGATATTTCAAATCTACTTGATAGTAGAGATATGAAACAAGTACAATCTCAGTTACAGTAAAGCCGAACTTTATTTTCTTGGGCTCCAAAATAAATGTAGATGGTTACTGATGCCGTGAAATTAAAAGATGCTCACTCCTTGGAAGAAAAGTTGTGAGAAACCTAGACAGTGTATTAAAGGAAAGAGGCATTTCTTTGCCAACAATTGTCCATAAAGTCAAAGCTATGGCTTTGCCAGTAGTCAGATACAGATGGAGGAGCTCCACCATAAAGAAGGCTGAGTGCTGAAGAACTGATCTTTTTAACCTGTAGTGTGGGAGAATGGAGAAGACTCTTGAGAGTCCCTTGGACTGCAAGGAGATCCAACCAGTCAATTCTAATGGAAGTCAACTCTGAATATTCAGTGGAAAAACTGATGCTGAAGCTCCAATACTTTGGCCTCCTGATGGGAACAGTCAACTCACTGGGGGGGGGGGGGGGGCGCGGACAAAAACACTTGATACTGGGAAATATTGGAGGCAGGAGCAGAAGGCATGACAGAGGATGAGATGGTTGGATGGCATCAGCAACCCAATGGAATGAGTTTGAGCAAGCTTCAGGAGGTGGTGACGGACAGGGAAGACTGGCATACTGAAGTTCGTAGGGTCACAGGAAGTCAGACACAACTGAGCAACTGAACAACAAAAGCCAGGCAGGGTCTTTATGTACAGCTGGCTGAACCTCAATAGGTCTTTCTTGAATTTCTGGAGGTGGGTTGAACATAATTTTTTAGCCAGATCCCTGGCTGCAATATGTTTGGAATATTTTGTGTTCGTACTCAATCTTCTTTGTGTTTTTTCTGGGTGGCACTTGGGAGTCAGTGTTCCTCACAATGACGGATGCTGTCTCTCTCAGTCCCAGCTGAACTGAACTTCGGATCATGACCTCTGTTTCAGGAGGCAACCCTCACAATTGCTCTGGCTTTTTGAATGACAGATGATTCTTGGTTTGGTGGTCTATATATCCCTTCAGGTTCAAACACTGTAGCCAGCACTTGGAACATGGAAAGACCCTCCTGTTCCAGTGCCTCCAAGCGTGATTTATGAAGGATGTCACCTGTTTGAAAATTTTAAGGCAAAACAGACAAACAAATTGTCCATGTTTCCATGCTATGTTCTAAAATACGCCTCTACATTGGCAAAGGCTGACAATCTGTAATTGCAAACACGGCACACATAGGGCATTTTGCCAGGTTTGTGACTGTCTTTAATGTGCTGTAAGAGAACCTGATCTGTTTTGAAGGACAATTGACAGATATTACAGACCATGGAGGGCTCCCAGGAAGCATGGACACTGTCAATGTGACATTGCAGCTGGAACGGTGTGGGAAACTGCCGGTGCAGTGCTGGCAGGTAGTGTGGATTTCCCAGCTGTCACCCTTCTGCCTCTCAAGCTCTAGATGGTTCCTCAGGTGGGTCATAAACTTGACATATTTTGGAACACTCAAGCAGCTGAGGCATTTAAAGGCTGTGTGAGTCTTTTGTTCTGGCTGCCATCTCTTGTATGCTGCCATAGTAAAAGCCATCAAATAACATGGTCAGATTTACTTTCGTGGGATCAACAGTCTTGCTCTGGTTTGCAAGAGTCGAGAAGTCCATTTTCTCCAGCCCTTACAAACTGCATGTTCTTTCTGGATCCATAAGACTGAAACATGCCTGGTCATTGGCATGAGTCCGTGAAAATGATGCCACACCATGAACATGGCTCGGTGAGGTCGCGGAATCTTCCAAGGTCATAATCATGTTTTTCCAGGAGAGATACCTGGAGGGGCCATTGTGGAGGCAGGTTCCCCTGGGATTCCATCGCTGAGTTTGGGTCTTCTGGGATTCTCAGTGTTACATTTTACATCTGAAGTGGCCACCACTTTGAATTAAGAGGGCTTTCATCCTTGTCTCCTAATGAGAGAACAGCTCCAGAGAAACAGTGAAGCCACTGGGAGGCAATTCTGAATTGTGAAGGACAGTTTCCGGAGAGCTCGTTTTATAATCAAGTTTAGATGAAGGCTCAGAAATAATAGAACTGCTTCTTCCTCCCCATACACATTGAGAAGCTGGTGATATGGCAGCTGGCTCTGATGCTGGGGTCCTAAGATTTTCAGATTGCAACGTGCAGGAGGGATCCGGACTCACGTCGTCCTTCTTCTTCTTGAAGATGAGTCCCTGGTCACTCTGTTCAAAATGTTGGAAATGACTGGCTTTGAACTTGAAATCACTGTGTCAAGGAGAGTTCCAGCATCCTCATTGACGTGCTCCACTCCAACAAAGATGACATCAGCATTGTCGTTGTACTTATTTCTGGATTTGGATGCAGCTGTCTTTTTCTCGAATTGTGGTGGTACTTGTGCTTCCTCACACGGGAAGAGATGGGCCATTTGCAATCACTTTTGGCTTCAAGTGGCCCCTTCTAGTGTTTTTTCCACCTAAAGGCAATCACCAGACAAGGTCATTCCCTTTGATCTCAGGTGTCACTCTCTGTGTTTTTAGTTAACCCTCAGTTGTTCACCAAGAATATTAAACAGAAAACTCCAGAAATATATAACTCATGCATTTTAAACTGCAGGTCATTCTGAGGAGTGTGATAGGAATCTCACACCATCCTGCTTCCTCCTGCCAAGAATGTGACTCATTCCTTAGTTCTGAACATTCCACTCATTTGTCACTCGGTTACCACAATGACTGTTGAGATGTCACAGGGCTTGTGACCAAGTCATCCTTATTTTACTTAACAATGGCCCCAAACCATAAGTGGAGTGATGCTGTCCATTTAGATATGCCAGAGAAAAGCCATTAAGTGCTACCTTTAAGTAAAAAGATTGAAGTTCTCAGTTTGATATAAAAAGAAAAAGAAAAAAATGTATGCTGAGGTTGGTAATATCTGTGGTGAATGTGAAGAAGAGAAGATAAATCTGGGTTAATTTTGCTGTCAAACCTCAAACTGCAAAAGATATGGACACAGAGCATAATAAGTGCTTAGTTAGGGTGAAAAAAAAATCACTCAATTAGTACAGCAATATATTTCACATAGCGACTACATTCACAAAACTTTTATAAAAGTATATTGTTATAATTGCTCTATGTTATTATTACACCTTCCCTTGTGGCTCAGATGGTAAAGTGTCTTCCAACAATTCGGGAGAGTCAGGTTCCATTCCTGGGTCAGGAAGATCCTCTGAAGAAGGAAATAGCAACCCAGTCCAGAATTCTTGCCTGGAAAATCCCATGGACAGAAGAGCATAATAAGCTGCAGTCCATGGGGTCTCAAAGAGTTGGACACGACTGAGCGACTTCACTTTCACTTTCCTGTTATTATTAGGCAGTTGCCAATCTCTTAATGTGCTTTTATGAGATAAATTTCATCACAGGCATGTTCGTATAGAAGAACCATTGTGTATATAGGGTTTGATACTATGTGAGGTTACAGATGTCCCCTGGGGGTCTTGAAACTTATTCTCTGCCGATAAGTGGTGATGATTATATTTCTTTCAAAAGACAAAATTAGTATCTGATTTAATCATTGGCTGAAACATTGAGATAAATATCAACACCCTTAGACATAAGGAAACATCTCAAACTCAGTTAAGTGACATGACCATTTTAAACTTCCTTCTCCAGCTGCCACTTCTACCTTGTCTCCCCATGGTGGCCCCAGTGCTCCTGTTAAACTCTGCAGGAAAGCTGGTAGCCACCATTTTGCTTATACATCTACAATCTCACTTGGAAATGCTGACCAGCAGAAAATGTCCAAAAGAGCCCCAGCTGTCCCTTGAGGGTGCCTCTCACTCCCTCCACTCTCTGAGTCCAAAAGGCACCATAGTCTATACATGGATCAAAAATATTGTTTTAAAAATTCCAGCCAGTTCTAAAAGCAAGACTGGAACCTGCCTCATGCTGGCAACTCTCTCTCTGTCTCTCTCAGAGTGAGAGAGCATTTACACTGTACTTGAAACTATTTATACAGCATCAACATTGTATTAGGTATTATAAGGAATGTGGAGATGATTTAAAACATGTGGGAGTATACCCCTAAGTTACATGCAAAGACTGCACCATTTTATATAATGACTTGAGCACCCATGGATTTTTGTATCTCCAGGCGCAGTGTTCCCAGACCCAATCTCCCAAGGGTACCAAGGAGGGAGGAAGGGGACTTCTCACGACTTTTACTGCTCCCCATGCCTTGGATGATGTCTCAAGTACCAGCACCCAACTCCTGAGCTGCCTTGGTCCACAGTTTCTCTGCTAGGCTTTCCTGACCATGACGTCAGAAATCACAGCCTACCCCAACTCACATGCCATATTCACCTCCAGAGCTATTGGGTTACTGTAATTTTGGTTTCTAGAAAAACACATAGTGTCTGTCAGTGCTACATGTCTGCTGCATAAATAAACAGTAACTGTTATTAAACAATCATTTCTCTGTACCACAGGCTTGACCCACTCATTCCTGGCTCCCCAGGAATGATCTTGATCTTACACTTGATCAATGATCCCTTACACTTGATCTTAGTCAAAAGGCTGAGAAGCAACTTCTCCAAGCATTAAATGACTTCCAAATCTGAATGAATTAAAACTATCATGCGAGAGAGAAAGTCAGCCAGTATGTAGCTGGATGCTGACAGAGGCTGTGGTGATCTTTGAAATAAAAGGTTTGTAACACAATTATTCTCCATTTAATACATTTGTTGATAGCTTCCATGACATTAACACGTTTCATAGACATTAAGGGACATTATAAAGTTTACATTTGACCATTTCTGATACCAGGCAACATTTCATCAGTAGCATATCATAGTTTGGTTGTGTGTAAATGATGGCCCTAGTGGTAAAGGTCCCTCCTGCCAATGCAGAAGATGTAAGAGATGCAGGTTCCATCTCTGGGTCAGGAAGACTCCCCTGGAGGAGGGCATGGCAACCCACTGCAGTATTTCTGCCTGAAGAATACTATGGACAGAGGAGCCTGGTGGGCTACAGTCCATAGGGTTGCAAAGAGTCAAAATGACTGAAGCAACTGAACAAACATGTATACATATGTATAGAAATATATATGTTATAGTGGTTTGAAAAGTAATGCTGTGGGACTTCCCCAGTAATCCAGTATTTAAGACTCCTCACTTCCAGGCCAGGGGCATGGCTTCAATATCTGAACAGGGACCTGTGATCCCACATGTCACTGGGTGTGGCCAAAAATAAAAGGAATAATGTTGTATCTTACAGCTGATATCATCTTAGATTTAAAGAAAATTTCTATTATTCGTAAGCAGAATCCAGCCTACTAAATTAATGTCACAAGTCACTGAAGGGAAGCTAGCTGCATTATATAGGCAAATTATTTAGACAGGGATTTACAAATTGGCTTGCTTCCTTTTAATTTTTTTTTTCCCAACCAGCAAACTGAGTGATTTTTGTTTCTTTTTTCTTTTTTTTTTTTTAACTTTTATAAAACGTTTAATATTTTTTCCTTTTTTTTTTTTTCCAGTTTGGAGAAAAACAAAGGAAAATTTTGTGACATGAAAATTATATGATACCTAAATTTCAGTGTTACAAATAAAGTTTTATTGGAACACAGCCATCATCCTTTGCCACTGCCTGAGGCTATTTCACCCTGCTAATGGGAGAGACCTCATGGCCCTTAATGCCTGGTTACTCTCTAGCCCTTTACAGAGAAATTTTGCAGACTCATGGCTGCAGAGAACAAAAGGAAGCATTCCAAACCCCATGGCTCACCAGCTCCTGAAGTCCAGTTGACTCAGTGCAGCTAAACACTTCCTACTCTGAGACCAAGTGGAGGGTGAAGCTGGAGTGTCTTTGTCTCCACGTCCCAGAAAGATTTATCTGGGAATAGCAGCACCGCTTCCTGTGTCCAGTGTCTGTGGAACTCCTACCTGGCTCTCCAAAAGCCTTTTCTCAGTGAGGCTGCATCAGGAGATTCCAAGCCTTTTAAAACCCATTCTAGTCCAATCCATAGTACCGAAACCAGGCTCCAATCAGGTTTCTGAACCAATTTTTCCCATAGGATCTTTCAACTAGAAACATTTCTAGCAAAGCAAAATGTTAGAGAGAGGAAAGAATGTGGGTGGGGATTCAAGGCTCCTCCCAGGGGCTATTTTCCAGGTCTCAGTGTGGTGAGAGTCCCCACTTGCATCTCTGGCATCCAGAAGCCCACCACCTTATCTCCAATTTATCTGAATCTTTAGTTATTTGGGGTTCAATAGCTTAAGGGGAGGGGAAGGTGGTCCACACAGCTATTCGAACAGGGTATGGGCTGATGTCAGGAACCTAAAACGCCAATAGTTCTCTTCCAATGGCAAATAATTCTCCAGCTGCAAACAGCGAAACCCTGTCCTCTTCCAAGGGCAAGGGAGTGGGTTTGGGGGGAGGTAGGGTGAGGATGCAGGAAGCAAGCTTACTCCCAAGTGATCTGCACTTGAAAACTCAGCACCTGCTGGTTTTCCAAGGTCCTCATTGTGAATTTACGTGCTGAACCCCAGGAGCTTTTTCTAGGCAGGAGCTCATGTTTTCTTAAAACACGTCACGGGTATCAGGTCACACCCTGGTCCCCTCCTGCTCCCTTCCCCCCTTACTCGCCCTCTTCTCTGTCCTCCTTTGCAGCACCTAGATTATATCTCATGCTTTCCATCCCACTGCCTTTATAGCCCTGTGCACTCAGATTCTTGGGGGGGGGGGGGCGGGGGGGGGGCGGAGGGTTTCAGAGAATAAATATGTGTATTTATATTCATTATAATGTAACAGATTTACTGAATTAGAACAAAACTGATGTTCACTAATGAACATGATCTCAAGTGCTGTGACCAGATATAACATCAAAAATACCATTCTTATCAAATCAGTATGTGTTCCCCTTAAATTTGCAGAATATATGTCCATTACATCTCAATGAAACAGGGAAAAGACAAATAAAAACTGACCATTACAAAGAGCTCGTCTTATACTCTTTTAAGAAGCATAATGGTCAGTGCTGTGCCTAGTTGCTCAGTTGTGTCTGACTTTTTGCGACCCCATGGACTGTAGCCAGCCAGGCTCCTCTACCTATTGAATTCACCAGGGAAAAATGCTGGAGTGGGTGGCCATATCCTTCTCCAGTGTTGGTGACTATCAGAACTCAAGGCTAGGGACTTCCTGGCGGTCCAGTGGTTGAGAATCTGCCTTTGAATGCAGGGAATGTGGATTTAATACGTGATGGGTAAGATCCCACATGCCACAGGGCAGTAGAATGGACAAAAGATCCTGCATGCCATGACTAAGACCCGAAGAAGCCAAATAAGTGAATAAAACTGAATATTTTTTAAAACTCTATGCTCTTTACATTCTTCAGGATATATTTGAAAGCATGATATTAACAGGTTTTTTTTTAATTTATGGACACACCATGAGACTTCCTGCAGGAGCTTAGTTTCCTGACCAGGGGCTGAACCCCGGTCACCAGAGTGAAAGCATTAGGCACTAACTGCTGGCTTGCCAGGGAATTCCTAGTTTGATTTACTTAAAGGGTTTATTTTTATTGCATGCCAAAATGTATGTCCTTTGCAGTGTTTACACTAACAACAGAAACATTTTGGATGTCAATTTTAAAATGTTTGCAAAAACTTAGGGGAAAGGAATAAACATTTTGACTACCTATTTATGCTTCTAGGCTTCCCTGATGGCTCAGAGAGCAAAAAAAATCTGCCTGCAGTACAGGAGACCAGGGTTTAATCCCTGTGTCAGGAAGATTTCCTGGAGAAGGAAATGGCTCTCCACTCAAGTATGCTTGCCTGGAAAATTCCATGGACAGAGGAGCCTGGCGAGCTACTATCCATGGTTTTGCAAAGTGTCAAACACAACTGGAAAACTAACACTTTCACTTTCATATGCTTCTAAAGATTGCTCAAATCTCAGAATCACCTGGGACATTATTAAACATAGAGATTCCAGGGCTGCATATCACACCCAAGAAACTCAAATTGCCCTAGCAGAGGGCCTGGGAATCTGAAAATTCAATGTTTTCCTCACTTGATTCTGAAGTGAAGTGAATCCCAGGGTGTAAAGTCATCCAATACTTTGGGAAAGATTGATCTCTGGTGGCTCAGCAGTAAAGAATCCACCTCTTAATGCAGGAGACCTGGGTTCAGTCTCTGGGTCAGAAAGATCTCCTGGAGGAAGAAATGGCAACCACTCCAGTATTCTTGCCTGAGAAATCCCATGGACACAGGAGCCTGGCAGGCTACAGTCTATGGGGTCACAAAAGACTCAGACACACAACTTAGCAACTAAATCGCAACAGTGAAAGTGAGGGTTGCTCAGTTGCGTCCAACCCTTTGTGACCGCGTGGACTATATGCAGTCCATGGAATCCTCCAGGCTAGAATACTGGTGTGGGTAGCCTTTCCTGTCTCCAGGGGATCTTCCCAACCCAGGGATCAAACCCAGGTCTCCCACATTGCAGGCAGATTCTTTACCAGCTGAGGCACAATGGGAGTCCAAGCAACAATAAGAATATGCTTAAAATACCCAAGAATCTACTCCTTCAGGAGACCCTAAAGGTTGAGGGTCAGGAATTCATCTTTTTCTTCATCTGACACACTGAGCACCTGCCTTGGGAGGAGCAGGTTATTGGTAATTCAATAAACCAAAGAGATGCTGTAGCTTGAGCTGGGAGCTTCATCCTCCCCACCACCCTTCAGAGATTCTAGGAGCTCCACACCCTCTTTTGGGGCTTCTGGATGTCCTTCGTATTGAAGGAAATTAGGGCATAATCAAAGCTCAGAGATCTGGATGCAAACATCTCAGTATGGGCCACATTTTCAAATCTCCTGGGCTATGCTTCTTAACTCTCAGTGAATCTAAGGAATTGCCTATGTGTCTTGTGCAAAAACACATTCTCATCCAACAGTTGTGGATGGGGCCTGAGAGTCTGAGTTTCTAACAAGCTTCAAGTGTTTCCCTGGCTGCTTAAGGTGTCCATATTAAACGGTGAGTACTAAAGAGCTTTTGAAAAGTACTGATGTTCTGACTGATTCTGCCGATCTTACTTCATACCCACAGACTCACTATCTCCAGGAATGGGACCAGGGAGTCAACATTATTAAAGGTCTCAGATATTTCTAAGGAGCCCGTATGGTGCAAATGTATAGCCAAGCAAATCATCCTACCATCAACCCTAGGAAAGGGTTCATTATGTCCTGAAAAATCCATGTGTTGGGGGGACTTTCCCAAAAGCCCAGTGGCTAAAACTCTCCACTCTCAGTGCAGGGGGATGGGCTTCTGTTCGTGGTCAGGGAACTAGATCCCATGTGCTGCCAAGAAGACCAAAGACCCCAAATATCACAACTAACACCAGGTGCCATCAAATGAATTAATTCATTTAAAAAAATCTGTAGAATTTCTAACCCCGAACACTGGAATGTGACCATATTTGTAGATTATACCTTTAATGAGGTGATTAAGTTAAAACAAAGTCACTAGGGGGGACCCTAGTCCATTCTTATGGTTCTCTATATAAAAAGAAAGAGGGAAATTCCCTGGAAAGCCAGTGGTTAGGGCTCAGAACTTTCACTGCCAAGGGCCGAAGTTCAACCCCTGGTCTGGAAACTAAGACTCAGAAGAAAAACAGCATGGCCAGAAAATAAAGAGGAAATTAGGACACACAAGACATCAAGGATGCATGGCCATAATGGGACAGGAGGACACAAGAATGCAGATGCGTTCTCATAAAGGAAACAGATCTCCAGAGACACCACACTGTCAACACCCTGATCCTGGATTTCTAGCCTCCAGAACTGGGAGAAAACAATTTCCTGTCATTTAAGTCTCGTGTATTTCTGGTGGCCACCTTAGTACATTAATGTGTACTTTAGATCAGGAGTCCCTAGAGAGGGCTCACCTCAAGGACAGTAGAGGGTATGCAGGTGATGACTCAGCTCCCAGCTGACTCCCAAACATCAACAAATGACCACACACCAAGATTTTCTAGGACCCAGCCTGCTTCTTGCAGACCACTACTGCTAAACTTCCCCACGCAACTCACTTTCTGTCCACCCCCCCCCCCTTTTTTTTTTTTTTTACTTCTCTCCTAGACTCTGAGGGACAGAACCTTGAGAACAGAGTGAGGTGAGGACTGTGCTCAAAGAATCCTGGATGTGAAGGAGAGTATGTGTTTTAATGAAAAAAAAAAAAAAAGGAAAAAAACCCAAAGCTGTCTAGTAGAAGCTTGTCACCTAGTGTACAGAAAAGCCTTCACAGGTGAGGAAGAAGCAGAGGACATGATTTCAACCTCTTCTTCTTCAGGAAAGGTTTCCAGGAAGGAGGACAGCATGCTTTCTGTAGATGGATTGAGGGCAGATGAATTTATTGGAAAGCATTGGGTAGCCAGGAAAGGAATATGAGTGGAGAGGGGGTATGTCATCCTTCAGTTATCTCTACCTCTAGAAGTTTCTATGATATGGGCCACAGTCACAGGTCCCCCAGAGGTCAGGGAGAAAGGAATGTTAGGTGACTTCATCAAAGCCTGGCCCATAGAAGCCTGGCTATCAGCAGCCAAAGTCAGGCTTCTGGGGCACCCACCAGGCTCCATAAATGACCTAATGGGAACTCTCTGGTAGTCCTGCAGTGGCTAGGACTCTGCACTTTCACTCTGAGGGCGTGGATTCTATCCTTAGTTGGGGAACTAAGATCCTGCAAGCTGTGTTGGCTGGCCAACAACAACAAAAAATAGAAAGACAGACATGACCTGTTCCCACCTTTCCTTCCATGGATAACCCCAAGGCCAACTCCAGTCCAAGTCCATTGCTGTGGTCAAGGAGGAAGCTCCCTGGGGCTTGTGGCCATGGAGTGACATGTGGTCAGCGTGAGTGTCCGCCAACAGGGCTGAGCATCTCACACCAACTGAGAACCTGGTACCCAGGAGGAGATCAGGCCCTTGGGACACAGGCTGGTGCCTGCTGACATACAAATCAGGGCTGTGTGAGAATTCGACTCTACAAGGTGTCCAAAAGGCACACCTTTCAAGAAAGCACTAATCCAGGTGGCTAGCTTCTACCCACTTCTTCTGTCTTTAGGGGAGAGCTTGGCCCTTCCATTGTTCTCACAAATCTTTTCCTCTTCTACTCTCCCTGGAACAGCTTTATCTCAATGCAACCCCATGGACTTCAGCACACCAGACCTCCCTGTCCCTCACCATTTCCTGAAGTTTGCTCACGTTCATGTCTATTGCATTGGTGATGCCATCCAGCCATCTTATCCTCTGTTGCCCTCTTCTCCTTCTGCCCTCAATCTTGACCAGCATCAGGAACTTTCCCAGAGAATCAGCTGTTTCTATCACATGACCAATATAGTGGACCTTCAGCTTCTGTATCAATCCTTCTAACAAGTATTCAAGGTTGATCTCCCTTAAGATTTACTAGTTTGAACTCCTTGCTGTCCAAAGGACTTTCAGGAGTGTTCACCAGCACCACAACTCAAAGGCAACAATTCTTTGGTGCTCTGCCTTCTTTGTTGTGCAGCTCTCACAACCGTACATGACCACTTGGAAGACCATAGCCCTGACTATACAGACCTTTGTTGGCAGAGTAACGTCTCTGCTTTCCAACACACTGTCTATGTTTGTCATAGCTTTCCTGCCAAGAAGTAACCGTCTTTTGATTTCATGGTTGCGATCGTCATTGCAATGATTGTACAGCCCAAGAAGAGGAAATCTGTCAGTGCTTCCACCTTTTTCCTTCTATTTATCATGAAGTAATGGGGCTAGATATCATGATCTTAATGTTTTTAATATGTAGTTTTAAGCCGGCTCTTTCACTCTCCTCCTTCATCCTCACCTAATCAGTGCAGAGCGTCTGATTTCTTGCTGCTTCTACTCTCAGTTCTAATTCCCTGAATAAGAAATTATAAAGGGATTGTTTTTTAGCTTAAATGCAAGGGTGGGACAGAGAGGGACCAAAACATATGGGACTATGATACATTGAGAAACTCAATCAATGGTGACTTGCAGCACCTTCTTACCTACAGGATTAAAGGTGACATGAAAGTGTTAGTCAGTCCTATCTGATTCTTTGTGACTCCATGTACTGTAACCCAACAGGCTCCTCTGTGGAATTCTCCAGGAAAGAATACTGGAGTTGGTAGTCATTCCCTTTTCCAGGGGATCTTTCTGATTCAGGGACTAAGCTTGAGCCTCCTGCATTGCAGGTGGATTCCTTACCATCTGAGTCACCAGGAAAACTCAAATCAAGGCACTGTTAATTTCCAGGACATTACTATAGCAAAATTTTGGTGGTCCATGCTGGTTCCAGCTCCTTCAGTCACAAAAAGGGGTATAGTTGGAGCCCACCACTCTGAACGTGTGCTGTTATTTTGTTTAGTTGATAAATCTTCTCTGACTCTTGGAGGACTTGGTCTCAGCAAAGAGCTCTGGTGGGAAAAGAGAATTAATTAAAAGCCTTAGTATGGCCAGGTTGGCAGAGAACTATGATTTGGAAGAAATTTTATCTTTACCATTTGGCTTAAGGTAAATACCTAAGGTTTAAGGTTTTATTATTAAAAAACAAATTACAGATGAATGACACCAAGGAGAAAAATGCCAAGTTACACTCAACACTGAAATACTGAACTCTGTAGTCACATTTTTTGACGATTGGGAATAGATTTCCATCAGTCTTTGAATAAATATTTGTGTGTGAAAGTTTTTATTAATGTAAAAACAAAATAAAACCTGTGGGGATATAAGTGACATAAAAGCACATTTGGACAATGGATTCAGGGATGTTGGGTTGTCTCTTAGAAACTGGAGGCTTGGCTGGCTGCTCAGATGTGCATGCAATGCAGGAGATCCAAGTTCAAACCCTGGATTTGGAAGATCTCTTGGAAAAGAGAACTGTTACCCACTGTAGTATTCTCAGCTGTAGAATTCCATAGGCAGAGAAGCCTGGCAGCCTACAGTCCATGGAGTCCCAAAGAGTCAGATACGGCTGAGCAATGGGAAAATGGGCATGGGCTGGTGGGTCCCAGAGGCTCCAGATGGACTGCGGTTGAATATCACCCAGGACTCTGGGGCTGATTTTGCACAGTGAACCCGTTTTGGCACTGCCCAGGGTACGAGATAGAGGATTTTCATCTGCTGAATCCACTGGGGAAAATTATCCAGTCCAGGGCCGGTGTGGGGTTAGCAGTGAGGGTACCCTGGAAGAAGGTTCCCTCCAGTGATGCTCACTCCTGGACACTTAGTTCATTCCAGGCCCCGAGGACATCCCTTGTATATGATGACAGATTGAACAGCCTCAGAAATCAGTGAGGAGGTGGATACCCGGGAAATGAGAACTACAAGGAGTAGGTAAATGGTGCCCTGAACCCCTATTGCTGATCCTGTCTACCAGAGAGCATTTAGGCCCTACTCACGCCTAGGTCCTTTTATTTAACCAATAAGAGGAGAGTCTCAGGCCCATTTATTTAACCACTAACAGGAGAGTCATGTGTTTAAAGGGGAGAATCATCATCACAGATCACAGGGGACATCAAATGATTGGCACTGAAGTTCCCTTTATTTCTTTGGAACAGTGCAATACAGGGGTAATGACACCATCAACCTCAGATTGAGGTTCACAGTTCTATTCAGAATTCAGATTCACAGTTCTATCTTTGTAGGAACACATCTCTCCAAAAATCCCACCAACGTCTCTACCAGGAGCCAGCGTGTGGAATCCCGCCCATGCCAAAAGTCATGAGGAAAGGAGCCTGACAAAACACAAAGGCGAGATCAGGCCTCGAGGAAACCCCCACTGGGCTTTCTCGAGCATCTACCCCCAAAACCAGAGTCTGCCTGCCTTACTGCATTATGCCTTCCACCTGTCCTTCTGACATGACAGGGGGCCTGTTCCCGACCACCTTTCTCTGGAAAAAGTTAACTTAGAGCTCCAGTTAATAGTCTCCTGCATATAAAAGGAGTGCCTTACCTCAAACCCCTCTGATGGCTCTGACTTGCCTGACAGGTTTCCAGACTTTTACAACTATGTATATTATTGTTCACAGATTCCCAACTGTGAAAGGCATGGGAAGCCTAAAACATAGAGCCTTTCAAAGAGTTAAAATTTATTAGAGTAGTGCTGGTGTAGGATTTCATTATAGGGCCAATGCTTGTTGCTAAGTTCCCATATTTCTTATCCACTGTGCACCTGGGAGTGCATTAATTAACATAGTTGGAATGTAAGAAAAGCAAGTGTAGGCTTGAATTTAATCATATCAGATCTTTGAGCTAATTGGTTCTTTCTTGTAACTCACTGCACCTTTGCTCTGTGAGAAATGTAATTTTGTTTGGCATTTTCTGAGGCTGACATGGATTAGAAATATAAAGAAAAAACACTTTGAGGGAAAATAAGTTTTCTGGTTGAGAAGCCTTTATCAAAAGAGGGTCATAAAATGTTCACAGGCCTACAAGGCCAGAAGATAATGTACACAACAGGATTTGTGGGAAAGGTTTGCATAAAAAAATCCTGGTTTCGATAAGGGCAAAACTGCTGGAATGTTTGGGCTGACTCTGTATGACCTTGCATCTTTCATTTCCCTCTGTGTACAAGTAAAGGTATAAAAGACCTTTTTGAAAATTAAAAAAAAAAAAAAAATGGGCCTCGCTTGAAGAAGCTTTGTCACCCCGTGTCTTTTTTTCCTCTCTTTTACTTTCTTTTTCAGGCTGATCCCTTGGAGCATAGAGGCTCCCTGCATTCACTCATCTGCCCGGGTTTCTAAGATCTGAACAGGAAGACGTTCTGAGTCTTCACTCCCTTGGGAGATCGGGAGGGCACTTGTGGCGTTCATGAACAGGGCAAACTCCTTGTCTCGGAGTTTTATTGGCTTTCTATGTAAACCAAGGAATATCAGCCTCCTTCTCTCCTCTATTCCTCTCTCATTCATTCATTCATTCACCAATGATATTTCTCCTTCAGGTTTCCCTGAATCCTGTGGGGGCTGGATCCCAGCACCCCTCTTCCCCAGCCTACTCTAAATCACCATTCCTTTTCCCACATGCACTGGACAATTGTCTGAAACTGTGGTTTGTGTTCCTTTTAGATGCACTGAGGTCTAGGTGGCAGTGCCCCAGTGCCTAGGACAAAGCCTGCAACTCGTCAGCTGGGCTAGGCAGGCATGTAGCAGGGGCACAGGATCAGCTCGATATCGTAGAAGATCTGATCACCGCAGTGTGGACTGGGGTTGGTGCTGAACCAGACCATGTTGGGCCACCCAGACTTGCACAGAAGCTGCTTGAGCCTGGCGTGCAGCTGAGACAGGAGGCCCAGGTTCAGGGTGCTGTGGACATACTCATAGCTCTCCAGGGGTGCAGGATACAGCATGTGGCTCAGCTTGCTTAGCCCCATAGTGTGGTGCAGCACGCTCTCCAGCATGGCCATGCAGATGGGGTTGCTGCAGAAGCTGAAGGTGGTGAGCTGGGAGCAGTGGCTCAGGGAGGGCAGGAGGGCCCTGAACTGGGAGTCCATGATGTCACACTCGCCCAGGTCCATGTCCTGGAGGGTGGCTGAGGTCCTCTAGATAAGGACCTGCAGGGGCTCCAAACTGAGGCTGGTCAGGTTGACCCTGCTGAGACCCACGCCCTTCAGCAGGGTGACGCTCAGGCACTGCGACAGGTACATCAGGTCTCACTCAAAAATCAGGCAGTTGGTGATTGACAGGGTCTCCAGAGGTGTCTTTAGGAACCTGCGGATAGGCAAGGCAGTCAGTCCAAAGGGCAGAGGTGGCAGGTGGAGGGATGTGGGGAGGAGAGGCCTGTTTCACCAGAACACAGAACCTGGCCTCTCTCCATGTTGATGGGAAGGCAGGGGTTTTCTGGGGGAAGATCATGTTCATATGTGTATGACCTCCCCCTGCACAAAATGATGAACTATTGTCAATGTGGGAAACAAACATTAAACCAATGTTATTGGCCTATTTTAGCTTAATAGTATTTGGTTAGCAGGAATTAAGATGTTTTTACAGGACATGACTAGTTGAATTCCACGGCAGGGTAGATGCAGGTGACATGGGTTGGTGGGTCCCAGCAGTTACAGATGATCCTTGGGTGAATATCCCGCAGATATTCGGGGGCAACAAACCATCCATCACCACCAACAATTATTTCTTTCTTCTTCTTCTTCTTTTCTCTCTTCCTTCCTTCCTTCCTTTCTTTTCTTTTCTTTCTTTCTTTCTTTCTTTCTTTCTTTCTTTCTTTCTTTCTTTCTTTCTCCGCCCCCCCCGTCTGTCTCTCTCTGTCTCTCTCTGTCTCTCTCTGTCTCTTTCTCTTTCTTTCTTTCTTCTGGTTTATCCCTGAATACATTTATTCCTAATGCTTGGAGTTTGCAGCTGCCAAAAAGGGAATCAATGCAATGCATTCATACAACAGACTAAGCTTCATCCTCTCAGCTTTTATCACTTTGTTCAAGGCAGACTGATAACCTGTTATTGAGGATTTCCTATGTATTCAGAAGTCTTAGAGGAAAACAATAACTGTAATTTGGACTTAGAGAGATTGGAGCCACTTCAACAATGATGCTTATTTACCTTTTTATCTTCTCTAGACTGCTTAGGAGCTGCAATTTCCCCTCATGGTCCCTCCTTGTCATCTCGAGAATCACCAACTTTCTGCAGCTCACCTGGAGCCTAAAACAGCTCAGGACAACTGTGGCAGGTGGGAGGGAGAAACAGAGCTTCGGACTTCAAACCTCATGCCTGATGGACCAATGTCCTCCTTGCTTAATTATTTGTCATCACGTCAGCTAAGACATCACTCTCTCGGAAAGAATTCCGAAGGGCATCACACCTGACCGCCACTATGCGGGCTCCCAGAAAGAAGTTCCCTTTGACAACATCTAACCTAGGCCATGCCTCTGACCCTAACCAGGAAGGTGACCTGACAAGATGCCTGGGGACAGACCGGCAGCATCGTGAGGACTTCTGAGTGGCCTGGGCACCCTGGCAATATCCACAGCAGGCACAGAGTACACATCCTGATGGTAATGAAAGAGAGAGGCCCATTCTGGTCTACGGAGCTGATGCCATGCCTTACCTGAGCACCTGGTGCAGGCGGCTATCGAGGAAGGAGATGGAGTTCAGGTAGAGCTCCTACAGGTGAGGCAGGTTCAGGAACTGGGCCGTGAGCTGGGTGATGCAGTGCTCCTCCTGTTTGGGGGCTGTGTGTGGCAACACGTGGATGTGCCAGAGCAAAAGCCATGGCAGGCTGCCGATCCGGCCCAGGTGCAGCACAAACCTGCACAAAGTGGCCAGATTCCAGGTTCAATTCACCTCCAAGTCCTCGACACAGTCCAGCTGCACCACCTTCAGGATCCTCCTGATGTTCTGCATGGGCATGGTGGAGATCCTCAGCTTCTGGCAGCTTAGGTGCAACAGGATCCTCCTGTTTGGCCTTCTTCAGCAGGTAGCTGAGGGTCTAGTTCCGGGCGTCCTCCTTGAGGCACAGGTCAAGCAGCACCTGCACAGGGGCCGTGGCAGCTTTAGCACATCTGCGCCTCCACCCTGCACCTCTTCTGCATGGACTGGGCTGGCTCGGGCTCCAGCAGTGAGCAAATACTGCCGTGTTGCTGGAACATATGGTCCAGATGTCCTGGTGGGCTTTCCGGTGCAAGTTCAGCAGCTGCAGCTTCCACCGCCTGCATGGCTGTGGGGAACATGCTGAGCTGTGCAGAGGCCGACAGGCACCAGGACCCCGCAAGGGCTCTGCACTCCGTATACCACAGCTCCTCCGACTTCAGGAAACTCCTTTGTCCCTACTTTAATGGACATTGCTGGGGAGCACATGCCTTCTGTCCCTTCTGTCCCTGAACCAGTCCTGTACACCCGGAGCCTGTCCAAGTGACCCCGTCATCCTCCTGCTCTGGCTGCATCTTGCTCACACCCCCAGGCCCCACCAGTCTGCCAGGTTGACCTTACCTGGGTTGGACCCCCTGAGCAAGCAGGACTTCCAGGTCATTGAGTGGAGCCTGGAAGGTCTCCAGATGAGGCTGGTGTTTCTTTATCAGTGTCCCCAGATGGAGGCAGGGGAAGGCCTGGACTGAACCACTGCATTCAGGGCCTGGGTGGGCCTCTCGGCAAAGGCCACCATAAACAGTAGTGGGAAGAGCTATATGGGCAGCTCCTCCAGGGGCACGATGGCCAAGGCCTCATTCCAAGGCAGGCTCCGGTCGGCCAGGTCCAGGAGTTGGGGTGGGTCCTGGACACCCATTCTGAAGAACCTACTCTGGAGCGAGTCCTGAGGGGATGTCAGGGAACAAGGGTTGGGGGGGCGTGTTCTTCTCTGGCCAAGGAACCAGGGAGACCCTGCTTGCTCTCTCTCCACCCTAGAGGAAACTAAGGAAGGCTCAGAGACATCCTATGGCCACAAAGTCACAGCTCTGGCCCCACTGGTACCAGGACAAGCATCTCTCCAGGCAGCCAAAAAAAAAAAAAACAAGGGACAAGGTGACCTCTTGCCCCATCCCGTATCTACCAGTTGCTGCATTTAATCCTAGCTCTGCTGGCCTGTAGATACATAGGAGCCTGACAGCTGACCCCACTTTCTGCAGAGAAAGCTTCTGATTATTACTCAAGGGCTGAAAACAGGAATAAGGAGTTTAGCCCAACACAGCCTGTCTCTAAACTCCAACCAATAACTCATACAATGGGTGCTGTTATGTCATTTAATCAAAAGACATACCTTTCACCCTGTGTCTCTTTTACAAATGTTATTACTATTCAGTTCAATGGAGCAAAACATTCACATTCAGAAAAAAGCCACCACTATTTAAAATATTCTACAGATATATTTTTTTAGTTCCATGGAATTAAAAAAGCAGTGTTTAGCTTTCAAAACAAAAAGAAACCCCCAAAAATCTTTAAGCTAGTAAAATCACAAAACTATAAAATGATATGAACTATAATCATTGGTAACAAACTACAGTGTAAAATGTCATCCGATCCTAATTAGATATCTTTCATTAAATCAATTCCAGGAACTTCCCTGGCAGTTCAGTGAGGAGGACTCTGTGCTTTCACTGCAGGGGCACGAATTCTATTCCCATTAGGGGACTATGACCCCAGATTCTATTTGGTGTAACCATATCCTCTCACTCTCACCATATGCTATGCCATCCCCTCTGCACACCCCCTGATAATTTTGTTTGACTAAGAAATATTTTAAAGCTGGCAGAGGAATAGGACTTGGAGACCACTTTCTCCCTCACAAATTCATAAAAAGAACATTTCAACGCTGAGCAAATTCCACAAAACAACTTCTGAATGCTGGCAAAGGACATCAGGCACCCGGAAAAGAAGATCATTGTCTTCAAAAACAGGTAGGAAAAAATATAAAAGATGAAAAAAAGAGATAAAGGAGGTAGGGAGGGAGCTCTGTCCTGGGAAGGGAATCCTGTTCAGGGAAGGGAATCTTAAGAAGATAGGTTTCCAAACCCTAAGAAACACTCTCCCTGCTGAGTCTGTGGTGAGCCTTGGAAGCACAGAGGGCAAAATAGCAGGAAGGAAACATAAGTAAATAATTAAAACAGATTACAAGCCCAACAGTAACTCCCCCAGTGGAAAAGCAGCTCAGATGCCTGCATCCAGCACTAGCAAGTGGGGGCAGGGCAGGGAGGTGCAGGAGGCATGGGCTGCAGTGCTTTGTAAGAATCAGGCAGGAACACCCTGCACATAACCAAAACTAATTAACTTGGGCTAGCAAACCAGACTGTGGAGTACCTACCACGTGAAATGTTCGAACATAAGACAACGCCAGGACCGCACACAGAACAAAGGATGGAACAGAAATAGCTGGCTACAGACCACCCCCCAGTGGTGACAGGCAGCCAGAGCCATAAGGACTGGAAGGGGGCAATTGCCGCCCCAGAGAGACTTTACCTACCAAACTGCAAGCAGGCTTCTTTGCTAAGACTTCTGGGGGTTCTGGACAATCACCATCCGCCTCACAAGGAGCAACAGTGGTACACCCAGAAAACTGAGCAGCAGAGATGGGAAAGGCAATAAGTCGTAGTGACCGTGCTTGGCAAACACTTGAGCTACTCAGACATGGAAAGGGCACAAAATGCAGTCCCACAAAATCTGCGCCTCTGAGGGCTACCTGAGCACTGAACTTGAGCGGCATAGACCAGGAAGGTGCATGCAGCCTAGGGCTGGCCTCAGACGGCTCCTGGTGGAGCAACGTAGAGCCTGAGCAGTGTACACCACGAGCAGGGGCAGGCCCAGCGGGGCTAAGAAACTGCGAGCACATGCCAGTGTTATTTGCTTGCGGCATCCCTCCCTCCCCACAGGACGACTGAACAAGGGAGCCTAAAAAAAAAAAAAGGGGGTGTCCACCACTGCGCCCCCCAACCTCGTGCCAGGACGGAAATCAGAAACTGAAGAGACCAGCAAACAGAAGAAGTTAAACAGAGGAAACCACCTTGGAAGTGACCCCACACTGCGTACAACACCAGAGAAAGGACCTGATATATCTTTACTATTTTTGTGATCTTTTTTTCTTTTTCTTTTGTTGTTGTTGATGTTGTTGTGTGTTAGTTTCTTCTTCTTTTCTTTTTCTTCTTCTTTCTCTTTAACATTTTAAAATTTTTAAGCCATCTATTTCTCCTTTAATTTTTATTTTTATAATCTACTATTACTTTTCAGAAAAAAAAGACCCTATTTTTTAAAGCAAACACCGTATATAGACTTTGTGTGGTTGTAGTTTTTTTTTTTTTTTAATTCTTATGTTATTCTTTTTTGTTTCTTTTTCTTCTTCTTCTTCTTTACTTTAATATTGTATTTTTGAAAATCCAACCTCCACTCTAGATTTTTAAACTTTGTTTTGTCGTATTTGTTGTCAATTTTGTACATTTAAAAGCCCAAACTTCACTACCCAATTTTACCTGAGAGTGAGATTACTGGCTTGAGTACTCTCTCCTCCTGTGGACTCTCCTTTTTCTCCACCAGGTGGCCTCTGTCTCTTCTCTCCCCCTTTTCTTCTCTACCCAGCTCTGCGAATTTCTCTGTTTCAGATGGTGGAGAACACTTAAGGAACTGGTTACTGGCTGGATCTGTCTCTCTTCTTTTCATTTCCCTCTTTTATCCTCCTGGCCACCTCTGTCTACTTCCTCCCTCTCCTCTTCCCTGTATAAATCCGTGAATACATCTGAGTGGTCCAGACTGTGGAGCGCGCATAGGGAAGTGATTGCTGGCTAACTTGCTCTCTCCTCTTTTAATCCCACTTCATCTCATTCCAGTCACCTCTAACTACCCCCTTCCTCTTCTCTTCTCCATGTAACTCAGTGAACCTCTCTGGGTGTTCCTCAATGAGGAGAAACTTTCCATCTCTAAACTAGAAGTTTTATCATCTGTGCTTAATAGGTGGAGAAGTCTTGAGACTACTGTAAAAATAAAACTGAAAACTAGAAGCAGGAGGCTTAAGTACAAACCCTGACAACATCAGAGAACTCCTGAATCCAGGGAACATTAATCGACAGGAACTCATAAAACACCTCCATACCCACACTGAAACCAAGCACCACCCAAGGGCCAACAAGTTCTAGAGCAAAACATACCATGCAAATTCTCCAGCAACACAGGAACACACCCCTGACCTTCAATATACAGGCAGCTCAAAGTTCCTCCAAAACCACTGACATCTCATAACCCATTACTGGTCACTTCATTTCACTCCAGAGAGAAGAAATCCAGCCTCACCCATCAGAACTCCAACACAAACCTCTCTAAGCAAGAAACCTTGTCAAGCCACTGATACAACCCCACCCACAGTGAGAAAGCTCCATAATAAAGAGAACTCCACAAATTACCAGAATATAGAAAGGCCACTTCAAACGCAGCAATATAACCAAGATGAAGAGACAGAGGGATACTCAGCAGGGAAAGGAATGAGAGAAATGCCCACCAAACCAAACAAAAGAGGAAGAGATAGGGAATCTACCTGAGAAAGAACTCTGAATATTAATAGTGAAAATGATCCAAAATCTTGAAATCAAAATGGAATCACAGATAAATAGCCTGGAGACAAGGATTGAGAAGATGCAAGGAAGGTTTAACAAGGACCTAGAAGAAATAAAGAAGAGTCAATATATAATGAATAACACAATAAATGAGATCAGAAAAACTCTGGAGGCAACAAACAGTAGAATAACGGAGGCAGAAGATAGGATTAGTGAAATAGAATGGTAGAAATGAATGAATCAGAGAGGAAAAAAGAAAGACGAATTAAAAGAAATGAGGACAATCTCAGAGACCTCCAGGACAATATGAAATGCTCCAACATCCGAATTATAGGAGTCCCAGAAGAAGAAGACAAAAAGAAAGACCATTAGAAAATCCTTGAGGAGTTAATAGTTGAAAACTTCCCTAAAATGGGAAAGGAAATAATCACCCAAGTCCAAGAAACACAGAGAGTTCCAAATAGGATAAATCCAAGGTGAAATTCCCCAAGAAACATATTAATCAAATTAACAAAGATCAAACACAAAGAAAAATATTAAAAGCAGCAAGGGAAAAACAACAAATAACACACAGGGGATTCCCATCAGGATGACAGCTGATCTTTCAATAGAAACTCTTCAGCCCACGAGGGAATGGCAAGACATACTTAAAGTGATGAAAGAAAATAACCTACAGCCCAGATTACTGTACTCAGCAAGGATCTCATTCAAATATGAAGGAGAAATCAAAAGCTTTACAGACAAGCAAAACTGAGAGAATTCAGCACCACCAAACCAGCTCTCCAACAAATGCTAAAGGATATTCTCTAGACAGGAAACACAAAAATGGTGTATAAACCCTAACCCAAAACAATAAAGTAAATGGCAAGGGGATCATACTTATCAATAATTATCTTAAACGTAAATGGGTTGAATGCACCAACCAAAAGTAAAAGACTGGCTGAATGGATACAAAAGCAAGACCCCTATATATGCTGTCTACAAGAGACCCACATCAAAACAAGGGACACATACAGACTGAAAATGAAGGGCTGGAAAAAAATATTCCATGCAAATAGAGACCAAAAGAAACCAGGAGAGGCAATATTCATATCCATAAAATAGACTTTAAAACAAAAGCTGTGAAAAGAGACAAAGAAGACCACTACATAATGATCAAAGGATCAATCCAAGAAGAAGATATAACAATTATAAATATATAATGCACCCAACATAGGAGCACCACAATATGTAAGACAAATGCTAACAAGTATGAAAGGGGAAATTAACAATAACACAATAATAGTGGAGACATTAACACCCCACTCACACCTATGGACAGATCAACTAAACAGAAAATTACAAACACAAACTTTAAATGATACAATAGACCAGTTAGACCTAACTGATATCTATAGGACAATTCACCCCAAAACAATGAATTTCACTTTTTTCTCAAGTGCTCATGGAACCTTCTCCAGGATAGATCACATCGTGGCCCATAAATCTAGCCTTGATAAATACAAAAAAATCAAAATCATTCCAAGCATTTTTCTTACCATAATGCATTAAGATTAGATCTCAACTACAGTAGAAAAACTATTAAAAATTCCAACATATGGAGGCTGCACAACACCCTTATGAATAACCAACAAATCACAGAAGAAATCAAAAAAGAAATCAAAATATGCATAGAAATGGATGAAAATGAGAACACAACAACCCCAAACCTGTGGGACACTATAAAAGCAGTGCTAAGAGGAAAGTTCATAGCAATACAGGCATACCTCAAGAAACAAGGAAAAAATCAAATAAATAACCTAACTCTACACCTAAAGAAACTAGAAAAGGAAGAAATGGAGAGCCCCAGAGTTAGTAGAAGGAAAGGAATCTTAAAAATTAGGGCAGAAATAAATGCAAAAGAAACAAAAGAGACCATAGCAAAAATCAAAAAAGCCAAAGGCTGGTTCTTTGAAAGGATAAATAAAACTGACAAATCATTACCCAGACTCATCAAGAAACAAAGAGAGAAAATTCAAATCAATAAAATTAGAAATGAAAATGGAGAGATCACAACAGGCAACACAGAAATACAAAGGATCATAAGAGACTACTATCAGCAATTATATGCCAATAAAATGGACAACGTGGAAGAAATGGACAAATTCTTAGAAAAGTACAACTTTCCAAACTGATACAGAAAGAAATAGAAAATCTTAACAGACCCATCACAAGCACGGAAATTGAAACTGTAATCAGAAATCTTCCAGCAAACAAAAGCCCAGGTCCAGATGGCTTCACAGCTGAATTCTACCAAAAATTTCGAGAAGAGCTAACACCTATCCTACTCAAACTCTCCCAGAAAATTGCAGAGGAAGGTAAACTTCCAAACTCATTGTATGAGGCCACCATCACCCTAATACCAAAACCTGACAAAGATGTCACAAAAAAAGAAAACTACAGGCCAATATCACTGATGAACATAGATGCAAAAATCCTCAACAAAATTCTAGCAATCAGAATCTAACAACACATTAAAAAGATCATACACCATGACCAAGTGGGCTTTATCCCAGGGATGCAAGGATTCTTCAATAACCGTAAATCAATCAATGCAATTCATTACAGTAATAAATTTAAAAATAAAAGACATATGGTTATCTCAATAGATGCAGAGAAGGCCTCTGACAAAATTCAACATCCATTTATGATAAAAAAAACTCTCCATAAAGCAGGAATAGAAGGAACATACCTCCACATACCTCCACATAATAAAAGCTATATATGACAAACCCACAGCAAACATTATCCTCAATGGTGAAAAGCTGAAAGCATTTCCCCTAAAATCAGGAACAAGACAAGGGTGCCCACTTTCACCGCTACTATTCAACATAGTTCTGGAAGTTTTGGCCACAGCAATCAGAGCAGAAAAAGAAATCAAAGGAATCCAAATTGGAAAAGAAGAAATAAAACTCTCACTGTTTGCAGATGACATGATCCTCTACATAGAAAACCCTTAAGACTCAACCAGGAAATTAGGAGAGCTGATCAATGAATAGATTAAAGTTGTAGGATATAAAATCAACACGCAGAAATCCCTTGCATTCCTATATGCTAATAATGAGAAAGTAGAAAAAGAAATTAAGGAAACAATTCCATTCACCATTGAACGAAAAGAATACAATGCTTAGGAATATATCTACCTAAAGAAACTTAAGACCTGTATATAGAAACCTGTAAAACACCGATGAAAGAAATCAAAGAGGACACTAATAGATGGAGACATATACCATGTTCATGAATCGAAAGAATCAATATAGTGAAAATGAGTAGACTACCCAAAGCAATCTACAGAGTCAATGCAATCCCTATCAAGCTACCAGCGGTAGCCAAAGCAATCTTGAGAAAGAATGGAACTGGAGGAACCAACCTGCCTGACTTTAGGCTCTACTACAAAGCCACAGTCATCAAGACAGTATGGTACTGGCACAAAGACAGAAATATAGATCAATGGAACTAAATAGAAAGCCCAGAGATAAATCCACACACATATGGACACCTTCTCTTTGACAAAGGAGGCAAGAATATACAATGGAGTAAAGACAATCTCTTTAACAAGTGGTGCTGGGAAAACTGGCCAACCACTTGTAAAATAATTAAACTAGATCACTTTCTAACACCACACACAAAAATAAACTCAAAATGGATTAAAGATCTAAACATAAGACCAAAAACTACAAAACTCCTAAAGAAGAACATAGGCTAGACACTCTCCATCATAAATCACAGCTGGATCCACCTCCCAGAATACTGGAAATAAAAGCAAAAATAAACAAATGGGATCTAATTAAAATTAAAAGCTTCTGCACAACAAAGCAAACTATAAGCAAGGTGAAAAGACAGCCTTATGAATGGGAGAAAATAATAGCAAACTTAGCAACTGACAAATAACTAAACTCAAAAAAATTCTATCAACTTAGGCAGCTCAATTTCAGAAAAATAAACGACCCAATCAAAAAATGGGCCAAAGAACTAAATAGATATTTATCCAAAGAAGACATACGGATGGCTAACAAACTCATGAAAAGATGCTCAACATCATTCATTATTAGAGAAATGCAAATCAAGATCACAATGAGGTACCACTTCACACCAGTCAGAATGGCTGCGATCCAAAAGTCTGCAAGCAATAAATGCTGGAGAGGGTGTGGAGAAAAGGGAACCCTCTTACATTGTTGGAGGGACTGCAAACTAGTACAGCCACTATGGAGAACACTGGAGATTCCTCTAAAAATTGCTAATAGAACTGCCTTATGACCCAGCAATCCCACTGCTGGGCATACACACCGAGGAAAACAGAATTGAAAGAGACACATGTACCCCAATGTTCATCACAGCACTGTTTATAATAGCCAGGACATGGAAACAACCTAGATGTCCATCAGTAGATGAATGGATAAGAAAGCTGTGGTATATATACACAATGGAGTATTATTCAGCCTTTAAAAAGAATACATTTGAATCAGTTCTAATGAGATGGATGAAACTCAAGCCAATTATACAGAGCGAAGTAAGCCAGAAAGAAAAACACCAATATAGTATACCAACACATATATATGGAATTTAGAAATGTGGTAATGATGACCCTGTATGTGAGATAGCAAAAGAGACACTGATATGTAGAGCGGACTTTTGGACTCTGAGGGAGAGGGAGAGGGTGGGATGATTTGGGAGAATAGCATTGAAACATGTATACTATCATGTAAGAAACGAATTGCCAGTATGTTCAATGCAGGATAGAGTATGCTTGGGGCTGGTGCACGGGGATGATCCGGAGAGACGATATGGGGTGAGAGATGGGGGGGTGTTCATGTTTGGGAACTCATGTATACCCGTGGTGGATTCATTTCAATGTATGGCAAAATCAATACAGAATTGTAAGGTAAAATAAACTAAAAATAAAAAATATTAAAAAAAAAAAAGATAAAAAAAAGAAATATTGTAACAGTCTGTACTAGTGGTGAAAATCAGAGAAGATACCAAACTGTCCTGGATAAAGGTAAAACTTCATGTAGAAGCAAAAGCAAAGTGTGCAATTCCCAAAGTGATTAAAAGGCAAAGAAAATTCTCAACAGGATCATGGCCTGCATGGCCTGTCCCAGGAAGACCCCAGTAGGTACAGCTGTCAGACTGTGAGGCTCCAACGTGGAGCAGTGTGCTCAGGCCTGAGTCCATCTTCTCCTTCCAGAACACACTTTACAGATTCTGGCTGAAATTTGCATTTCCAGCTGAAGGCTGTCTTACTAGCAGATCTCCATCTAGCTAAGGCTGAGTGTTGTTTTTTTTTTTTTTTTTTTTAACTTTCTCATTACATACAACAGATTGTATCCTATGTTTGCTCAGAAAAGCAAAATATAAAAGGAGAAAACCAACCTGAAGGCACATTCATTGACAGAGTTTGGGACAAATCAAAATCATCAAAATGTTCATGTTCAGATAGCTTTGTGCATCTGATGGTGTCACCCCAGAAGAAAAAGAAACTGTAAGATTCCCAAGTATCACACTGTCATTTATCATTACACCAGACAGCAAAACATGTGCCCATTCACAGGGGAACAGAGGTGTAATGGAGGGATGGTAGGTCCTCCAGATTTTGAGGGTCCAGGCTTCCCTGGAACTGGTCAGGTCAAAATGACACCTAGGAACTGGCCAGGAGAACAGAGGGACCAGGCATTTGCAATGAAACCAAGGAAAGTACCCAAGACAAGTCTGTTTTGTTTGTAGGAATTCAAAGACTTTTCTTAGGCTAGGCTTGAGAATTTGCCAGCAGAGGGAGGGACAAAAAGGGACAAGGTGGATCCCTTCAACACAAGGCAAACCCAACATCCGTGCTTCCTCCCTCCCTGGAGACAAAGGACATTTCCTCCATGAAGCTACGAGATTAAATTTAGGAATATTGGTTTAGGAGAGGATGGAACTGCTTTGGCTGTCCAAACCTGGCACACACATTTTTCTGCCTGAAAGCCACTGAGGGCTTAGGGTCATGGATCTCCTGAAGGGAAATAAATGTGGGCCCAGGACACAAATCTGTGTCAGCAAACGGCTGCAACCGGAGACTCAGGTGTCCCCCTGCATATCCCAGCCTGGGCTTTGTCCAGGGACCCTCACTATGACCTTCAAAGGCTCCTTCCAAGTGTAGCTGGGTAACCTGATGTTCCCTCAGTGCCAGTGAACAAGGAATGCAAAGCACCTTCGAAACCCGCCCCCCACCCACCCCTCTCCCTCCCCTAAGGTTCTTACTTACACAGATTCTGATAGGAGATCAACTTTAAACCCACAAATACAATTTGGTTTTTCCTCTGCTCTGCATTAAGCACAGGTAGTAACACGGACATTCTCCCAGGGGAGGTGCAAAACCTGCATCAAAGGCTTTCTGGTGAAGGCCCTGCTGGGCTGGCTGACAGAACAGAGACAGATGGAACCTCTCCACACCCAGTATTGTGATGTCCCAACACTTCTTCCATTTGGAGGGCGAGAAGGTGGCCTTCCCTGAAGGATATTCTACAGTTTCGTAACTTCCTAGAGATTACATTTACCACAGTCCTACCATTCCCATCAGCAGCCAAAAATGTGGCTGACCGTTCAGTTCAGTTCAGTCACTGAGTCATGTCCGACGCTTTGCGACCCCATGAATCGCAGCACTCCCTGTCCGTCACCATCTCGGAGTTCACTCAGACTCATATCCATCGAGTCAGTGATGCCATCCAGCCATTTCATCCTTTTTCATCCCCTTCTCCTCCTGCCCCCAATCTCTCCCAGCATCAGAGTATTTTCCAATGAGTCAACTCTTTGCATGAGGTGGCCAAAGTACTGGAGTTTCACCTGTAGCATTATTTCTTCCAAAGAATCGGTTGGATCTCTTGCAGTCCAAGGTACTCTCAAGAGTCTTCTCTAACATCAGAGTTCAAAATCATCAATTCTTTGGCCCTCAGCCTTCTTCACAGTCCAACTCTCACATCCATACATGACCACAGGAAAAACCATAGCCTTGACTAGACGGACCTTAGTTGGCAAATTAATGTCTCTGCTTTTGAATATACTATCTAGGTTGGTCATAACCTTTCTTCCAAAGAGTAAGCGTCTTTTAATTTCATGGCTGCAGTCACCATATGCAGTGATTTTAGAGCCCCCAAAGATAAAGTCTGACACTGTTTCCACTGTTTCCCCATCTATTACTGATGAACTGATGGGACCAGATGCCATGATCTTCGTTTTCTGAGTGTTGAGCTTTAAGCCAACTTTTTCACTCTCCTCTTTTACTTTCATCAAGAGGCTTTTTAGCTCCTCTTCACTTTCTGCCATAAGGGTGGTGTCATCTGCATATCTGAAGTTACTGATATTTCTCCCAGCAATCTTGTTTCCAGCTTGTGTTTCTTCCAGTCCGGCATTTCTCATGATGTACTCTGCATATAAGTTAAATAAGGAGGGTGACATATGCAGCCTTGACATACTCCTTTTCCTATTGGGACCAGTCTGTTGTTCCCTGTCCAGTTCTAACTGTTGCTTCCTGACCTGCATACAGGCTTCTCAAGAGGCAGGTCAGATGGTCTGGTATTCCCATCTCTTTCAGAATTTTCCACAGTTTATTGTGATCCACACAGTCAAAGGCTTTGGCATAGTCAATAAAGCAGAAATAGATGTTTTTCTGGAACTCTCTTGCTTTATCCATGATCCAGTTGATGTTGGCAATTAGATCTCTGGTTCCTCTGCCTTTTCTAAAACCAGCTTGAAGATCAGGGAGTTCAGTGTTCACGTATTGCTGAAGCCTGGCTTGGAGAATTTTGAGCATTACTAGCATGTGAGATGAATGCAATTGTGCAGTAGTTTGAGCATTCTGGCATTGTCTTTCTTTGAGATTGGAATGAAAACTGACCTTTTCCATTCCTGTGGCCACTGCTGAGTTTCCCAAATTTGCTGGCATATTGAGTGTAGCAATTTCACAGCATCATCTTTCAGGATTTGAAACAGCTCAACTGAAATTCCATCACCTCCACTAGCTTTGTTTCTAGTGATGCTTTACAAGGCCCACTTGGCTTCACATTCCAAGCTGTCTGCCTCTAGAACAGTGATCATGATTATCTGGGTCATGAAGATATTTTTGTACAGTTCTTCCGTGTATTCTTGCCACCTCTTCTTAATATTTTCTGCTTCTGTTAGGTCCACATCATTTCTGTCCTTTATCAAGGCCATCTTTTCATAAGATATTCCCTTGGTATCTCTAATTTTCTTGAAGTGATCTCTAGTCTTTCCCATTCTGTTCTTTTCCTCTATTTCTTTGCATTGATCGCTGAAGAATGCTTTCTTATTTCTCCTTGCCATTCTTTAGAACTCTGCATTCAAATGGATATGTCTTTCCTTTTCTCCTTTGTTTTTTGCCTCTCTTCTTTTCACAGCTATTTATAAGTCCTTCCCAGACAGCCATTTTGCTTTTTTGCATTTCTTTTCCATGAGGATGGTCTTGATCCCTGTCTCCTGTACAATGTCACAAACCTCATTCCATAATTCACCAGGCACTCTATCTATCAGTTCTTGGCCCTTAAATCTATTTCTCACTTCCACTGTATAATCATAAGGGGTTTGATTTAGGTCATACATGAATGGTCTGGCAGTTTTCCCTACTTTCTTCAATTTGAGTCTGAATTTGGTAATATGGAGTTCATGATCTGAGCCATAGTCAGCTCCTGGTCTTGTTTTTGTTGACTGTATAGTGCTTCTCCATCTTTGGCTGCAAAGAATATAATCAGTCTGATTTTGGTGTTGACCATCTGGTGATGTCCATGCGTAAAGTCTTCTCTTGTGTTGTTGGAAGGGGGTGTTTTCTATGACCATTGCATTTTCTTGGCAAAACTCTATTAGTCTTTGCCCTGCTTCATTTAGCATTGCAAGGCCAAATTTGCCTGTTACTCCAGGTGTTTCTTGACTTCCTACTTTTGCATTCCATTCCCCTATAATGAAAAGGACATCTTTTTGGGGGTGTTAGTTCTAAAATGTCTTGTAGGTCTTCATAAAACTGTTCAACTTCAGTTCTTTCAGCGTTACTGGTTGGGGCATAGACTTGGATAACTGTGATATTGAATGGTTTGCCTTGGAGGCAAACAGAGATCATTCTGTCATTTTTGAGATTGCATCCAAGTACTGCATTTTGGCCTCTTGTTGACCATGATGGCTACTCCATTTATTTTGAAGGATTCCTTCCCACAGTAGTAGATATAATGGTCATCTGATTTAAATTCACCCATTCCAGTCCATTTTAGTACACTGGTTCCTAGAATGTCAACGTTCACCCTTGCCATCTCTCGTTTGACCACTTCAAATTTGCCTTGATTCATGGACCTGACATTCCAGGTTCCTATGCAATATTGCTCGAAGCATCGGATCTTGCTTCTATCACCAGTCACATCCACAAACTGGGTATTGTTTTTGCTTTGGCTCCATCCCTTCATTCTTTCTGGAGTTATCTCTCCACTGATCTCCAGAAGCATATTGGGCACCTAATGACCTGGAGAGTTCCTCTTTTGGTATCCTATCATTTTGCCTTTTCATATCATTCATGGGGTTCTCAAGGCCAGAATACTGAAGTGGCTTGGCATTCCCTTCTCCATCGGACAGAGTTAAAACATTAAATTTTCATTAAGCTGGAATGTGCCTTGTAAGCATTTTGACTTCTGGCAATCAACCTGACCAATCAGCTTCAGGAGCTCAAGATTCACAACAAAGATAATCACCAAATCCCCGATTAAGTAACAGCCACGATGACAGAGGCACTTTCCACCAGTACCTCAGATAACTTTCAGAGAGAAGCCGGAGTTCACCCCTGGTTTCCTTTCCAGGCTGGTAAGCCTGAGACAGGCAAGGCAGGACATGCTTGTCATGCTCCACGAAGGAGGAATTGGAAGAACTAGTTGGGCGAAGATAGATGGATAGATGTATGAATCTGCTCCACTGAATATTAGGAAGAGGTAGCTGACTTCACAGGGACTTGAGGAAACAGGAAATAGCAGAGGTCTAAGCTTGGGGTGTTCCCATGGGAAATCAGCTTCCAGGAGATCTAAGGATGCAGGAGGGACTACTGTCTACAAATGACCTAAATACGGGAAGTGTCAGCCAAAAATTGTTCCCATTCGAGGCAGGGGACAGGTCTCTGTCCACCTCCAGTTCCACAGTCTGTTTGGGCATGGGACTCACTGGACACAGAAGTCTAGGGTCTCATCTGCATGAAGATGTGTTCTTCCTGCCCAGTGTCAGGTCGGCCCAGGACGACTCTCAGGACCAAAGTTTGAGTCAACCTAGGGCACATTTTTGTGTTTCACAGACACAACCCTTATGGCAGAAAGTGAAGAGGAACTAAAAAGTTTCTTGAGGAAAGTAAGAGGAAAGCGAAAAAGTTTTAAAGCTCCACATTCAGAAAACAAAGTTCATGGCACCTGGTCCCTTCACTCCATGGGGAATAGATGGAGAAACTTGGAAACAGTGTAAGACTTTGTTTTTTGTGGCTCCAAAATCACTGCATATGGTGACTGCAGCCATGGAATTAAAAGACACTTACTCTTTGGAATAAAAGTTATGACCAACCATCCTAGATAGCATATTGAAAAGCAGAGATATTACTTTGCCGACTAAGGCCTGTCTAGTCAAGGCTACGGTTTTTCCAGTAGTCATGTATGGATGTGAGAGTTGGACTGTGAAGAAATCTGAGCACCGAAGAATTGATGCTTTTGAACTGTGGTGTTGGAGAAGACTCTTGAGAGTCCCGTGGACTGCAAGAAGATCCAACCAGTCCATCCTAAAGGGGATCAGCCCTGGGATTCCTTTGGAAGGAATAATGCTTAAAGCTGAAACTCCAGTACTTTGGCCACCTCATGCCAAGAGTTGATTCATTGGAAAATACTTTGATGCTGGGAGGTACTGGGGAAAGGAAAAGAAGGGGACGACCGAGGATGAGACGGCTGGATGGCATCACTGACTCGATGGACGCGAGTCTGAGTGAACTCCGGGAGTCGGTGATAGACAGGGAGGCCTGGCGTGCTGCGATTCATGGGGTCGCAAAGGGTCGGACACAACTGAGAGATGAACTGAACTGGCTGGTGCAGCCTCTGAGCTCGTTTCATGGTGGGAAGAGCTCATTCCCTCTCTAGTTGCAGAACTGCTTCTGAGACTGCAGAGCCTCTGCTCCCCAGGGCCTTCCTGGGGGTCGTTTGAATGCATCTGTGCCCAAAGAGGCACTAGATATACTGGATGATGACCCTCCCTGACTTCTAGAGAAAGACCACAGCCTGGCTGGTCCTCAGAGGCCCCAGAATGACAAAAAGCCTGGTGGACCCAGCCGCCAGCAGACAATATCCCACCTGGAGTTCCAGTATGTCTGTCCTCCCTGCAATCTGGAGTCAAATCTCTTCTTATTCTAGAAGAGTCTACCCTCACTATGAGCCTGCTCTGTTTCTTCATTTGCTTGGTAAGACAGATTCAGTGACATCTAGACATAAACAAAAGAGGCTTCCTCCTTCTTCCTCCCCAGTGAAGACTTACCAGGTGTCCAGGTTACCCTAACTCTAGCCAGTTACTCCTGAGGGTGGTGCTTCTAGAGGCAAAGCAGTAGTAGGTGGAGTGGGCGGGGAGTGGGAGGTTGAAGGTCCACTCCAGGCAGGTAGGGCTGAAGGACTTGCCAGGTGGTAGCCCAAAACAAGGGGGTGGAAGGAGATGGCAGCAGAACAAGGTGCCTGGTCTCCTGGCTCTCAGACCACCATCTCACTTGCTGGAGCAGTGTCAAGAACACTATCACTAAGGGCACTGCAGCCTGCACTTGGGGGCTGGGAGTATCCCCAGGTGGTAGGGACAGAATAATAGAATAGAATGATGTAACAGTTAGCTTGATACTCCATTAGGGAACTGTAGGTAAAGAAGAAAATTTATGGGATTTTGGGAGAACACAATAAGACTAATGACACTCAAGAAAGTAATGGGAAAATTCTGAAACATGTAGGCTTGCTCGATTCTTAGAGCAAAACAAGTCGCTCAGCATCAAAGACAGCTTGGCTTGCTTAAATAAAGCTAACTTGCTTAGCAACAAAACCATGCAACAGACGCATGAGACATGGCCCAAAACAATGAAACAGTGGTGGCATGAGAGTTACATCCTGCCTAGTGAACTCCATGCGTTAATAACCCCCAAAACATGCTCGTTGGACTCTAAGAAATGTTCTTTCCAGAATGTGCCCCCAAACAATAAAATAATAGCAGAAAACAAGACCTACAACCTGCCCAGTGGCCATCAAGTTAATGACTCCCTAAAACGGGTTCTGGGCATACAAAACACATTCACTTATGGAAAGGTGACTTTTCAAAATGAAAGACCTGCATTGTACTGAGGCCTGAAAATATTTTTTCCAAGTAATATGACAAGGAAGTCTAGTGTGCTGCAGTCCATGGGGTTGCAAAGAGTCAGATACGACTGAGCAACTAAACTGAACTGAACTAATATAGTCCTAGCATGACTGTAGAGAGCTGTACAAGTAAACTTCCCTGCCCTACCTGGGGGAGGCACTGATGATGGAAACATGCTGTTTACTCAAGAAAATGAAGATCTTTCCCCTCCTCCCCTCTTCCACTGATTGTGAAAGTCTAACTGAGTACTTAGGGCAACACAATGCTTGTGAACCTTCCAAGTATCCTATTCTAGTTAATAACTTTTTTCTATCACTTCGCTTCTTGACTAATTCCTTTCTAGTATTAAGCAGTAGTCACTCAGTCGTGTCTGACTTTTTGGGATTCCATCAACTGTAGCCCACTAGGCTCCTCTGTCCATGGGATTCTCTAGGCAAAAATACTGCAGTGGGTTGCCATTTCCGACTCCAGGGGACCTTCCCAGCTGTACATAAAGGAAACTTCCTTAATGTGCAGTAGAGTATACCTCTGGTTAACCTGTTACAGAAAACTGTCTCTTGAGTCTTTAAAGTCTATGCCAATTCTATACCTCTGCTTGGCCGATTGCTTTTTTATTCAGGTTTTAAGGTGAATGACCTGGAGCTATTTGTTTCATTATGAGACATAAAGGACTGTGGTGCCAGAACTCTTTGGACCCCTGGAAACAACACCTAATGGTTTCACAGTGTCCCACTCTGTTTCGTTTTGCCTAGGCGAGATGCCAGTGGCAGTCCCCTCTTCCTACTTCCAAAGGCACACTGAGGGAGCCCTGAGACTGGACACACAGATGAGAGAGGCTCAGAGAGAAGTGGATGTGGGCAGCCTGGGAGAGGATGTTTCTAATATTTACAAAGTGGATGGGGCGGGCGGGCATCATTCACGGTGACCGGGTGGGACACCTCGTGAAACTGTCATGTTCATCTTCTAATTATGAATATGTTTGAGGGAGGGGACATAAAACACAAGTATAACTAACACTGTTTTGTTAGGTGACATGCCACACAAGTATAACTAATGCTGTTTTATGTTGGGTATAAAAGTAATAGAGCAAACCCTTAAAGTTCTCATCAAAACAAAAATCTTTTTTTCTCTTTCTATTTAATTTTGTATCCATATGAAATGATGAATGTTCACTAGACTTACTGCATTCATCACTTCAGGGTGAATGTAAGTGGACTCATGATGCTGGACCCCTTAAATTTACACAGGGTTATATGTCAGTTCTATTAATATCTCCATAAAACTGAGAAGATTAAAAAAAAAAAAAAAAAGAAGTCATGATCTTCCACACAGGGTGTCTGAACAAATGAAAATCAAGCAAGCCTGAAAAATAATGACAAGCAAACGGTGTATGGTGGAGCAGGGCCACCAGGGTGACCACTTATGATGAAACTGAAAAGCAAATCTTCATAATCTAAGCACAATTATGATATTTTCCCATGGCCATTCCATATTTTTTTTAAAGTCAAGAACCCTGTTACACTAACTATTGTAAATGTTTGTTGTTGTTGAGTCACTCAGCAATGTCTGACTCTTTAAGACCCCATGAACCTTAGCACACCAGGATTCCCTGTCCTTCACTGTCTCCCAGAGGTTGCTCAAAGTCATGACTATTGAGTCAGGGATTCCATCCATCCATTTCATGCTCAGTCATCCCCTTCTCCTCTTGTCTTCTATATTTTCCAGTATCAGAATCCTTTCCAAAGAGTCAGCTCTTCGCATCAGGTGGCCAAAATTTTGGGGCTTCAGCTTCAACATCAACCCCTCCAAGGAATATTCAGGGTTGACTTCTTTAGGATTGACTGGTTGTAAATGTTTAGAGAAATAAAAATAGTAAAGCTTTTTTTTTTTTTTTTTTTTTTTTTTTAGTACTTTGTGATCTTAAGCATTGAGAATTAAAGTGTTTCATTTCTTTCCAAAAATGTCAGCAAAGAGTCCTCTCAAATCTGTTTCCTTTCTTGTCAGCATATAACTTTCAACTCGGGGTGAGGATTTTTCCTATGCACGACCTGGAGAGTTGTCACCCAACTTCCTAAGCCTGGATCTGCTTCCAAGGTCTCATTGTTTGCACTTTCAGGCCTGATAGTATCTCGAAGTTTCTGTATCACTACCAAGTGAACAAACATTGGCTTGCATCATTGCTTCTAACACATCTTCATTTCTTTTTTCACATACAGGTTCTTTATTCAAGTTTTTCCAGGGGAATGGGAATGAGAGCCTGAAGCTGGATTCTAAATAAAAATGACAATACCTTGTATTTGGCAGAACTAAACCACAAAGTGTTTCACTTTCCTTATCTCAGGTTCTTCCTCAAAAATGGAAAAATCATCAGCAGGGGCTTTATTGTGCTTTTCCTTTTCTCAGGCAAGGGCTGGGGCTCAAGAGAGTGTCACAGAGGGGGCCATGGAGAGTGGCATGGAATGATGCCTCTGGCCAGGTCCAGGTCTGCCTAAGCCATCCCTGAGCCAGTCTGGCCGGGCAGTGTGCCCAGAAAAGTCTCTGAGGACTGGAATATCCTACTCTGTTTATTGGTAGTGAAAAGCTTAGGGACTACTAGAGTACAGAACAGGAGCCTCCTTTCATCGGACACCACCCACTACAATCTAGCGACTCAGAACTTCTGTGGGTACTGCCAGGTCATCCAGGAGGATGGGGCAACAGTGCAATATTTGGGCAGAAATCCAGAAAGGCCTAGATTTACACCTTTCCTCAGCTCAACAACTGTCTTCCAAGGGCTCAGCCTCAGTCCCTCTCCCAGGAGCAAACATCTCAGCACTGCCTGCCCTCCACACGGTAAAGAATGCAGATTCACTGATATGGCATCACCAGCATAATCTGGGGAGCAGCTGTGCACAGAGGCCCCTCTCACAGGTGAGGCAGGAGATATGAAGGGTGTGGGGGCCCTGGTATAGTGCTGTGATTGTAGAAGCAGAGCTCTGGGACTCTCCGCCATAGCCTGGGCTCTAATCACACTCTCTCTGCACAGGAAGGCAACTGGCTTGCATCCCCAGGCTGATCCTTTTCTCCTTTTGCCCTCAGCTCCCCTGGACACCTTCCTCCTCTCAGGGTCCTGGCCCCAGTCGGTCCTGACACAGACACTCCAGAGTCTGCAGCACTGGGACAGAGGTTCTATATATTCTGCTCTGAAGATAGCAGTGATACTGGGAGTTACAGCCAGGTGTGCAGGGATCAGCAGCTCCCACTGGCTAGTCAGCATCCCTAGTGCAGCATCCCTCTTCACTGTTGGGGTCCCTCTCCATTCTCCATTACACATCACGGCCTCCCTGGCCTCCTCCAGTTGCAGCTAGAGGAGTCACTCTCTTGTCTTAGTGCTTTCTTTCCAGGGGCACCTCACTCCCAGGGGTCCCACAAGTAGGGAGATTAAAACATCCCTGGGCTCACCACAAGGCCTTACCCAATTCCACACAAGGGTCGAGTATCTGTGGTCTGAAACTAGCCTCCCAAGCACAGGTTATGAACTTGACCATGGCTTCAGGAATGGGTCCCCATCACGCTGCAGCTGCCTCTTTTAAGATAGCAGCAGGACCAAAGCTCTCTTAGGAAGATGACTTGGGAAACTAAAGGGTGCTCATCCTCCTCCTGCCCTGAAGGCCTCAGGAGGCAGACTCAACCCAGCTCCATGATGACCAGCATGGAGGGGGCCCCAGAGTTGTGGTGAAGGGAACCAGCTTACCTGAAAATGACTTCCACCCACATTGGTTCAGCTCACAATGGCCTCATGTCTTCAAACACCTGGTTTCTCTGGTCCTAATCTCTCAGTCACCCATGCCCATCCAAGCCTGAGAGCAAGAACCAAAATGCTCCAAAAACAGAAAGACAGTAGGTTAACGGGTATTTAGGAAGCTGGAGGATAAATTGAAAACTGGAGAGCCAATCCCACATGTGACTGCTGTCTCCTCTTATCTCAAAATCAGAGCAATTTCTCAATGGCTGGGCCAGTGGAAAATTGAAGTGCCTAGCTGCTGCTTGGGTCAAAGAGCCCTTCCTCTGTGGACACTGGCCACCATTCCGCAGGCCCATGTCTGTCCCTTTCTTGGCCCACCATGCCGTGGTCCCTCCAGAGGGAACCCCACGTCCAGTGCCAAGTGGCGACAGAACCTGGTTCACTGGATTATGGCCTTCACAGTGTAGCTCTGCAGCCACTTTTGAGAGCATGTGGCCCCCTCACCTCCTTCTAGAACATGTGGCCACAGCAGATTCCTCACCTGCTTCGACCTTCACTCCAGCCCCTGGTCCAAATAACCCGTTTTTGGGTGGCAAATATAACTGGGGGTCCATTGGGGCAAACCAGGGACTAGCTGAAGGTCACCTTGTGGGAAAGTGGGGGACCCAAGGCGGAAACCAAGGGTGTGTGCAGCCACGCCACACCATGTGGTCCCTGATGAAGGCTGAAGTGAGAAAAGCAGTGACTCAGCAGTGTCTGGAAACCACACGGCCCAACCAATCACAGCTCCTGTTTCCTCCCAGAGCAAATCTCACCAGATCTTGGGGTCTCAAGTCGGGTCTGCCAAGGAGTCGAGAAGGGATTTATTTTAAGAAGCAGGGAGGGGCATGGAGATAGAGGAGGAGTGGTGCCTGGGGCCACGCCCAACAGACTGGAAGGGGCAGAGCATTACGGTGGGTTTAGGGTGGGGGTAGGGCTGGGTGAGGTTGGGGTGGGGGCGGGGTAGTTGGGTTTGGGGTGGGTAGGGAAGTGGGAAGAGGCCCTTGTGTCCCAGGGGTGTTTGGGGACACAGGTAGACAGGTGCACACAGAAAGCTGCACAGATGGGAAGAACAGGGGGCCTCACTCAGAATGTTGTGGGCCCTTAGGGGTGGTAGGCTACCAACAGGGGCACAACTTTGACCAGGAATGAGAGAAAGTGGTTCTCCAAGTCAGCTGAGCCCAGACATTCTTGTTTTCTGGTAACCTGAAGGAATGCAGAGGCAATGCATCAGGCCAACGTGACTGGTACTGTAAACCTGTCCAAGGTGATGGGAGATTGTATAACAGAGGCACATGTTACTTAGCTGTCCAGGGTGAGTGCTTCCAACCCTGCCCAGTGCTCTGCAGATAGGTCCCTGTCACGAACAAACACCAAGATCTTGTAACCTTTGAATAAGTCACAGACTTAGAAGATCATGATCGGTGAGCAAGTGAAGGAAAATAACCAGGGCAAAGAAAGTTGGGTGCTTACAAAAACTGAAGTTCCTGAGGAAGAAAGCTTATACTTCTGCATATGTGCCAGTTACCTCTCAGGGATGTTAGTGTGTACACATGGACGCGTGTGCACATGTGCACACAGAAGCACCTGCCAGCATGCTTGTGATTATGAGCTATCGTAAAAGACCTAGCCAGGTGATGGAAGTTGGATAGCAAAAACATGAAGGTCATAGGGAAAGTTACATAGACTCTAGCCAGCAGAGGCACCCGTTATCTCACTGAGTGAATAAGTTCTAACTGGAATCACAGTTCACCCAGGATGCCTGGCTGAAAGGAGAGGCAGGGAGAAAGTGCTTGGGGGTGACCAGTGAGAGTGCACAGGAACATAGATACAGAATAGGCTGCAGTCTCACACAGAGCCATGGCGGGTGACACACAGACCCTTGGACACCCAGCTATAAGATCCTTTCTATCCTTCTCGAGTGCCGGGCATTCTTTCCCTGACCTTGCCATGAGCAGGAGCAACTCTTGCCTTTTTTGTGAGGTTCCAGAGATGGAAGAGAACTTCAGCATAAGCACCTGTTACCTGCATAGTCTTCCAGTTTGAAGTATTACTCTTTGTACTCTTTGCAAAATGCATATATTGGGTATCAGGTCTAGAGGATGAATGGCTTAACTTGATCTTCTTGCTGCTCTCGGACACAAAGTCTTGGGGGACTGGGCAGGCTGGGATGTATTCTCACATGGAAAACAGAATCATGGCCTCAATAGGGTAAATGGGCAGACGTGCATGTCTCCAGTACCAGTGAGTCATGGAACTTAACGAGTTCTTACTGTCTCACTGGCATGCATTCAAACAAGTTTCAAGGACTTTCCTCATGCCAGCCGAGCATCCCCTGTTTTCCATCTGTGCAAAGTGTGGCCAAGCCACCACATGAGTAATGGCCCTTGTATCTGGGTGTCCAATGTGCTGTGGGTCACCCACCGTGGGTCTGTGTCTGGGATTGCAGCCTGTGCAGCTTTCACGTTTGTTCAGAGAGGGAGGGAGGGTAACCCATCCCCTTCTGTGGTTCAGCAGTGGCCACCCGCTGTTGGCTTTCAAGTGTGATAAATCACTCTCCAAACGTGTGGACTAAAAAAGTCTGAACTACCGTTGGTGCAACTCACTCAGGAGGAGAACGGCTTGCCTCCTCTCCAAGGATAAGAGTCTCATATGATCTCTCTTGTCCAGACAGTGGTTAACAGGAACAGCACTACTTGGGGAGAGACGGAGACACACAGACACCAGCCTCTAGTACACACACAGAAGTGTTGCCCAAACAGTGCTATGGCTGAAGCAAATAGACATAGAGCGAGCTCTGTACCCTAAGGCTCTGCTGTCCCTGAACAGTGGAGATCAACTGTAGCAAACGTTTGTTTTATTCCTACTCCTCTAGTATCCAGACAGTAACAGGCTGTCATACCACATAGAAAATAATCCAGCCACTTGGCGCCCCTGCATATCCTTTGGATACTCAGGAAGAGCCTCGAGTTATTGGCGGTTACATGTGACACAGGAGTGTGCTGTTCGAATTGTGGAGCTGGAAACCATGGATATAATTTTCAGAGCCAGGTCAATGACGGCACCTGGGGAGGTGGCAGATGCAAAACCCACTACCTCCCTGGAGCAGAATCTGGCCACGTGGGGCGCTGGAGTGCAGGAACCCTGGGAGATGCCCTCTGGTCTAGGGGTGTGTCCATAAGAGTGCCACCCACTACCCTCTTGGCCATTGGTCTAGATTTGGGCTATCAGCCTGTGAGTGGCTCATGGTCTAGGGCCCCGCCTGTTGGGCTGATCTCCCAGGGCCCATTAACCCTGTCCTGCACTGTTTGCCACCCTTTTTTAAGCCTCAGGCCACCCCCACACAGAGCAGCCCTGCCTCCCCACCATCCTCCTCAATTCCCGCCCCCACAGAGCACATGGCCCTGGCTGGCTCCTCACCCACTTCTGTCTTCACTCCAGACCCTGGTCCTGATAACTTGTTTTAGGGCAGCAAATAGAATTGTGGGTGCATGGGGGCGAAACAGGGAATAGCTCAATGTCACCTTGTTGGAATGTGGGGTACCCAAGGTGGAACTTACCGTTTGTGCCGTTGCACTTAGACACATGGTCCCTGCTGAATGCTGAGGTGAGATAAGTGGTGACTGAATGCTGAGATGAGATAAGTGGTGACTCAGGGGCCCAACCCATTCCAGTTCCTGTTTCCTAACAGAGCAAATGTCACCAGATTGGGAATCTGGAGTGGGATTCCCCCAGGGAGTCCAAAAGGGGCTCATTTTAAGGGGCGGTGGAGGAACATTAGGGTGGGGTTTGGTAGGTGGGGGGATGGGGCGTGGGTAGGGTAGTGGGATGGGGGTGGGGTGGGGGAAGTGGGAAGAGTCCCTTGTAGCTGGGTGTCCAAGTGGGTGCTCGGGCCACAGGTAGACAGGTGCACACAGGAAGCCACAAAGAGGGAACACAGAGGTCCTCACTCAGAATGTTGTGGGCCCTAAGGAGTGGAAGGCTATCAACAGGGGCACCACATTGACCAGAAATGACCTAGATAGGTGCACACTGAGAAAGCAGTTCCCAAAGTTAGCTGAGCTCAGAGGTCCTTGTTTTCTGGACACATGAAGGAATGCACAGGCCCTGGATCAGGCCAATGTGACTGGAACTGTGAAACTGTCCAAGGTGATGGGATAATGTGGCACACAGGCACATGTCACTCTGCTGTCCAGGGCAAGGGCTCCAAACACTGACCACTGATCTGGAGGTCAGTCCCTGTCATGACCAAATGCCAAGATTTTGTAACCTTTGAGGCTAAGTCACATAGTTAGAAGTGAAACCTGACATGATTCATGACCAAATGAAAGAAAGTAACCAGGAGAAAGAAAGTAGGGTGCTTACCAAAACTGAAGTTCCTGGAGAAGAAAGCTTGTACAGATGTGATATCTGGACTGTAGACAGCTGAGTACGGAAGAATTTATGTTTTTAAAATGTTGCTTGGACTGCAAGGATGCTAAAGGTAATCAGTCTTGAATATACATTGGAAGCACTGATCCTGAAGCTGAAACTCCAATAATATGGACCCCTGATGTGAAGAACGGACTCAGGCGCTGATGCCAGGAATAATTGAAGCCAATAAGAGAAGAGGACGACAGAGGATGAGATGATTAGATTGCATCACCAACTCGAACAACATGAGTTTAAGGAGGTTCTGGGAGTTGGTGATGGACAGGAATGCATGACATGCTGCAGAAAACGGGGGTCATAAAAGTTGAACACGACTGAGAGACTGAATTGAATTGAACTCAAAAGTAGAAGTACCTATATTTTTCCATGCAAATATAGTGATGCTTGTTTTCCTCCATAATCTATCATATTTTATTTATTTTACTTTATGAAAATCTGGAAGCTGGTTTTTTGTGAAATTTGGACTTGTCTATACCTCATATATGAATCTAGGTGGTGGTTTTCTACCACTAAATGTGAAGTTCTGGATACTTCAAATATGACAATCTTGGGACTGCTTTTTGAAGATATGAAAAACCTCTATGAAAATGGAATTATCTCTATTACACAAATGAATATCTGGGCATCCCTGTTTCTTAATGATGTAAGCAGTTTGCTGTATTTTTAATAATATATACCAAAACAAAGGATTGATTCCATGAAGTGGGGAATTGTTTGTTTTTACTGTATCAAAACCTAGGTACTGAGTCTCCATCATGGAATTTGGACTTCTCTATACTTCATATTTGAGTTCAGAGTGGAGCTTTTCCTATAAGAAATATGGAAATCTCTATATTTCGTATGAAGCACTGGTTCTTCAGCTACAGAAATATCTAGTTCCCTTTATGCTTATGTGTCTTGAACATTTGTGTGTCTACCCACATGAGCTTGTTACTCACATTTGTGCATTTTTCTGGGTGGATGTGTGTCCAACTACAGCTGACAGAGATGAATTTTACAGACCGTGAGATATGGAACAAGCAGAAGGCTGCATCAGGCATCCACAGAGTGTGGGACACTAGTCCATGCATCTCTGAGGTGGTCTTGTTCAAGACAGGAATGAGGAAAGGATGAGCAGTGACAACTCAGGACCGTGTGTTCACAAATTTTGATTTACATCAAGAGACACAAAGAAGCTCACAGTTTCTGCAGTGTTGATGTGCGTGTGTTTACCAGGAAAAGGATATGGAAGGCTTGAGGACTCATCCAGTGCAAACCCAGTGATGTGGGGCGTTTAAAGCATAGCCTGTGGACCTCTCAGTCTATGAGAATTGGGCTGGCCTGTGGAAATGATGGATATGGCTATAAATGGATCCAAGTCTGTGAAGAGGTGAAGGTCCTTCAGAAAAGAGTAGAGACTGGAAAGAGGAAGAACAGAAAATAAGCTACTGCACTGGAGACGTTTTCCTTATTAGAGGAAGGCTCTGGGATAGTGGTGCCTCGGGTCATCCCAGCAGGGGGCACAACTGGCTCTCTGCCCATCACAAACAACATCATCTTGTGAAACAAATGTCATGATAAGGTAGGGTCATTCACTGTGAAGGCACAGGCATTATAGAAGAGAGGAGGTGACCTTGGCTCTGTCCATGGGCTTCCAGCCTATCTGACAGTGCAGAAAGGTGAAGAAAGTGCAGAGTTGGGATATAGGGATTTCCCCCTTTGCCAGTTTGTGCCTGTGAGGAAGAGAAGATGGCAAAGAAGAGGGTGTGAACTCATCTTTTCCTGTGAGATTTCCAAAATTATAGCTTGTTACTGAATAACCATTGACAGGAAAATGTTGGATCCCACCAAAAAAGCAACACAAAGCAAATAAACAAAACAAAACACACACACAAAAAATCGTGTCCAAGGCAAAGGAAAAGTCAAAATAAGACCGTAGGAGGAGTGAATTTGCATTTAGAATTAATACCTACCAGCCAAGGCGAGATTGCTCATTAAAACTTTTGTGCACCTATACCCAGGGATCCAACAAAGACATAGTCAGAACTGCTTTTCAGTGATTGAGTGTCTCCTGCCGTGGTATGGGTCAGCAATGGCCTGACAGGGAAGAGGTCTGTCTGCTACAGACCTTGTTCATGCAGTTTGTAACATAAGCCCTCTCAGAGGAGGTAAACTTTCAACCCACCAAAAGTGGCCTAGTGCACAATCCACAAATTTCAGCATAATTATTCTTAAGAAATTCTTGTACAGGTAAGGAAGTTTTAGGACTACTACCAATTGCTCAACCTGGGGATCTGGCAAAACGACTGAGAACGCGCAAGGAATTTGACCTTATAGGCCAGTTGGATTTAATTACAGAATTTCCACAGGTCTGAAACAGACAGTTGGAGGGCACAAACAAAACCTTGTGTTCACCAGGAGGCAAAAGTAAGAGCAGTGTTCCCACAGGAGACTGAGCCAGACTTACCTGTGAGTGTCCAGGAGTCACCAGAAGAGGCATGGTCCAAGAACGGGATGCAGCAGGGTGATAGGCACTGAATACAAGAGTGCTTGCTCATGTATTTTTGAAGAAGGCCCCAATTACTTTCATTATGCATACCATAGTTAATCCTCAGTTCAAACAACAGGGCGTGAACATACCCACACCCATCAGGAGTAAATTGGATTAAAGGTTTATTGAATATGGCCCCATATATCAGAACAGGACCCAGATTCACTCATAGTCTGTCTATTCCATTAGGAAGTTTCCATAAGCCTCTTATCTTTAGGGAACAAATAGCAGACAGAATGAAGTCCACAATCACAGAAAACTAACCAAGCTGATCATATGGATCACAGCCTTGTCTACCTCAATGAAACTATGAGACATGCCATGGTGGGCCACCCAGGATGGATTGGACATGGTGGGGAATTCTGGCAAAATGTGGTCCATTGGAGAAGGGAAATGGAAAACCCCTTCAGTATTCTTGCTTTGAAAACCCCATGAACAATATGAAAAACCAAAAAGATAGGAGGCTAAAATGTGAACTCTCCAGGTTGTTTGATGCCCTATATGCTTCTGGAAATCATTAAAGAAGAAGAAATGGAGCCAAAGGAAAAACAATACCTAATTGTGGATATGACTATGGATAAAAGTAAAGTTTGATGCTGTAGAGAGTGTTATTTCATAGGAACCCAGAATGTTAGGTTCATGAAAGAAGGTAAATTGAGAGTTGTCAAACAGAAGATGACAAGTGTGAACATCAAACTTTCAGGATTCAGCGAATAAAAATTCACTGGAATGGATAAATTTAGTGTCAGACGACCATTCAAAAGCCCAAGTGTTTATATAAATGCACAATGAAATAGATAGGCATTGAGACAAAGCCTCAGGTTCCTCTGAAATATTTCAGAATATAAAATGTAACTATCTAGGTGAACATGAACATTTAATATTGAAATAAGAGAAATGTAGGCATTTGTTGGCATCACCAACATAAATTTTAATCTTCATTACCCTTCATGATCAGGCTCCTATTTGGTAGATCAGTTGTAATTAGTATGACTTTCATATAATCAAGATGGCTGATGAGTTGACCTTCAGAGGTAGAAGATGTATCAGTGATTATTGACACTGGGAACCATGCCTGCCAGTTGCAGCTTAGGAAATATTGATCCTTTAAAACATACAAAGATAATAGCCTCAAACAATACACCTCCACTAATAGTTTTAAATACTTACCTATTCGAATTTATTTTGCTCCTCATGTAACAATATATTCTATTTCTACACCAAATACCCCTTTATGTGGCTTCAGGATTTCTCTCTGGTTCCAAGCTGGTGCTGCTAAGTCACTTCAGTCGTGTCCGACTCAGTGCGACCCCATAGATGGCAGCCCACCAGGCTCCCCCGTCCCTGGGATTCTCCAGGCAAGAACACTGGAGTGGGTTGCCATTTCCTTTTTCAATGCATGAAAGTGAAAAGTGAAAGTGAAGTCGCTCAGTCGTGTCCGATTCTTAGCGACTCCATGGATTATAGCCCACCAGGCTCCTCTGTCCATGGGATTTTCCAGGCAAGAGTACTGGAGTGGGGTGCCATTGCCTTCTCCGTTCAAGTTTCTAGGGGAACTTAAAACTTAAATTTGTTACACTTAAAATGTCTTAGTATCCAACATTTCCCAACTTGAAAAAAAATAGAAAAATATTTCAGCAGCATATTATCTCAATTTTAAAGTAAGTTTTAGCTACCTATTTTAACACAGTTAAATGGTCACTAGGTTAAAAAAAAATATGTATTTCCTATAATAATGGAAATTTATGGAACGCCTTGTTCAAAACAGAGACTTCGTTTTCTCCTGCCAGACGGTCAGCTAGTGAAGCAGATCTTTGAAAAAGCCGTTGCATTTTACAGGTGCTTGGCGTGTTGGAAACCTGGTGTTGTCAGTTTTGCCGAGGAGCCAATAATCACGGGGCAGAAAAGTTATGTCCCTAATGGGATCATCTTCTAGCTTGTGGTGGTAGAAGCATGACTGTTAGTTCTGGCTAGTATTTTTCTATTGCCTGATGGTAGGTCTTAGCATGTGTCAAGAGGAGAAAATTCAATACTGTCACCCCCTTGCTGTGTGACTGTGCCCTAAGGTCCTACTTCTTTGTTAGATTTTTGAAAAGGCATTCATTTCTACACACTTGGTCCTCACAGATCCATCATTCCATCTCCACAGAGTCAAAAGCACTTCCCTCCCAGGTTGGCTTTCTAACCCCATGTTTCATCTTCCAGGCGCTATGCATACTAGTTCACCTGCACTGCAGTTTGGGAGATGCAAGACCACACCACACATTCTCTGATTCTCACTCTAGACAAACTAAAAGTCATCAGCTTCTTGACCTTGCTTCCTTTCAGTCAAAAGTAATTTAAGTTTAGTGAGGTGACTTACCTGAATCCTCAGTCTATTCCTTGCTTCTCCATCTCCCACCTCAGGTCACAGGCTTCGTTCTATTCCTCTCATCTTCCTTCTCCCATCTTCCCTCCATTCTTCCCAGTTATGTCTAATTTTCATATAGTCTTCTCTGTTGAGTAAGGTCTTCTGCTAATATACATTTGATATTCTGGAGGAATGTTCCCTTTATAGAAGGATTATTTGTGATTCCTCCATGAAGAGAGTTGTACTCAATGTGCTCTTTTATTTTCTGCCAAATCGGAAGTTCTGATTTTCTTTCTAGGCAAACTAGGTAATTCCTTTAGACATGCCGGTGAAACAACACACATTACTTGACATGAATTAATCTGTTTGATGGGAGGTTACATATGCACTCACACAATTGGTACATCACTGACTTGAACATGAAGATAAGCACATTAATTTTTCCTGAAATTTCTGCTCTTGGGGATCTTCCAGACCCGTGTACCAAAATGGTCCTGCCCTATTGCAGGCAGATGCTTTATCATCTGAGCCACTAGGGAAACCCTTTGACTGTGAGGGCCATAATATATTGTGGGAAATTTTTAAAGAGATATGAATACCAGACCACCATAGCTGTTTCCATAGAAGCGTGCAGGCAGGTCAAGACACAGCAGTTGTAATTGGACAAGGAATAATGAACCAGTACAAAATAGGGAAGGAAATACATCAAGGCGATATATTGTCATCCAGCTTATTTGACTTCTGTGCAGAGTATTTCATGGAAAGTAACTTGCTGATAGAAATTGAAGCTGGAAACAAAATAACTCTGAGAAGTATGAATAACCTTAGTTGCAAGATGACAACACACAAATGGCTGAAAAACACTAGGAATTAAGAGACTTCTGATGAAGGTGAAAGGGGAGATTGAAAAAGCTGGATTAAAACTCAATGCAAAAACAAACAAACACACACACCAAAAAACCATGGAATCTGTTCCCATCAATTTGAGATATTTCGATGGGATACAGTTGAATTAGTGGCAGGTTTCACTTTCTTAACATCCGGTATGACTGTGTGATGTGATGGCAGCCGTGATATTAAAGACACTTGCCACTTGGATGAAAATATATGACCAAACTAGCAACCATATTACAAAACTGAGAGGTTATTGAACAAGACCTGAATAGTCAAAGTTGAATTTCAGGAGTAATGTATGGAGGAGTGAGCAGGAACCCAAGATTTGACTGCCAAAATATGATGCTTTACAACAGTAGGGTTGGAGAAGACATGTGAGACATCTACGGTGAGCATGGGGTTTAAACGGGTAAAGCATAAAGGAAATCATATCTGAGTATTTTCAGAAGGACTGATGCTGCACATGAAGAGCCAATATATTACTCTCCTGAGGCCAAGAGCAAAATCACTGGGAAGAAACTGATACTGGGAAAACTTGGGTGCAGGAGAAGGGAACAACAGAGGACAAGATGGCTGCAAAGTATCACTGACACAAATTTCTTGGCTTTGAAGAAAACTCTGGGATATTTGAAGGGCAGGTGAGCCCAGGGTTCTTGGTATACCTGGAGTCACAAGAGTCTGACAAGTCTGAGTGACTGAACATCAAAAAATTAGAACTGGCAGAGATTGGGAGATGGTTCAGATTGCATGTAATGTCTGTCATTGGAAATGGAATGATAAGTGAGATTCAGGACAATTAAAAGAACACAGCTCTTGTCAGTGTCCTTGATTTCCTCCCTCATATTCTACTTCCCACAATGACTTTTTATTTTTTAATTTATTATTTTTACATGCGTTCCCAACCATGACCCACTCTCCCACCTCCTTCCCCTTAACATCTCTCTGGGTCATCTCCATGCACCAGCCCCAAGCATGCTGTATCCTGTGTCAGACATAGACTGGCGATTCGATTCTTACATGATAGTATACATGTTAGAATACCATTCTCCCAAATCATCCCACCCTCTTCCTTTCCCTCTGAGTCCAAAAGTCCATTATACACATCTGTGTCTTTTTTGCTGTCTTGCCTACAGGGTCGTCATTGCCATCTTTCTAAATTCCATATAGATGTGTTAGTATACTGTATTGGTGTTTTTCTTTCTGGCTTACTTCACTCTGTATAATCGGCTCCAGTTTCATCCATCTCATCAGAACTGATTCAAATGAATTCTTTTTAATGGCTGAGTAATACTCCGTTGTGTGTATGCACCACAGCTTTCTTATCCATTCACCTGCTGATGGACATCTAGGTTGTTTCCATGTCCTGGCTATTATAAACAGTGCTGTGATGAACATTGGGGTACATGTGTCTTTTTCAATTCTGGTTTTCTCAGTGTGTATGCCCAGCAGTGGGATTGCTGGGTCATAAGGCAGTTCTATTTGCAATTTCTTAAGGAATCTCCAGACTGTTCTCCATAGAGGCTGTACTAGTTTGCATTCCCACCAACAGTGTAAGAGGGTTCCCTTTTCTCCACACCCTCTCCAGCATTTATTGCTTGCAGATTTTTGGATCCCAGCCATTCTGACTGGTGTGAAGTGGTACCTCATTGTGGTTTTGATTTGCATTTCTCTAATAATGAGTGATGTTGAGCATCTTTTCATGTGTTTGTTAGCCATCCGTATGTCTTCTTTGGAGAAATGTCTATGTAGTCCTTTGGCACATTTTTTGATTGAGTCATTTATTTTTCTGGAATTTAGCTGCATAAGTTGCTTGTATATTTTTGAGATTAGTTGTTTGTCAGTTGCTTCATTTGCTATTATTTTCTCCCATTCAGAAGGCTGCCTTTTCACCTTGCTTATATTTTCCTTTGTTGTGCAGAAGCTTTTAATTTTAATTAGATCACATCTGTTTATTTTTGCTTTTATTTCCAGAATTCTGGGAGGTGGATCATAGAGGATCCTGCTGTGATTTATGTCTGAGTGTGTTTTGCCTATGTTCTCCTCTAGGAGTTTTATAGTTTCTGGTCTTACATTTAGATCTTTAATCCATTTTGAGTTTATTTTTGTGTGCGGTGTTAGAAAGTGATCTAGTTTCATTCTTTTAAGTGGTTAACCAGTTTTCCCAGCACCACTTGCTAAAGAGATTGTCTTTATTCCACTGTATATTCTTGCCTCCTTTGTCAAAGAGAAGGTGTCCATATGTGTGTGGATTTATCTCTGGGCTTTCTATTTTGTTCCATTGATCTATATGTCTGTCTTTGTGCCAGTACCATACTGTTTTGATGACTGTGGCTTTGTAGTGGAGCCTGAAGTCAGGCAAGTTGATTCCTCCAGTTCCATTCTTATTTCTCAAGATTGCTTTGGCAACTCAAGGTTTTTTGTATTTCCATACAAATCTTGAAATTATTTGTTTTAGTTCTGTGAAAAATATGGCTGGTAGCTTGATAGGGATTGCATTGAATTTGTAAATTGCCTTGGGTAGTATACTCATTTTCACTATATTGATTTTTCCGATCCATGTACATGGTGTATTTCTCCATCTATTAGTGTCCTCTTTGATTTATTTCATCAGTGTTTTATAGTTTTCTATATATAGGTCTTTAGTTTCTTTAGGTAGATATATTCCTAAGTATTTTATTCTTTTCGTTGCAATGATGAATGGAATTGTTTCCTTAATTTCTTTTTCTACTTTCTCATTATTAGTGTATCGGAATGCAAGGGATTTCTGTGTGTTGATTTTATATCCTGCAACTTTACTATATTCGTTGATCAGGTCTTGTAATTTTCTGGTGGAGTCTTTAGGGTTTTCTATGTAGAGGATCATGTCATCTGCAAACAGTGAATGTTTTACTTCTTCTTTTCCAATTTGGTTTCGTTTGATTTCTTTTTCTGCTCTGATTGCTATGGCCAAAACTTCCAGAACTATGTTGAATAGTAGCGTTGAAAGTGGGCACCCTTGTCTTGTTCCTGACTTTAGGGGAAATGCTTTCAATTTTTCACCATTGAGGATAATGTTTGCTGTGGGTTTGTCATATATAGCTTTTATTATGTGGAGGTATGTTCCTTCTATTCCTGCTTTATGGAGAGTTTTTATCATAAATGGATGTTGAATTTTGTCAAAGGCCTTCTCTGCATCTGTTGAGAAAATCATATGATTTTTATTTTTCAATTTGTTAATGTGGTGAATTACTTGGATTGATTTGCGGATGTTGAAGAATCCTTGCATCCCTGGGATAAAGCCCATTTGGTCATGGTGTATGATCTTTTTAATGTGTTGTTGGATTCTGATTGCTAGAATTTTGTTGAGGATTTTTGCATGTATGTTAATCAGTGAAATTGGCCTGTAGTTTTCTTTTTTTGTGACATCTTTGTCAGGTTTTGGTATTAGGGTGATGGTGGCCTCATAGAATGAGTTTTGAAGTTTACCTCCCTCTGCAATTTTCTGGAAGAGTTTGAGTAGGATAGGTGTTAGCTCTTCTCGAAATTTTTGGTAGAATTCAGCTGTGAAGCCATCTGGACCTGGGCTTTTGTTTGCTGGAAGATTTCTGATTACAGTTTCAATTTCTGTGCTTGTGATGGGTCTGTTAAGATTTTCTATTTCTTCCTGGTTCAGTTTTGGAAAATTGTACTTTTTAAGAATGTGTCCATTTCTTCCACGTTGTCCATTTTCTTGGCATACAACTGCTGATAGTAGTCTCTTATGATCCTTTGTATTTCTGTGTTGTCTGTTGTGATCTCTCCATTTTCATTTCTAATTTTATTGATTTGAATTTTCTCTCTTTGCTTCTTGATGAGTCTGGCTAATGGTTTGTCAATTTTATTTTTCCTTTCAAAGAACCAGCTTTGGGCTTTGTTGATTTTTGCTATGGTCTATTTTGTTTCTTTTGTATTTATTTCTGCCCTAATTTTTAAGATTTCTTTCCTTCTACTAACTCTGGGGTTCTCCATTTCTTCGTTTTCTAGTTGCTTTAAGTGTAGAGTTAGGTTATTTCTTTGACTTTTTTCTTGTTTCTTGAGGTATGCCTGTATTGCTATGAACTTTCTTCTTAGCACCTCTTTTATAGTGTCCCACAGGTTTTGGGTTGTTGTGTTTTCATTTTCATTAGTTTCTATGCATATTTTGATTTCTTTTTTGATTTCTTCTGTGATTTGTTGGTTATTCAGAAATGTGTTGTCCAACCTCCATATGTTGGAATTTTTAATAGTTTTTCTCCTGTAATTGAGATCTAATCTTAATGCATTATGGTCAGAAAAGATGCTTGGAATGAGTTCGATTTTTTTGAATTTATCAAGTTTAGATTGATGGCCCAGGATGTAATTTATCCTGGAGAAGGTTCCATGAGCATTTGAAAAAAAGGAGAAATTCATTGTTTTGGGGTGAATTGTCCTATAGATATCAATTAGGTCTAACTGATCTAATGTATCATTTAAAGTTTGTGTTTTGCTATTAAAATTCTGTTTAGTTGATCTGTCCATAGGTGTGAGTGGGGTATTAAAGTCTCCCACTATTATTGTGTTATTGTTGATTTCCCCTTTCATACTTGTTAGCATTTGTCTTACATATTGTGGTGCTCCTATATTGGGTGCATATATATTTATAATTGTTATATCTTCTTCTTGGATTGATCCTTTGATCATTATGTAGTGGCCTTCTTTGTCTCTTTCACAGCCTTTGTTTTAAAGTCTATTTTATCGGATATGAGTATTGCCACTCCGGCTTTCTTTTGGTCTCTATTTGCGTGGTATATCTTTTTCCAGCCCTTCACTTTCAGTCTGTATGTGTCCCTTGTTTTGAGGTGGGTCTCTTATAAGCAGCATATAGAGGGGTCTTGTTTTTGTATCCATTCAGCCAGTCTTTGCCTTTTAGTTGGGGCGTTCAACCCATTTACATTTAAGGTAATTATTGATAAGTATTACCCCATTACCATTTACTTTATTGTTTTGGGTTCGGGTTTATACACCCTTTTCGTGTTTCCTGTCTAGAGAATATCCTGTAGCATTTGTTGGAGAGCTGGTTTGGTGGTGCTGAATTCTCTCAGCGTTTGCTTGTCTGTAAAGCTTTTGATTTCTCCTTCATATTTGAATGAGATCCTTGCTGAGTACAGTAATCTGGGCTGTAGGTTATTTTCTTTCATCACCTTAAGTATGTCTTGCCATTCCCTCCTGGCCTGAAGAGTTTCTATTGAAAGATCAGCTGTTATCCTTATGGGAATCCCCTTGTGTGTTATTTGTTGTTTTTCCCTTGCTGCTTTTAATATTTGTTCTTTGTGTTTGATCTTTGTTAATTTGATTAGTATGTGTCTTGGGGTGTTTCACCTTGGGTTTATCCTATTTGGAACTCTCTGTGTTTCTTGGACTTGGGTGATTATTTCCTTCCCCATTATAGGGAGGTTTTCAACTATTATCTCCTTAAGGATTTTCTCATGATCTTTCTTTCTGTCTTCTTCTTCTGGGACTCCTATAATTCGAATGTTAGAGCATTTCATATTGTCCTGGAGGTCTCCGAGATTGTCCTCATTTCTTTTAATTCGTCTTTCTTTTTTCCTCTCTGATTCATTTATTTCTACCATTCTATCTTCTGTTTCACTAATTCTATTTTCTGCCTCCATTATTCTACTATTTGTTGCCTCCAGAGTGTTTCTGATCTCATATATTGCGTTAATCATTATATTTTGACTCTTTTTTATGTCTTCTAGGTCCTTGTTAAGCCTTTCTTACATATTCTCAATCCTTGTCTCTTGGCTATTTATCTGTGATTCCATTTTGATTTCAAGATTTTGGATCATTTTCACTATCAGTATTCGGAATTCCTTCTCAGGTAGATTCCCTACTTCTTCCTCTTTTGTTTGGTTTGGTGGGCAACTCTCCTGTTCCTTTCCCTGCTGAGTATTCCTCTGTCTCTTCATCTTGGTTATATTGCTGCGTTTGGGGTGGCCTTTTTATATTCTGGGAATTTGTGGAGTTCTCTTTATTATGGAGCTTCCTCACTGTGGGTGGGGTTGTATCAGTGGCTTGTCAAGGTTTCCTGGTTAGTTCTGGTGGGTGGAGCTGGGTTTCTTCTCTCTGGAGTGCAGTGAAGTGACCAGTAATGGGTTATGAGACATCAAAGGTTTTGGAATAATTTTGAGCTGCCTGTATATTGAAGCTCAGGGGAGTGTTCCTGTGTTCCTGGAGAATTTGCGTGGTATGTCTTGTTTTGGAACTTGTTGGCCCTTGGGTGGAGCTTGGTTTCGGTGCAGGTATGAAGGCATTTGATGAGCTCCTATTGCTTAATGTTCCCTGAATTCAAGAGTTCTCTAATGTTTTCAGGCTTTGGATTTAAGCCTCCTGCTTCTGGTCTTCAGTTTTATTTTCAAGTAGCCTCTAGAATTCTCCATCTATACAGCACCGATGATAAAACATCTAGGTTAAAGATGAAAAGTTTCTCCACATTGAGGGACACTCAGAGAGGTTCACTGAGTTACAAGGAGAAGAGAAGATGGAGGGGGTTGTTAGAGGTAACTGGAATGAGATGCGGTGAGATCAAAAGAGGAGAGAGCAAGAGAGCCAGTAGTCACTTCCTTATGTTCGCTCTATAGTCTGGACTGCCCAGAGGTATTTGCGGAGTTATACGGGGAAGAGGAGAGGGAGGAAGTAGACAGAGGTGGCCAGGAGGATAAGAGAGAGGAATGAGAAGGAGAGAGACAAATCCTGCCAGTAACCAGTTCCTTAGGTGTTCTCCACCGTTTGAAACACACAGAGAATCACAGAGTTGGATAGAGATGAGATGGGGGAGAAAAGAGACAGAGGCCACCTGGTGGAGACAAAGGAGAGTCCAAAGGAGGAGATAGTGGTCAAGCCAGTAATCTCGCTCTCAGGTAAACTTGGGTAGTGAAGTTTGGGTTTTTAAATGTACAAAATTGACAACAAAAACCTAAGAGCAAAGATTAAAAATCTAGGGTAGAGGTTGGATTTTCAAAAATACAATATTAAAGGAAAGAAGCAGAAGGAAAAAGGAAGGAAGAAAAAAAAAAAAAAAGAATTATTAAAAAAAAAAAAAAAAAAAAACACCAACAACCATCCAAAGACTATATATAGTGTTTGCCTTAAAAAAACAAACAAAAAAAAAAAAGTCTTTTTTTTTTTTAAATAGTAATAGTAGGTTATAGAAATAAAAATTAGAGGAGAATTAGAAGACTTAACAATTTTAAAAAAAAGTTAGAAAAAAAAAGGAATGATTTTAAAAATATTAAAGATATATTTGGCCCTTCTCTGATGTTGTGGGCCGTGTGGGATCACTTCCAAGGTTGTTCCCTCTGTTTACTTCTTCTGTTTGCTGGTTTTTTAGGCTCACTAGTTCAGTCGCGCTGTTGGGAGGGGGGATGATGCAAACAAATAGCACTGTCGTGTGCCCACAGTGTCTCAGCCCCGCTTTACCTGTCCCTTCTTGTGGTACACAAACCGCTCCGGCTCTACGATGCTCAGCCGGGAACCGTCTGGGGCCGGCCCTAGGCTGAGTGCATTTCCCCGGTCCAAGCCGCTAAGGTTCGGTGCTCAGGCAGCCCTCAGAGGCACAGATTCGGCTGGGACTGCGCTTTGTGCCCTACCCAGGTCCGAGTTGCTCAGGAGTTTGGCAAGAGCGATTGCCACGACTTGTCATCTTTTCTGCCGCTGCTCCTCAGCTTTCTGGGTGGACCGCTGGCGCCCCCCATGAGGCAGATGGTGACTGTCCAGCACCCCCAGAAGTCTTAGCAAAGAAGCCTGCTTGCAATTAGGTAAGTAAAGTCTCTCTGGGTCTGCAATTGCCCCTTTCCAGTCCTTACAGCTCTGGCTGCCTGTCCCCAGTGGGGGAAGGTCTGCAGCCGGCTTATTCTGTTCCGTCCTTTGTTCTGTGCTCGGTCCTGGCGGTGTCTTATGTTCGAGCTTTTCATGCGGTAGCTATCCCACAGTCTGGTTTGCTAGCCCCAGTTATATCGTGCTGATTGCGTGTGGGGCGTTCCTGCCCGATTCTTACAAAGCACTGCAGCCCACACCTCCCGCGCTTCCCTGCCCTGTCCCCACTTCCTAGTGGTGGATGCAGGCGTCTGTGCTGCTTTTCTGCTGGGGGAGTTACTGTTGGGCTTGTAATCTGTTGGCTTTAATTATGTATTTATTTTTCCCTTCCTGTTATGTTGCCCTCTGTGTTTCCAAGACTTGCCACAGACTTGGCAGGGAGAGTGTTTCCTGGTGTTTGGAAACCTCTTTTCTTAAAATTCCCTTCCCAGGACGGAGCTCCCTCCACACCTCCTTTGTCTCCTTTTTCGTCTTTTATATTTTTTCCTACCTGTTTTTGCAGACAATGGTCTGCTTTTCTGGTTGCCTGATGTCCTCTGCCAGCCTACAGAAGTTGTCTTGTGAAGTTTGCTCAGCGTTGAAATGTTCTTTTGAGGAATTTGTGAGGGAGAAAGTGGTCCCCCCGTCCTATTCCTCTGCCATCTTTTCCCCAGCCATCCCACAATGTCTTTTTAAAGCTTCCCAGAGGAGGAGAAAACCTGTGGTGTCATATGGTTTTCTGAGATGGAACCCTTATCCCACCTGTCACTTGGATCTACAACCTTAGCCTTAGGCAGAAACAGGCATTGTCTGTAAATATCTGCTAGAGTTGCCCATCTTCTCATGTGTTAACAGGCATGGTATGTGATTTTTAGGATGAGGAGAGAGTGAAACAAGCTTATAACTTCTCAATCAACCTCTCTAATATAGGGAGAAGCATCTTTGAGTTTTTTCCCCTAGTTGCCCTTAGGAATGCTTACAAGGGGTTATATTACTGAGCATGGAAGTATGTAGGAGACTGTATCCATTTTGACGTTTCTGCTGGCCCGCTGTGAATAGACCATTCCTATTCGCTTAATGTCAGGTTTTAACTTCTGATAAAGGTTGAAGACTGTGGAAATATGTGGATGCATGTGAAAGTCCCATAAAACTGAGGACATGGAGTACACAGTTTTCCTCTTTGAATCAGATCTCAAGGCTTTAGGCTTTATATACTTGCACTATCAGTGCATCTCAAATATTCATAAAATTCTTATATGATGATTGCTACACAGAGTTGAATCCAAAAGTCCTGTATTGTCATCATCTTAGCAGTGTGTTAGGACTTGGAAATTTAAGATATTATGTAAGAAGTATGTGGGCCATGTTATAACTTGCTTCTATTTTAACTGTCTATCTGATTCTCTTGGGAAGGGGAAAAACAAGGTCTACCATGTGGGAACAGAATTAGAGATTGCATCCTTAGGTTTTTTGATTCCTAAGAGTGTTTTTTTGTTATCAGTGTGTGTGCAGCCTCCCGTAGGAAGATAGTATCCTATTATAGGAAGGCCTGGTTGAAACTCCAGGCATCTAGTTAGCCTTCTCTGGTACTGCCATATTAGCGGGTGTGTGTTTTGTTATTACCAGACATAATTGACATCTAAGAGTACATCATGAGAAACACTGGACTGGAAGAAACACAAGCTGTAATCAAGTTTGCCTGGAGAAATTTCAGTAATCTCAGATATGCAGATGACACCACCGTAAAGGCAGAAAGTGAAGAGGAACTAAAAAGCCTCTTGATAAAAGTGAAAGTGGAGCGTGAAAAAATTGGCTTAAAGGTCAACATTCAGAAAATGAAGATCATGGCATCCAGTCCCATCATTTCATGTCAAATAGATGGGGAAACACAGGAAACAATGTCAGACATTATTTTTTGGGCTCCAAAATCACTGCAGATATTGACTGCAGCCATGAAATTAAAAGACGCTTACTCCTTGGAAGAAAAGTTATGACCAACCTAGACAGCATATTCAAAAGAAGACACATTACTTTGCCGACTAAGGTCCGTCTAGTCAAGGCTATGGTTTTTCCTGTGGTTATGTATGGATGTGAGAGTTGGACTGTGAGGAAGGCTGAGCACTGAAGAATTGATGCTTTTTAACTGTGGTGTTGGAGAAGACTCTTGAGAATCCCTTGGACTGCAAGGAGATCCAACTAGTCCATTCTGAAGGAGATCAACCCTGGGATTTCTTTGGAAGGAATGATGCAAAAGCTGAAACTCCAGGACTTTGGCCATCTCATGCTAAGAGTTGACTCATTTGAAAAAAAAAAAAAAACTCTGATGCTGGGAGGGATTGGGGGCAGGAGGAGAAGGGAATGACAGACGATGTGACAGCTGGGTGGCATCACTGACTTGATGAACATGTGTCTGAGTAAACTCCAAGAGTTGGTGATGGACAGGTGTGTTTCAATCCACGGGGTTGCAAAGAATTGGACACGACTGAGCGTCTGAACTGAACTGAACAGAAGGTCCCACTTAATTTTTGTTGGTTTATTGGGAGTGTACCATAGTTCGTAACAATGTCAGGGTGGAGTAGCTTGGTTACTATTGAAATACTTTAAACCTCTTAAACTCATCCAGTTGTCTTTCACTTTGAAAAATGAAAGCAGACATTGGTGCCTCTTTATATTTTTGAATTAGCCAATTCTTCAGCTGAAATCCCTAGCATAAAAGTCCATAGGAGAACCTAGACATAAACTCACATACACATTCTTAATGTGTTGTGTGCACACACACAAGCACAGTCTCAGTCTTATATGCTCAAAACAAAATCGTGAAAGTGAAAACCAAGGACTCACAGAAGGCCACCTATGAACTTCACAGAGTACTCTGTTATTTGTTTTTAGGCTTAAGGTAGAAAGTTATTTTGTATTTGAATGATTTCTCTCAAGTGCATTTTAAGTCAGAATGTTTTAAAATATATAACTTCTTCTCATGTGTTTGTTAGCCATCCGTATGTCTTCTTTGGAGAAATGTCTATTTAGTTCTTTGGACCATTTTTTGATTGGGTCATTTATTTTTCTGGAATTGAGCAGCATAAATTGCTTGTATATTTTTGAGATTAGTTGTTTGTCAGTTGTTTCATTTGCTATTATTTTCTCCCATTCAGAAGGCTGTCTCAAAACCACAATGTGGTATCACTTCACAACAGTCAGAATGTCTGCGATCCAAATATCTGCAAGCAATAAATGCTGGACAGGGTGTGGAGAAAAGGGAACCCTCCTACACTGTTGGTGGGAATGCAAACTAGTACAGCCTCTATGGAGAACAGTGTGGAGATTCCTTAAAAAATTGCAAATAGAACTGCCTTATGACCCAGCAATCCCACTGCTGGGCATACACACCGAGGAAACCAGAATTGAAAGAGACACATGTACCCCAATGTTCATTGCAGCTCTGTTTATAATAGCCAGGACATGGAAACAACCTAGATGTGCATCAGCAGATGAATGGGTAAGAAAGCTGTGGTACATATACACAATGGAGTATTACTCAGCCATTAAAAAGAATGCAGTTGAATAAGTTCTAATGAGATGGATGAAACTGGAGCGATTATACAGAGTGAAGTAAGCCAGAAAGAAAAACACCAATACAGTATACTGACACATATATATGGAATTTAGAAAGATGGTAATGATGACCCTGTATGCAAGACAGCAAAAATGACAGATGTGTATAGCGGACTTTTGGACTCAGAGGGAGAGGGAGAGGGTGGGATGATTTGGAAGAATGGCATTGAAACATGTATACTATCATGTAAGAATCGAATCATCAGTCTATGTCCAATGCAGGATACAGCATGCTTGGGGCTGGTGCACGCGGATGACCCAGAGGGATGTTGTGGAGAGGGAGGTGGGAGGGGATTCATGTTTGGGATCGCATGTACACCCGTGGTGGATTCATGTCAATGTATGGCAAAACCAATACAATATTGTAAAGTAAAGTAAAGTAAAAATTAAAATTAAAAAATAAAATAAAATAAATAACTTTATTCTGCATCCCATGGGATCTTAGAATATTGTTCATGTAAGACTATTCTGTGGTTTTCTAAAACAAGAATAATGCAGGGTAACAATATGGAAGTCACATTTACTTCATTAGGCCCTGCAGTTACACTTTTGTTGGTTATATTTTAAGCATCCAGTTTCATCTTCTAAAGTTCTCCCATAAACATTTCTACTTTTGGCCCCAATTTTTGCTGTAATTACCTCACTTAAAGTTTTGCTTTTGCTTTTACAATTTTCAGTTCAGTTCGGTTCAGTTCAGTTCAGTTATGTCGGAGTTTTGCAACCCCATGAATCGCAGCAAGCCAGGCCTCCCTGTCCATCACCAACTCCCGGAGTTCATTCAGACTCACGTCCGTTGAGTCTGTGATGCCATCCAGCCATCTCATCCTCTGTCGTCCCCTTTCCCTCCTGCCCAAAGCCTCCCAGAAGTCTTTGCCAATGAGTCAACTCTTCACATGAAGTGGCAAAAGTACTGGAATTTCAGCTTCATCAACATACCTTCCATAGTATTTTCAGGGCTGATCTTTTTCTTTATTATTTTAATGACTTGGAGACTCACTCTGAAAGCTGTACCTACCGGGGTCTTCCTGGGACAGGCCATGCAGGCGATGATCCTGTTGAGAATATTCTTTGCCTTTCAATCACTTTGGCAATTGCACACTGTGCTTTTGCTTATACATGAAGTTTTACCTTTATCCAGGACAGTTTGGTTTCTTTGATTTCCGCCACTTGTACAGACTGTTACAATATTTCTTTTTTTTTTTTTCCCTCTTTTTTTTAATTTAATTTTTTATTTTTTACTTTATTTTACTTTACAATACGGTATTGGTTTTGCCATACATTGATATGAATCCACCACAGATGTATATGATTTTCCAAACATGGACACCCCTCCTACCTCTCACCCCACATCATCTCTCTGGATCATACCTGTGCACCAGCCCCAAGCATGCTGTATCCTGCATCAAACTGCATAGACTGGCGATTCCTTCCTTACATTATAGTATACATGTTTCAATGTCATGCTTCCAAATCATCCCACCCTCTCCCTCTCCCTCCCCCTCATCCTTTCCATCTCCCTCTCCCTCTCCCTCAGAGTCCAGAAGTCCACTCTACACATCAGTGTCTCTTTTCCCGTCTCGCATATAGGGTCATCATTACCATCCTTATAAATTTCATATATATGTGTTAGTATGCTGTATTGGAGTATGTCTTTCTGGCTTACTTCACTCTGTATAATCGGCTCCAGTTTCATCCATCTCATTAGAACTGATTCAAATGCATTCTTTTTAATGGCTGAGTAATACTCCATTGTGTATGTGTACCACAGCTTTCTTATCCATTCATCTGCTGATGGACATCTAGGTTGTTTCCACGTCCTGGCTATTATAAACAGTGCTGCGATGAACATTGGGGTACATATGTCTCTTTCAATTCTGTTTTCCTCGGTGTGTATGCCCAGCAGTGGGATTGCTGGGTCATAAGGCAGTTCTATTTGCAATTTTTAAAGGAATCTCCAGTGTTCTCCATAGTGGCTGTACTAGTTTGCAGTCCCACCAACAGTGTAAGAGGGTTCCCTTTTCTCCACACCCTCTCCAGCATTTATTGCTTGCAGACTTTTGGATCGCAGCCATTCTGACTTTATTGTGATCTTGATTTGCATTTCTCTAATAATGAATGATGTTGAGCATCTTTTCATGAGTTTGTTAGCCATCTGTATGTCTTCTTTGGCTAAATATCTATTTAGTTCTTTGGCCCATTTTTTGATTGGGTCGTTTATTTTTCTGAAATTGAGCTGCCTAAGTTGATAGAATTTTTTTGAGTTTAGTTATTTGTCAGTTGCTAAGTTTGCTATTATTTTCTCCCATTCATAAGGCTGTCTTTTCACCTTGCTTATAGTTTGCTTTGTTGTGCAGAAGCTTTTAATTTTAATTAGATCCCATTTGTTTATTTTTGCTTTTATTTCCAGTATTCTGGGAGGTGGATCCAGCTGTGATTTATGATGGAGAGTGTCTAGCCTATGTTCTTCTTTAGGAGTTTTGTAGTTTTTGGTCTTATGTTTAGATCTTTAATCCATTTTGAGTTTATTTTTGTGTATGGTGTTAGAAAGTGATCTAGTTTAATTATTTTACAAGTGGTTGGCCAGTTTTCCCAGCACCACTTGTTAAAGAGATTGCCTTTACTCCATTGTATATTCTTGCCTCCTTTGTCAAAGAGAAGGTGTCCATATGTGTGTGGATTTATCTCTGGGCTTTCTATTTAGTTCCATTGATCTATATTTCTGTCTTTGTGCCAGTACCATACTGTCTTGATGACTGTGGCTTTGTAGTAGAGCCTAAAGTCAGGCAGGTTGGTTCCTCCAGTTCCATTCTTTCTCAAGATTGCTTTGGCTACCGCTGGTAGCTTGATAGGGATTGCATTGACTCTGTAGATTGCTTTGGGTAGTCTACTCATTTTCACTATATTGATTCTTTCGATTCATGAACATGGTATATGTCTCCATCTATTAGTGTCCTCTTTGATTTCTTTCATCGGTGTTTTACAGGTTTCTATATACAGGTCTTAAGTTTCTTTAGGTAGATATATTCCTAAGCATTGTATTCTTTTCGTTCAATGGTGAATGGAATTGTTTCCTTAGTTTCTTTTTCTACTTTCTCATTATTAGCATATAGGAATGCAAGGGATTTCTGCGTGTTGATTTTATATTCTGCAACTTTACTATATTCGTTGATCAGCTCTTGTAATTTCCTGGTGGAGTCTTTAGGGTTTTCTATGTAGAGGATCATGTCATCTGCAAACAGTGAGAGTTTTATTTCTTCTTTTCCAATTTGGATTCCTTTGATTTCTTTTTCTGCTCTGATTGCTGTGGCTAAAACTTCCAGAACTATGTTGAATAGTAGCGGTGGAAGTGGGCACCCTTGTCTTGTTCCTGACTTTAGGGGAAATGCTTTCAATTTTTCACCATTGAGGATAATGTTTGCTGTGGGTTTATCATATATAGCTTTTATTATGTGGAGGTATGTGGAGGTATGTTCCTTCTATTCCTGCTTTATGGAGAGTTTTTATCATAAATGGATGTTGAATTTTGTCAAAGGCCTTCTCTGCATCTACTGAGATAATCATATGGTTTTTATTTTTCAATTTGTTATTGTGATGAATTGCATTGATTGATTTACGGATATTGAAGTGTCCTTGCATCCCTGGGATAAAGTTCACTTGGTCATGGTGTGTGATCTTTTTAATGTGTTGTTGGACTCCAATTGCTAGAATTTTGTTGAGGATTTTTGCATCTATGTTCATCAGTGATATTGGCCTGTAGTTTTCTTTTTTTGTGACATCTGTGTCAGGTTTTGGTATTAGGGTGATGGTGGCCACATAGAATGGGTTTGGAAGTTTACCTTCCTCTGCAATTTTCTGGGAGAGTTTGAGTAGGATAGGTGTTAGCTCTTCTTGAAATTTTTGGTAGAATTCTGCTGTGAAGGCATCTGGACCTGGACTTTTGTTTGCTGGAAGATTTCTGATTACAGTTTCAATTTCCGTGCTTGTGATGGGTCTGTTAAGATTTTCTATTTCTTCCTGTCTCAGTTTTAGAAAGTTGTATTTTTCCAAGAATTTGTCCATTTCTTCCACGTTGTCCATTTTATTGGCATATAATTGCTGATAGTAGTCTCTTATGATCCTTTGTATTCTGTGTTGCCTTTTGTGATCTCTCCATTTTCATTTCTAATTTTATTGATTTGAATTTTCTCTCTTTGTTTCTTGATGAGTCTGGGTAATGATTTATCAGTTTTATTTATCCTTTCAAAGAACCAGCCTTTGGCTTTGTTGATTTTTGTTATGGTCTCTTTTGTTTCTTTTGCATTTATTTCTGCCCTAATTTTTAAGATTCCTTTCCTTCTACTAACTCTGGGGCTCTCCATTTCTTCCTTTTCTAGTTTCTTTAGGTGTAGTTAGGTTATTTATTTGATTTTTTCCTTGTTTCTTGAGGTATGCCTGTATTGCTATGAACTTTCCTGTTAGCACTGCTTTTATAGTCTCCCACAGGTTTTGGGTTGTTGTGTTTTCATTTTCATCCATTTCTATGCATATTTTGATTTCTTTTTTGATTTCTTCTGTGATTTGTTGGTTATTCAGAAGTGTATTGTTCAACCTCCATATGTTGGAATTTTTAATAGTTTTTCTCCTGCAGTTGAGATCTAATCTTAATGCATTATGGTCAGAAAAGATGCTTGGAATGATTTTGATTTTTTTTAAATTTATCAAGGCTAGATTTATAACCCACGAAGTGATCCTGGAGAAGGTTCTGTGATCACTTCAGAAAAAAAGTGAAATTCATTGTTTTGGGGTGAATTGTCCTATAGATATCAATTAGGTCTAACTGGTCTATTGTATCATATAAAGTTTGTGTTTCTTTGTTAATTTTCTTTTAGTTGATCTGTCCATAGGTGTGAGTAGGGTATTAAAGTCTCCCACTGTTATTGTGTTATTGTTAATTTCCCCTTTCATACTTGTTAGCATTTGTCTTACATATGGCGGTGCTCCTATGTTGGGTGCATTATATATTTATAATTGTTATATCTTCTTCTTGGATTGATCCTTTGATCATTATGTAGTGGCCTTCTTTGTCTCTTTTCACAACTTTTGTTTTAAAGTCTATTTTACAGATATGAGTTTTGCTACTCCTGCTTTCTTTTGGTCTCTGCTTGCGTGGAATATCCTTTTCCAGCCCTTCAATTTCGGTCTGTATGTGTCTCTTGTTTTTGTATCCATCTGGCCTGTCTTTGCCTTTTGGTTGGTGCATTCAACCCATTTATGTTTAAGGTAATTATTGGTAGGTATGATCCCCTTGCCGTTTACTTTATTGTTTTTGGTTCGGGTTTATACACCCTTTTTGTGTTTTCTGTCTAGAGAATATCCTTTAGCATTTGTTGGAGAGCTGGTTTGGTGGTGCTGAATTCTCTCAGCTTTTGCTTGTCTGTAAAGCTTTTGATTTCTCCTTCATATTTGAATGAGATCCTTACTGGGTACAGTAATTTAGGCTGTAGGTTATTTTCTTTCATCACTTTAAGTATGTCTTGCCATTTCCTCGTGGGCTGAAGAGTTCTATTGAAAAATCAGCTGTCATCCTGATGGGAATCACCTTCTGTGTTATTTGTTGTTTTTCCCTTGCTGCTTTTAATATTTGTTCTTTGTGTTTGATCTTTGTTAATTTGATTAATATGTTTCTTGGGGTGTTTCACCTTGGGTTTATCCTATTTGGAACTCTCTGGGTTTCTTGGAATTAGGTGATTATTTCCTTCCCCATTTTAGGGAAGTTTTTAACTATTATCTCCTCAAGGATTTTCTCATGGTCTTTTTTTTCATCTTCTTCTTCTGGGACCCCTATAATTCGGATGTTGGAGCATTTCATATTGTCCTGGAGGTCTCTGAGATTGTCCTCATTTCTTTTAATTTGTCTTTCTTTTTTCCTCTCTGATTCATTCATTTTTACCATTCTATTTTCTATTTCACTAATCCTATCTTTCTGCCTCCATTATTCTACTGTTTGTTGCCTCCAGAGTGTTTCTGATCTCATTTATAGTGTTAGTATCCCTCTGTCTCTTCATCTTGGTTATATTACTGCATTTGAAGTGGCCTTTCTATATTCTGTTAATTTGTGGAGTTCTCTTTATTATGGAGCTTCCCCACTCTGGGTGGGGTTGTATCAGTGGCTTGACAAGGTTTCCTGGTTAGGGAGGATTGTGTTGGAGTTCTGGAGGGTGGGTGAGGCTGGATTTCTTCTCTTCTGAGTACAGTGGAATGACCAGTAATGGGTTATGAGATGTCAATGGTTTTGGAGGAACTTTGAGCTGCCTGTATATTGAAGGTCAGGGGTGTGTTTCTGTGTTGCTGGAGAATTTACATGGTATGTCTTGCTCTGGAACTTGTTGGCCCTTGGGAGGTGCTTGGTTTCAGTGTAGGTATGGAGGTGTTTGATGACCTTCTATTGATTAATGCTCCCTGGATTCAGGAGTTCTCTGATGTTGTCAGAGTTTGTACTTAAGCCTCCTGCTTCTAGTTTTCAGTTTTATTTTTATAGTAGCCTCAAGACTTCTCCACCTATTCAGCAATGAGGATAAGACATCTAGTTTAAAGATGAAAAGTTTCTCCACGTTGAGGGACACCCAGAGTGGTTCACTGAGTTACATGGAGAAGAAAAGAGGCAGGGGTAGTTAGAGGTGACTGAAATGAGATGATGTGGGATCAAAAGAGGAGAGAGCAAGTTAGCCAGCAATCACTTCCTTATGTGCTCTCCACCGTCTGGACCACTCAGAGGTATTCACGGATTTATACAGGGAAGAGGAGAGGGAGGAAGTAGACAGAGGTGGCCAGGAGGATAATAGAGGGAAATGAAAAGGAGAGAGACAGATCCAGCCAGTAACCAGATCCTGAAGTGTTCTCCACCATCTGGAACAGAGAGATTCACAGAGTTGTGTAGAGAAAAGAAGAGGAAGGGAAGAGACAGTGACCACCTGGTGGAGTAAAAGTAGAGTCCACAGGAGGAAAGAGTGGTCAAGCCAGTAATCTCACTCTCAGGTAAAATTGGGTAGTGAAGTTTGGGTTTTTAAATGTACAAAATTGACAACAAATACCAAAAAGCAAAGGTTAAAAATCTAGAGTAGAGGTTGGATTTTCAAAAATACAATATTAAATAAAAGAACAAGAAGAAAAAAAAAAAGCCCAAGAATTATTAAATAACAGCAACAACTACACAAAGACTATATGCAGCCTTTGCCTTAAAAACACAGGGTCCTTTTTTTTTTTTTTTTTTGAAAAGTAATACTAGGTTATAAAAATAAAAATTAAAGGAGAAATAGAATACTTAAATATTTTTAAAAGTTAAAAAAAATAAGAAGAAAAAGAAAAGAAGAAAATACTACCACACAACAACATCAGCAAAAAAAAAAGAATGAAAAAAAAGATCATAAAAATAGTAAAGATATATCTGGCCCTTTCTCTGGTGTTGTGCACAGTGTGGGGTCACTTCCAAGGTGGTTTCCTCTGTTTAGCTTCTTCTGTTTGCTGGTCTCTTCAGTATCTGATTTCCGTCCTGACACGGGGTGCAGGCGGCGGTGGTGAACAGTTTTTTTTTTTTTTTTTTCAGGCTCCATTGTTCAGTCGTCCTGTGGGGAGGGAGGGATGCTGCAAGCAAATAACACTGGCATGTGCACGCAGTGTCTAAGTCCCACTGGGCCTTCCCCTGCTCATGGCGCACACCGCTCAGTCTCTACGTTGCTCCACCAGGAATTATCTGAGGCTGTCCCTAGGCTGCATGCACCTCCCAGGTCTAAGCCACTCAGTTTTGGTGCTCAGGTAGCCCTCAGAGGTGCAGATTCACTGGGGACTGCGTGTTTTGTCCTTCCCAGGTCCAAGTAGCTCAGGCATTTGGCAAGCGCGGTCAGTGCAACTTATCGCCTTTCCTGTCTCTGCTGCTCAGTTTTCTGTGTGTACCACTGGCGCACCTTGTGAGGCAGATGGTGACTGTCCAGAACCCCCTGTCCAGAACCCCCAGAAGTCTTAGCAAAGAAGCCTGCTTGCAGTTTGGTAGGTAAAGTCTCTCTGGGGCTGTGATTGCCCCCTTCCAGCCCTTATGGCTCTGGCTACATGTCACTATTGGGTGATGGTCTGTTGCCAGCTATTTCTGTTCCATCCTTTGTTCTTGTGTGGTCCTGGTGATTTCTTATGTTCAAGATTTTCACGTGGTAGATATCCCACAGTCTGGTTTGCTAGCCCATGTTAGTTCATTCTGATTACGCGCAGGGTGTTCCCGCCTGGTTTTAAAAAGCACTGCAGCCTGAGCCTCCCATGCCTCCCTGCCCTGCCCCCACTTGCTAGTGGTGGATGCAGGCATCTGAGCTGCTTTTCCACGGGGGGATTTACTGTGGGCTTGTAATCTGTTGGTTTTAATTATTTATTTATGTTTCCTTCCTGTTATGTTGCCCTCTGTGTTTCAAGGTTTGCCACAGACTCGGCAGGGAGAGTGTTTCTTGGTGACTGGAAATCTCTCTTCTTAAGATTACCTTCCTGGGATGGGATTCCCTTCCCAGGATGGAGCTCCCTCCCTATTTCCTTTGTCTCTTTTTTCTTCTTTTTTTTATTTTTTCCTACTCTGTTTTTGAAGAAAATGATCTGCTTTTCTGGGTGCCTGATGTCCTCTGCCAGCATTCATAGGTTGTTTTGTGGAATTTGCTCAGCGTTGAAATGTTCTTTTGATGAATTTGTGAGGGAGAAAGTGGTCTCCTCGTCCTATTCCTCCACCATCTGAGGACCCCCAGGGCTGATCTTTTTAGAATGGATTGGCTGGATAGCCTTACAGGCGAAGGGACTCTCAAGAGTCTTCTCCAACACCATAGTTCAAAAGCATCGATTATTCTGTGCTCATCTTTCTTCACTGTCCAACTATCACATCCATACATGACCTCTGGAAACACGATAGTCTTGACTTGATGGACCTTTGTTGGCAAAGTAGTGTCTCTGCTTTGCAATACACTATCTAGGTTGGTCCTAACTTTCCTTCCAAGAGTAATCATCTTTAAGTTTTATCGCTTCAGTCACCATCTGCAGTGATTTTGGAGCCCCCTTCCCCACCCCCCCCCAAAAAAAAGTCTCACACTGTTTCCACTGAACCAGTTTCCATTATTTTACAATTAAAGTCTGAGACTCTTTCCATTATTTTACAGTTTTAGCCGTGAATTACATAGTATATACATAAAGGAAAGAAAATTAGAATTCATATACATTGTATCCCTAATATATCGAGCCATTTTGTTTATACTTTTGAGAATTAAAGGCACCAATATGTCGAAGCCATCTGGGAATTGATCACCAAGGTAAAGGATCATGTAACCAGGCTTCCTTTGGTGAGATAATTTAATTACAGGTTAATAATATGCTTTCATGAGGGAATACAAACAGTAGCTTTTCAACATGATATATTGAATGTCCTTATCCATTTCTTTTCAAGTTATCACAGAGGACTAAGTGAATTAATCTTGTTCTTTTTGAGAAGGACCTGCCACTCAAAGAAGAATATGAAAAGAAGATAAAAGGGAATGAGAAAGATTATCAGTACGTGGCAATGGAATGGGAGATGGAATCGACTTTAAGGTGATAATGCTCAAAGCATGCAAATTTGACTAAATAGTAACACACCTGAAATCTAAAACAAAGCCATTGGACTTTGGGCTTGAAATGATAACTAAGGACTCCAATTTCAATAGCTCTTACAATGGCTCCAAAGTGCTCACCCCTCTAAAGCATAGTATTTTCACTTACATTTAATGAAAGGTTTCAGTGAAAGAAAAGGAGTGTGTTTTGTCGACCACCCGCTTATCCACAAAGATATTCAACAGATTTCACTGTCCATTAGCTGCAAGAATGAGAACGTTGAACCTAAGTTGGTGTTGTCCTATGGGGTTTACCATACCAAAGCAGTGATATGACTTGATATTGCCACTGCCATCTGAAGGAATGACCACAAATTTGAGATTGCCAATATTAATAGGTAGTCTTCAGGACAGTGTGGATAGTCCAACAAGCAGGGACTCTGCTCAGAAAATTTCGAAGTGAAATATATTTAAGATCAACCACTGATTTTGTTGCTTGCTTACTCCATGAGGACCATGAGTTGCCTCTCTCTTGCAGGATAGGAAAGGGCTGTCATGGGCTGACATACCACTATACCTTATTGGAAATGTAGAAGGCTCCACCATCAGTCCAGAATAACTGCTCTGTAATGGAGATAAATGTGGGTTTGAGAAGTAACTGCAGTTGTAGTAGCAAAGTCTTCAACGTGGCTATTAACTTGAGTGTACCTGCTATGTGAGTGACAATTGAAAATGCTCAACGTTTTTAAAACAGCAGGTTGATCTATCACAATCTGGTCTGTTTGTCTAACTGATATTGCTGATGGGGAAGGTAAGTCACATGGAGATAGGGCACTTGTATTAACAATTATCTGGCTGGTATGAGGCTTTTGTATGAAAGGCACATGTAAACTTGTGGAGGCTGAAAATGCACTCTCTCCACTCATTTCTGGAAGAAAATCAGAGTTATGATCATCTTTGTCGTCCCTTCCTTTAACATAATTCTTGTTATTTCAAACTAATGAAAATATTGGAGACACATCGTTAATCCCAACTCTTCTTTGCATTCTTACTAAAAGTTGGGGATGGTTTGTTTTGAATTTTGATTTACAGTAGGTCTGTAACTAAAAGCAGAGTATTAAATTATTTAGTTTTTTTTATAAACCAAGGTAAAACTGACAATCAAAGCTAAGCTATAAAAATGTATTCCTTTAGTGACACCAATTAAGTAGTGTCAAATATAACACCTCCATTAGTAGTTTTAGCAGGTAATATGTTAGAAACCTTTATGTTCCTCAACTAAAAATATGTTGTATATATACATTAAATAATACTTTAAGTAGCTTCAGAGCTTGTATCTGGTTTCACGTTGCTAGGAAAGTTTTTTTAAACGTCCAATATTTTAAACTCCAGGTGTTCTCAACTTCAAAAATTAAAAGTTTTTCAAAAACTTTCTATTTCAGTTTCAAATTCCATTTTAGCTACATATATGAATATGCTTTCTAGGTCACGTTACTTAATCTTATATATTGCCAATAAGTGAGATTTTTGGAATCCCTTGCTCAAAAGAGAGATGTTTTCTTCTTCCAGAAAGTCCGGTAGTGAAGCAGATCTTTGAAAAGTTTGCCACTTTTCACTAAACCCATAAAGGTTAAGCTTTTAAACTTTTAATTCTATTGGTTTCAAATATTCTGAAAGGCTTCTTCCTTTCCAAGACCTCTTTCTTAAGAAGTTCTTCATTGATCACTATCTATATGCCACTCTCATCCCACCAAATAGATTCAAGCTGATAATTTGCAACTATATCTCAAAGTTTTAGGGGAAATGTGAATGAAAGAAAATCATTCAGCCCATCTGTTTCAGAGACAGAATATATGTAGCATATCCTTTTGATCCAAAGATCCTCAGACAAAGCCTGAAAAGTATATTCTTCAATCATAGATGTCAAAACCTTGCCCCCAGGAAGTGTATAATCATACAAGGAAGATCTAATGGAGGTTTCTAAACCAGTTGATTCAGCCTTAGGAGGCCCATCTTGAATTTCTGAAGAAATATGTGACATCTCAGAGAAATCTTTCTTCAGATACTTTACTCATTTGTCTGATCTTACACACTGCAACTTCAAATGCTGCTTGGCTGGCCTATAGAGAGTTGCTCGCTAGACCATCACACTGGTTCTCAAAGTCAAAAGCTATGACATCACTAAGTCACTGGTCTCCTAGCAATTGAAGGGTAACTGTGACATCACAAAGTTACTGGTCTCCTTGGAAATGAAGGGACATGTTAAACCAGGGTTTACTTCAGCATCAACTTAAAATACAGACTGCTTAAAGAAATAGTAACCAAAGCCATGAAGCCTGCAAAACCTCATTCCTAAAGAATTTTTACATGGGAAAATCACATCAATAAATCTACTTGATATCTGAAATAAAAGGTATTTATCACCCTTTTATACACACATTCTTAACATCCATTACTGGTACTGAAGCAAACTTGGGTCTATTCACTGCTGTGCAGTAAAATCAATAAACTGACTGTGGTTTTCAGTGAAAGCACATGTTTATTATAGGACTGGGCAAGTATCCTAGCAGTCTTTGGTGCTTCAAAATCCCAAATCCCCGAATACTATCAAGGTAAGGATTTTAATGACTGATCACATACCACGGTTTGGGGGCATTCTACTAATAGTCTGTTACTGAGGATACTGGGAGTCCACATCATTGACTCTCTGGTTCCAACTACTCTGTGGTCTATGTACATGCATTTCAGCCTGGGTGGGCTTTAGCATCTCTAAAACTGTTCACAGGATATTGCTCAGAATGTTTTCGATGGCCCTTGAGGAGGAACTAAAGACTTTTGACTTTGCTTAATGGATAAATCATTACTATTCTCTATCATTTGATTATTTCCCTTTGTTTCTGTGTTTGTTTGTTTGTTTGTTTGTTTTCCCCCTAGCTCCTCTGATCAAAATTACTCTTGGAACACGGGGAGGTCTACAGACTTCCAGCTCGTGAAGTATTTGAATCTGCAAAAATTTTGGCTATTTCCTGTTGAGATGGAGCATGGAGTTGGAAATACTTCTGAGATCTAAGGTCTATGGCTACAGCCAGGTCATCCAGGAGGATGGGGCAACAGTGCAAAAATTGGGGAGAAATCCAGAAAGGCCTAGATTTACACCTTTCTTCAGCTCAACAGCTGTCCTCCAAGGGCTCAGGCTCAGTCCATCTCCCAGAAGCAAACATCTCAGTACTGCCTGCCCTCCACAGGGGCAAGTAAGCAGATTCACTGATGGGGTGTCACCAGCAAAATCTGGTGACATTTCACCAGATTCCGTTCTCGATTCCACGTCTGGCTACATGGCCTCCCTGGCCTCCTCCAGATGCAGCTAGAGGACTCACTCTGTTGCCTGAGTGCTTTTTTTCCAGGGGCACCTCACTCCCAGGTGTCCCACACATAGGGAGATCAAAACTTTCCTGGGCATACCACCCAGGCCTTGCCCAATTCCACACAGGGGTCAAGTGTCTGGGGTCTGAAACCAGCCTCCCAAGCACAGGTTATGAACCTGACTGTAGCTTTGGGAATGGGTCCCCATCACGCTGCAGCTTCCTATTCTAAGATAGCAGCAGGACCAAAGCTCTCTTACGAAAATGACTTGGAAAACTAAAGGGTCCTCATTCTCCTCCTGCCCAGAGGGTCTTAGGCTGCAGACTTTACCCAGCTCCACGATGACCAGCACAGAGGGGGCACCAGAGATGAGGCGAAGGGAACCAGCTTACCTGAAGATGATCTCCACCTGCACTGGTTCAGCTCACAGTGGCCTCAGGTCCTCAAACACCTGGTTTCCCTGGTCTCCTATTCTCTCAGTTACCCGTGTCCATCCAAGCCTGAGAGCAAGAACCAAAATGCTCCAAAAAGAAGACGGTAGGTTAACATGTATTTAGGAAGCTGGAGGATAAACTGAAAGCTGGACAGCCAACCACATCATGTGACCTCATGTCTCCTCTTATCTTGAAATCTGAGCAATTTCTCAATGGCTAGACAGTGGAAAATCAAAGTGCTTAGCTGTTGCTCTGGACAAAGGGCCCTTCCTCTAAGGACACTGACCACCATCCCGCAGGCCCATTTCTGTCCCTTTCATGGCACAGCATGCCCTGGCACCTCTAGAGGGGACCCCACATCCAGTGTCAAGTTGAAGCAGACACTGGCTTGCTGGATTATGGCATCCACAGTGTGGCTCCATAGCCACTTTTGACAGCATGTGGCCTCCTCGCCTCTTTCCAGAACACATGGCCCTGGCTGGCTCCTCACCCAGTTAGGCCCTCACTCCAGCCCCTGGTCCTGATCATTCGTTTTAGGGCAGCAAATAGAATTGCGGGTGCTTGGGGGCAAAACCCGGAATAGCTCAAGGTCACCTTTTGGGAAAGCAGGGTACCTAAGGTGGAACTAATGTTTGTGTGGCCACGCTTATCAACGTGGTCCCTGCTGAACGCTGAGGCAAGATAAGTGGTGACTCAGCAGTGTCTGGAAAACACATGGCCCAACCAATTCCAGTTCCTGTTTCGTCCCAGGTAAATCTCCCCAGATTTGGGATTGGGAGTGGGATTCCCCCAGAGAGTTGAAAAAGGGCTCATTTTAATGGGGGAGGGGGGTGCGCACAGAGAGATGGGGAGGGGTGGTGCCAGTGGCCATGCCCACTGGACTGGAAGGGGAGGAACATTAGGGTGGGGTTGAGTGGGTGGGAGATGGGGGGTGGGGTGTGGATAGGGTAGGGGGATGGGGATGTGATGGGGGAAGTGGGAAGAGTCCCTTGAAGCTGGGTGTCCAAGAGGTGCTTGAGGCATAGGTAGACAGGTGCACACAGGAAAACACAAAGATAGGAAAAACAGGGTTCCTCACTCAGAATGTTTTGGGCCCTAAGGGGTAGTAGGCTACCCACAGGGGCAGAGCATTGACCAGCAATGACCTAGATAGGTGCACACTGAGAAAGCAGTTCTCAAAGGCAGCTGAGCTCAGAGGTCCTTGATTTCTGGACCCCTGAAAGAATGCACAGGCCCTGGATCAGGCCAATGTGACTGGAACTGTGAAACTGTCCAAGGTGATGGGATAATGCAGCACACAGGCACATGTCACAAAGCTGTCCAGGGCAAGTGCTTCAAACCCTGACCATTGACCTGCAGGTCGGTCCCTGTTATGACCAAATGCCAAGAGTTTGTAACCTTTGAGGCTAAGTCACATAGTTAGAAGTGAAACCTGACATGATTGATGACCAAGTGAAAGAAAGTAACCAGGACAAAGAAAGTTGCGTGCTTACCAAAATTGATGTTCCTGGAGAAGGAAGCTTGTACAGATGTGATATTTGGACGGTAGACAGATGAGTATGGAAGAATTGATGCTTCTAAAATGTTGCTTGGACTGCAAGGACCCTAAAGGAAATCAGTCCTGAATATATATTGGAAGCACTGATCCTGAAGCTGAAACTCCAATAATATGGACCCCTTCAATAATATGTGAAGAATGGACTAACTGGACAAGACCCTGATGCTGGGAATCACTGAAGCCAATAAGAGAAGATGATGACAAAGGATGAGATGGTTAGATGGCATCACCGACTAGAACGACATGAGTTTAAGGAGGTTCTGGGAGTTGGTGATGGACAGGGATGCATGACATGCTGCAGACTATGTCGTCACAAAAGTTGAACATAACTGAGAGACTGAACTGAATTGAACTCAAATTTAGAAATACCTGCACTTTTCCATGCAAATATAGTGATGCTTGTTTGCCTCCAAGATCTATCTCATTTTTTATTTCAGTTTATGAAAATTTGGAAGCTGTTTCTCTCATGCGTAATTTGAACTTGTCTATATATACATCATATATGAATCTAGGTGGTAGTTTTCTACCATTAAATGTGAAGTTCTGGATATTTCACAGAGGTCACACTTGGCACTGCTTTTTGGAGATATGGAAAACCTATAGGAAAATGGAATTATCTCTGTTGCACAGATGAGAATATGGGCACCTCTGTTTCTTAATGAAGTAAGAAGTTTGCTGTATTTTTAATAATATATACCAAAATAAATGATTGATTCCATGAAGTGGGGAATGGTTTGTTTTTACTGTTTCAAAACCTAGGTGCTAAGTCTCCATCATGGAATTTGGACTTCTCTATACTTCATATTTGAGTTCATAATGGAGATTTTCCTATAAGAAAATGGAAATCTCTATATTTCATATGAAGTACTGGTTCTTCAGCTACAGAACGTTCTATGTTTCCTGTTTGCTTATGTTTTCACGTGCCTTGAATATTTGTGTGTCTACCCATATGAGCTTGTTGCCCACGTTTGTGTATCTTTCTGTGTGGATGTGTGTCCAACTACAGTAGATAGAGATGAATGTTACAGACGGTGAGATATGGAGCAAGCAGAAGGCTGCATCAGGCATCCAGGGTGTGGGAGACTGGCCCATGAATCTCTGAGGTGGTCCTGTTCAAAACCGGAATGAGGAATGGGTGGCCAGTGACAACTCAGGACAATGTGTTCACAAATTTGGATTTACAGCAGGAGACATAAACAAGTTCACAGTTTCTGCAGTGTTGATGTGTGTGCATTTACCAGGAAAAGGATGTGGAAGGCTTGGGGACCCATCCAGTGTAAATGAAGTGGTGTGGGCCTTTTAAAATATAGCCTGCAGACCCCTCAGTCTATGAGAATTGGGCTGACCTATGGAAATATTCGATATGACTATAACAGGATCCAAGTCTGTAAAGAGGTGAAGGTTCTTCAGAAAAGAGTAGAAACTGGAAGGAGGAGGAACTGAAAGATAAGCTACTGCACTGCAGAAGTTTTCCATATTAGAAGGCTCTGGGATAGTGCTGCCTCTGGTCAATGCATCAGGGAGCACAACTCTCTTTACAATGAACAATTTCATCACGTGAGATAAATATCATGATAAGGTAGGACCTTTCATTGTGAAAGCACAGGCATCTTAGAAGAAAAGAGGTTACCTTGGCTCTGTCCATGGGCTTCCAGCCTATCTGAGAGTACAGAAAGGTGAAGAAAGTGCAGAGGTGGGATGGAGGCATATTCCCCTTTGCTGGTTTGTGCCTGTGAGGAAGTGAAGATGGAAAAGTAGAGGGTGTGAACTCATCTTTTCCTGTGAGAGTTCCAAAATTATAGCTTGTTACTGAATGACCATTGACTGGAAAATGTTGTGTCCCACAATAAACAAAACAAACAAATAAATAAATCATGTCCAAAGCAAAGGAAAAGTAAAAACAAACACGTTGGAAGGGTGAATTTGCAATTAGAATCAATATCTACCAGCCACGCTAAGAGTGCTCAATAAAACTTTATTGTGCACATATATCCAGGGACCCGACAAAGACATAGTCAGAACTGCTTTTGAGTGACTGAGTGTCTCCTGCAGAGGCATGGGTCAGCAATGGCCTGACAGGGAAGAGGTCTCTCTGCTACAGGCCTTGTTCATGCGGTTTGTGACATAAGCCCTCTCAAAGGAGGTAAATTTTCAACCCACCAAGAAGTGGCCTAGCACACAATCCACAAATTTCAGGATAATCATTCTAAAGAAATTCGTGTACAGCTAAGGGAGTTTTAGGACTACTACAAATTGCTCAACCTGGGGATCTGGCAAAGGGACCAAGAACACACAAGGAATTTGACCTTATAGGCCAGTTGGATTTGATTATAGAACTTCCACAGGTCTGAAACAGACAGTTGGAGGGCACAAACAAAAACTTTTGTTCACCAGGAGCCAAGAGTAAGAGCAATGTTCCCACAAGAGACTGAGCCAGACTTATGTGAGTGTCCAGGAGTCTCCGGAAGAGGCATGGTCCAAGAACGGGATGTGGCAGGGTGATGGGCACTGGATACAAGAGTGCTTGCTCATGTCCTTTTGAAGAAGGTCCCAATTACTTTCACTACCCATACCATAGTTAAGCTTCAGTTCAAACCACAGGGCCTGAACACAGCCACACCCATCAAGAGTAAATTGGATTAAAAGTCTAGTGAATATGGCCCCATATATCAGAACAGGACCCAGATTCACTCACAGTCTATCTATTCCATTAGGAAGTTTCCATAAACCTCTTATCTTTATAGAACAAATGGCAGACAGAATGAAGTCCTCAATCAGAGAAAAATAACCAGCTGATCAAATGGATCACAGCCTTGTCTACCTCAATGAAACTATGAGACATGCCATGGTGAGCCACCCAGGGTGGATTGGGCATGGTAGGGAATTCTGGCAAAATGTGGTCCATTGGAGAAGGGAAATGGAAAACCCCTTCAGTATTCTTGCTTTGAAAACCCCATGAACAATATAGAAAACCAAAAAGATAGGACACTGAAAGGTGAACTCTCCAGGTTGTTTGATGCCCTATATGATCTAGAAATCATTCAAGAGGAAGAGATGGAGCCAAAGGAAAAACAACACGTATTGTGGATATGACTATGGATTAAAGTAAAGTTTGATGCTGAAAAGAATGATATTTCATAGGATCCCAGAATGTTAAGTTCATGAATGAAGATAAATTGGGAGTGGTCAAACAAAAGATGACAAGTGTGAACATCAGACTTTCAGAAATCAGTGAATTGAAATTCACTGGAATGGACGAATTTAATTCAGATGATCATTCAAAAGCCCAAGAATTTATATAAATGCACAATGAAACAGACAGGCATTGAGATAAAACCTCATGTTCTTCTCAATTATTTCAGAATACAAAATACAATATGAAGGTGAACATATAAATTCAATATTGAAATAAGAGAAATGCATGAATTTGTTGGCATCACCAACATAAATTTTTATCTACATTTGAAGAAGCAATGGCGACCCACTCCAGTGTTCATGCCTGGAAAATCCCATGGGTGGAAGAGCCTGATAGGCTGAAGACCATGGGGTCACTAAGAATCGGACACCACTGAACGACTTCACTTTCACTCTTCACTTTCATGCATTGGAGAGGGACATGGCAACCCCCTCCAGTGTTCTTGCTGGAGAATCCCAGGGACAGAGGAGCCTGGTGAGCTGCCATCTATGGGGTCCCACAGAGTCGGAGACGAGTTAAGCGACATAGCAGCAGCAGCATCTGCATGATCACATTTCTACTTGGTAGATCAGTTTAAGTAGTAATTATATGAAAGTAACTATGTGTAATTATATGAAAGATGGCTGATGAGTTGACCTTGCAAGAGAGGTAGCAGATGCATCAGTGATTGTTTGCACTGGAAACCTTGCCTCCCAGTTGCAGTTTAGGGAAAACATCCTCATTTGCTGACAGATTGCTGTATTAAACAGTAAAGGTACAATACTGATCATCAGTCAGAATCATGGATCTGCAAAGGAGATACAACATGGTACTGAGAAGTAGAAATAGTCATAGTAACAAAATTCTCCCTGTGACCTTTTGCTTAATTGTAACTGCTCTGTGAATGCTTATGTAAAAAGGGCAACATATTTGAAACATCATTTTGATCTATAACACTTTGCTCTTTCATTCTAACTGACACTGATGATGAAGAAAAAAATCACTTTGAATTGGGACACTTCTATTAGTAACTATGTGGCTGGTAGAAGGCTTTTGTATGAAAGACACAGTAAGCATTGTGTAGGCGGAAAACACACACTATCCTCTAGTTTCAGGAAGAGTCCAGGAGATATGATCATCCATACTGCTCCTTCCTTTAGCAAGCTTCATCTTGTAATCTCAAACTAATGAAGGTACTGGAGAGACATTTTTAGTACCAACTCTTCTTTTCATTTTTACAAAAATTGGGCATAGCATCTCTTAACATTTGGATTATGATAGAACTTCAACTAAAACCAAAGAAGAAAATTATTAGTGACTTTTCAAACCAAGGTAAAATAGAGAAACAAAGCCAGACTCGAAACATTAATCTTTTAAAACATACAAAGATAATAGCCTCAAATAATACACCTCCACTAATAGTTTTAAATACTTACCTATTTGGATTTATTTTGCCCCTCATATTACAATATATTGTATATCTACACCAAATACCCCTTTAAGTGGCTTCAGGATTCCTCTCTGGTTCCAAGTTGCTAGGGAAACTTAAAATTTAAGTGTGTTCCAATTAAAATGTCTTAATATCTAGCTGTTCTAAAATTGAAAATAATATAAAAATATTTCAGCAGCATATTATCTCAATTTTAAAGTTATTTTTAGCTACCTATGTTAACACAGTTAAATTGTCACTATAATAATATTTTCTATAGTAATGGAAATTTATGGAATGCCTTTCTCAAATGCCTTTCGTTTTCTTCTGCCAGACGGTCAGCTAATGAAGCAGATCTTTGAAAAAGTTGTCACATATTACAGGTGCTTGGGTTGGTAGAAAACTGGTGGTTTCAGTTCTGCTGAGGAGCCAGCAATCACCGCGCAGAAAAGTTATTTCCCAAACTTTGTGATTACAGATCCATCATTCCATCTCCACAGAGTCAAAAGCAGTTCCCTCCCAGGTTGGCTTTCTAACCCCTTGTTTCATCTTCCAGGCCCTATGCACACTAATTCACCTGCATTGCAGTTTGGGGGAGGCAAGAACACAGCATACATTCTCTGATTCTCACTCCAGACAAACTAAATATCATCAGCTTTTTCACCTTGCTTCCTTTCAGTCAAAAGTAATTTAAATTTCGTGAGGTGAGTTGCCTGAATTTGCAATCTATTCCCTGCATCATGTCCCACTCCAGGAGCCAGGGTTGGTTCTATTTGTCTCATCCTCCTTCTAAAATATTTCCTCCATTCTTCCCAGTTATGTCTAATTTTCATATTATCTTCTCTGTCGAGCAAGGTCTTCTGCTAATATTCACTTGATGCTCTGGAAGAACTGTTGCCTTTATAGAAGGATTATTTATGATGCCTCCATGGACAGAGTTGCACTCAATGTGCTCCTTTATTTTCTGGAAAATTAGAAATTCTGATTTTCTTTCTAGGCTAACTAGGTAATTCCTTTAGACATCCCGATGAAACAACAAACATTACTTGACATGAATTAATCTGTTTGATGGGAGATTACATATGTACTCACAGAATTGGTTCATCACTGACTTAATTGGTACATCACTGACTTGAACATGCAAATAAGCACATTTATTTTTCCTGAAATTTCTGCTATTGAGGAATTGTCATCAGCTTGAGGAAACATAGTTCCTTTCCAGATAAGAGATGGTAAAGGTATTAGGCTCAAAATCAGTTCCTGAAAATATCTAGCTATTTATCAAACTGTCCTGACATTTTCCAGAGCACAGATTCCTTATTTTGGTACTGAAAACTTAACTGTTTTAAGAGGCATCAAAGGACAGAGACTGCCATGGGCATAATTTAATTCTTGTATAAGAAGATGGCAAGTGTCCAGGAATGTAGCAGCATGTAGATGATACCTTGAAAAAGAGAGACTGAGAAAAAAAATGCAAAAAATTAAAATAAAATAAAAAACAACCCACAGGTACAGTTAGTCGTACTCATGTAAACTTAACAGGTAAACCTTAATTGGAGTTTGGATCATAGACAAAACAAGGGGGTTTCAACAATTCTTCTACATATACTTAATTGTCTCTGTTACTCGCTTAGATTGTGTATGAAAATAAGGTCATTCAGTTGTGTCTGACTCTTTGTGACCCCGTGGGCTATAGCTTACCATTTCCTTTTCCTGGAGATCTTCCAGATGCGGGTACCAAAATGGTTCTGCCCCATTGCAGTCAAATGCTTTATCATCTGAGCCGCTAGGGAAGCCCTTTGACTGTGAGGGTCACAAATTATTGTGGATACTTCTTAAAGAGATATGAATACCAGATCACTGTACCTGTTTCCAGGAAAGCGTGAAGGCAGATCAAGACACAGGAGTTGTAATTGGACAAGGAATAATGAACTGGTGCAAAATAGGGAAGGAAACATATCAAGGCTATATATGGTTATCCAGCTTATTTGACATCTGTGAAGAGTACTTCATGGGAAGTAACTTGCTGAAAGAATCTGAGGCTGAAAAAAAAAAAAAATACTGTGAGAAGTGTGAATAACCTTAGTTATAAGACGACAACACACAAATGACTGAAAAACACTAGGAATTAAAGATCCTTCTGATGAATGTGAAAGGGGAGTTTGAAAAAGCTGGATTAAAACTAAATACAAAAACAAACACGCACACAAAAATAAGATCATGGAATTTGTTCCCATCATTATGAGATATTTTGATGGGATACAGTTGAATTAGTGGCAGGTTTCATTTTATTAACCTCTGGTATGACTGCATGATGTGACTGCAGCCATAAAACTAAAAGGCACTTGCCCCTTGGATGAAAATCTATGACCAAACTAGAAACCATATTACAAAGCTGAGAGATTATTGAAAAGATCTGAATAGTCAAAGTTGAATTTCAGGAGTAACGTAAGGAGCAGTGAGCAGGAACACAAGAACTGACTACCAAAATATGGACAGTGGAAGTGAGAAATAGATTTAAGGGCCTAGATCTGATAGACAGAGTGCCTGATGAACTATGGAATGGGGTTCATGACATTGTATAGGAGACAAGGATCAAGATCATCCCCATTGAAAAGAAATGCAAAAAAGCATAATGGCTGTCCAGGGAAGCCATATTAATAGCTGTGAAAAGAACAGAAGAAAAAGCCAAGAAGAAAAGGAAAGATAATAGCATCTGAACGCAGAGTTCCAAAGAATAGCAAGAAGAGAAAAGAAAGCCTTCTTCAGTGATCAGTGCAAAGAAATAGAGGAAATGAACAGAATGGGAAAGACTAGAGATCTCTTCAAGAAAATTAGAGATACCAAGGTAACATTTCATGCAAAGATGGGCTCGATAAAGGAAAGAAATGGAATGGACCTAAGAAAAACAGAAGATATTAAGAAGAGATGGCAAGAATACACAGAACTGTACAAAAAAGATCTTCACGACCCAGATAATCATGATGGTGTGATCACTCATCTAGAGCCAGACAGCCTGGAATGTGAAGTCAAGTGGGTCTTAGAAAGCATCACTGTGAACAAAGCTAGTGGAGGTGATGGAATTCCAGAGCTGTTTCAAATCCTGAAAGATGATGCTGTGAAAGTGCTGCACTCAATATGCCAGCAAATTTTGAAAACTCAGCAGTGGCCATAGAACTGGAAAAGTTTGGTTTTCATTCCAATCCCAAAGAAAGGCAATGCCAAAGAATGCTCAAACTACCACACAATTGCACTCATCTCACATGCTAGTAAAGTAATGTTCAAAATTCTCCAAGCCAGGCTTCAGCAATTACGTGAACCGTGAACTCCCTGATGTTCAAGCTGGTTTTAGAAAAGGCAGAGGAACCAGAAATCAAACTTCCAACATCTGCTGAATCATGGAAAAAGCGAAAGAGTTCCAGAAAAACATCTATTTCTGCTTATTGACTATGCCAAAGCCTTTGATTGTGTGGATCACAATAAACTGTGGAAAATTCTGAAAGAGATGGGAATACGAGACCACCTGACCTGCCTCTTGAGAAATCTGTATGCAGCTCAGGAAGAAACAGTTAGAACTGGACATGGAACAACAGACTGGTTCCAAATAGGAATATGGATTATGTCAAGTCTGTATATTGTCACCCTGAATATTTAACTTCTATTTAGAGTACATCATGAGAAACGCTGGACTGGAAGAAACACAAGCTGGAATCAAGATTGCCAGGAGAAATATCAATCACCTTAGAAATGCAGATGATGCAACCCTTATGGCAGAAAGTGAAGAGGAATTAAAAAGCTTCTTGATGAAAGTAAAAGAGAAGAGTGAAAAAGTTGGCTTAAAGCTCAATATTCAGAAAACGAAGATCATGGCATCCAGTCCCATCACTTAATGGGAAATAGATGGGGAAACAGTGGAAAGAGTGTCAGACTTTATTTTGGGGGACTCCAAAATCACTGCAGATGGTGATTGCAGCCATGAAATTAAAAGACGCTTACTCTTTGGAAGAAACGTTATGAGCAACCTAGATAATATATTCAAAAGCAGAGACATTAGTTTGCCAACTACGGTCCATTTAGTCAAGGCTATTGTTCTTCCAGTAGTCATGTATGCATGTGAGAGTGGGACTGTGAAGGCTGAGCACCAAAGAATTGATGCTTTTGAACTGTGGTGTTGGAGAAGACTCTTGAGAGTCCCTTGAACTGCAAGCAGATCCAACCAGTCCATTCTGAAGGAGACCAACCCTGGGATTTCTTTGGAACAAATGATGCTAAAGCTGAAACTCCAGTACTTTTGCCACCTCATGCGAAGTGATGACTCATTGTAAAAGACTTTGATGCTGGGAGGGATTGAGGACAGGAGGAGAAGGGGACGACGGAGGATGAGATGGCTGGATGGCATCATTGACTCGATGGACACGAGTCTGAGTGAACTCTGGGAGTTTGTGATGGAGGGAGGTCTGTCGTGCTGTGATTCATGGGGTAGCAAAAAGTTGGACACGACCGAGTGACTAAACTGGCTGACTTACAACAGTAGGTTTGGAGAAGACGTTTGAGATATCTGTGGTGAGCATGGAGTTCAAATTAGTAAAACGTGGAGGAAATCATTTCTGACTATTCTCAGAGGGACTGATGCTGCACATGAAGAGCCAATACAACCGTCTCCTGAGGCCAAGAGAAAAACACTGGAAAGAAACAGATGCTGGGAAAGATTGAGTGCAGGAGAAAAAGGGAAAGACAGAGGCTGAGATAGCTGCAAACCATCACTGACTCCAAGGTCTTGGGTTTGAATAAAACTCTGTGATATTTGAAGGGCTGGTGAGACCAAGTTTCTTGCGATACCTGGAGTCACAAGAATCTGACAAGTCTGAGTGACTGAACAGCATCATAAAATTAGAACTGGCAGTGATTGGGATATGGTTCAGATTGCATGTTAAGTCTATCATTGGAAATGGAATGATAAGTGAGATTGAGGACAATTAGAAATAACATAGCTCTTGTCATTTTCCTTGTTTTCCTCCCTCATATTGTATTTTCCACAATGTCTTTTTAAAGCTTCCAAAAGAAGGAGAACACCTATGGTGTCATATGGTATCCTGAGATGGATACATTATCCCACCCAACTTGGATCTACAACCTTGGCCTTAGGCAGAAACAGGCATTGTCTGTAAATATCTGCTAGATCTGCCCATCTTCTGATATGTTAACAGGCATGGAATGTGATCTTAAGGATGAGGTGAGAGTTAAACAATCTTACAGCTTTTCAATCAACCTCTCTAATCCTGGAAGAAGGAGCTTTGAGTTGTTTCTCCTAGTTCCCCTTAGGAATACTTACAAGGGGTTCCATTACTGAGCATGGGAGTATGAAGGAGACTGGATCCATTTTTCCTTTTCCGTTTGCCTTCTGTGTGAATAGACCATTCCTATTCTCTTAATGTCAGGTTTTTACTTCAAATAAAGGTTGAGGATTGTGGAAATGTGTGAAAGCATGTGAAGGTCCCATGAAACAGAGAACATGGAGTGCACAGTTTTCCTCTTTGAATCAGGTCTCAAGAGTTTTGGCTTTATAGTTTTGCACTGTCAGTGCATCTCACGTATTCATATAATTCTTATATGATGATTGCCACCCAGAGTTGAAGCCAGAAGTCCTGTATTGTCATCTTAGCAGTGTGGTTGGACTTGGAAATTTAAGGTATTATATAAGAATTATGTGGGCCATGTTAAAACTTCCTTCTATTCTAACTGTCTCTCTGATACTCTTGGGAAGGGGGAAAACAAGGTCTACCATGTGTGAACAGAATTACGGATTCCATCCTTAGGTTGAAGACTTAAGAGTGTTCTTTGTTATTGGTAGGTATGCAGCCTCACATAGGAAGGTAGTATCCTATTATAGGAAGGCCTGGTTCAAGTTCCAGGAATCTACTTAGCCTTCTCTGGTACTGCCATATTAGTTGGTGGGTGTACTGTTATTGCCAGACATAATAGATATCTAAGGTCCCACTCAGTTTTTGCTGGGTGATTGAGAGTGTGCCATAATTTGTAACAATGTTAGGGTGGAATAGCTTGGTTATTATCGAAATACTTTCAAGCTCTTAAACTCACCCAGTTGTCTTTCACTTTGAAAAACGAAAGCAGATATTTATGTCTCTTTATATTTATGAATTAGCCAATTCTTTGGGTGAAATTTCTAACATAAAAGTCCAAAGGAAAACCTAGACTTACACTCACAAACACATTCTTAATCTGATGTGTGCACACAGACAGTCTCAGCCTTATATGCTCAAAACACAATTGAGAAAGGAAAATAAAACACAAGGATTCACAGAAGGACAACTGTGAACTGCACAGAGTACTCTGTTATTTGTTTTTAGGCTTAAGGTGGGAAGTTATTTTAAGGTGGGAATGATTTCACTATCGTGACATTTTAAAATGTTTTAAAATATATAACTTTGTTATGCATCCCATGGGATCTTAGAATATTGTTTCATGTAATACTATCCTGTGATTTTCAAAGCCAAAAATAATGCAGGGTAACTAACAATATGGAAGTCATATTTACCTCATTAGGCCCTGCAGTTACACTTTTGTTTGTCATATTTAAAGCACCCAATTTCATTCTCCAACGTTCTCCCATAAATATTTCTACTTTTAGCCCCAGTGTGTTATATTTACCTCACTTTTTAAATTTTGTTTTTACTTTTATGATTTCCAATTCAGTTCAGATCCGTTCAATTGGTCAGTCGTGTCCCAGTCTTTGCGACTCCATGAATCATAGCACGCCAGGCCTCCCTACCCATCACTAACTCCTGGAGTTCACTCAAAGTCACGTCCATTGAGTCGGTGATGGCATCTGGTCATCTCATCCTCTGTCGTCCCCTTTTCCTGCTGCCCCAAATCCTTCCCAGCATCAGTCTTTGCCAATAAGTCAACTCTTCACATGAGGAGACCACTGAAGTTTCAGCTTTGGCATCATCCCTTCCAAAGTATACCCAGGGCTGATTTTCTTTAGAATGGACTGGTTGGATCTCCTTGCAATCCGAAGGACTCTCAAGAACCTTCTCTAACAATACAGTTCAAAAGCATCAATTCTTTAGTGCTCAGCGTTCACAGTCCAACTCTCACATCCATACACGACCACTGGAAAAACCATTGCCTTGACTAGACGGACCTTTCTTGGCAAAGTAATGTCTCTGCTTTTCAATAGGCTATCTAGGTTGGTCCTAACTTTCCTTCCAAGGAGTAATCGTCTTTTAATTTCATGGCTGCTGTCACCATCTACAGTTATTTTGGAGCCCCCAACCCCCCAAATAGAGTCTCACACTGTTTCCACTGAAACAATTTCCATTGTTTTACAATGAAAGTCTGAAATTGTTTCCATTGTTTTACAATTTTAGGCACCAATTATAAGGTAAATACATAAAGGAAGTGAATTTGAATTCATGTACAATGTTTCCCTATTATATTGAACTATTTTCTTTATACTTTTGAGAATTAAAGGCACCAATATTTTGAAGCCATCTGGGAACTGATCACCAAGGTAAAGGATCATGTAGCCAGGCTTCCTTTGCTTAGACAATTGAAGTACAGGCTAATAATGTGCTGTCATGAGGGAATAAAAACAGTAGCTTTTCAACATGATATATTGAATGTCCTTATCCATTTCTCTTTCAAGTTATCACAGAGAACTAAGTGAATTAATCTTGTTCTTTTTGAGAAGGACTTGTCACTCAAAGCAGAATATGAAAAGAAGGTAAAATGAACTGAGAAAGATTATCAGTACGTGGCAATGGAATGGAAGATGGAATCGACTTTAAGGTGATATTGCTCAAGCATGCAAATTTGACTGCATAGTAACATACCTGAAATCTAAAACAAGGCTATTGGGCTTTGGGCTTGAAATGATAACGAAGGATCCCAATTTCAATAGCTCTTACAATGGCTCCAAAGTGCTCATGCCTCTAAATCATAATATTTCCACTTACATTTAATGAAAAATTTTAGTGAAAGCAAAAGAGTGTTTTGTCGACCACTCCATAATCTACACAGATACTCGACAGATTTCACTGTCCATTAGCTGCAAGAATGAGAACGTTGTGCTTCACTTGGTGTTGTTCTATGGGGGTTACCATACTAAAGCAGGGGTATGCCTTCATATTGCCACTGCCATCTGAAGGAATGACCAAAAATCTGAGATTGCCAATATTTATAGGTAGTCTTCAGGATGGTGTGGATAGTCCAACAAGCAGGGACTCTGCTCAGAGTATTTCAAAATGAAATATGTTTAGGATCAACCACTGGTTTTGTTTCTTGCTTACTCCATGAGGACCATGAGTTGCCTCTCTCTCTTGCAGGATAGGAAAAGGACTGTCATGGGCTGAACATATCACTATACCTGACTGGAAATTTAGAAGGCCCCACCATCAGTCCAGAATAACTGCTCTTGAAATTAAAAGATGCTTACTCCTTGGAAGAAAAGTTGTGACCAAGCTAGATAATATATTCAAAAGTGGAGAAATTACTTTGCCAACAAAGGTCCGTCTAGTCAAGGCTATGATTTTTCCATTAGTCATGTATGGATGTGAGAGTTGGACTGTGAAGAAGGCTGAGCATCGAATAATTGATGCTTTTGCATTGTGGTGCTGGAGTAGACTCTTGAGAGTCACTTGGACTGCAAGGAGATCCAATCAGTCCATTCTAAAGGAGATCAACCCGAGGATTTCTTTGGAAGGAATGGTGCTAAAGCTGAAACTTCAGTACTTTGGCCACCTCATGCAAAGAGTTGACCCATTGGAGGACTTTGATGCTGGGAGGGATTGGGGGCAGGAGGAGAAGGGGACGACTGAGGATGAGATGGCTGGATGGCACCACTGATTTGGTGGACATGACTCTGAGTAAACTCAGGGAGATGTTGATGGACAGGGAGCCCTGGCGTGCTGCGATTCATGGCATTGCAGAGAGTCAGACACTACTGAGTGACTGAACTGAACTGAACTGAACTAAATTGAATGGAGATACAATGTGGGTTTGAGAAGTAACTGTAGTTGTAGTAGCAAAGTCTTCAACGTGGCTATTAACTTGAGTTTACCTGCTCTGTGAGTGCCAATTGAAAATGCTCAACGTTTTTAAAACAGCAGGTTGATCTACCACAATCTGGTCTGTTTGTCTAACTGATATTGCTGATGGGGAAGTTAAGTCACATGGAGATACAGCGCTTGTATTAGCGACTATCTGGCTGGTATGAGGCTTTTGTATGAAAGGCACACGTAAACTGGAGGCTGAAAATGGAATCTCTCCACTCATTTCTGGAAGAAAATCAGAGTTATGATCATCTTTGTTGTCCCTTCCTTTAACATAATTCTTGTTATCTGGAACTAATGAAAATATTGGAGACTCTTCTTTGCATTTTTACTAAAAGTTGGGGATGGCTTATTTTCAGATTTGATTTATAGTAGGTCAGTAACTAAGAGCAACGGGTTAAATTATTTAGTTTTTTATAAACCAAGGTAAAACTGACAATCAAAGCTAAGCTATAAAAATGTATTCCTTTAGTGATACCAATTAAATAGCATCAAATAAAACACCTCCATTAGTAGTTTTAACAGGTAACTGTTACAACCTCACCAGAGCCATGACAGGTTCAGAGAGGTGCACTAGGCCAAAAATAATCCCTGAGTCATGCTTCCGGGGCTTCCAGGGATGATAACTTGGGCCAATCAGAGGGATGATAACTGGCTATTCAGTAAATACCAGGAAACCCCTGCAGCCAATCAACCCTTGCCAACTCCCTGTCTTTGTTCTAAACTTATAAATACTGCTGTAAATCTGGGCTCGGGGCTCTTGTTCTACTCCACTGTTTTGGATGTGACAGGAGCCCTGGCTTGAGCTAGCAATAAACCCCTTTATGCTTTTGCATTGCTGTGGATGTCTTAGTTTTGGGGACTCAGACACTGGGCATAACATTTGGGGGCTCATCCAGGATCCCTTTAACTGGGAAGAATAACATTCTCCCAGTAGAAGGGATTTCCTCACTAGGAGGCGAGATATCTGAACACCGGTGTTAGTTCTGGGTTAAGTCCAGCGTAAGGCTGAGGCCTGGTATCATTCCGGGGAGGTGGCTGGCTCTGGTTACTGGATTAAGTCCAGTGTAAGGCCAAGGCCCAGTATCATACTGGGGAGGCGGCTGGCTCTGGTTACTGGATTAAGTCCAGCATAAGACCAAGGCCCAGCATCGAGCTGGGGGGTGGGGGTGGGGGGAGGGCAGCTGGCTCTGTGAACATTCTGCAGGTAAGATTCAGTAAAAATTCAAGAAGACCCAGTGTTATGTTCTTGGTCGCCACTTTGCATTTGTTGTCTGTTTGTCTATTCATTGTGATTGTGTGAGTGCTGGCGCCAATCTTTGCTCTTTGTGTGCTCTTTTGGCTCCCAGTGTACTTTTCTGTGATCATGGGACAAACAACTTCTACTACTTTATCTCTTATGACTAACCACTTCTTCTGATTTTAAGTCTAGAGCACAGAATCTATCATTGCTGGTGAAAAAAAAAAAAAAAAAGCAAGTTAGTAACTTTTTGTTCTGCTGAGTGGCCTGCTTTTGGTGTCGGCTGGCCACAAGAGGGCACCTTCAGCCTGCCTACTATTCGAGTGGTCAGAGAGAAGATGCTTGCCCCCTAGCCTTCGGGGCACCCATACCAAACTCCATATATTCTGGTCTGGCAGGATCTGGTAAAAAAAAGAAAAGAAAGAAAAAGAAAACCGGCCTAGCTAAAACCTTTTGTTTTTCAGCCACATGCTCCCCTTTCTGCACTGCCGTCTGGGGGCACTGCTGTCCAGCCATGCCTGCGCCACGGTTTACTCGACCTGGTGACCGATCTCTCCCTGCCCCCCTATGCAGATCCACTTTTTTCCCCCACAGGTTCCTCAGGTCTCTTCTGGAGGGATACAAAGGGACGCTGAGACTTTGGCCCAGCCCGGGAAGGAGGCCCTGCCCAAGGGACTCGGAGAAAAACCAGGGACATCAACCAATATGGCAGGAAAAAAAAAAACAACAAACAAACCTGGAAGCCTATTCCTCCTCAACAATCCAGGCATTTCCAGTTCAGGTAGAACCTGCCCGAGCAGATGGAGAACGGACATACCAGTACGGGCCCTTTTCCACAGTGACCTTTACAACTGGAAAACTCAGACCCCTTCATTCTCTGAAAAACCTCAGGGCCTCATTAACCTTTTACAATCTATCCTTTTCACCCATAACCCCACCTGGGATGACTGTCAACAGTTGTTACAAGTGCTCTTTACTACAGAGGAATGCGAACGGATCTTGTCAGAAGCACGAAAGAATGTGCCGGGGTTAGATGGGAGACCCACTATGCAGCCTAACCTGATTGATAGGGATTTCCCCTGCCGCAGCCCTGCTGGGACTTCGGGTGCGCTGAAGGTAGGGAGCATCTCCGAGTGTACCACCAGACTCTCATGGCCGGCCTCTGAGCAGCCGCCAGGAGGCCAACAAATTTGGCTAAAATAAATCTGGTTAGACAAGAGCCAAATGAGAACCCAGCAGCGTTCCTTGAGAGATTAATGGAAGCTTTTAGGCAGTACACCCCCATGGACCCACAAGCCGATGAGTCACATGCAGCTGTCATGCTAGCATTTGTGAATCAGGCAGCCCCAGATATCAGGAAAAAACTAAAAAAAAAAAAAAGAGAGAGGTTGGGAAAGCAATCCCTGCAAGACCTGGTGAGGGCAACAGAGAGGGTTTTTAATCATAGAGAAACTCCAGAGAAAAGGGAGGAATGTGTTTGGCCAGAGAAAAGAGAATTCAGGGCCAAAGACAACCGTAGGAATCAGAAGAATTAGCCCAGATATTCTTTGCAGGGGTGGAACAGGGAGCTAGTCCTCGGAGAACAAGGGAAATCCATTCGAAGTGTGAAGGAAAGCCAGCAAGGCAAAGACTTAAAAAGGACCAGTGTGCATTTTGCAAGGAGATAGGACACTGGAAGAATAAGTGCCCCAAGAGACACCTAAGGGAAAGGCCACTAAGCAGGAGGTGTCCTCCACGTCCTCCACGAGGGCCCACATCCTATATGCAGAAAAAGATAGTGATTAGGGGGTCAGGGCCCGGCACCCCTCCCTGAGTCCTGGATAACTATACATATGGAGGGGAAACTGGTTGGCTTCACGGTGGACACGGGAGCTCAATGCATGGTCTTTAACCAGAGAGATGGACTGATGTCTAAAAAGACCAGCTGGGGTACTAGGGGCCACTGGGACTAAACAATATGGATGGAATACTAAACCTTAAGTGAACTTGGGGGCCCAGCAGGTGACTCACTCTTTTCTTGTAATACCAGAATGCCCAGCACCCTTGTTGGGAAGAGACTTACTATTTAAAGTCAATGCCCAAATTCACTTTGACCATGGAGAGATATCAGTTCTAGATGCGACCGAACATCCCATACAAGTTTTGTCTCTGGCATTGAGGGACGAATACAGACTGTATTAGCCAAAGCCGCTCATGGCCATTGACCCCCAAAGTACAACCTTGGGTCGAAAAATACCCTCTAGCCTGTGCAGAAACAGCGGGGGTAGGACTAGCCAAGTAGAGGCCTCCCATCATTGTCGAACTGAAATTGGACACCACCCCTACCTGGGTAAAACAATACCCTTTGAGCCTAGAAGCCCGGCGAGGAATCACACCACATATACAATGGCTTCTGGAGGCAAAAATTCTTAAAAGGTGCCGGACTTCATAGAATACTCCTTTGTTACCTGTGAGAAAGCCAGGGAGAATGGACTTTAGGCCTGTGCATGATCTTCATAAAGTCAACAAATGGATGAGTGATATACATCCAACCGTCCCTAACCCATACACCCTTCTGAGTGGCGTCCCACCAGACTACGTATGGTATAGTGTCCTAGACTTGAAAGATGCCTTTTTCAGTTCACCCTTAGCCCCCTTGAGCCAAGAGATCTTCGCATTGGAATAGATAAAACAAGGCAGACAGACCTCAGGACAGCTAACTTGGACTCGACTTCCGCAAGGCTTCAAAAATTCACCAACACTATTCAATGAGGCTCTGGGTGAAGCCCTCCATGAGTACCGCGTTGATCACCCCAACATTGTTCTATTGCAGTATGTTGATGATCTTATGCTAGCCACAACCACTGAGGAGGCATGCCTAGAAGCAACAGGCAACCTTCTTCAAACTTTGGGGACCTTGGGGTACCGGGCTAATGCAAAAACGGCCCAAATTGCTAAGCAAGAAGTCATATACCTAGGGTATAAAATAAAACAAGGACGGAGATGGCTGACACAAGCCATGAAAGAGGCCATATTGCAAATCCCTGAGCCAGCAACTCCTCAACAAGTGAGAGAATTTCTTGGGACTATTGGGTATTGCTGGCTATGGATCTTGGGATTTGCTAAAAAGGCCTGGCCACTATATAAAGGAAGTAAAAAATAAAAATAAAAACTGGACTTGGACTGAGCCAATGAAATGGGCTTTTCAAGAACTCAGACAGGCTCTGCTGGAATCCCCAGCCTTGTCTCTCCCTGACCCATCCAAGCCCTTCCAATTGTTCATAGAGGAAAAATGGAAAATGGGAAAAGGAGTCTTGGTGCAGCAGTGGGGGCCTTGGAGGCGACCAGTGGCCTACCTATCCAAACGACTGGACCCGGTGGCTGCGGGGTGGCCACCTTGCCTCCAAATCATTGCCGCTACTGCCCTCCTGGTCCGTGATGCTGACAAGCTGATTTATGGACAGCGACTCCTGGTCTACACTCCCCGTGCCATCAAAGGGATTCTGAAGCAGCCTCCAGGTAAATGGATCTCTAACGTCCATTTGACCGATTATCAGGCTTTGCTGCTGGACACCCCACGGATACACTTCCAGATGCCCTGCTTACTGAAGCCGGCTACTCTCTTACCCAACCTGGAGGAAGACAGCCCTCTCCACGATTGTGGTGAGATATTGACTGAGACGGCGGCAATATGAAAAGACCTAACAGATGTGCCTTTAAATAACAGTGAGGTGATATGGTTTACAGATGGAAGCAGTTTTATAAAAGATGGACAGAGGAAGGCTGGAGCCGCATTAGTTGATGACTCTGGAAAGATAATATGGGCTGAAGCCCTTCCCCCGGGTACCTGTGCCCAAAAAGTGGAACTAATAGCCTTAATACAGGCTCTAGGGAGGGCAAAAGGAAAAAGAGTCACTATGTATACCAACAGTCAGTATGCATTCAACACTGTACTCATCCAGGGCCAAATATATAAAGAGCGGGGGTTTTTGACAGCAGAGGAAAAAGAAGTTAAAAACCTGCCTGAAATCCGCAGACTCTTAGCAGCCGTCCAATAGCCTCGAGCAATGTCAATAGTACATGTCCCTGGACATCAAAAGGGAAGAGATATCAAGGCTCAAGGGCTCGAGCTACTGATATGGCGGCTCATGAGGTGGCTAACAGGGACTGCACAGCCCCTATACTAACTGTCGGGCTACCACCCCAGATATGGGAACCTTGCCCCCAACCCCCAAGTATTCCTCTTCTGATCTCAATTGGATTCAAGAAAATGCCAGCCCTCAGAAGGGCAAAGACGGATGGTATTGGGACCAAGATAACAAATTGATACATCCCACCAACTTGAGTCAACACCTCTGTACGCACCTACATCTGACCACCCATCTAGGAGAAAAAGAAAAGACTCTAACCCTTTACAGACAGCATGTTTGCAGTTTCCCCTACAACAGGCAACTGTATGAGACATAGCGTTCCAGAAGATGAAGCCTGGAAAATGACATCATATGGGAATGAGGTACCAGGAAGAGAGGCCAGGGCAACACTGGGAGATAGATTTTACAGAGGTAAGACCAGGAAAGTATGGATACCATTATCTGTTAGTTTTGGTGGATACTTTTTCTGGGTGGGTGGAAGCATTCCCTACTAAGGGAGAAACAGCAATGATAGTAGCTAAAAAGATCCTAAAAGAAATAGTACCTAGGTTTGGGCTCCCGGTGACTACTGGCTCTAATAATGGGCCTGCCTTTGTAAGTCAGATTATACAGAGACTGGCCTTAGCTCTGGGGACCAAATAAAAGCTGCATTGTAAATACAATCCCCAGAGCTCAGGACAGGTTAAGAGAATAAATTGGACTCTAAAAAACTTTGGCAAAATTGGCAATAGAGACTGGCGGGGACTGGGTGACTCTCCTTCCCTTCATTCTCTTCCATGCACATAATACCCCCTACAAGCTGAACTTAACCCGTTGTTTAAACATCTCAATATTCAATCCTAAAAAATGAGTTCTACATCTTGGTGGCAGTTGTGCCAAAAATCCTGTACCACCCTAAAAAAATAATGTATGACTACTGGGCCCCCCCAAAAAACAAACACCTGGTCAAATGATGAAAGGCAGAACCAAGAGAAAACCTATTACAGCCATCACCATAGTGACCATGTTTGGCCTTGGGATCGCTGGTGCAGGGACTGAGATAACAGCCTTGTCCCTCCAAGGCCAGGGATTTACTTCATTGCCAGCGGCCATAGATAAAGACATTACTCGCCTAAAAGAGTCAATTAGTCATCTAAAAAATTGCTGTCCTTCATGTCTGAGATGGTCTTGCAAAACCAAAGAGGGCTAGATCTAATTTTTCTGCAACAAGGCGGGGCTCTGCATTGCCCTGAGGGGGAGAAAATGTTGTTTCTACACAGACCACACCAAGATAACAAGAAAATCTGGCAAAGATTAAAAAAAAAAAAAAAAAAAAGAAGAAGAAGACTAGCCCAGCAAAAGGGAGTGAGATCTCTTATGGTGCTTTTACTAATACTCACCTTTGGCCCATGCATCCTCAACAGGCTCATTATGTTTATAAAAGAGCATATTAATACAGTTCAACTATTTGTACTTAGACAGCAATATCAAACTGTACCCCAAAACAAAGAGGAAGATTCCTCTATATGATCTAAAGACAGGGGGGGAATGTTACAACCTCACCAGAGCCATGACAGGCTCAGAGAGGTGCACTAGGCCAAAAATAATCCCTGAGTCATGCTTCTGGGTCTTCCGGGTCTTCCGGGGATGATAACTTGGGCCAATCAGGGGGATGATAACTGGCCAATCAGCAAATAACAGGAAACCTCTGCAGCCAATCAACCCTTGCCAACTCCCTGTCTTTGTTCTAAACTTATAAATACTGCTGTAAATCTGAGCTCAGGGCTTTTGTTCTACTCCACTGTGTTGGATGTGACAGGAACCCTGGCTTGAGCTAGCAATAAACACCTTTATGCTTTTGCATTGCTGTGGATGTCTTATTCTCTCAGTTCTGGAGACTCGGACACTGGGCATAACAGTAACATGTTAGAAACAATTATGCTCCTCTACTAAAAATATGTTGCATATATACAGTAAGTACACTTTAAGTGGGTTCAGAGCTTGTATCTGGTTTCATGTTGCTAGGAAAGTTTTTTTAAATGTCCAATATTTAAAACTCCAGCTGTTCTCAATTTCAAAAAGTAAGTTTTTCAAAAAATTTCTATATCAGTTTCAAATTCTGTTTTAGCTACATATGTGAACATGTTTTCTAGGTCACATGATTTAATCTTACATATTGCCAATAAGTGAGATTTTTGGAATACCTTGCTCAAGAGATGGTTTCTTCTTCCATAAAGTCAGGTAGAGTTCTTCATTGATCAGTATCCATATGCCACTCTCATCCCACCAAATAGATTCAAGCTGATAATTTGCAACTATATCCCAATATTTTGGGAAAATGTGAATAAAAGAAAATCATTCAGCTCATCTGTTTCAGAGACAGACTATGTGTAGCATGGCCTTTTGATTACAAGATCCTCAGACAAAGCCTGAAAAGTATATTCTTCAATCATAGATGTCAAAACCGAGTCCCCAGTAAGTGTATAACCATACAAAGGAGATCTAATGGAGGTTTCTGAACCAGTTGATTCAGACTTAGGAGGCCAACCTTGAATTTCTGAAGAAATATGTGCCATCTCAGAGAAATCTTTCTTCAGATATTTTTCTCATTTGTTTGATTCTACACACTGTAACTTCAAATGCTGCTTGGCTGGTCTACAGAGAGATACTCTCTAGACCATAGCAGTGGTTCTCAAAGTCAAAAAGCTGTGACATCACTAAGTCACTGGTCTCCAAGCAACTGAAGGGTAACTGTGACATCACAAAGTCACTGGTCTCCTAGGAATTGAAGGGACATGTTCAAACAGAGTTTACTTCGGCATCAACTTAAAATACAGACTGCTTAAAGAAATAGTAACCAAAGCCATGAAGCCTGCAAAACCTCATTCCTAAAGAATTTTTACATGGGAAAATCACATCAATAAATCTACTTGATATCTGAAATAAAAGGTATTTATCACCCTTCTGTACACACATTCTTAGTATCCATTACTGTTACCCAAGCAAACTTGGGTCTACTTGCTGCTGTGCAGTAAAATCAATAAACTGACTGTGGGTTTCAGTGAAGGCCCGTGCTTATTATAGGATCAGGAAAGGTGTCCTAGAAGTATTTGGTGCTTCAAAGACCCAAATCCCCAAATACTTTAAGGGGAAGGAGTTTAATGACTGATCACACATCACGGTTTTGGGGCATTCTACTAATGGCCTATTACTGAGGATATTGGGTACACATCATCGACTGTCTGGTTCCAACTACTCTCTAGTCTATGTGAATGCATTTCAGCCTGGGTGGGCTTTAGCATCTCTAAAACTGCTCACAGGATATTGCTCAGAATGTTATTGACGGCCCTTGAGGAAGAAATGAAGACCTTTGACTTTGCTTAATGGATAAATCATTACTATTCTCTATCACTTGATTATTTCCCTTTGTTTCTGGTTTTTGTTTTTGTTGTTGTTATTGTTGTTGTTGTTTTCCTAGCTCTTATGATCAAAATTACTCTTGGAACACAAGGAGGTCTACAGGCTTCCAGCTCTTGAAGTGTTTGAATCAGGAAAAATTTTGGCTATTTCCTGTTGAAATGGACATGGAGTTGGAAATAATTCTGAGAGCTAAGGTTGGTATCAATATTTTCTCTTATGGAAACATATCTGTCTATTTTATATAGATATTTGTATATCTATATACATAAATATCTATGCATATAAATATGTATATATATAGTTCTATATCTGTCTATTTTTTTCATTAAATCTTGATAAATTTTAAAATTATTAGATATTTATTAAAAGGAGAAAGGGGAGTGATATAAAGAGTCCTCATAACTTACATGCAGCCAAGAAAACATATTTTGAAATATTTCCACTTACAAATATTGAATAACTGAGTAGATTTTGAAGCATTCTACATTTGTATTTTAATTTTTTCCATGCTGTTATATCTAACAGGAATTAAAAGCCATTGTACTTGTTTTATATGCACACACATACAAACATATGTTTACTTGTGGATATGCCAAAATAAAATTTTAGGCAACTTTATTTAGGTGGCCAAACACTTTGCTTGCTCCCAAGACCTTAAATGAACTGTTTGGAAAGCCCAACATTGCTTAATAAATTACTGGCTGAATACTTAAGATCCTGCTGCTGAAAGCCTCTCCTTTAATCTACCTCATCTTCCACTATTCTTTCTGTAATAAAAGATGGGGTTCATACATATGAGGACACCTTGAGGCCATAAAATCACAACTCTCATTTACTTAGAGATATTGCTGAAGAAAGCTGTTGCTCTCCCCACGTTGGATACCATTTTAAACATTCAAGTCTGTAGTAACATAAGAACATGTTGCAACCACATGCACAATGGTCAACCAGCTGGATTTGGGATAACAGCTACCCACTTAATGGGTAGAATAGATGCCCAGTGCACTGTGCATAGATCATAGACAGGCTCTTCTGAGTAGATGGACATTGAAATTATATGATTTGTACATAAAAACCACTTCTCCATAATTCAGTATGTAAAGTTTTCTTTCATCACTTTCAACTTCTGGTACCAAATATTTCAATAGAAATCATTAATAAGCAAAATTTCTCTAGCTTCATGCCACAGGGCTTGAGGTTCCTGTCTCCGTCCACATCATTTGTCTTGTACCTTGTCCTCCTTTGTATTTTGGTAGTATCCACAGTAGAGAAAATCTAACTAGATAACATGAATAGGCTCAATATATTTTATTAATGGAAAAACATATTATACACTGTATATTTTGTAATATTTAACCCAGTTGTCACAGAAGTGTGGCACAAATGCTCTAGCAGGAAACTTATAACCAGTAGTATAATATATAATGAGTAACTATCATCTTAGAATATTCTCAGACAATAATTTCTGATCCAAAACAGTGAGGGAAAACAAAGGTACAAGAATACAATAATTCTCACTGTTCACAGGAAATCATAGAGTAAACAGTACATTTTATTTCTCTGCTGCTGCTGCTACTGCATCACTTCAGTTGTGTCCAACTCTGTGCGACCCCAGAGATGGCAGCCCACCAGGCTCACCAGTCCCTGAGATTCTCCAGGCAAGAACACTGGAGTGGTTTGTCATTTCCTTCTCAGTATTACACAAAGTAAGACCATAACATCTGGTTCCACTGTTTAATGGGAAATGAAAGTGGAAAAGACAGAAGCAGTAACAGATTACCTCTCTTGGTTCAAAATCCACTGCAAATCGTGATGGCAGCTATAAAGTTAGAAAACAATTGCCCCCTAGAAGAAAAGCTCTCACAAATTCAGAAAGCGTGTTAAAAAGTGAAGACATGACTTGAGCGATGGAGGCACTTTTAGTTACATCTATGGTCTTTCCAGTAGACATGTACAGATGTGAGAACACCAAACTGCTCTGCTAGGGATGGCTTGTGAGTGTCCATTGGATTGCAAGGAGATGAAGCCAGTAAAAGGAAATCAACTATGAAGAAGCATTAGAATCACTGATGATGAAGATGAGTCCCCAAAGCTTTGATCACCTGAACAAAGAACTGACTCAATACAAAAGACCCCTATTCTTAGGAAACAATGAAATCAGGAGAAGGCGTGGGTGAGAAAGAAGGAGAAGGTTGTTTAGCTTCACCCATTCAATGGATATGATTTCAGCAAACCCTGGGTGATGGAGAGGGACAGACAGGCCTTGTGTGCTGCAGTCCAAGAGGTCACAGAGTCTCAGATATGGCTTTATGACTGAACAACAAGATTTCAGTTAGTAAAATGGATCTCCCAGGATCATGGTGGCGTCTCATAATGAGAGAGAAAAGGAGACACAGTCCACTTTCTCTCACACAAATCCATCAAAGGATCAGCTGCAAATGGGACAGCTTCTAGAAATAATTTGAACGATGTGGATGGACCCTAGAAACTAAGAAAGGAAAACCCATCTCTTAAAAAGGAGGTAAGACAAAATAAGAGATGTAAGGGAAGAAAAGATTTTAGGGACCGAGAACCCCCTTGGAGAGGGAATCGTAAGGAGGATAATTAACGCAAGATAGGAAACTCTGTCTCAGAAGTTTTAGTGGGGGAAAAAAAAACAGCACAAGGGGGAAAAAGAACAAAAACACAGATTATGCCAATACATGCAATTACTAGCTGAGAAGTGTCTCAGATGCTTCTGTCCACTGTCATACATGGGACCTGGGAGGGAGGCCTGTAGTGTATCAAACACACTATGTTTAGAACCATTGAATTTAGTGCCCTGAGAAGAATCTGATGGAGGTAAGATGACATAGAAACATAAACCATGGGAGCACTAGAAACAGCCATTTTAGAAAGGACCTTTCCTACAAGAAGGCTCTAAGGCCACATATTGAACCATGGAACACTCACAGAACAGAAGACTGTGCACTAGAAAATATCAAAGGAGACCAAGCCAGCTTCCATTTAAGGCCCTTTCCTACACGGAGGTAGAGAGGAATGTGTACAACTGCCAGAGGCAGAAGGAAATAGGTTACTGGTATCTTGGTCCCAGAGACATCCCCTACCAAGTCTAAGCTGGTTGGCAGTTGCTAATGATGAATTCCTGGGTTCATGGACAGTTCACATAGGCCAGGATCATGACAGCCTAGGGGTCAGCTACCATGAGGAGACACATGGCACACCTGAGACTGTGTGCTCTGGCACAGGTAGCAAACTGTGTGGTTGAGACCAGAGAGCTACGTAAGAGGCATGGCCTGCTTGAGACTGTGCCTTGCCCACCAAACAGCCACCTGAGATTTTGGATTGTGGAGAGCAAAAAGCACAGAGCCTATCATGGTCAGTGCCCTTGCCAAGCACCTAAGTGCCTGCCTGGCTGGGAAGTGCATGAAACACAGGGCCCAGGTGGGACAGTGCCCTCATGTATCAACCAGGAGGCTGAGCAGGGTGGACCCAGGAAGGACATGTCACGTTTGTCACTGGCAAGCCCAGTGTGATTAATCCACCTCAAGCACCCCCACATATCCAAGAGGTATTTGTTTTCAGTGTCCTACTTGACCGCCAAAATACTAAATAAGTGAGGTCGAATGAGAGGCTACCGGACCCTCATTTCATGTTGAAAACCAGGTACAGAGAGGCTTTCAAATAAAAGAAGGAAATATAAACAAAGAAGCGTGAATGAACCCAGAAGTGACAGGTTCAACAGAATGTCTTCAATTAATACCGAGACTGTTCAACTGAGAGACAATAGTAGAATTTGACAAGTACAAGCTTCAACTAGGGACTATCTAACACTGTACTGACACCAAAAAGCAAACTTTTTTCTTTTTTTTTTAAATCTGAAGTCTATGTCTATATGATTTCTTTAACTTTTAACAATGTTAGTCCTTTTTTATACCCTAAACTTATATTTCTATTAACTATTATTACCTTTCAAATAAAAGCACATACATCTATTCTTTAATTTGGCCTTCGTTTTCATTTCCTTTTTTTTTTTCACTTTTTAAATGAGTCTAATTTTTATTCCTGGTTCTTACCTTTTGCTTTGCAAAAATTGTTATCAATGTTGTACGTTTAGGAAGACAATCTTTAGTATCTGATTTCACTTATGAGGGCATCAGATTGCAGACACTCTGAAACTGTAATCTCAGAAAACTACCCAATCTTGTCACATGGACTGCAGCCTTGTCTAACTCAATGATACTAAGCCATGCCATGTGGTGCCACAAAGATAGGCAGGTCATAGTGGAGAGGTCTGAAAGAATGTGGTCCATAGAGAAGGGAATGGCAAACTGCTTCAGTATTCTTGCTTTGAGAACCCGATGAATGGCATGAAAAGGCAAAATGATAGGGTAATGAAAGAGAAACTCTCTGGGACAGTTGGTGCCCAATATGCAACAGGAGATCAGTGGAGAAATAACTTCAGAAAGAAAAAAGGGATGAGGACAAAGCAAAAACAATACCAAGCTGTGGATGTGACCGGTGATAGAGGCAAGGTCTGATGCTGTAAAGAGCAGTATTACACAGAAACCTGGAATGTCAGGTCCATGAATCAAGGCAACTTGGAAGTGGTCAAACAGGAGATGGTAACAGTGAAGGTCAACATTCTAGGTGTCAGCAAACTAAAATGGACTGGAATGGGTGAATTTAACTCAGGTGACCATTATGTCTACTATTGTGGGCAGAAATCCCTTAGAAGAAATGGAGTAGCCATCATGGTCAACCAAAGAGTCTTAAATGCAGTACTTGGATGCCATCTCAAAAATGAAAGAATAACCTCTGTTCGTTTCCATGGCAAATCATTCAATATCACAGTAATCCAAGCCTTTGCCCCAACCAGAAAAGCTGAAGAAGCTGAAGTTGAATGGTTCTATGAAGACTCACAAGCCCTTTTAGAACTAATATAAATAAATAAATATATATAAATAAATAAATATATATATATATATATATACATATATACATACATATGTGTATATATATATATATCCTTTTCTTTACAGGGGACTGGACTGCAAAAGCAGGTAATCAAGAAACACTTGGAGTAACAGGCAAATTTGGCCTTGGCATAGTGAATGTAGCAGGGCAAAGGCCTATAGAGTGTTGCCAAGAGAATGCACTCGTTGTAGTGAACACTCTCTTCCAACAATAAAAGAGAAGACTCTACACATGGACATTATTAGTTGGTCAAGACTGAAATTAGATAAATTCTATCTTTGCAGCCAAAGATGGAGAAACTCTATACAGTCAGCAAAAATAAGACCGGGAGCTGACTGTGGCTCAGATCATCAATTTCTTTTTTTGCCAAGTTCAGACTTAAATTAAAGAAAGTAGGGAAAACCAATAGATAATTCAGGTTATGACCTAAGTCAAATGCCTTATAATTACACAGTGAAATATACACTTAACGGACTAGATCTGATAGATTTAAGGGACTAGGCCTGATAGACAAATTGCCTGATGAACAATGGATGGATGTTCATGGCATTGTGCAGGAGACAGGAACTAAGACCATCCCCTAGAAATGAAATGCAAAAAAGCAAAATGGCGCTCTGTGGAGGCCTTACAAATAGCTGTGGAAAAAAGAAGGAAAAAGCAAAGAAACAAAAAAGGTATACATATCTGAATGCAGAGATTCAAACTAATAGCAAACAGAGATAAGAAAGCCTTCCTCAGGGATCAATTCAAAGAAATAGAAGAAAACAGCAGAATAAGAAAGACTAGAGTTCTCTTCAAGAAAATTAGAGATAGAAAGGGAATATTTCATGCAATGATGTGTTCAATAAAGGACAGAAATTGTACGGATGAAACTGAAGCAGGAGATATTATGAAGAGGTGGCAAGAATACACAGAACTGTACAAAAAAAGAGTTTTAAGATGCAGATAATCACGATGGTGTGATCACTCACCGAGAGCCAAACATTCTGGAATGTGAAATCAAGTGGGTCTTAGAAAGCATCACTAGGAACAAAGCTAGTGGAGGTGATAGAATGCCAGTAGAACTATCTCAAAAGCTGAAAGATGATGCTGTGAAAGTGCTGCACTCAATATGCCAGCAAACCTGGCAAACTCAGTAGTGGCAACAGGATTGGAAAAGGTCAGTCTTCATTCCAATCTGAAAGAAAGGCAATGGCAATTAACACTCAAACTACCACACAACTGCACTTATGAAGTGAATTAGCAGCAGCAGGAGCACACATTAGTAAAGTAATGTTCAAAATTCTCCAAGCCAGGCTTCAGCAATACGTGAACCGTGAGCTTCCAGACGTTCAAGCTGATTCTATAAAAGGCAGAGGAACCAGATATCACATTGCCAACATCCGATGGATCATGGAAAAAGCAAGAGAGTTCCAGAAAAACACCTATTCCTGCTTTATTGACTATGCCAAATCCTTTGAATATGTGGATCACATTAACTGTAGAAGATTCTGAAAGGGATGGAAATACTAGACCACCTGACCTGCCTCTGGAGAAACCTATATGCAGGTCAGGAAGCAACAGTTAGAACTGGACAGGGAATAACAGACTGGTTCCAAATATTAAAAGTAGTATGCCAAGGCTGTATATGGTCACCCTACTTATTTAACTTGTATGCAGAGTACATCATGAGAAGCACTAGGCTGCAGGAAGTACAAGCTCAATTCAGATTACCAGGAGAAATATCAATAACCTCAGATATTCAGATGACACCAACCTTATTGCAGAAAGTGAAGAGGAAGGAACTAAAAAGTCTCTTGATGAAAGTGAAAAAGTAGAGTGAAAAAGTTGGCTTCAACTCAACATTCTGAAAGTGAAGACCATGACATCTGGTCCCATCACTTCATGGGAAAGAAATGGGGAAACAGTGGAAACAGTGTTAGACTTTATTATATTGTGGCTCCAAAATGACTGCAGATGGTGATTACAGCACTGAAATTAAAAAGATGTTTACACCTTGGAAGGAAGGTTATGCCTAAAGTAGATAGCATATAAAAATCAGCGACAATACATTGCCAACAAAGTCTGTCTAGTCAAGGCTCTGGTTTTTCCAGTGGTCATGTATGAATGTGAGAGTTGGACTGTGAAGAAACCTGAGTGCCCAAGTAGTGATGCTTTTGAACTGTGGTGTTGGGAAAGATTCTTGAGAGTCCCTTGGACTGCAAGAAGATCCCACCAGCCCATCCTTAAAAAGATCAGTCCTGGATGTTCTTTGGAAGCACTGATGCTAAAGCTGAAACTCCAGTACTTTGGCCTCGTTATGTGAAGAGTTGACTCCTAAAAATCTCTGATGATGGGAGGGATTTGGATCAGGAGAAGAAGGGAATGACAGAGGATGAGATGGCTGATGGCATCGTCCTCTCAAAGAACATATATTTGAGTGAACTCAGGGAGCTGGTGATGGACAGGGAGGCCTGGCATGGTGTGATTCATAGGGCCAGAAAGAGTCTGACACGACCCTGTGACTGAAGTGAAATGAGTAAGTGAACTTTTTTTTTTTTTTTTTTTTTTTTTGCTGAGCATATCATTGGTAGTATACTAAAGGAACAAGTGTACTATATATATTAGAACCCATTCAAGTGATATTTCATCTTTTAAGTCACTACACTCCTTTCTGACACTCTATCAAACTGGCTGTCACCATCGTGTATTCTCAATCCGTGAGAGTCTCAAGGTGAATAAATAAGAATGGTTTGGCATCCTTAGTTCCAGGAGATCTTCCCAACCCATGAATCGATCCTCCATGTATTATGACCTCCGTGTTAGAAGGCAGGTTCCTTAGTACTAGTACTATCTGGGCAATCATGAGTTTACATACAGCTACACATATACATGCATACGTATATGTCAAAAGTTTAAATACATAATTTTGCTGTCTAGAGGTAGCAGTGTATAGTTTGCAGGAGGTATATAACTGTAGGTATTTACTTTTGCAGGATCTGATGATTTGCTAAAAGTGCTTTCACTTACATTCACCTCAGAGAATGATATAATTTCCTTTGTGACTTACCCTTTGAAATATGGGTTCTTTATGAATGTCTTATTTAATTTTTCACACATTGAATTTGCAAACACATGTCCCATTTTTAAATTTTAGCTTCAGTTCTTGGTTTTCAGAGAACCTACTTGGTATGATTTAAAATACTAAGACTTGTGTTATGCCTTAATGTAAAACATATTTTTAGAATATTCCAGAGAAATTTCAGATACAATTGGAAATATATGTATCTGTGTGTATATAACTGAGCAACGAATAATTGATGCTTTTGAACTGAGTAATTGGAGAAGACTCGAGATTCCCCTGGACTGCAAGAAGATCCAACCAGTCTATTCTAAAGAGATCAGCCCTGGGTGATCTTTGGAAGGAATGATGTTAAAGCTGAAACTCAAGTACTTTGGCTACCTCATGTGAAGAGCTGACTCATTGAAAAAAACTCTGATGCTGGGAAGGATTGGGGGTAGCAGGAAAAGGGGACGCCAGAGGATGATATGGCCAGATGCCATCACCTACTCGACGGAGGTGAGTTTGAGTGAACTCTTGGAGATGGTGATGGACAGGGAGGCCTGGCTTGCTGCAGTTCATGGGGTCCCAAAGAGTCAGACACGACTAAGCGACTGAACAGACCTGAATTGAACTGAGAGATAAGAATATACACAGTATATGTATATGCCTATACATATATACATATATTTTACCGTTCCTATTCTTGCATTGTTTCGGTCATATTCTTCAGATTTATAGTTTGCCATCATCTCCTGTCTCTTTGGGATTTGTACTAAACCTGTATTAGGTATTTTCACATTACCTTAGGTCCTCTGACTCTGATGCTGGGAGGGATTGGGGCAGGAGGAGAAGGGGACGACAGAAGATGAGATGGCTGAATGACATCACTGACTCGATGGATGTGAGTCAGAGTGAATTCCTGGAGTTGGTGATGAACAGGGAGGCATGGTTTGCTGCGATTCATGGGGTTGCAAAGAATTAGACACGACTGAGCGACTGAAATGAACAGAACTGAAATGATGTCCTGTGAGGTAGAAGCCCACAGTAAACTTCTTTGAGAGTGTAAGACTCTTTCTTGAGATAGTAAGTTTTTCTGAGGTTGTAGAGAATAGAGCACACTGTGAAGCAAGAAATTTGCCAGCCTTATCATTAAACATATGATGCTGCAGTCATCAAGTCATAAGCCATTGCATCAATAAATGTGAAACCTGGGGGAGCTCTTGATGAAATCAAGTTGCCCACTATCAAGTCCTTAGTTACTGCACCTGACACCTGAAGAAATGAAGTGAGACAGAAAGAATAGATACTAGTTCTAGTTAAGGTGCTTTTCAAAGGATTATTTCAAGGATCCCAGATTCTTGCATCTTCCCATTGGTAGAATATATCTGCATCCATTTACTTGAGGTGTCCTGGTTTTCTTTCATTAACCATAATATTTGGACATTCTCCATACCTATCGTTGCACCAAAACTTCTGTAAAACCTGGATGTTCCTATCCTTCTTCAGAGTAATCTTTTTGCAATACTTGAGAAGCTGCTTCTCATAATTAAATCCTTCTTAGAATGAAAAGCCTGATGAAGAAAACATAATTCTCCACTTTTGGACTATGCATTTTTCCCAGTCAGTAGCACACATTTTAGAATTGCAATATAAGGGATTCTCATACAGTACCTCAGTGTTAACTAGGTACTAATGTTTACTAATTCCTACTTAGCATAGTTCTGAAAGTCAAAGGTCAGCTATTACTTATTAAAACTTGACCGGATTCATGGTCTCAAAAATTGGTGACATCAGTTTATGAAAACATATAACCATATATCTTTACTTTACTTTTAGAAAACCGTTCTTTTAGAAATAATTACAAATTAGTGAAGTGAAGGGACACAAGTGTAGAGTAGAATTTATTCTGGCTAACATAGCTCTGCATTTATTTATTTTATTTATTATTATTATTTTTTATTTTATTTTTATTTATTATTTATTTATTTATTTATTTGCTTTTGATTTGTCTATACGTAGTACAACCATCCTGGGTACACATTTTAATTGGCATGCACTATTATGCTTTATTTTTTTATTTTTATTTTTACTTTATTTTACAATACTGTATTGGTTTCAACATACATTGACCTGAATCCACCACAGGTGTACATGCGATCCCAACATGAACCCCCCTCCCACCTCCCTCCCCACAACATCCTTCTGGGTCATCCCCGTGCACCAGCCCCAAGCATGCTGTATCCTGCATCGGACATTGACTGGTGATTCGATTCTTACATGATAGTATACATGTTTCAGTGCTATTCTCCCAAATCATCCCACTCTCTCCCTCTCCCTCTGAGTCCCAAAGTCTGCTATACACATCTGTGTCTTTTTTGCTGTCTTGCATACAGGGTCATCATTACCATCTCTCTAAATTCCATATATATATGTGCTAGTATACTGTATTGATGTTTTACTTTCTGGCTTACTTCACTCTGTATAATCGGCTCCAGTTTCATCCATCTCAACAGAACTGATTCAAATGTATTCTTTTTAACGGCTGAGTAATACTACATTGTGAATATGTACCACAGCTTTCTTATCCATTCATCTGCTGATGGACATCTAGGTTGTTTCCATGTCCTGGCTATTATAAACAGTGCTGTGATGAACATTGGGGTACATGTGTCTCTTTCTATTCTGGTTTCCTCAGTGTGTATGCCCAGCAGCGGGATTGCTGGGTCATATGGCAGTTCTATTTGCAATTTTTAAAGGAATCTCCACACTGTTTTCCATAGTGGCTGTACTACTTTGCATTCCCACCAACAGTGTAGGAGGGTTCCCTCTTCTCCACACCCTCTCCAGCATTTATTGCTTGCAGATTTTTGGATCGCAGACACTCTGACTGGTGTGAAGTGGTTATGCTTTACTTGTCACTAGCACAAATTAGCCAAGAACTGCTTTTCTTTCTTTACAATGTTGTATTAGTGTCTGCTGCCCAGAAAAAATTAATCAGTTATTAGTAAATATAGCTGAGCCTCCCTTTTGAGCAGTCCTCTCATCTCCCTCTTGGGTCTCCTCTCCTACTCCAAAACCAACTCCACTAGAGCACTACATAGCAATAGCTATATACTACATACTTGGAATGTTACATATGTCCTTGCTGCACTATGTTCACAAGTCTGTTTTCTACGACTGCCTGTCTTCCTACAGTTCAAACAGGTTATTCAGCACCTGTTTTCTGGATTCCATTTAAATGCATTAATATGCACCTGTATATATTTACTTCTTTATTTGGTTGCCACAAACCTCAATCGCTGTGTGTGCAATTTAATTCCAGGACCATCAGTTAAACCCAGGACCCTTGCTTAGGGATCATGGTGTCTTAGCCATGGGACCAACAAGGCAGTCACCTGTTGTAGATTTTTTTTTTTTTAATGATGGCCATTTGGAATGGTACGAGGTGATATGCTGTTGTAGTTTTGAACTGTGTGCCTTTGATAAGTTGAGGTAGTTTTTGCTATGTTCAGGTTTTGGAGAGTTTCTATCACAAACACTTGTTGAATTATATATATAAAAAAATTTCACCAACTATTGAGGTGATCATATGGTTTTCATCCTTCACTATACATTGATGTGCAGCTACTGAAGAATATTTCCATATCTGGAAGAAACCCCACACTTAATAAACATGTTCAATCCTTTTACGGTATTGGTGTATTTTTTGTTTTGCTCGTATTTTGCTGAGCATATTTGCCTCTGTTCATCTGTGTGATATTGGTCTTTAGCTTTCTTTTTCTGGGTTATCTCGTTGTTGGTATCAGGGTGATGGTGACTTGTAGAATGAGTTTTGATTTTCTTTCCACTCTAGAGTTTTGGAAGAGTTTCAGAAGTGCATGTGCTAGCAGTTCTCTGACTGGTTCGTAAAATTTAATGTGAAGCCATCTGGCTTTAAGTTTGTCAACTGGAAAGTTTTCATCACAGTTTCAATATTAGTGCTTGTAATTTCTCTCTTCATATTTTCTGTTTCTGCTTAATTGAATTTCTGAGCATTTATTTATGAATCAGATTCTAAATTTTATTGACTTATAGTTGTTTGCAGTAGTCCTAAATGATTCTTTGTTTTTTTCTGTGGTATCAGTTATAATGTCATCCTTTGTCATGTCAAATTTCATTGATCTGTTTGTCCTTTTTTTCTTGATAAGTCTGGACCATGATTTATCTATTTTTTTTTTTTCCTCCTGTCAAAAAGACCCCTTTTAGTGATACTGATCTTGGCTATTTATTTTCGTCATTTCCTTTCTTTGATTGCTGCTCCGATTTTTATCATTTTTCCCTTTCTATTCACTTTGGGAAATTTTGTCTGCTTTTTCTTCCATCTCTAAATGCTTTAGATTTAAGGTTATGCTGATTATTTGAGACGTGTAGTATTTATCAACTTCACTCTTTTACTGTTTTAGCATGCGCCATAACTTTTGGGTAATCATGTTTTTAATATTATTTGCTTCTAAGATTTTTCTTTCATTTTCTTTCAGATTCATTGAGTCATCTCTTGGCCATGTAGATGTGCATTTATTAGTCTACATGGATGCGTGTTTTTCACAGTCCTCGCTGCAAAATCTAGTATGTAAATCATAGCATTGTGGTTATATATATATGATTGATACAACTATCACTATCTTAAATTTACCAAGGCTTGATTTGAGATCCACTTTGTGATATATACTGAAGATATTTTATCTTCACTTTAGAAAAATGTGTATTCTTCTGTGTTTAATTAAAGTGTCCTATAAGTATCAATTAACTTTATCAGGTCTCTTGTGCCTTTGAACACTTGTGTTTCATTTTAAACTGCATTTCTAAATTGGAGGATAATGTCTTTCCAATGTTGTGTTGACTTCTGCTGTACAAGAGTGTGTAGTAGCATATAGGAGACCAAAGTCCTTTTTTGTGTTGTTAATTGTTGATTGTTATTTATTCATTTTTCTAGGCCCTTCAGAAATGTTTCTCATCTTTTCTGAATTCCATTTTTTTTGGAATGTTTTATCACCTTTACTACCAAAATCATTTTAAGGGAGCCTGATCATTTTTTCTTTCATTATGTTCTGAGTTTTTACCACATTCCTTTGCCCACAACACATTTCTCTGTCTTCACATTTCCCTACTCACTGTGTTAATGGCTATTTCTTCACAAACTACTGCATTATAATTATTGCTCCTCGTCTATACTCCAAGTCGATGAAGTTGATTGAGTGGCTAGTGTGGGCTTTGGAGCTGGAGAGACTGACAACTATGTTCTTGAGTCTGCAGCTGAGTCTTCCCTCTCTAATGTGGGACCATATCTGTTTGGGTCATTTGTAGGTGTCTATGGGATTAGTCAGACATTAGGCAGTCTATCTGCTGATGATTGCTTGCATTTTTCTGTCTTGCTTGTTGTGTGATGTGAAGCATCAGCCATGTGTTGTGCAAGCAGTTGGGTGCTATGCATCTGAGATTAAGAAAGAGTCCTTCAAAGAGAGTGTCACCAGTTTATATTCACTGTTGACAGGAATTTTCTGGTGTCCCTTGATCCTGGTCCCAGGGTAAAAGGTTGTAGTGGAATGAAAAGACGTAGGATTCTTGGCTTCTGGAGGAGAGGAGTACAATCCGGGACGAGAGACAAGGCTGGATCACACAGAGCTTTGCATAGTAAAATTTCATTAAATATAAAGGAGATAGAGAAAACTTCTGACATAGGTATCAGAAGGGGGCAGAAATAGTACCCCCCTGCTAGTTTTCAGTTGGATGTTTTATAGTCACTAGCAGTCTGTTAATGAAAGAAAGGAATGTTTTAAAACTGAGAGTGGCACCAGGCCCCCTCACACATAAGATACATTTTGGGATAATCTTGGGATCAGGCCATAAATGATTAAGTTGTATCTTGTAGGAGGACAGATTACAATACAAATAGTTTTGTTCACATAGATTAGGGAAAGAATATCTGAAAAAAAAAACAAAACATATTGGTTTGTCAAGTAGGTTCTGAGCCATTCAGTGGAACTGACTTGAGTACAAACTTGGGGTAAAAGCATAATACATTAGCATAGTTTAAGACAAACATTTCCATAAGGAGAATTGCATTGGTTATATCAAGGTTTGAACATAGTTAACTTCAGATGACACCAGGTGTCATTATGGCAGCACAGTATTTTAATAGAAACCTCCCTTTATATTTGTATAGAAAAGGAAAAAAGTAATATCACTAGTTTGTTTCCTCCTGCCACTTAAGAGGTATAAAATGTCTGACACTTGCAGGCTATTTCCTCCATTTGGACACCCCTGGTCTTCCTGGCTGTTACCCTCTAAGGTACTGACACCTGAAAACATCACGCCCAACTTATGCCCAGAGAACTACAATACCATAGTAATAGATTGAGTAGATTATAAAAGTAACATAGATAAATTGCAAATAAATACATAATAAATAAAAGGGACCACAAGCATCAAACACAATAGAAAAGAAAACAGATACATAAAGAGCACCAATCAAGTAAATCTCAAGGCAAAAACAACACCAGAGCAGAGTGCCAACTGAAGAATAAAGAAAACAAATCTGATAAGATCAGAAAAGCCCCCACAGAATAACAGAAAACCACAGTTAATATAGAAATGCATACCAGTGCTAAAAAATGAAGTGATGCAACAGCAACAAAAGGAACAGAAAATAGGAAACACAAGTAAAAGTAGAAATGCCTATACAAAAATAAAAATTTGGTTGGAATTATCTGCAAAGGCAAATCAATGTATGGTAACAAAGAAGCCTATAATTGAGAAAAATAGTGCACAACCAACACAGCACATCAATGCATCACAAGAATATCGCATATTTCCTAGTGTCTCATCTGTCAGCATCCTTCCTCAAAATGAGCCAGAGAACAAATACACCTCTTTGGGAAATTCTCCAAAGATGGAGAGAACTGGACTCTGGGTATCTCTAAGGACACTTCAGACTCAAAACTGCTATAATTACTGTGCATTCTTACAGCTGCCTGAGACTGGTCATTTTTTTTTTTTTTTTTCATTTGACCTCTTCTCATCTTTTGATGTATTCAAGAGACACAGGGTCTGCATCATTAATCCTGTGCATTTAATCTGCAGCATGCTCAACTGATTGGAAGATTCCCAACCCTCTTCCTTAAAGGCTCTGTCCCTGGGTGTCAGGTGTAATTTTCATCCTTCCTCACGGGTGGTCACCAAAGGAGTCTTTCCTGAGACACTTGTGGCACACTGGGGTCTGCCATGATGAGCACAGGAGGTGGTACAGCTGCTTGGAATGCTGGAACCATGGCGGTGCCAAATAGGAATAGGAGCCAGCAGCCATAGGCAGAAGAGATTTGGCCTTAATGGGATCCTTTTCTAGTCTGTGTTTGCAGGAGCATGAGTGACACTTCTGCTGGTCTTTCTCTATTGCCTTGTAGTAAGTGTTAACAGGTGGGAAGGTGAGAGCCTATCAAGCTATCTCTACCTCCTAAGTGTGACACAACAGCTTGATCCTACCTCTTTGGCAGTTTGGGAATTCTCAAAAGGCATTCCCTGCTACACAACTACTCGTACATGCTCTGTCAGGCAATTTCCACATCGTCAAAAACAGTCCTCTCCCAGGATCCCTCTAAATCCCATATTCCAGCTTCCAGACCCCATGCACACTGGTTGAGCGGCATTGCAGTTGGGACCATATAGGATCACAACACACATTGTCTGTGTGACTCTCGCTCTATCCAAATTATATTTCATCAGCTGTATTATCTTGTTTTCTTTCAGTTCAAAATAATTTACCCGTTAGTGAAGGAGCTTGCTTCATTCTGGAAATCTTTTCCCTGCTTCTCCATCTCCTACCTGAAGCATAGGGTTTTGTCTTGCTTCCTCTTATTCTCCTACTCTCTTCTTAATTCCTTTCTCCCCAGGTATGTATGGAAACCACATGCGACACTCTGGTGACTAAGGTTTTCTGCTAGTATTTATCTGATGCTGTTTGAGAACTATTGTCCATGTAGAAGTATTATTTGTGGTCATTTCATTGAGAGAGTTGCATTTCACATCTGCCTACAATTCTGCCTTCTTAGAACGTCTCTGTTTTTCCTGGCAAGCTCTATTATTCTTTTTTCCTTGACAGTAAAATAGGAAATATTAGTTGCCATGAATTAATCTGTTTGATGGGACATTGCTTATGTACACACGTAATTGGTACTACTTTGACTTCCAACATGCAATCAAGCATATTGTGTTATTGTTATTGTTGTTGTTGTTGTTTAACCCTTGGAAATTTCTCATAATGAGGAATTGTCATCAGCATTAAGAAATGCATATTTTTCTATGTAAAATATAATAGCATAATTTGGCTCAAAAAGTCAGTGCTTGAATATATCTAGATTTCTTTTTTTAAATTCCTGACATTTTCTCAGAGTACAGATGTCTGACCACAATTTGAAGCTTACCTCCATTCAGTTCGTATCAAAGATCAGAGAATGTCATGTGAATAATTTAATTATTCTAGAAGAAGATGGCAAGTTCATAGGAAATTACCAGTTGGTATGTGAATACCTAAAAAAAAAAGAGAGAAAATGACAACAGCAAAAATAACCAAAAATAAAACAACCAAACAAACAAACACAGGAATGTTTAGTTACTTATTTAATCATAAGAAGTACACATGGATTGATGTTTGTATCATAGAATAGTCAAGGAAATAGCATACAGTCATCTATATCTGCTTAACTGTCCCTGGTAATGGCTTGGACACTGCAAATAACACACAAACCAAAATAATAATAATAATAATAATAATATTTTTGTAAAATTATTAGAGATAAGAATATGAAAATACCTTACATATCTCCTGGGAAGTGTGTATGCTAGTCAAGGTGCAGCAGTTAGAATTGGACACAGGTCAATGAACTGATACAAAATCGGGAAAGGAACAAGTCAAAGTTATGCATTGTTGACCTGCTATCTACCTTCTGTCCAGAGAACACCATGAAAATATAAAAATCTAAATGAAGCTTAAGTTAGAAACAAAATTTATGTGGGAGATATGAATAACCTTAGTTATCCCAATGACAACACCGAAATGATAGAAGAAAAATAGCAAGTAAGGGACATCTTGATGAAAGTATTTTCTATTTCAAGTATAGACATGAGATGAGATTGCCCTACATAAAAGAAGAAATTCTCAGTTTCACACATGAAACTCTAAATACAGATTTCAGGATGTGAAACATAAAATTCTCTATTATTCACATATACAAATGGATAATGTTTTTCCAACTTAAAATATAAAATTCTCTGTGCATCATACATGGAAGTATGGACACAAAATACTCTGCAGAAAATGTGGAAATTTTTACAATAGAGTGATGAAAATCTCAATGCAGGTTCTTTGACAGGACATACAAAGATGGCTATTTCATATATCCAAACATGGCCATATGAAACATAGACTTTTTTCATACTTTTCATTTGAAAATATGTTTGAGTTCTTTCCTTCATGAAATATTGAATGCTACCTATGTAACATTTGGAAAACGTTTGTTAGTTTTCCTACAAGAAATATAGTATTTTCCCTCAGATTTCATGCTTGAGCTCTGAAATTCTCTATATTTCCATCAAGAAAGTTTGAATGAAGGTTTCCTGTTATGAGATTTGGAATTCTGTGTATTACACGTTTGACAATCTGAGGAGAAATGTTCTCTCATGAATTATGAATTCTCATTTTTTCACATATGAAACACTTTCCAAATGTACACATGAAAGATAATTTTCCATGATTCAGAAATTAAGGTCTGCGATTGATGGCAAACATCAAACAGCTATATTTCATGTATTTCCCAAATAACATATAGAGTTTACTCTATAAAATATGGGTGAAGATTTCCCTACATGAAATAGGGAATTATTATATTTTACACATGTAAAATCAAAACTTTTATGATTATACAGTGGAAGTGATACATAGATACAGGGGATTCTGATAGATGAGGGCCTGAAGACCTATGGATGGAGGTTTCTGATATTGTACAGGAAGTAGTAATCAAGACCATCAGCATGAAAAAGAAATGCAAAAGGGTAAAGTTACAAGGCCTCACAAAGAGCTGAGAAATAAAGCAAACCTAAATGAAAAGAGGAAAAGGAAAACTGTATACATTTGGATGCAGAGGCCCAAAGAATAGCAAGGGAGATAAAACCTTCCTCAGTTATTAATGCAAAAAAATAAAGGAAATTTTTTTTAGAAAAAATGAAATTCTGCTACTCTTCAAGAACATCAGAGACAAAGGGAAAATTTTATGCAAAGATGGGCACAATAAAGGACAGAAATGGTACAGACATAACAGAAGCAGAAGCCATTAAGAAGAGGTGGGGAGAATAAACAGATGAACTATGCACAAAAGACCTTCATGACCCAGTTAAGCACGGTGGTGTGATCATTCACCTAGGGCCGGATGTCCTGGAATGGGAAGTCTAGTTGGACTTAGGAAGCATAGCTACAAACAAAGCTGTTGGAGGTGAGGGAATTCAGTTGAGATATTTCAAATTCTAAAAGATGATGCTGTGTATGGGATGCCATCCATATGCCAGTAAATTTGGGAGACTCAGCTTTGGCCAGAGGACCAGAAATGGTCAATTTTCCCAACTGCAAAGAAAGGTGATCCAAAGACTGTCCACACAACCACTTAATTGCACACATCTCACAGAATCGCAAATAATTCCTCAAAATTCCCCAAGCCAGGCTTCAACAGAGTGTGAACAATGAGCTTCCAGATGTTCAAGCTGGATTTAGAAAGGGCAGAGGAACCTGAGTTTAAACTATCAACACCTGCTGGGCCTCCACAAAGCAAGAGAACACCAGGACAACCTCTACTCCTATTTGACTATGCCAAAGACTGAGTGACACAACAAAACGACATAAGAAATCAGTCACATCAAAATGTGGAATATTCTTCAAAACATGGGAATGTATGCCTCCCAAGATATCTTACATCCATGTAAATATAATAAATATTTATCAACTTGGAAAAATTTCTCAGTAAATAGGAAAGATGAATTATGATATTAGTGCAGGATATAGAATGTTATTAAGTAATGTGTAGAGCATTTGATTATTTATTACATTTCTTTATTGGTAATTAAGTAAGCACTTAAAATGTGTCATTGTCAGGCTCTATGTTTCACCTGATGTAAAAGATACATAAAGAGGGTAGACCCAAAACACATTGAAGACGTGATATCTGTGCTCTCCTTCCTAGGAGGGCAAACAGAAGTTCCTTCAAACCCTAAGAAAAATTGAGACAAACTTGTGAGAAGGAGCTTAGCATGACTGAAAGTAATTTGTGTGATTGTAGCCTCAGAGAAGGCGATGGCACCCCACGCCAGTACTCTTGCCTGGAAAATCTCATGGGTGGAGGAGCCTGGTAGCCTGCAGTCCATGGGGTTGAGAAGAGTCGGACATGACTGAGCGACTTCATTTTTCACATTCACGCATTGGAGAAGGAAATGGAAACCCACTCCAGTGTTCTTGCCTGGAAAATCCCTTGGAGGGAGGAGCCTGGTGGGCTGCAGTCCATGAGGTCGCTAAGTGTTGGACAATACTGAGCGACTTCACTTTCACTTTTCACTTTCACGCTTTGGAGAATGAAATGGCGACCCACTCAGTGTTCTTGCCTGGAGAATCCCAGGGATGGGGAAGCCTGGTGGGCTGCCGTCTATGGGGTCACACAGAGTCGAACACGACTGAAGCAACTTAGCAACAGCAGCAGCTTCAGAAGCACAGTATGAGAGAAAGATAATGAAATTACTAAGGAGAACAGATTTCATGTCTTCCAAGAAATTTTTAACCATGCTGATGTGCTGCAGTCACCACCAGGAAATTATTCTGTCACTATGGCGACAGATAAGCAACATCTAAACATGAATTTGGAACTATAGAGTGGAATCGTGGTGTCAGGAAATAAAGACGGGCCTTAAATACAGCAGAACAAAAATGACCCTATAGAATACCACTTTTATTGTAAATATCTTGTGTTGACCATGGACCAGTCACTGACTATGTCATGTTATCTTTGTTATCACAGTGATGGCATAATTGTGCTCAAGATTTTGGACATGCTACAATATCTATATTTTCAAGGACAAAATGAATTTATCTAATGAAAACAATCTGCTGTCTAACCTTTTAAGACTCTACCAGTAACTAATAGAATATTATACGTGAATGTACTAAAGTTCATACTGTGTATTTTCAGTTTTCTAATTTTATTTGCATCTCTTCCTTCACCCATACCATCCTAATTTAGACACCCCTTCATTTCAGCAGGGATGATTTCCAAAATCACTTTACATCCATTACCTCTTTTCCCTTTCATTTTCTTGCTTAAAATATTATATCAGGTATCATTTATCTAGGATGCATAACGAATATTTTCTTGGACTGAAGAGTTTATAAAACCGTGCAGTAAAATAGCCAACCATTGAACTAAAGCCACATATTACTCTTCCTTGTTTGAAAATAGAAAATGAAACTATGAAGATGAACATGGATATTTATTGTTCAAATACAAGAATTGTAGATATTGTTGACATCTCCGAACGTAAATTTCAATCTTTTTTAGGCTCCATAATCTGACACGTATTTGATAGGTCATTTTCTAATTAGCATGGCTTTCATATAATGATTATTGTTGATGAGTTTACTTGAAAGAGAGGAGGCAGGGTATAATTGATTGTTGGAACTGAGAACCATGAGTTGTCTTTCTTGCAGGTTAGGAAAAAGATTGTCATGGGATGACATATCGCTATGCCTGTCTGGAAATTTAGAAGGTACCACCATCATTCCGGAATAATTGCTCTGTAATGGAGATATGATGTGGTTCTGAGAAGTAGATATAATTGTACTAACAAAGTCTACAACGTGGCCATTTACTTGAGTGTAGCTGTTATCTGAGTGCAAAATAAAAATGCTCAATTTTTTTAAAACAAGTTGATCTATCACAATCTGGTCTGCTTGTCTGATATTGCTGATGTGGTAGGAAAGTCAAAAGGAGATAGGGCACTTTTATTAGCAACAATCTGGCTGGTATGAGGCTTTTGTATGAAGTTCAGTTCAGTTCAATCGATCAGTCGTGTCCGACTGTTTGCGACCCCAGGCATTGCAGCACGCCAAGCCTCCCTGTTCATTACCAACTCCTCGAGTTTACTCAGACTCATGCCCATCGAGTCAGTGATGCCATCCCGCCATATCATCCTCTGTCATCCCCTTCTGCTCCTGACCACAATCTCTCCCAGCATCAGAGTCTTTTCCAATGAACCAACACTTTGCATGAGGTGGCCAAAGTCCTGGAGTTTCAGCTTTAGCATCATTCCTTCCAAAGTAATCCCAGGGTTGGTCTCCTTCAGAATGGACTGGTTGGATCTCCTTTCAGTCCAAGGGACTCTCAAGAATCTTCTTCAACACTACAGTTTGAAAGCATCAATTCTTCAGCGCTCAGCCTTCTTCACAGTCAACTCTCACATCCATACATGACTACTGGAAAACCTATAGCCTGAATAGGCAAACCTTAGTCAGCAAAGTAATGTCTCTGCTTTTGAATATGCTATCTATGTTGATCATAACTTTTCTTCCAAGGAGTAAGCGTTTTTTCGATTTCATGGCGGCAGTCACAATCTGCAGTCATTTTGGAGGCCCCCAAAATAAAGTCTGACACTGTTTCCCCATCTATTTCCCATGAAGTGATGGGACCGGATGCCATGATCTTTGTTTTCTGAATGTTGAGCTTTAAGCAAACGTTTTCACTCTCCTCTTTTACTTTCATCAAGAGCCTTTTTAGCTCCTCTTCACTTTCTGCCATAAGGGTGGTGTCATCTGCATATCTGAGGTTATTGATATTTCTCCCAGCAATCTTGATTCCAGCTTGTGTTTCTTCCAGTCCAGAGTTTCTCATGATGTATTCTGCATAGAAGATAAATAGGCAGAGTGACAATATACAGCCTTGACGTACTCCTTTTCCTATCTGGAACCAGTCTGTTGTTCCATGTCCAGTTCTAACTTTTGCTTCCTAACTTGTATACAGATTTCTCAAGAGGCAGGTCAGATGGTCTGGTATTCCCATCTCTCTCAGAATTTTCCACAGTTCATTGTGATCCACTTAGTCAAAGGCTTTGGAATAGTCAATAAAGCAGAAATAGATGTTTTTCTGGAATTCTCTTGATTTTTCTTTGATCCAGCAGATGTTGGCAATTTGATCTCTGGTTCCTCTGCCTTTTCTAAAGCCAGCTTGAACATCAGGAATTTCATGGTTCATGTATTGCTGAAGCCTGGCTTAGAGAATTTTGAGCATTACTTTACTAGCATGAGATGAGTGCAATTGTGCAGTAGTTTGAGCATTCTTTGGCATTGTCTTTCTTTGATATTGGAATGAAATTTCCAGTCCTGTGGCCACTGCTGAGTTTTCAAAATTTGCAGGCATATTGAGTGCAGCACTTTCACAGCATCCTCTTTCAGGATTTGAAATAGCTCCACTGGAATGCCATGACCTCCATTAGCTTTGTTCATAGTGATGCTTTTTAAGGCCCACTTCGCTTCACATTCCAGGATGTCTGGCCTAGATGAGTGGTCACATCATCATGATTATCCAGGTCATTAAGATATTTGTTGTACAGTTCTTCTGTGTATTCTTGCTACCTCTTCTTAATATCTTCTGCTTCTGTTAGGTCCATACAATTTCTGTCCTTTATCAAGCCCATCTTTGCAATAAATATTCCCTTGTTATCTCTAATTTTCTTGAAGTGATCTCTAGTCTTTCCCATTCTGTTCTTTTCCTCTATTTCTTTGCTTTGATCACTGAAGTAGGCTTTCTCATCTCTTCTTGCTATTCTTTGAAACTCTGCATTCAGATGATTATATCTTTCCTTTTCTCCTTTCTTTCTTTTTTTTTTTTTTTCACTTCTCTTCTCTTCACAGCTATTTGTAAGGCTTCCCCAGATAGCCTTTTTTTTTTTTTTTGTATTTCTTTTCCATGGGGATGGTCTTGATCCCTGTCTCCTATACATTGTGACAAACCCCATTCCATAGTTTATCAGGCAGTCTATCTATCATATCTAGGCCCTTAAATCTATTTATCACTTCCACTGTATAATCATAAGGGATTTGATTTAGATCATACCTGAATGGTCTAGCAGTTTTCCATACTTTGTTTAATTTGACTCTGACTTTGGTAATATGGAGCTCATGATCTGAGCTGCAGTCTGCTCCTGGTCTTGTTTTTGTTGACTATATAGAGCTTCTCCATCTTTGGCTGCAGAGAATATAATCAATCTGATTTTGGTGTTGACCATCTGGCGATGTCCATGTGTAGAGTCTTCTCTTGTGTTGTTGGAAGAGGATGTTTGCTATGTCCAGTGCATTTTCTTGGCAAAACTGTATTAATCTTTGCCCTGCTTCATTCCGCATTCCAAGGACAAACTTGCCTGTTACCCCAGGTGTTTCTTGACTTCCTACTTTTGCATTCCAGTCCCGTATAATATAAAATAACATATTTTTTGATGTTAGGTCTAAAAGGTCTTGTAGGTCTTCATAGAACCGTTCAACTTCAGCTTCTTCAGCATTACTGTTTTGGGTATAGACTTGGATTACCATGATATTGAATTGATTGCCTTGGAGATGGACAGAGATGATTCTGTCATTTTTGAGATTGCATCCAAGTACTGCATTTCAGACTCTTTTGTTGACCATGATGGCTACTCCATTTCTTTTGAGGGATTCCTGCCTGCAGTAGAAGATATAATGGTCATCTGTGTTAAATTCACTCATTCCAGTCCATTTTAGTTCTAATTTGATTCCTAGAATGTCAGTGTTCACTCTTGCCATCTCTTGTTTGACCACTTCCAATTTGCCTTGATTCATGGACCTGACATTCCAGGTTCCTATGCAATATTGCTCTTTCCAGCATCGGTTCTTACTTCTATCACCAGTCACATCCACAGCTGGGTATTGTTTTTGCTTTGGCTCCATCCTTTTATTCTCCACTGATCTCCAGTAGCATTTTGGGCACCTACTGGTCTGGAGAGTTCCTCTTTCATTATCCTATTATTTTGCCTTTTCATACGGTTCCTGGGCTTCTCAAGGCAAGAATGCTGAATGGGTTTGCCATTCCCTTCTTCAGTGGACCACATTCTGTCAGACCTCTCCACAATGCCTCGCCCGTCTTGGGTTGCCCTGTGGGTATGTCTTAGTTTCATTGAGGTAGACAAGGCTGTGGTCCTAGTGTGATTAGATTGACAGGTTTTCTGTGAGTATGGTTTCAGTGTGTCTGCCCTCTGATGCCCTCTTGCAACACTTTGGTTTCTCTTAACTTTGGTGTAGGGTATCTCTTCACAGCTTCTCTACCAAAGCTCAGCTGCTACTGCTTACATTGAATGAGGGGTATCTCCTCACTGCCACCCTTCCTGACCTTCAATGTGGGATGGCTCCTCTAGGCCATCCTGCACTGCACAGCCACCGCTTCTTGGATGTGGGGTTGCTCCTCCCAGCTGCCACACCTGGCCTTGGGCATGGGGTTGCTCCTCCTGGCCGCTGCCCCTGGTCTTGGGCTCCACCCCTCGCCTGAGAAACAGGGTAGCTACTCTCAGCCATCACCCCTGACCTCAAACACGAGGTAGTTCCTCCCGGCCACAGTCCCTGGCCTCGGAAGGGGTAGCTAATCTCGCCGTCACTCCTGACCATGGAAGCGGGGTAGCTCGTCTCGGTCATTTCTGTGCCATCACAGCCTGGCAGTCTAGGCTGCTGCCCCAGACCTCAGACGTTGGGTAGCTCCTCTCAGCCATGCTTAGTGCGCCAGCCACAGCCACCTGCACTTAGTATGCCAGCCGCATCACAGGAGAATCTAAAAACAAAATCAACATATGCATAGAATTGAACAAAAATGAAAACAAAATAACCCAAAACCTATCAGTTCTGTTCACTCAGCCATTTCCAACTCTTTGTGACCCCATGAATCGCAGCACGCCAGGTCTCCCTGTCCATCACCAACTCCCGGAGTTCACTCAGACTGTCGTCCATCGATGCCATCCAGACTTCTCATCCTCAGTCATCCCCTTCTCCTCCTGTCCCCAATCCCTCCCAGCATCAAAGTCTTCACCAATGAGTCAACTCTTCGCATGAGTTGGCCAATATGGAACACTGCATAAGCAGTGCTAAGTGAAAGGAACATGGCAATACAGGCTTACCTCAAGAAATAAGAAATAAGTTAAATAAGTCAATTAATTGTACACATAAAGCAACTAGAAAAAGAAGAAATTAAGAACTCCAGGGCAAGTAAAAAGAAATAAATTGTAAAAATCAAGACAAAAATAAATTCAAAAGAAATAAATAGACCATAGCAAAGATTTTAATAAAGCTAAAAGCTTTTTCTTTGAGACGGAATATTAATTGAAAAAAGTATTAACCAGAGTCATTAAGAAACAAAGGAAGACGAATCCAATCAACAAAATCAGAAAGGAAAATGGAGGAATCCCAACAGACAACACAGTAATACAGTCATAAGAGACTATTACCAGCAACTAGATGCTAATAAAATGGACAACTTATAAGAAGTTGACAAATTCATAGAACTGTATAAGTTTTCAAAACTGAAGCAGAAGGAAATAGGAAATCTTAAAGATATGTCGCAGCCATGGAAATGGAATTGGTAATCAGAAATCTTCCAGTAAACAAAAGCCCAGGACCTGACTGCTTCACAGCTGAATTCTACAAAAATTTTTGAGACAAGCTACCACCTATTCTACTCAAACTCTTCCAGGAAATTTCAGAGGAAGGAAAACTTCTAAACTCATTCTATGATGCCAAACTCACCCTAACACCACAACCAGACAAAGATGACAAAAAGATAAAAAGAAAGATAGAAAACTACAGGCCAATATCAATGATGAACATAGGTGCAAAAATCCTTAGCAAAATCCTAGCAAAGAGAATCCAGTATCATATTAAAAAGATCATACCTCATGACCAAGTGGGCTTTGTCTCAGAGATCCAAGGATTCTTTAATATTCACAAGTCAATCAATGTAATACACCAAATTAACCAATTGAAAGATAAAAACCATATGATTATCTCAATAGATGCAGAGAAGGCTTTCGACAAAATTCAACATCAATTTGTGATAAAAAAAAAATCTCCAGAAAGAAGGAATAGAAGGAACATACCTCAATATTATAAAAGCTATATATGACAAACCAACAGCAAAGAAGACCCTCAATGGTGAAAAATTGAAAGCATCCCCCCTAAAGTCAGGAACAAGAAAACAGTGCCCATTCTCACCACTACTATTCAACACAATTTTGGAAGTTTAAGCCATAGCAATCAGAGAAGAAAAAGAAATAAAAGGAATCCAGATTTCAAAAAGAAGAATTAAAAGTCTCACTCTTTGCTAATATCATGATCCTATCCACAGAGAATCCTAAGGACTCCTCCAGAAAACTCCACCAGAAAATTACTAGAGCTAAGCAGTGAACGTAGGAAAGTTTCAGGATATAAAGTTAACACCTAGAAGTTCCTTACATACCTGTACACTAATGATTAGAAAACAGAAAGACAATAAGGAAACATTCCCATTCACCATTGTAACGAAAAGAAGAAAATACTTAGGAATAAATCTACCTAAGGAAACAAATGGAGAAGGAAATAAATACCTATATATAGAAAACTATAAAACACTATGAAATAAATCAAAGAGGACATAAAGAGATGGAGAAATATACCATGTTCTGCCGGAGTCCAGTTCCAGCAGCCAGGGATTCAACTGGAAAAGGGTGAGCGGTGTCGGCGAAAAACTGAGGTAGCCTCTCATTTTTCTTGGACTGCCTTTTTATTTCAAGCTTATGATTCTCTTTTATATTTTTACAAAAGCATTAGGCCAGAGGTTTAATATATTTAGTTTCCACTGACCCAGATTTATTTTTATCCAAAAATCATTGTTGCACCTCAAAAGGAGTTGCTTCCTCAGAGATTCTCTTATCTGCTTTTCTCATGTATCCTTGTGAATACACTGCAAATTATGCAAATGTCTGGGCTGCATACAACATTGCTCCGTTTATTTCTTATTTTTCTTAGTCCTCTTTGCCCCTAGTATCCTAAGCTCACTATTTCTTAGAAGGGGCTTCTAGCTAATAATATCTATAAAATCCCTAATTTCTATAAGCTATATTAGACTATAATAACATTACAGCGATCTTTAAATCTTTAGCTTCTAACTATTTTAATTATACTTAAGCCCTAAATTCAGCAAACACCTTTGACATAAACACTTTTTTCAAAAATGGGCTTCAGATAGCAATCCCTCCCATGGCCTCAAGCTGTGGCCTGAGTGCTCACCCTGGAAAAGTCTTTTGTAAAAGTCTTTGAACAAATGTCAATGATTAACTTTATGAATTACTCTTTGAACACAGCTGAAAAAGGCCTTCTCATGTTCCTCTGAAAAACAATAAGAACCTTAATATTCTCTTCAGTCAACTCAGCCAAGGAAAGGAAAAAAAAAAAAAAGTCAGAAACACAAACCCTAACTCCTTCATTCTGGGTCCATGCCTACGAACAAAGGGAGGGGTTTTAGGGCCGTGCCTCCATTTTGTCAGTAATGCCAAACACGGCTCCCGACAATGTTCATGGTTTGGAAGCATCAATATATTGAAAATGAGTCAGTTCAGTTCATTCGCTCAGTCATGTCCAACCTAAAGCAATCTATAGATTCAATGCAATCCCTATCAAGCTACTGACAGTATTTTTCACAGTACTATAACAAATAATTTTACAGTTCGTTTCATTCCCTCAGTCGTGTCCGACACTTTGAGACCCCATGAATCACAGCACGCCAGGCCTGCCAGTCCATCAACATCTCCCTGAGTTCACTCAACCTCATGTCCATCGAGTCCGTGATGCCATCCAGCCACCCCATCCTTGGTCGTCCCCTACTCATATTGCCCCCAATCCCTCCCAGCATCAGAGTCTTTTCCAGTGAGTCACCACTTCGCATGAGGTGGCCAAAGTACTGGAGCTTCAGCTTTAGCATCATTCCTTCCAAAGTAATCCCAGGGTTGATCTCCTTCAGAATGGACTGGTTGGGTCTCCTTGCATTCCAAGGGACTCTCAAGAGTCTTCTCCAACACCACAGTTCAAAAGCATCAATACTTCTGTGCTCAGCCTTCTTCACAGTTCAACACTCACATCCATACATTATCACAGGAAAAAACATAGCCTTGGCTAGACAGACCTTAGTTGGCAAAGTATTGTCTCTGCTTTAGAATATGCTATCTAGGTTGGTCATAACTTGTCTTCCAAAAGTGAGCGTCTTTTAAATTCATGGCTGCAGTAACCATCTGCAGTGATTCTGAAGCCTAAAAAAATAAAGTCTGACACCATTTCTACTGTTTCCCCATCTATTTCCCATGAAATGATGGAACGAGATGCCATGCTCTTCATTTTCTGAATGTTGAGCTTTAGGCCAACTTTTTCACTCTCCTCTTTCAATTTCATCTAGAGGTTTTTTAGTTCCTCTTCACTTTCTTCCATAAGAGTCGCGTCATCTGCATTTCTAAGGTGATTGATATTTCTCCCGGCAATCTTGATCCCAGCTTGTGTTTCTTCCAGTCCAGCATTTCTCATGATGTACTCTGCATGCAAGTTAAATAAGCAGGGTGACAATATACAGCCTTGACGTACTCCTTTTCCTATTTGGAACCAGTCTGTCATTCCATGTCCAGTTCTAACTGTTGCTTCCTGACCTGCATACAGGTTTCTCAAGAGGCAGGTCAGATGGTCTGGTATTCCCATCTCTTTCAGAATTTTCCACAGTTGATTGTGATCCACACAGTCAAAGGCTTTAGCATAGTCAATAAAGCAGAAATAGTTTTCTTTTTTTTTTTTTTTCTGGAACTCTTTCTTTTTCCATGATCCAGCAGATGTTGGCAATTTGATCTCTGGTTCCTCTGCCTTTTCTAAAGCCAGCTTAAACATCAGGGGGTTCACGGTTCATGTATTGCTGAAGCCTGGCTTGGAGAATTCTGAGCATTACTTTACTAGCATGAGAGATGAGTGCAATTGTTCAGTAATTTGAGCATTCTTTGGCATTGTCTTTCTTTGATATTGGAATGAAAACTGACCTTTTCCAGTCCTGTGGCCACTGCTGAGTTTTCAAAATTTGCTGGCATATTGAGTGCAGCACTTTCACAGCATCACCTTTCAGGATTTGAAACAGCTCAATTGGAACTCTATCCAACCTAAAGCAATCTATAGATTCAATGTAATCCCTATCAAGCTACCGACAGTATTTTTCACAGTACTATAACAAATAATTTTACAGTTCGTTTCATTTGCTCAGTCGTGTCTGACACTTTGAGACCCCATGAATCGCAGGACGCCAGGCCTCCCTGTCCATCACCATCTCCCTGAGTTCACTCAGAATCACGTCCATTCAGTCCGTGATGCCATCCAGCCATCTCATCCTCAGTAGTCCCCTTCTCTTCCTCCCTCAAATCCCTCCCAGCATTACAGTCTTTTCCAATGAGTCGACTCTTCACATGAGGTGGCCAAAGTACTGGAGCTTCAGCTTTAGCATCATTCCTTCCAAAGTAATCCCAGGGTTGATATCCTTCAGAGTGGACTGGTTGGATCTCCTTGCATTCCAAGGGACTCTCAAGAGTCTTCTCCAACACCACAGTTCAAAAGCATCAATATTTCTGTGCTCAGCCTTCTTCACAGTCCAACTCTCACATCTATACATGAGCACAGGAAATAATTTTGCAGTTTTTATGGAAATAGCAAAACCCTCAAATAACCAAAGCAATCTTGAGAAAGAAGAATAAACTTGGAGGAATTAACCTGCTTGACTTCAACCTATACTGCCAAGCTGTAATCATCAAAACAGTATGGTACTGGCACAAAGACAGAAATATAGATCAATGGAACAAAATAGAATGTCAAGAGATAAAGACAAGCATTACGGGCAACCTCTCTTTGATGAGCGAGGCAAGTATATACAATGGAAAACATGACAATCTCTTAAAATGTGGTGCTGGGAAAGCTGGTCAACCACATATAAAAGAATGAACCTAGCGATGAGATGCCATCACATGCCGGTCAGAATGGATATTATCAAAATTCTACAAAAAATTAATTCTGGAGACTCTGTGGAGAAAAAGGAATCCTCTTACATTGTCGGTGGGACTACAAACTAGGACAGACACTATTGAGAACAGAGGAGATTAGTTAAAAAAAACTGGAAACAGAGCTGCCATATGACATAGCAATCCTACCGCTGGGCATACACACCAAGGAAACCAGAATTGAAAGAAACATATGTAACACAATGTTCATCACAGCACTGTTTATAATAGCCTGGACATGGGTGCAACCAAGATATCCATTGGGAGACATGTGGATAAGAAATATTTGGTATGTATACAAAATGAAATATTACTCAACCATTAAAAAAAGTTCATTTGAATCAGTTCTGATGAGGTGGATTAAACTGGAGCCTATTATACAGACTGAAGCAAGTAAAAATGAAAAACACCAATACAGTAAACTAATGCATATATATGGAATTTAGAAAGATGGTAACAATGACCCTATATGTGAGACAGTGATATAGACACAAATGTACAGAACAGTCTTTTAGACTGTAAGAGAAGGTGAGGGTGGGATGATTTGAGAGGATAACATTGAACCATGTATATTATCATAAGTGAAACAGATCTCCAGTTTGGGTTCGATAAATGAGTCAAGGTGCTCAGGGCTGATACACTGGTATGATCCTGAAGGATGGGATGGGGAAGGAGGTGGAAGGAATGTTCAGCATCAGGAACATGTAAACCTACAGCTTATTCATGTCAATGTATGGAAAACGCACTACAATATTTTAAAGTAATTAGCCCCCAATTAATATAAATACAATTTTTAAAATGTACTTAAGATTAAAAACAGTCTGCTGGGCTTCTCCAATGATACAGTGTTTTAAGAATCTGCTTCTCAATGCAGGGGATATGGGTTTGATCCTTCGTCTGAAGAGATCACACATGCTATGAAAGTAGATAACCCTGTTTGCCCCAACTTCCTCACCTGGGCACCCTAGAGCTTCTGCTTTGTGATAGAAGGAAGTAACATGAGAAGCTAGCTCACTGCAATGAAGAGTAATCCCCACTTACTGCAACTTGAGAAACTTTGTGCACAGCAATGAGGACTCAGTGCAGCCATAAATAAATAAATTCTAAAAATTGTAAAGAAATAAATTCTAGATTTTTAAAGTTCTTCCATGTAATATTAAATTCTGTAGTTCATTGAATATCCAGAGGTTGAATTTACTACTGGAAATATGAAATTCCTATATTTCAATATAAAAATCAAGGGCATTGTTCCTAAATGAAACATCAATTATCTATATTTCACATATAAGTATATTGGTTTAGATTTTACTATATGATTCTCTGAATTTCACATAGAAAAATATAGGTGTCAGTTCTGTTTGAAAGTTGGAATTCTCTATAATTCATATTTGAAATTTAGGATGATCATGTTTCCTACTGGAAATGTGGAATTCCCTAATTTTGTATTAAAAACTGAATGTAGACTTTCGTAAGCAATGCAAAAATTCTATATTTAAAATCTTTACCATTGAAGCTACCAGAGAAGTTTATTATTTTTAGGAAAATCTCCACAATTTTCTAAATTTAACACCCAAAATAGATGCCCTATTCATGATAGCTGACTGTGATGTAAAAACTGGAAGTCAGGAGATACGTGGGGTAACAGGCAAGTTTGGGCTTGGGGTACAAAATGATGTGTAACAAAGGCTAAATGCAGAGTTTTGCAAATGCAAACGGTAAAAATGGAAACAGCAACAGTGTCCTTTGGCTCCAGAATCACTGGGGACAGTGATTACAGCCATGAAAATAAAAGACACTCGCTCTCAGGAAGAAAACCTGTGACAAACATAGCCACAATGCGCTGAGAAGTACAAACATCACTTTGTTGACAAAGGTCCATGTAGGCAGACTAGATTTCCGCCCCCGCCCCCTGCCTGGGGATATGTACGGATGTCCATCTTGTGTGACCCTACACAGCATGGCTTAGTTTCACTGAGTTAGACAAGGCGGGGGTCCATGTGATCGATTGGTTAGGTTTCTGTGATTGTGGATTCAGGGGTTTTTCCCTCTAATGCCCTCTCTCAGCATTTACCATCTTACTGGGGTTTCTTTTACTTTGGATGTGGAATATCTCTTCACTGCTACTACAGCAAAGCACAGCTGCTGCTCCTTACCTTGGAGGTGGGCTATCTCCTCTTGATTGCTAGCTGCTCCAGTGCCACAGAGACAGAGCTCACTGCTCTAGCGAATTAGGAAAATTCATTAATGGCCACAGGAATGGAAAATGTCAATTTTCATTCCAATCAGAAAGAGAGGCAATGCCAAAGTGTACTCAAGCTACTACACAATTGCCTTCATCTCATGCACAAATAAAGTAATACTCAAAGTTCTCCAAGGCAGGCTTGAACAATATGTGAACCGTGAATCTCCAGATATTCAAGCTGGTTTTGGAAAAGGCAGAGGAACTAGAGATCAAATTGCAAACATCCCTGGATCTCTGAAAAAGCAAGAGAGTTCCAGAAAAACATCTATTTCTGGTTTATTGACTATGCCAAAGACTTTGAATCTATGGATCACCAAAAAATGTGAAAAATTATACAAGAGGTAGGCATATCAAACCACCTGACCTGTCCCTTGAGAATCTGGACGCAGGTCAGTAAGCAACAGTTGGAACAAGGCATAGAACAACAGACTGGTTCCAAGTAGGAAACAGAGGAAGTTAAGGCTGTATTGGCACCCTGCTTATTTAACTTCTGTGCAGAATATATCATGAGAAATGCTGTTTGTTTGCTTTTTTAAGTAGAAGCTGGCATCAAGATTACACAGAGAAATATCAATAAATGCAGTTATGCAGATGACACCACACTTATGGAAGAAAAAAAAAGGAAGATCCAAAAGTCTCTTGATGGAAGTGAAATAAGAGAGTGAAAAAAATGGCTTAAATTTCAATATTCAGAAAACTAACATCATGGTATCTGGTTCCATCACTTCATGGCAAATAGACAGGGCACAATCATTATAATTTATTTATTTTGTTGGTGGAGGGTGGGTCCAAATCACTGCAGATGGTTACTGTAGCCATGAAATTAAAAGATGCTTCTGCTTCGAAAGGAAAGTTGTGAGCAACCTACACTGCCTATTAAAATGCAGAGACATTACTTTGCCAACAATGGTGTGTCTACTCAAACTATTGTTTTGCCAATAGTCATATATGGATGTGAGAGTTGGCCTATATAGAAAGCGGAGAAGAAGAATTAATACTTTTGAACTGTGATGCTAGAGAAGAGTCTTGAGAAACCCTTGGACTGCAGGCTATCCAAAAAGTCCATCTTAGGGAGATCAGTCCTGTGTGTTAATTTGAAAGATTGATGTTGATGCTGAAATGCCAAAACTTTGGCAACCTGATGAGAATTGCTGACTCATTGGGGGAAAAAAACCGTGATGCTTGGAAAGATTGAGGGCAAGAAGAGAAGGGGATGACAGAGGAAGAGATGGTTGGATGGCATCACAGACTCAATGGGCATGAGTTTGGGTAGACTCTGGAAGTTGGTGATGGACAGGGAGGCCTGGACTCCTGTGGTCTGTGTGGTCACAGAGAGTCAGATAGGACTGCAAAAATGAGCTGAAATGATCTGAGCTGATGTATGGATTTGGAAGCTAGACTATAAAGATGGCTGACTGCCAAAGACTGAGGCTCTGAACCTGTCTTGCTGAAGATGACTATTGAAAGTCCCTTGGACAGCAAGGAGTTAAACTAAGTCAATCCTAAAAGAAACTAACTGTAAATGTTCATTGGAAGGACTGATGCTGAAGCTCAAACTCCAATAATTTGGCTAAAGGATTCAGGAAGAAAGACTGACACTCTACCTTGTCCTGAAACATTATTGAGTCTGATGTGGGAAAGACTGAGTGCAGAAGAAGAGGGCAAGAGAACTTGAGTTGGTTGGACATGCTGGAATCTCTTGTCTCAACAAAGATGAGTCTGAGCAAAGTGTTGCCTTGCAGGCAAGGGCAGGGAAGCCTGGAATGCTGCTGTCCACGGTGTTGCAGAGTTGGAACTGGCTGGTCACCTGAAAACCAGCAACAACTCTGTTTCACATATGTCAATCAAGAGATTTTCAAACCTGAAATATGGAATTCTCTATATGCCCTTAGGAAAACTAGATACTTCTTTATGAATTATGAACATCTCTCCATTTCATTTGAGAAAGTCTAGGTGGCTATTTTACTTCTTAAACTATGACAGATTCAATTACTCAGGCACCAAACTTTAGTACAATATGTTTACATGTGATTTAGAGTATTGTACATCTCAAATGTGAAAATCAGGGTGTACATGTCCTTATGGGATATGCCACTAGAAAATCTGGGTGTCCATTTTCCGACATTAAATATGAAATTCTCCGTATTTTCAAGACCAAAACTGAGCACAAATTTTGTTACATGAAAAACATTTCCTTTTTGAAAATATGGGTTGTCACTTTCCATATGATTGATGGAATCTGTGGAATTCACACATAAAAAGATGAGTTCCAGAAAAACTTACATTAATTATGGAACGCACATTATTTCATGTATTAAAATCAAGCCACATGTTTTCTTGCATGAAATATGTTATTCTCAAAAGAATGTTAAGGTTTAATACCAAACAAAATTATGTAAAATAATTATCCCTCAGTTAAAAATAAACACTAAAAAAGTTGCCCAAACATGGTATTCTGTATATTTTATATTTCATCATCTAGATGTAAATATTTCTAACTGAAATAGGGAATTCTCTATATCTCACATATGTAAATCTGCAAGCAGAATCTCCAATCTACAGTAGTGAATTCTCTATATTTGACATAAGAAAAACTGCTGAGGAATCTTGTACATGGAAGAGAGGGATAAAACTGCTGAGGAATCTTGTACATGGAAGAGAGGGATTTTTGTTCCTTTCACATGTGAAAACCAGGCTAGGCATTCTCTTGTAAGATATGAACTGTACATATTTCAGATATGAAAATTTGAGTGAAGCAATTTCACATGAAATATACATATTGTCAAAGCTGTTGTTTTTCCAGAAGTCATGTATGGAAGTGAGAGATGGATTATAAAAAAGCTGAGCAGGACAATTAATGGTTTTGAACTGTGGTGTTGAAGAAGGCTCTTGAGAGCCTTCTCAAGCCATCTAGAATGGCTTGGGGAAATCTAACCAGTCCATCCTAAAGGACATTACTCCTGAATACTATTTGCAAGACTGGGGGTAAAGATGAGACTCCAATACTTTGGCCACCTGATATGAAGAACTGACTCGTTGGAAAGGACCCTGATGATGGAAAAGGATAAAGGCAGGAGGAGGAGGGACAATAAAAGATGAGAAGGTTTGATGGCATCACTGAATCAACAGACATGAGGTTGAGTAAATTAAGTCAGTTGGTGACTGACAGGAAGGCCTGGCCTGCTGCAGTTTGGGCTCAAATATTTGAAAATGACTGAGGTACAAAACTGAGAGGAACTGAACATGCCCCTGTCCATCAGAATAAGAACCAGCTTCCCCCCTGAGTTAGTCTCTCCCATTAGGAAGCTTCCACAGGCCTCTTATACTTATCCATCAGAGGGAAAACAGAATGAAAATCATAATGACAGAAAACCAACCTAACTAATCACATGGTCCATAGCCTTGTCTAATTCAATGAAAATGTGAGCCATGCATGCAGGTCCACCCAAGATTGACCTGTCATGGTAAAGGGTTCTCACAAAATGTTTCCCTTGGAGAAGGGAATGGAAAATCTCTTCAGTATCCCTGCTTTGAGAAACCCATGAGCAGCATGTAATGACAAATTATAGCATACAGAAAGAGGAACTCCCAAGGGTGGCAGGGGCCCAATATGCTATTGGAGATCAGTGGAGAAGAAACTTCAAAATGAATGTAGGCATGGAGCTTGATCAAAAGCAGCACCCAGTTGCAAATATGACTGGTGATGGGATAAAGTCTGAGGCTGTAAAGAGTAATGTTGCATAAGAACCTGGAAGGTTATGTCCATGGATTAAGGATAATTGTAAGGGATCAAACAGGGGATGCCAAGAGTGAGCATTGGCATTTTAGGAATCAGTGAATTAAAATGGACTAGAGTGGGTGACTTTAACTCAGATGACCATTATGTCTACTACTCTGGGCAAGAAGCCCTTAGGAAAAAAAATGGAGTAACCATCCTAGTCAACAAAGAGTCTAAAATATAGTGCTTGGAGGCAATCTGCAAAACGACAGAATGATCTCTGTTTATTTCCAAAACCAACCAGTCAATATTAGAATCACCCAAGCCTGTGCCACTAATATTAATGCCAAGTAAGCTGAAGTAGAATAGTTCTATGAAGACCTACAAGAACTTCTAGAACTTCCACCCATAAAAGATGTCATTTTCATCAATGGGGAAAGCATGAAAAAGTAGAAAATCAAGAGACACCTGGAGTAACAGGAAAATTTTGCCTTGGAGGATAAAATAAAGTCACTCAAAAGAAATAGAGTTTTGCCAAGAGAACATATGGCTTATAGAAAACACTCACTTCCAGGAACTCCAGAGAAGACTCTACACATGGACATTACCAGAGTTTCAATGCTAAAGTCAGATTTATTTTTTATTTGCAGCAAAAAGGAAGAAATTATATACAGTCAGAAAAAATAAGACTGGGATCTATTATGGTTCAAATCATGACCTTCTTATTGCCAATTTCAGACTTAAATTGAAAAAAGTAGGGAAACCACTAGACTATTCATGGAGAACCTAAATTGTACCCCTTATGATTACACAGTGAAAGTGACAAAAATATCCCAGGGATTCGATCTGATAGAAAGAGTTCCTGAGTAACTACAGACAGAGGTTTGTGAAATTGTATAAAAGATAGTGACCAAAACCATCCTCAAGAAAAAAAAAAAGGCAAAAAGGCAAAATACGTGTCTGAATATACCCTTCAAATTACTGAGAAAAGAAGGGAAGCTAAAGCAAAGGATAAGGTGAAAGATATATCCACAGGGTAGACACATGGAATATCCACAGGGTAGACACATGGAAACCATCACCACAGAAACTCGTCAATTTAATCACACTAGGACCACAGCCTTGTCTAACTCAATGAAACTAAGCCATGTCTGTAGGGACACACAAGACAGGAGGCTCATGGTGGAGAGGTCTGAGATAATTTGATCCATGGAGAAGAAAATGACAAACCACTTCAGTATTTTTGCCTTGAGAACCCCATAAACAGGATGAAAAGGCAATATGATAGGATACTGAAAGAGGAACTCCCCAGGTCAGTGGTGCCTAATATGCTACTGGAGATCAGGGGAGAAATAACCAGAAAGAATGAAGGTAGCCAAAGCAAAAACAATACCCCGTTGTGGATGTGACTGGTGATAAAGGAAATGTCCAATGCTGCAAAGAGAAATATTGCATAGGAACCTGGAATGTCAGGTCCATGAGTCAAGGCAAATTGGAAGTGGTCAAACAGAAGATGGCAACAACTTCAAAATTCTAGGAATCAGTGTACTAAAATGGACTGGAATGGGTGAATTCAACTCAGATGAGTATTTTATCTACTACTGTGGGCAGGAATCCCTTAGAAGAAATGGAGTAACCATCATGGTCAACAAAAGGGTCTAAAATGCAGTATGTGGATACAATCTCAGAAACAACAGAATGATATCAGTTAATTTCCAAGGCAAACAGCTCAATATTACAATAATCTAAGTCTATGCTCCAACCAGTAAAGCTGAAGAAGCTGAAGTTGAATGGTTCTATGAAGATCTGCAAGACCTTTTAAAACTAACACTCCCCCCTCCCCCCAAAAGATGTCCTTTTCATTATAGTGGACTGAAATGCAAAGTAGGAAATCAAGAAACACCTGGAGTAACAGGTAAATTTGGCCTGGAATGTGGAATGAAACAGAGAAAGACTAATAGAATTTTGCAAAGAAAATGCGCTGGTCATAGCAAACACCTTCTTCCAACAATGCAAGAGACAACTCTACACATGAACATCACCAGATGATCAACACCAAAATCAGACTGATTATATTCTTTGCAGCCAAAGATGGAGAAGCTCTATACTGTCAACAAAAACAAGATCAGGAGCTGACTGTGGCTCAGATCATGAACACCTTATTACCCAATTCAGGGTTAAATTGAAGAAAGTAGGGAAAACCGCTAGACCATTCAGGTGTGACCTAAATCAAATCCCTTATGATTATACAGTGGAAGTGAGAAATAGATTTAAGGGCCTAGATCTGATAGATAGAGTGCCTGATGAACTATGGACTGAGGTTCCTGATATTGTACAGGAGACAGGGATCAAGGCAATCCCCAAGGGAAAATAAATGCAAAAAAAGCAAAATGGATGTCTAGGGAGGCCTTACAAATAGCTGTGGAAAGAAGAGAAGTGAAAAGCAAAGTAGAAGAGGAAAGATATAAGCATCTGAATGCAGAGTTCCAAAGAATATCATGAAGAGATTAGAAGCCTTCCTCAGCGATCAATGCAAATAAAGAGAGCAAAATAACAGAATGGGAAAGACTGAAGATCTCTTCAAGAAAATTAGAGATACCAAGGGAAAATTTCATGCAAAGATGGGCTAGATAAAGGGCAGAAATTGTATGGACCTAACAGAAACAGAAGATATTAAGAAAGGTTGCAAGAATATACAGAACTGACAGAAAAAGATCTTTATGAACAAGATAATCACGATGGTGTGATTACTCACCTAGAGCCAGACATCCTTGAATATGAAGTCAAGTGAGGCTTAGAAAGCATCATTACGAAAAAAAATTAGTGGAGGTGATGGAATTCCAGTTCAGCTATTTCAAATCTAGAAAGATGATGCTGTGAAAGTGCTGCACTCAATATGCCAGCAAATTTGGAAAACTCAGCAGTGGCCACAAGACTGGATAGGGTCAGTTTTCATTCCAATCCCAAATAACGGCAATGCCACAGAATGCTCAAACTACCATACAATTGCATTCATCTCACATACTAGTAAAGTAATGCTCAAAATTCTCCAAGCCAGGCTTCAGCAATAAGTGAACCAAGAGCTTCCAGAAGTTCAAGCTGGTTTTAGAAAAGGCAGAAGAACCAGAGATCACATTGCCAACTACTGATGGATCATCAAAAAAGTAAAAAAAAAATTTAAAAAAAAAGTTCCAGAAAAACATCTATTTCTGCTTTATTGAGTATGCCAACGCCTTTGACTGTGTAGATCACAATAAACTGTAGAAAATTCTAAAAAAGATGGGATGACCAGACCACCTGACCTGCCTCTTGAGAAAACTATATGTAGGTCAGGAAGCAATAGTTAGAAATTAAATGGAACAACAGACTTGTTACAAATAGGAAAAGGAATATGTCAAGGCTGTATACTGTCACCCTGATTATTTAACTTATATGCAGAGTACAACATAAGAAATGCTGAACTGGAAGAAGTACAAGCTGGAATCAAGATTGCCAGAGGAAATGTCAATAAACTCAGATATGCAGATGACATCACCCTCATGGCAGAGGATTGAAACAGTAGAGTGAAAAAATTGGCTTAAATCTCAACATTCAGAAAACGAAAATCATGACACCTAGCCACATTACTTCATGGGAAATAGATGGGGAAACAGTGGAAACAGTGTCAGACTTTATTTTTGGGGGCTCCAAAATGATTGCAGATGGTGACTACAGCCATGAAATTAAAAGACGCTTACTACTTGGACGGAAAGTTATGACCAACCTAGAGAGCATATTATATTGAAAATCAGAAATATTATTTTGCCAACAAAGATCCGTCTAGTCAAGGCTATGGTTTTCCCAGTGGTCATATATGGATGTAAAAGTTGAACTGAGCACCAAAGAATTGATGCCTTTGCACTGTGGTGTTGGAGAAGACTCTTGAGGGTCCCTTGGACTACAAGGAGATCCAACCAGTCCATCCTATAGATTAGCCCTGAGTGTTCTTTGGAAGGAATGATGCTAAAGCTGAAACTCCAGTACTTTGGCCACCTTATGTGAAGAGATGACTTATTGGAAAAGACACTGTTGCTGGGATGGATTGGGGTCAGGTGGGAAAGGGGACGACAGAGGATGAGATGGCTGGATGGCATTACAGACTCGATGGATGTGAGTCTGAGTGAACTCTAGGAGTTGGTAATGGCCAGGGAGGCCTGGCATGCTGCAATTAATGGGGTCGCAAAGAGTCAGATACAGCTGAGCTACTGAACTGAAGTGAACTCAACACAGAGTTCCAAAGAAGAGGAAGGATAGATAAGAAAGCCTACCTCAGTGAACAATGAAGAGAAGTAAAGGAAAATAATAGAATGGAAAAGACTAGATCTCGTTAAGAAAATTAGGGACTCCAAGGGAACATTCCATGCAAAGATGGTCAAAATAAAGAAAATAAAATGTATAGACTTAACAGACCTGGAATATAGAAAAAAAAAAAAAAAAGGTATCAATAATACACATTTGAACTATACACAAAGGATCTTCAACACTCAGATAACAATGGTGATGTGATCACTCACCAAGAGCCAGCAATCTTGGAATGTGAAGTCAAGCCATCCTTATGAAGCATTAGTATGGAGAAAACTAGTGGAGCCAATGGAATTCCATTAGAGCTATTTCACAGGCTAAAAGATGATTCTATGAAAGTGCTACACCAAAAATGTTAGCAAATTTGAAAAAACTCGGCAGTTTTCACAGTACTGGAAAAGTTCAGTTTTCAGTCCAGTTCTAAAGAAAGACATTACCAAGGAAAGTTCCCATTTGCCCTCATGTTAAATGGTTGAAAGTATTGCTTAGCATTCTCCAGTCCAGGCTTTCAAAATTCCTGAACAATGAACTTGCACATATTCAAGCTGGATTTAGAAAATGTGAGAAACAAAAGATCAAATTGCCAACATCTGCAGGATCATCAAAAAGGTGAGAGATCTCAATAAATAAATAAATAAATAAATAAATAAATAAATAAATAAAATTAATGAATAAAATAAAATAAAAAAGGAAGAAAAAGAAAAGAAAAAAAAACAAAAGAAAGAAAAAATCGACTTCTGTTTCATTCTTTATTCAGAAGCCTTTGACTGTGGGGATCACAAAAAAAATTGTTAAAAAAAAAATAATAAAGTGGTGGGAAAACCAGACCACCTGACCTGTCTCCTGAGAAATCTGTATCCAAGTCAAGAAGCAATGGGCTATGTATGGGGCAACAGGCTGCCTTCAAATCAGGAAAGGATTATTCCAGGCTGTATATTGTCACCCTGCTTATTTAAATTCGATTCAGTATACAATATGCAAAATGGCAGGTTGGATGCAGCTAAAGCTTGAATTAATACTCCTGGGAGAAATATCAATAAACTAAGAGAAGTAGATGACATCAAACTTATGGCAGAAAGTGAGAAGAACTACAGAGCCTCTTGATGAAAATTAAAGAGAAGAGTGAAATATCTGGCTTACAAATTCACCATTCAGAGAACAAGATCATGACTTCCGATCCAATCACTGTTTAGCAAAGGGACTGAAAAACAATGGAAAGAGCAAAAAACATTATTTGGGAGTTTCCAAAATTACTGCAGATGTTGACTGCACCATGAAAGTAAAGCGTACTCTTTGGAAGAAAGCTATGACCAAACTAAACAGCATATTGAAAAGCAGAGACATTGCTTTGCCAACAAAGGTCCACATGGTCAAAGCTATAATTTTTCTAGCAGACATGTTGGATGTGAGATTTGGACTCTAAAGATAGCTGAGTGAGGAAGAATTGATGCTTGTAATCTGTGCTGTTGGTGAAGACTCTGAAGTGTCTCTTGGCTTTAAGGAGGCTAAAGGAAATCAATCCTGAATATTCATTGGAAGGACTGTTTCTGAAGGTGAAACTCCAATAATTTTGACACGTGGTATGAATAACTAAGTCATGCGAAAAGACCTTGATGTTGGAAACATTGACGGCAGGAGAAGAGGACAACAGAGGATGAGATGGTTGGATGGAATCACCGACTCGATGGACATTAGTTTGAGTGTGCTCCAGGCATTGGTGATGGACAGAGTTATGGACAGGGAAGCGTGGTGTGCTGCAGTCCATGGGGTCACAACGAATTGGGCTAGATCCAGAGACTGAACTGAATTAAAATCAAATGTAGAATCACCAACATTTTTACATTAAAAAATAGTGATGGTGGATTTAGTAAATGATATATTGCCTTTTTTGTTTCACTTCATGAAAATATGGAAGCTGTTTTTCTTACATGCAAGGTGAAATTCTCTCCACCTCATGTATGAAAATCTGGGTAATGATTCTCTACCATTAAATGTGGAAATATGTATATTTCACAATGAAAATTTTGGCAATGTCATTCTGAAGATAAGGAGAACCAGTATAAAATTTAAATTCTCTCTATTTCACAAATGAAAATCTGGACACCACCGTTTATTCATAAAGTAGAGTGTTTGAATTTCTGAAATATAAAAAAAAAAGAATTTGTTCCATGAAATGTGTAATGTTCTATATTTGCTGTATCACCACTTAGGTGCTAGTTTCTATCTAGTTTGTTGGACTTCTCTATATCATATTTTAGATCAGAAAGGAGATTTTCTTATGAAAACATCATAATCTCTATATTTCATATGAAGCACTGCCTCTTCAGGTACAAAAACATGCATGTTCCCTGTTTGCCTATTTCCCTGTGCCTTGAACTGTAGTTTGTGTCTATATGTGTTTGTGGCCTGTTTGTGTGTGTGTGTGTGTGTGTGTGTGTGTTTTCTGTGTGGATGTGTGTCTTTCCACAGGTGATGAAGCAATGAAGGTGCCAGATCAGAAGATGTGTAGCAAGCAGAAGGATCTCTGTTCGTTTCCAAGACAAACCATTCAATAGCACAGTAATCTAAATCTGTGTACTGACCAGTTATGCTGAAGTAGCTGAAGTGGAACAGTTGCATGAAGACTTGCAAGATCATTTAGAACTAACATCCAAAGAAAAGAAGTCATTTTCACCATAGAGGAATGGAATGCAAACGTAGAAAGTCAAAAGATACCTGGAGTAACAGACAAACTTGGCATTGGATTGCAAATGGAATCCAGTCAAAGGCTAACAGAGTTCTGCCAAGACAACACACAGCTTATAGCACACACCCTGGTCCAGCATATAGCACACAGCCGAGTCCAGCAACACAAGAGAAGACTCTACACATGGAATCACCAAATGTTCAGAACTGACATCACATTAATTCTTTTCTTTGCAGCCAAAGATAGAGAAGCTATATATAATCAGCAAAAACAGGACTGTGAGCTGACTATGGCTCAGATCATGAATTGCTACTTGCTAAATTAAGACAAATTTAAAAAGTAGAGAAACAATTTGCATTATTCATCTACAAAAATCTACATCCAGATTTTCATACAAAATTAGGGAATTTCTTATCTGCAGTAGGAAGCATAGTCATCCTGAATTTCAAATGTGAATTATAGAGAATTCCAACTTTCATATACTATTGACATCTATATTTTCTTATGTGAAATGTAGAGAATCATATAGGAAAATCTACACCAAAAGACATACGTGAAATGTAGAGAATTTCTATTTCATTTATGAATAGTGTGCTTGATTTTAATATTTGACATATAGGAATTTCATATTTCAAGCAGTCAATTGAACATCTGGATATTCAGTGAAATACAGGAAGTCATATAACATGGAAGAAATTTAAAAATTTAGAATGTATTTATTTATAATTTTTAGAATGTATTTATTTATTTATGGCTGCACTTTCTTCATTGCTGTGCACAAAATTTCTGAAGTTGCAGTAAATGGGGACTACTCTTATTGCAGTGAGCTAGCTTCTTATAGTACTCCCTTCTATTGCAAAGCAGAAGCCCTAGGGCACCCATGTTAGGTAGTTCAGGAAAAAGGGGTTATCTAGTTTGGTAGCATGTGCCATCTCCTCAGACCAAGGATCAAAACTATGTCTCCTGCATTGGCAGGGAAATTCTAAAGCCCCTGGATCCCTGGAGAAGTCCAGCACACTTTTTTAAAAAAAATTCTTTTAAGTACATTTTTTAAAATGTTATTTATTTTAACGGGGGCTAATTACTTTAAAATATTATAGTATGTTTTCCATACACTGACATGATTCAGCCATGGTTTTACATGTGTTCCTGATGCTGAACATTCCTTCCACCTCTCTCCCGCTCCCATCCCTCAGGATCATCTCAATGCACCAGCCCTGAGCACTTTCTTTCATGTAGCGAACCCAAACTGGAGATCTGTTTCACTTATGATAATATACATGTTTCAATGCTATCCTCTCAAATCATCCCACCCTCGCCTTCTCTTACAGAATCCAAAAGACTCTTCTGTACATCTGTGTCTATATTGCTGCCTCACATATAGCGTCATTGTTACCATCTTTCTAAAATCCATATATATGCATTAGTATGCTGTATTGGTGTTTTTTTGTTCTGACTTCAGTCGGTATAATAGGCTCCAGTTTAATCCACCTCATTAGAATGGATTCAAATGAATTATTTTTAATAGATGAGTAATATTCCATTGTGCATATGTACCAAAGATTTCTTATCCACATGTCTCCTAATGGACATCTTGGTTGTACTCATGTCCAGGCTATTATAAACAGCACTATGATGAACCTTGGGGTACTCATGTTTCTTTCAATTCTGGTTTCCTTGGTGTGTATGCTCACCAGTGGGATTGCTAGTTCATATGGAAGTTCTGTTTCCAGTTTTTTATTTTTATTTTTTAACTAATCTCCATACTTTTTGCCATAGTTCTAATCCTAGTTTGCAGTCCCACCAACAGTGTAAAAGGGATCCCTTTTCTCCACAGCCTCTCCAGAATTTATTGTCTGTATACTTTTGGATAGTATACATTCTGAACAGTATGACATGGTCATTCATTGCTAGTTTCATTCTAAGTGGCTGACCAGTTTTCCGAGCACCACTTGTTAAAGAGATTGTCTTTTTTTCCATTGTATATACTTGCCTCCCTTGTCAAAGAGAGGTTGTCCATAGGTGTGTGGCTTTATCTCTGGGCATTCTATTTTGTTCCATTGATCTATTTCTTCCTTTGTGCCAGTACCATACTGTCTTGATGATTACAGCTTTGTAGTATAGCTTGAAGTCAAGCAGGTTGATTCCTTCAGGTCCATTCTTCTTTCACAAGAATGCTTTGGTTATTCTAGGCTTATGCTATTTCCATACAAATTGTGAAATTAGTTGATATAGTTCTGTGAAAAATACCATTGTTAGCTTGATAGGGATTGCTTTGAATCAATCTCATCACTATATTGACACTTCCAATTCATGAACATGGTACATTTCTCCATCTGTTTATGTTCTCTTTGATTTCTTTCATCAGTGTTTTGTAGTTTTCTATATATAGGTCTTTGGTTTCCTTGGGTAAATTTATTTCTAAATATTTTCTTCTTTTAGTTACAATGATGAATGGGAATGTTTCCTTATTGTCTTTCTTTTTTCTGATTGTTAGTGTGTAGGTATGCTAGGGGCTTCTGGATGTTAATATTATATCCTGAAACTTTACTATATTCATTCCTTAGCTCTAGTAATTTCCTGGTAGGTCTTTGGTACGTCTTTAGGGATTTCTATGTAGAGGATCATGATATCTTCAAAGAGTGAGAGATTTAATTCTTCTTTCCCAATCTGGATTCATTTTATTTATTTTTCTTCTCTGATTGCTATGGCTAAACCTTCCAAAACTATGTTAAATAGTAGTGGTGAGAGTGGGCACTTTTTTCCTGTTCTTGACTTTAGGGGGGATGCTTTCAACTTTTCACCATTGAGGGTCATCTTTGTTGTGATTTTGTCATATATTGCTTTTATTGTGTTGAGGTATGTTCATTCTATTCCTTCTTTCTGGAGAGTTGTTATCATAAATTGATGTTGATTTTGTCAAAGGCCTTCTCTGCATCTATTGAGATAATCATATGGTTTTTATCTTTAAAATTGTTAACGTGGTGTATTACATAGATTAATGAGAATATTAAAGAATCTTAGAATCCTGTGATAAAGCCCATTTTGTCATGATGTATAATCTTTTTAATATGGTGTTGGATTGTATTTGCTAGGCTTTTGTTAAATATTTTTGCATCTATGTTCATCAGTGTTATTGTCCTGTAGGTCTTTTTTTGTGTGTCATCTTTGTTTGGCTTTGGTGTTAGGGGGATGGTGGCCTCATAGAATGAGTTTGGAAGTTTCCCTTCCTCTCCAATTTTCTGGAAGAATTTGAGTAGAATAGATGTTAGCTGTTCTCAAAATTTTTGGTAGAATTCAGCTGTGAAGCCGTCTGGTCCTGAGCTTTTGTTTGCTGGAAGATTTCGGATTATAGTTTCGATTTCCATGCTTGTGACATGTCTGTTAAGCTTTTCTATTCCCTCCTGCTTCAGTTTTGGGAAGTTTCTAAGAATTTGTCCATATCTTCCTAGTCATCCATTTTATTGGCACATAGTTCCTGATAATTCTATCTTATGATCCTTATTATTTCTGTGTTGCCAGTTGGAATTCCTCCATCTTCATTTCTGATTTTGTTGATTTGATTCCTCTCCCTTTGTTTCTTGATGACTCTGGGTAATAGTTTTTCAATTTATTTATCTTCTTAAATAACCAGCTGTTAGCTTTGTTAAAATTTTTGCTTGGTCTATTTTTTTTTTTTTTTTAATTTATTTCTGTCCTAATTTTTATCATTTATTTCCTTTTACTTGCCCTGGCATTCTTAATTTCTTACTTTTCTTTTGCTTTATGTGTTCACTTAACTGAATCACTTAATTTATTTCTTGTTTCTGGAGGTAAGCCTGTATTACTAAGATCCTTCCACTTAGCACCGCTTTTACAGTGTCCCATTGGTTTGGGGTTATTTTGTTTTCATTTATTCCTGTGCATATGTTGATTACATCTTTTAATTCTTCTCTGATTTGTTCATTATACAGAAGTTTGTTGTCCGGCCTACAAATATTGGGATTTTTAGAGTTATTTTGTTTTGTTTTGTTTCCTGTAATTAGTATCCAAACTTGAGGCACTGTGTTCAGAACAGATGCTTGGAATTACTTCATTACTTTTTAAATTTACCAAAGCTAGATTTATGGTCCAGAATGTGACATATCATGGAGTGCCTAGAGTTTAAAACGTCAAAAATACAGAAATCCATATTTCATGTAGCAAAATATATGCTGAGATTTTCACTTTTGAAATATAGAGAAGTGAATATTTCATGTAGGAAAAGCATGACCTACCTTTTCCTGAATGATATAAGGAAAATTTGATATTTGACGGGTTAAATCTCTGCCTAGGGTTTCATATATGCAATATAGAGTCTTCCATACTTAGAGGAATATCAGTGCCCTGATTTACATATGTGTAAAAATAAAATTCCAATCTTTTGTGTGCTAAAATAAATAGCCAGATGTTTATAAGTGAAACAAGGAAAATTCAACAATATATGGATAAAACATAAGACCCTATTTCTCACATGAATAAAACATAAAATTCCTAATTTCAAGTGTGAAAACATGCACGCATATTTCATATGAAATATAGAGAATTCCAGTTTTGTTTTCTAAGCTTTTGCTGTCATTTTCACAGGTGAAATGTGGAGAATTTCATATTTCCCAGAGGAAAATTACATGCATGTATTCATATATGAAATACTGAGTTCTATATTTCAAATCCTGAAAGATGATTCTCTGAAAGTGATGCATGCAATATACCAGCAAATTTGGAAAACTCAGAGGTGGCCACAGGACTGGAAAAGGTCAATTTTCATTCCAATCCCAAAGAAAGGCAATGCCAAAGAATGGTCAGCCTACCGCACAACTGCACTCATCTCACACGCTAGTAGAGAAATGCTCAAAATTCTCCAAGCCAAGCTTCAGCAATATGTGAACCGAGAACTTCCAGATGTTCAAGCTAGTTTTAGAAAAGGCAGAGGAACCAGAGATCAAATTGCCAACATCGCTGGGTCATGGAAAAAGCAAGAGAGTTCCAGAAAAATTATCTATTTCTGCTTTATTGACTATGCCTAAGCCTTTGATTCTGTATCACAACCAACTGTGAAAAATTCTGAAAGAGATGGGAATACCAGACCACCTGACCTGCCTCTTGACATGGAACAACAGACTTGTTCCAAATAGGAAAAGGAGTACTTTAAGTATGTATCTTGTCGCCTTGCTTATTTAACTTATATGCATAGTACATCATGAGAAACGCTGGACTGGAAACACAAGAAACACAGCCTGGATGCATGTTACCAGGAGAAATATCGATAACCTCAGACATGCAGATGACACAACCCTTATGGCAGAAAGTGAAGAGGAACTAAAAATCCTCTCGATGAAAATGAAAGTGGAGAGTGAAAAAGTTGGCCTAAAACTCAACATTCAGAAAATGAAGATCATGGCATCCGGTCCCATCATTTCATGGGAAATAGATGGGGAAACAGTGGAAACAGTGCCAGACTTTCATTTTTGGGCTCCAAAATCACTACAGATGGGGACTGCAGCCATGGAATTAAAAGATGCTTACTCCTTGGAAGAAAAATTATGACCAACCTAGATAGCATATTCAAAAGCAGAGACATTACTTTGACAACAAAGGTCCATCTAGTCATCTATGGTTTTTCCTCTGGTCATGTATGAATGTGAGAGGTGGACTACAAAGGCTGAGCACCGGACAATTGATGCTTTTGAACTGTGGTGTTGGAGAAGAGTCTTGGGAGTTTCTTGGACTGCAAGGATATCCACCCAGCCCATTCTAAAGGAGATCAGCCCAGGGATTTCTTTGGAGGGAATGATGTTGAAGCGGAAACTCCAGTACTTTGGCCACCTCATGAGAAGTATTGACTCACTGGAAAATAATCTGATTCTTGGAGGAATTGGGGGCAGGTAGAGAAGGGGACGACAGGAGATGAGATGGCTTGCTGGCATCACTGACTCGATGGACCCCGAGTCTGAGTGAATGCTGGAAGTTGGTGATGGACAGGGAGGCCTGGCGTGCTGCTGTTCATGGGTCACAAAGAGTTGGACACGACTGAGTGAATGAACTGAACTGAACTGATGCTTCATGTAGCAAAATTTTGCCCACATGTCAGTATGTGACATTCAGCGAATTCCTTATTTAAGAATGGACTTGTCTCTATGGATAGAAATTTACAGATGAAGCATCACTAAATATAGAGATACAAAGGGACAACATCCTGCTAAGTGCCATAACTCATCAGTGCCACAAAAATTGGTATCTACCATTTACTGTCCAGAGGCCCTTTCAAAGTGGTTGTTTCCTTCCAGCCTCCAGGTTAGAAAACCCAGCCAATCCTGTCACCCTAACCCTGTGGGGCCAAGAGCAGTGACAGGATCAACCGAAGCCATCCTCAGCAGAGTTCTGATACCCAAGCAAAGATTTCAGGGACTAGATCTGATAGGCAGCATGACTGATGATCTATGGATGGAGGTTCATGGCGTTGTACAGCAGACAAGAATCAAGATCACCCCTTAGATAAAGAAATGCAAGAAAGCAAAATGCCTGTCTGGGGAGCATTTAATCCATTTTGAGTTTAGTTTTGCATACAGTGTTAGGAAGGGTTGTGGTTTCATTCTTTTACAGCTGGTTGGTCATCATTTCCAGCACCACTTGTTAAAGAGATTGTCTTTTCTCTATTGTATATTCTCACTTTCTTTGTCAAAATTATGATTTCCTAGGGGCGAGGATTCATCTGTAGGCTTTCTATTTAGTTCCATTGAGCTAGATTTCTGTCTTTGTGCTAATTTTGTAGTGAATTCTGAAGTCAGGCAGGTTGATTCTGGCATTTCCATTCTTCTTTCTCAAGATTGCTTTTGCTATTAGAGGTTTCCTTGTGTTTCTGTACTTACTGTGAAAGTATACATACTGTAAAAGTATTTGTTCTAGTTCTCTGAAGAATACCATTGGTAACTTGATAAGAGTTGCATTGAACCTATATATTGCATCATATAGTTTGCATGTTCATTTTCTCTATAATGTTTCTTCAAGTCCATCATCCTTGTGAAACTGTCCATCTGTTTGTCTCATTTTTCGTTTCTGTTATCATTGTTTTACAGTTTTCTATGTATACATATAATTATTTTTGTTTCTTTATGTAAATTTACCCCAAGTATGCTACTATTTTCACTGCAATGGTGAACAGGATTGTTTGCACAATTTCTCTTTCTGTTCTCTTATTGTTCATATATAGCAATACAAGGGGCTTCTGTGTAATAATTTATAACCCACAACATTTTCACATTCATCAATTTGCTCTAGTAATATCCTCGTGATGTCTTTAGGGCTCTCTATGTAGAGGATCATGTCATCTGCAAACAGTGAGAGGTTCCTTTCTTTTTTTTAACATCCTGGATTCCTTTTTATTTCATTTTCCTCCCTGACTGCTTTGGCTAGGACTTTCAAATCAATGTTGAATAGTTGTGAGAATGAGCACCATTGCCTTGTTCCGGATTTTAGAGGAAATACTTTCAATTTTTCACCATTGAAGATACTGTTTCCTGAGGTTTTTGTCATATAAAGCTTTTACGGTGTTGAGATACGTTCTTTTTATACCTGCTTTCTGGAAAGTTATCATAAGCAGGTGTTGAAAATTGTCAAAGACTTTCTCTGCATCTATTGAGATAATCATATGGTTTTTAATCTTTTACTTTAATATGGTGTATCATATTGATTGATTGATTTGCAAATATTGAAGAATCCTTGCATCTCTGGGATGAAGCCAATGTGTGTTTAATGTAATGATGTATGACTTTTTCAATATGTTTTTGGATTCTGTTTCCTAGAAGTTGCAGGAAAATTTCTATATCTAAGTTTACCAATGTGTTTCGTGATATCGGCCTGTAGTTTGCTTCCTTTGTTGTGTCTTTGTCTTCTTTCGGTATTAGGGTGATTGTGGCCTCATAGATTGAGATGGGGAGTTTACCCCCCTCTGCAATTTTCCTGAAGTGTTGGAGTTGATTAAGTATTTGTTCTTCCCTAAAACTTTTTTGGTAAATTATATTTTTTAAAAAATGCAGGATTCATCTGTGGAACTATCCGGTCATGGTTTTTGATTGTTGAAATATTTTTGATTTGAACTTTAATTTCCATGATTCGGATGCATCTCTTAAGATTTTCTACTTCTTACTCCTTCAGTTATAAATTGTTATTGTTTCTTAAGTATTTCTCCATTTCTTCAACGTTGTCCATTCATATAATTTCTCACAGTAATCTTTTATGACCTTTGTATTTCTGTGGTTTCTGTTGTGAGTTCTCCACTTTCATTTGTAATTTTATTATTGTGATTCTCCTCCAGCCCCCCCCCCTTTATTTTTCTTGATCACTCTGGCTAATACTTTGTTTTTTACTTTTGTCTTTAAGAATCAGGTATTCATTATATTGAATATTGCCATAGCCACATTTGTTTCTTTTTCACTTATTTCTGCTCTGATTTTTATGATGCCTTTCATTCTACTAATTTTGGGGAAACTCTTTTCTTTTTCTATATGATTTAGATGTAAAGGTAGGCTGATTCTTTAATGTTCCTCTTCTTCTTTCAGTCAGGCTTATATGTTATGCATCTCCGTAACACTACTAGTTACTGAATCCAAATATTTGGGGTTATTGCCCTTGTTTTCATTTGTTTGTATTTACATTTGGTTTCCATTTTGATTTCTTTTGTGATCTGTTGGCTATTCTGATGTGTGTGATTTAGCCTCCATATGCTTGAGTTTTTAATTTTGTTTTCCTCTGCAGTGGACACCTAATCTTACTTCATTGTGAAAGAAAAAGGTGCTTGAAATTATTTCTTTTTATTTTCTTCTTTTTGAATTCACCAAGGGTAGTATTATGGGACCGGATTCTATCTATCTTGGAGGATGTTCTGTGCGCACTGGAGATAAGGCGATTCCATTACTAATGAGTGTAATGCTTATATATAACAATGAGGTGTAACTAGTTGCGCTATTTAGGAGCACTTTCACATATAAGGTAAATGCAAGCAAGTTGGAAAGGGGAAATTAATAGTAACACATTTATAATGGGAGACAATTTTACTCCACTCACACTTATATACTTTGCAAGCTAGAATCGTGGTTTTGGGGTTCTCACAAATCCAGAGGGGTGGCAATAAGACTGGTGGCCATAGATGAGAACTTTTGTCATGAATAAGGTGACCTCATCACATCTTGCCAACCTTCTGTGGTAAAGGCCCAGGTGGCTCCAACTGTGTGGGAGTCCTTGTGATCCTCTAAGTTCCCCAAAGGCTACTGCAGTCTATTGTCTTGATTAGGGGAGGTTAACAGAGGCATGATTACCATGATGGGCTTGCTTTGTGTCATCGCTAAAGCAACAGACAGCAATGTCTAGATTACTGCCCTTTGCAAAGAGCAGTCAGCAGGATTGGTCAGGTCTTACCCTCAGGATTTAGAAGGAAATCAATGGGAAGAATTAAAGGAGAGTACTGTATCCTTTTTAAAAAAATTTTATTTTTACTTTATTTTACTTTACAATACTGTATTGGTTTTGCCATATATTGACATGAATCCACCACGGGTATACATGAATTCCCAATCCACTGTATCCTTTTGACAATGTCATGCTGTCTTCCTGATGTGTTTACTTTCCTCTACCACTTTCTGTAAATTATGCCCCTTCCATCCACTATTTCCAAGGAATCTTTACACATATAAGAGGAAAAAAACAAAAACAAAAACAAACAAACAACAACAACAACAAAAACAAACATAATCCTGGCTGAATCTCTGAGGAAACAGTGAAAAATCTTAGGGAACAATAGGAAATGTGAGGATTATCAGCTGATAGTAAGAGAGTTCTTTACCATTTTCCTTTAGCTGAGAACCTAAGTAAGATGAGTTCCATTAAGTCACTCAGTCGTGTCTGATTCTTTCTGATGCCATGGACTGCAGCATGCCAGGCTTCTGTTTCCATCACCAACCCAGAGAGACTGCTCAAACCCATGCCCAGTGAGTCACTGCGTATTTCATCTTCTGTCTTCGCCCGCTCCTCCAGCCTTCAATCTTTCTCAGCAGCAGGCTCTTTCCCAACGGGTCAGTCCTTCATATTAGGTGGCCAAATTATTCAAGTTCCAGTTTCATCATCAGCACTTCCAAACAGTATTCCCAACTGATTTCCTTTAGAATTGATCCCTTTCATCGCCTTTCATTCCAAGGGACTCTCAAGAGTTTTCTCCATTTTTTTAAAAAAATTATTTATTTATTTTTTTAATGGCTATCCATTGCTTTATTTCCTTGTATCTCTTCTCTTTTCTTTTTCTTTTTTAATTTTAAAATCTTTAATTCTTACATGCGTTCCCAAACATGAACCTCCCTCCCACCTCCCTCCCCATAACATCTCTGTGGGCGATTCGAATCTTATATGATAGTATACATGTTAGAATGCCATTCTCCCAAATCATCCCACCCTCTCCCTCTCCCTCTGAGTCCAAAAGTCCGTTATACACATCTGTGTCTTTTTTCCTGTCTTGCATACAGGGTCGTCATTGCCATCTTTCTAAATTTCATATATATGTGTTAGTGTACTGTATTGGTGTTTTTCTTTCTGGCTTACTTCACTCTGTATAATCGGCTCCAGTTTCATTCATCTCATCCAATTCATTTGAACTGATTCAAATGAATTCTTTTTAACGGCTGAGTAATACTCCATTGTGTATATGTATCACAGCTTTCTTATCCGTTCATCTGCTGATGGACATCTAGGTTGTTTCCATGTCCTGGCTATTATAAACAGTGTTGCGATGAACATTGGGGTACATGTGTCTCTTTCAATTCTGGTTTCCTCGGTGTGTATGCCCAGCAGTGGGATTGCTGGATCATACGGTAGTTCTATTTGCAGTTTTTTAAGGAATCTCCACACTGTTGTCCAAAGTGGCTGTACTAGTTTGCATTCCCACCAACAGTGTAGGAGGATTCCCTTTTCTCCACACCCTCTCCAGCATTTATTGCTTTCAGATTTTTGGATCACAGACATTCTGACTGGTGTGAAGTGGTACCTCATTGTGGGTTTGATTTGCATTTCTCTAATAATGAGTGATGTTGAGCATCTTCTCATGTCTTTGTTAGCCATCGTGTCTTCTTTGGAGAAATGTCTATGTAGTTCTTTGGCCCATTTTTTGATTGGGTCACTTATTTTTCTGGAATTGAGCTGCATAATTTGCTTGTATATTTTTGAGATTAGTTGTTTGTCAGTTGCTTCATTTGCTATTATTTTCTCCCATTCAGAAGGCTGTCTTTTCACCTTGCTTATAGTTTCCTTTGTTGTGCAGAAGCTTTTAATTTTAATTAGATCACATTTCTTGATTTTTGCTTTTATTTCCAGTATTCTGGGACGTGGATCATAGAGGATCCTGCTGTGATTTATGTCTGAGAGTGTTTTGCCTATGTTCTCCTCTAGAAGTTTTATAGTTTCTGGTCTTATATTTAGATCTTCAATCATTCTGAGTTTATTTTTGTGTGGGGTGTTAGAAAGTGATCTAGTTTCATTCTTTTACACGTGGTTGACCAGTTTTCCCAGCACCACTTGTTAAAGAGATTGTCTTTACTCCATTGTATATTCTTGCCTCCTTTGTCAAAGATAAGGTGTCCATATGTGTGTGGATTTATCTCTGGGCTTTCTATTTTGTTCCATTGATCTATATGTCTGTCTTTGTGCCAGTACCATACTGTTTTGATGACTGTGGCTTTGTAGTAAAGCCTGAAGTCAGGCAAGTTGATTCCTCCAGTTCCATTCTTGTTTCTCAAGATTGCTTTAGCAATTCGAGGTTTTTTGTATTTCCATACAAATCTTGAAATTATTTGTTCTAGTTCTGTGAAAAATACCGCTGGTAGCTTGATAGGGATTGCATTGAATCTGTAGATTGCTTTGGGTAGTATATTCATGTTCACTATATTGATTCTTCTGATCCATGAACATGGTATATTTCTCCATCTATTAGTGTCCTCTTTGATTTATTTCATCAGTGTTTTATAGTTTTCTATATATAGGTCTTTAGTTTCTTTAGGTAGATATATTACTAAGTATTTTATTCTTTTCGTTGCAATTGTGAATGGAATTTTTTCCTTAATTTCTTTTTCTACTTTCTCATTATTAGTGTATAGGAATGCAAAGGATTTCTGTGTGTTGGTTTTATATCCTGCAACTTTGCTGTATTCATTGATTAGCTCTAGTAATTTTCTGGTGGAGTCTTTAGGGTTTTCCAATAAGAATAAAAATTTGGGGGTGAACTATAAAAAAAAAAAAAAAAGAAATAAAAATTACCAGGAGAAACCAGAAAAAAAAAAAAAAAGAGTTTTCTCCAACACTACATTTCAATAGTATTGAATCTTTGAAGGTCAACATTCTTATAATCCAATTCTCACCTCTGTGCATAGCTTTGGTTGGACTGAACTTTGCTTTATAATATGCTGTCTAGCCTGGTCATAACTTTCCTTCTAAGGAGAAAGCAGATTTTAATTTCCTGACAAGAGTCACCATCTGCAGTGATTTTGGAAGCCTCCCGAATAAAGATGCTCACAGTTTCCATCGTTTCCCCATATTTATGTCTTGAGTGATGGCACCAGATGCAATGATTCTCATTTGAATGTTGAGCTTTCAGTCACATTTTTTACTCTCCTTTTCCACTTTCCTCAGGAGGCTTTGTAGTTCTTTTCATATTCTGCCATATAAATCATGTCATCTGCATATCTGAGGTTACTGAAATTTCTCCCAGCAATATTGATTGCAAACCCTGTTTCACCCAATGTGGAATTTTGTATGATGTTCTCTATATGCAAGTTCAATAAAGAGGGTGACAATATGCTGCCTTGACATACTCCTTTCCCAACTCGGAACTAGTCAGTTGTTCCATGTCTTTTCTGTACGGTGGCTTCTTGACCTGTGCACAGATTTCTTGGGAGGGATGTAACATGCTCTAATAGTTCCATGTTTTGAAGAATTTTCCACGTTTTGTTGTGATCTACACTGTCAGAGTCTTTGGCATAGTCAAATAGGAGTAGATGATTTCCTGGTGTTCTCTTGCTCTTTGGAGACCCAGCAGGTGTTGGCAATTTGATCTCAGATTCCTCTGAGCTTTCTATATTGAACATCAAAATCTGAAAGCTCATGGTTGACATTCTCTTGAAGCCCTGGCTTGGGGAATTTTGAGCACTACTTTGCGAGTGTGAGAGATGTGTGCATTTAAGCGGTAGTTTGCACATTCTTTGGATTGCCTTTTCTCTTTTCTTTTCTTTTTCTTTTCTTTTTTCTTTTCTTTTTGCAGATGGAATGAAAACTGATATTTTCCAGTCCTCTGGCCACAGCTGAGTCTTCCAAATTTGCTGGCCTATGGAGGGTAGCACATTCACAGCATCATCTTTTAGAATTTGAAAGAGCTCAACTGAATTTCATCACCACCACTACCCTTGTTTGTAATTATGCTTCCTAAGTCCCACTTGACTTCTCATTCCAGGACATTTGGCTCTAGGTAAGTGATCACACCATCGTGCTTAACTGGGTCATGAAGACATGTGTATTCCTGCCACCTCTCTTAACAGCTTCTGCTTCTGTTAAGTCTGTACAATTTCTCACCTTTATTGTGACCCTCTTTGCATGACATTTTCCCTTGGTATTCCCTGATTTCCTTGAAGAGATCTGTAGGCTTTTCCATTGTATTTATTTCCTTCCCCCCCCCCCCCATATCAATAACTGAGGAAGGTTCTTTCTCTCCTTGTTATTCGTTGGTACTCTTCATTCAAATGTGTATAGTTTTCCTTTTCCCTTTTTGTTTAGCTTCTCTCCTCTTCTCCATTCTTAGTAAGGCCTCGTCACTTTGCCATTTTGCATTTTTATTTTTTCATGGAGAATGTCTTGACCACTGCTTCCTGTACAATATCACAAACCTTCACTAATTGGTCTTCAGGCACTCTATCAGATAAAATCTCCTGAATGTATTTATCACTTCCATGGTATAATCATAAGGGTTTAGATTTTACATGTGTAAAATATAGTAATGCACTATTTCATGTAAGGAAATTTTTACACTGACTGTCATCAAAGAAATACAGAAAACTCTGTTTGTTATACAGGAAATACATGAAATATAGCTGTTTGATGTTTGACTGCTTAGTTCAAATCTTAATTTCTGAATCGCTGAAAATTCTATATATCATGTGTACAAATCTGGAAAAATTTCATATGTGAATAATTGAGATTTCATATTTATATGAGAACATTTCTCTCAAGATTTTTGAATGTGAAATAAACAGAATTCAAAATCTCATAACAGAAGACCTTCATTCAAGCTTTCTTGATGCAAATATAAAGAATTTCATGGCTCAAGCATGAACATCTGTGGGCACATTCGATATTTCTTGTAGGAAAATTAATGAAAGTTTTTCAAATGTTAAATAGACACTATACAGTATTTCATAAAGGAAAGACAGCACAAAGATTTTCAAATGAGAAATATGAAAAAATTCCATATTTCATGTGAGAAAACCTGTGACCATGTTTTGATATGTGAAATAAATATTTTCATATTTCCTGTCAAAGAATCTGTATCCAGATTTTCATAACTCTAACAGGAAAAATTTCACATAATATGCAGAAAATTTTGTGCCCATACTTTCATGTGAGATGGACAGAAAATTCCATATTTCGAGTTGGAAACTCTGTCCCCAGATTTGTATATGTGAATAATAGAGAATTTTATATATCACATTCTGAAATCTACATATAGGTTTTCATATATGAATCTGAGAATTTCATCTTTTATGTAGGAATATCTCATTTAAGATGTCTATACTTGAAACAGATAATACCTTCATCAAGAGGCACATTAGTTCCTATTGCTCTTCTGTCATTTGGGTGTTGTCATTGGGATAACTAAGGTTATTCATATATACCACATAAGTTTTGCTTCCAGCTTGTGCTTCATCTAGGATTTTATTTTATCATGATATTTTCTGCACAGGAAATAAACAGGGAAACAATATATAGCTTTGACTTATTCCTTTCTTGACTTTGAACCAGTCCATCATCCCATGTCCAATTCTAACTGTTGCACCTTTATTAGCATACTTGTTTCCCAGGAGACAGATAAGGAATTCTGGTATTCTTATTTCTAAGAGTTTTCCAAAATTATTATTTATTTATTTGATTAGTGTGTGATTTACAGTGTCCAAATCATTACCAGAGACAATTAAGCAGATATAGTGATTGTATGTTATCCCCTTGTTTTTTCTAAGATACAAACATCAATTCATATGCAACTCATTAAAACACTAATTAACATTACTGTTTTTGTTTTTTATTTTATTTTTTGGTAATTGTTGCTGTTGTTCTTTTCTCTCTTGATCAAGTAGTCACGTATCAACTGGTAATTTTCTATGAACTTCCCATCTTATTCTACAAGAATTAAAATATGTCCATGGCAGTCTCTGACTTTTGACACCCACTGCATGGAGTTAAACTTTGAAATCCGAAATCAGACATCTGTACTCTGGGAAATTATTAGGAATATGCAAAAACTAACTAGATATGTACGTGCTGACTTTTTGAGCCCAATTTGTTACTATATTTTATGTAGAAAGTTCTGGGTTTCTTCATGCTGATGACAATCCCTCATTAAGAGACGTTTCCAAGGGGGAATGAAAAACAAAACCAACAACACAATGTGCTTGATTGCATGTTGGAAGTCAAAATAGTACCAGTTATGCGTGCATATATGCAATCTCCTACCAAACAGATTAATTCATCTCAACTAATGTTTCTGTTTTACTATCAAGGAAAAAAGAATATTCGAGCTTGCCAGGCAATCCTGAGAAGTTTCAAGAAGGCTGACATGTAGGAGAATATGAAATCCATCTCTGTCAATGAATGGATCACAGATAATATTTCTACATGGACAATAGTTCTCCAAGAGCATCAGATAACTTCTAGGAGAAGCCCAGGTCACCACAATGTCCCATGCGGGTTTCAGGGATACCTGGCTGGAAAAGAATTAAGATGGGAGAAGGAAGATAAGAGGAATCAAGACAAAACCTGTGCCTTGTGGTAGGAGATGGAGAAGCAGGGATGAGACTTCCAGAATGAGGCAAGCCCATTCACTAAAGGGCAAATTACTTTGGACTACAGAAGCAACGTAAAACAGCTGATGAAATATAATACGTATAATGTGAGATTCACACAGACAACGTGTGTTGTGGCCCTATGTGCCCCAAACTGCAATGCAGCTCAACCGATCTGGAAGCTGGACATGGGATTTAGATGGCCATCCTTGGAGAGGACTGCTGTTGGTTATGTGGAGACGTCCTGATGGAGCACGTTCAAGTAGTTGTGTAGCAGAAAATGCTTTTTGAGAATTCCCAAACTGACAAAGAGGCAGGATCTTACTGTTGTGTCACAAGTAGGAGTTATAGATACCATGGTAGCCCATCCTTTTCCTGCCTGTTAACATCTACTACAAGGCAATATAGAAAGTTGAGCCAGAAGTACCACTAATGTGCCTGCAAACACAGGCTAGAAAAGTGTCTCATTAAGGCCAAATCTCTTCTGCCCATTGCTGATGGCTCCTATTCATAATTGGCACCACCAGGGTTCCAGCACTCCAAGCAGCTCTACCACACCCTGTACTCACCAAGGCAGACCCCAGTGCTCCACAAGTTTCTCAGGGCAGACTCCTTTGGTGACTACATGTGAGGAAGGATAAAAATTACACCTGAGACATAGGGATGAGTCATTATGGAAGAGGATTGGATATCTTCCAACCATGCTGCAGATTAAATATACACGGTTAATGACACGGACCCTGTATCTATGGAATATATCAAAAGATGAAAAGAGGTCAAACAAAAGAAAATGCCCTGGCTCAGGAAGCTGTTATGGAATACATCAAAAGATGAAAAGAGGCCAAAGAAAAGAAAATGCCCAGGCTCAGGAAGCTGTTAGAATCCACAGGAATTATAGGACTTTTGAGCCAGAGCTGTCTTTAGATCCAGAGTCCAGTTCTCTCCACATTGGAGAGTTTCCCAAAGAGGTGTAGCTGTCCTCTGGATCCTGTTGGGGACTAGGACACTGACAGATGAGAAACTAGGAAATATGTTTTAGTCTTTAGTTGCATTGAATTATTGTGTTATTGGTGCACTATTTTTCTCTGTTGTAGCTACTTTGTTACTACATATTGATTTGGTCTTTTAAGATTATTTCAACCATATTTTTATTTTTTGCAGAACTATTTCTGCTCTTATTTTGGTTTCCTATTTTCTGTGCCTTTTGTTGCTGTGGCGTCTTTTCATTTCTTTAAACAGGTGTACATTTCAATATTAACTGGGATTTTCTGTTATTCTGTGGGAGCTGTATCTAATCTCTTTTCATAACTGTATTCTTTATTCTTCAGTTGACACTCTGCTCTGATGTCATTTTTTTACCTTGAGATTTACTTCATTGCTTTCCTTTCTTAAACCGTTTTCCTCTCTGTAATGTTTGTTGTTTGTGGTACCTTTGATTTTATTTTGCCATTTATCATGTTATTTTTTTTTAATCTCCTCAATCACTTACTATGTTATCTCTTACTGTGGCTCTCTGAGCATAAGTTGGGCCTGATCTTTTCAGGTGTCAGCACTGAGACCAGATTCATGGGACACCAGAGAATTCCTGTCTACAGTGCATATTAACTGATGACATTCTTCATTAAAACCTCCTTCATAATCTAAGATGCACTCCACCCAACTGCCTGCACAACCCAGGGCTGATGTCTCACACCACACAACAAGCAAGACAGATACACAAACCAAATCATCAGCAGATAGACAGCCTAATGTCAGACTAATCCCATAGACAGCTACAAATGACACGAACAGACATGAGAGGGAAGACTCAGCTGTAGACTTAAGAACATAGTTGTCAGTCTCTCACTCCAAAGCCCACACTAGCCACTCAACCCACTTTATTGACTTGTAGTGGAGACTTGGAGCAATAACTATAACCCAGCAGTATGGGAAGAAATAACCATTAACACAGTAAGTAGGGAATTGTGACGACAGAAAATGTGCTGTGGGCAAAAGAACATGGTAAAAACTCAAAATGTAATGAAAGAAAAAAAAAAAAAATGGGCAGGGTCCCTGAAAAAGACTAGAAAGTTATGGTAGTAAAGGTGATAAAACATTCGAGAATAGGATGGACAAAAGACGAGAAATATTTCTGAAGGGCCTAGAAAAATGTATAACTAACAACAAATAATTAAAAACACAAAAATGGGCATTGGTCTACATAAGCTAATATACACTGCTGTACTGCTGAAGCCAACATAACGTTGGAAACAAATTATCCTCCAATTTAAAAATGAAGTTTATGAGGTGATCCTAAGATGGCGGAGGAATGGGATGGGGAGACCACTCTCTCCCTCACAAATTCATCGACAGAACATTTCAACGCTGAGCAAACTCCACAAAACACCTTATGAATTCAGGAAGAGGACATCAGGCACCCAGGAAAGCGCATCATTGTCTTCAAAAACAGGTGGGAAAAAATATAAAAGATGAAAAAAGAGGTGGGGAGGGAGCTCCATCTTGGGAAGGGAATCTTAAGAAGAGAGGTTTCCAAACACCAGGAAACACTCTCCCTGCCAAGTCTGTGGTGAGCCTTGGAAGCACAGAGGGCAACATAGCACAAAGGAAAAATAAATAAATAATTAAAACCAACAGATTACAAGCCCAACAGTAACTCCCTCAGTGGAAAAGCAGCTCAGACGCCTGCATCTGCCACTAGCAAGTGGGAGCAGGACAGGGAGGCGTGAGAGGTGTGGGCTGCAGTGCTTTTTAAGAATTGGGCAGGAACGCCCATGTGTAACCAGAACGAACTAACTTGGGCTAGCAAACCAGACTGTGGGATAGCTACCACAGAGGGGCAGATTCAGTTGGGACTGTGTTTTGTGCCCTTCCCAGGTCCGAGTAGCCCAGGTGTTTGGCGAGCGCAGTCACTGCGACTTATCACCTTTCCTGTCTCTGCTGGTCAGTTTTCTGGGTGTACCACTGGCACCCCTTGTGAGGCAGATGATGACTGTTCAGAACCCCAAGAAGTCTTAGCAAAGAAAGACTTTGCAAAGAAGTCTTACCTGCTTGCAGTTTGGTAGATAAAGTCTCTCCCGGGCTGCAATTGCCTCCTTCCAGCCCTTACAGCTCTGGCTGCCTGTCCCCGGGGTGCCATTGCCTTCTCTGTCTTCCCTGTGTAACTCCATGAATACCTCTGAGCGGCCCAGACTGTTGAACACACATAAGGAAGTGATTACTGGCTAGCTTGCTCTCTCCTCTTTTGATCCTACCTCATCTCATTCCAGTCACCTCTAACTACCCCCTCCCTCTTCTCTTCTCCATGTACTCAGTGAACCTCTCCGGGTGTCCCTCAATGTGGAAAAACTTTTCATCTTTAACCTAGATGTTTTATCATTGGTGTTGTATAGATGAAGACTTGAGGCTACTGGAAAATAAAACTGAACACCAGAAACAGGAGGCTTAAGTCTAAATCCGGAGAACATCAGAAACTCCTGAATCCAGGGAACATTAATCAATAGGAGCTCATCAAACACTTCCATACCTACACTAAAACCAAGTACCACCCAAGGGCCAACAATTTCCAGAGTAAGACATACCACGCAAATTCTCCAGCACACAAGAACACACCCCTGAACTTCAATATACAGGCAGCTCAAATTTACTCCAAACCATTGACGTCTCATAACCCATTACTGGTCACTCCATTGCACTCCAGAGAGAAGAAATCCAGCTCCACCCACCATAACTCCAACACAAGCCTCCCTAACCAAGAAACCTTGACAAGCCACTGATACAACCCCACCCGCAGTGAGGAAGCTCCATAATAAAGACAACTCCACAAATTACCAGAATATAGAAAGGCCACTTCAAACGCAGCAATATAACCAAGGTGAAGAGACAGAAGAATGCTCAGCAGGTAGAGGAACATGAGAAATGCCCACCAAACTGAAGAAAAGAGGAAGAGATAGGGAATTTACCTCAGAAAGAATTCCAAATATTGGTAGTGAAAATGATCCAAAATCTTGAAATCAAAATGGAATCACAGATAAATAGCTTGGAGAAAAGGACTGAGATGTAAGAAAAGTTTAACAAGGGCCTAGAAGAAATAAAAAAAGAGTCAGTATATAATGAATAACACAGTAAACGAGATCAGAAACACTCTGGAGGCAACAAATAGTAGAATAACGGAGGCAGAAGATAGGATTAGTGAAATAGAAGATAGAATGGTAGAAATAAATGAATCAGAGAGGAAAAAAGAAAGACGAATTAAAAGAAATGAGGACAATCTCAGAGACCTCCAGGACAATATGAATCGCTCCAATATTCGAATTATAGGAGTCCCAGAAGAAGACAAAAAGAAAGACCATTAGAAAATCCTTGAGGAGATAATAGTTGAAAACTTCTCTAAAATGGGAAAGAAAATAGTCACCCAAGTCCAAGAAAACCAGAGACTTCCAAACAGGATAAACCCAAGATAAAACACCACAAGGCACATATTAATCAAATTAACAAATATCAAACACAAAGAACAAATATTAATCAAATTAACAAAGATCAAACACGAACAACAAATGTTAAAAGCAACAAGGGAAAAACAACAAATGACACACAAGGGGACTCTCATAAGAATAACAGCTGATCTTTCAATAGAAAGTCCTCAGGCCAGGAGAGAATGGCAAGACATACTTAAAGTGATGAAAAAAAAATAACCTACAGACCAGATTACTGTACCCAGCAAGGATCTCATTCAAATATGAAGGAGAAATCAAAAGCTTTACAGACAAGCAACAGCTGAGAGAATTCAGCACCACCAAACCAGCTTTCCAACAAATGCTGAAAGATATTCTGTAGGTGGGAAACACAAAAAGGGTGTATAAACCCGAACCCAAAACAATAAAGTAAATGGCAACGGGGTCATACTTATCAATAATTACCTGAAAAGTAAATGGGCTGAATGCCCCAACCAAAAGGCAAAGTCTGGCTGAATGGATACAAAAACAAGACCCCTATATATGCTGCCTACAAGAGACCCATATCAAAACAAGGGACACATACAGACTGAAAGTGAAGGGCTGCAAAAAGCTATATCATGCAAATATAGACCAAAGGAAAGCAGGAGTGGCAACACTCATATCCGATAAAATAGACTTTAAAACAAAGGCTGTGAAAAGAGTCAAAGAAGGCCACTACATAATGATCAAAGGATCAATCCAAGAAGAAGATATAACAATTATAAATATATATGCACCCAACATAGGAGCACCACAATGTGAAAGACAAATGCTAACAAGTAAGAAAGGGGAAATTAAGAATAACACAATAACAGTGGGAGACTTTAATACCCGACTCACACCTATGGACAGATCAACTAAACAGAAAATCAACAAAGAAACACACATTAAATGATACAATAGACCAGTTAGACCTAATTGATATCTATAGGACATTCCACCCCAAAGCAATGAATTTCACCTTTTTCTCAAGAGCTCATGGAACCCTCTCCAGGATAGATCACATCCTGGGCCATAAATCTAGCCTTGATAAAGTCCAAAAAATCGAAATCATACCAAACATCTTTTCTGACTGTAATACATTAAGATTAGATCTCAATTATAGGAGAAAAACTTTTAAAAATTCCAACGTATAGAGGCTGAACAACACGCTTCTGAATAACAAACAAATCACAGAAGAAATTAAAAAAAGAAACCAAAATATGCATAGAAATGAATGAAAATGAAAACACAGCAACCCGAAACCTGTGGGACACTATAAAAATCAGTGCTAAGAGGAAAGTTCATAGCAATACAGGCATACCTCAAGAAACAAGAAAAAAGTCAAATAAGTAACCTAACTCACACCAAAAGCAACTAGAAAATTAAGAAATGGAGAAATCCAGAGTTAGTAGAAGGAAAGAAATCTTAAAAATTAGGGCAGAAATAAATGCAAAAGAAACAAAAGGGACCATAGCAAAAATCAACAAAGCCAAAAGCTGGTTCTTTGAAAGGATAAATAAAATTGAAAAATCATTACCCAGACTCATCAAGAAACACAGGGAGAAAAATCAAATCAATGAAGTTAGAAATGAAAATGGAGAGATCACAACAGGCAACACAGAAATACAAAGGATCATAAGAGACTACTATCAGCAATTATATGCCAATAAAATGGGCAACGTGGAAGAAATGGACAAATTCTTCGAAAAGTACAACTTTCCAAAACTGAACCAGGAAGAAATAGAAAATCTTAACAGACCCATCACAACCACAGAAATTGAAACTGTAATCAGAAATCTTCCAGCAAACAAAAGCCCAGGTCCAGACGGCTTCACAGCTGAATTCTACCAAAAATTTTGAGAAGAGCTAACACCAATCCTTCTCAAACTCTTTCAAAAAATTGGAGAGGAAGGTAAACTTCCAAACTCATTCTATGAGGCCACCATCACACTAATACCAAAACCTGACAAAGATGCCACAAGAAAAGAAAACTATAGGCCAATAGCACTGCTGAACATAGATGCAAAAATCCTCAACAATATTCTAGCAGTCAGAATCCAACAACACACCATGTCCAAGTGGGCTTTATCCCAGGGATGCAAGGATTCTTCAACATCCACAAATCAATCAATGTAATTCATCCCAGTAACAAATTGAAAAATAAAAGCCATATGATTATCTCAATAGATGCAGAGAAGGCCTTTGACAAAATTCAACATCCTGTATGATAAAAACTCTCCAGAAAGCAGGAATAAAAGGAACATATCTCAACATAATAAAAGCTATATATGACAAACCCATAGCAAACATTATCCTCAAAGGTGAAAAATTGAAAGCATTTCCCCTAAAGTCAGGAATAAGACAAGGCTGCCCACTTTCACTGCTGCTATTCAACATAGTTCTGGAAGTTTTGGCCACAGCAATCAGAAAACGATAATAAAAGGAATCCAAATTGGAAAAGAAGTAAAACTCTCACTGTTTGCAGATGACATCATCTTCTACACAGAAAACCCTAAAGACTCCACCAGAAAATTATTAGAGCTAATCAATGAATACAGTAAAGTTGCAGGATATAAAACAAACACACAGAAATCCCTTGCGTTCCTATACACTAATAATGAGAAAGTAGAAAAAGAAATTAAGGAAACAATTCCATTCACCATTGCAACGAAAATAATAAAATACTTAGGAATATATCTACCTAAAGAAACTTAAGAACTATATATATATATATATATATATATATATATATATATATATATATATATATATATATAACGCTGATGAAAGCAATCAAAGAGGACACTAATAGGTGGAGAAATATACCATGTTCATGGTTCGGAATAATCAATATAGTGAACATGAATATACTACCAAAAGCAATCTACAGATTCAATGCAATCCCTATCAAGCTACCAGCCATATTTTTCACAGAACTAGAACAAATAATTTCAAGATTTGTATGGAAATATAGAAAACCTCGAATAGCCAAAGCAATCTTGAGAAAGAAGGATGGATCTGGAGGAATCAACTTGCCTGACTTCAGGCTTTACTGCAAAGCCACAGTTATCAAGACACTATGGTACTGGCACAAAGACAGAGTTATAGATCAGTGGAACAAAATAGAAAACCCAGAGATAAATCCACACACATATGGACACCTTATCTTTGATAAAGGAGGCAAGAATATACAATGGAGTAAAGACAAACTCTCTAACAAGTGGTGCTGGGAAAACTGGTCAACCACTTGTAAAAGAATGAAGCTAGATCACTTTCTAACACCACACACAAAAATAAACTCAAATGGATTAAAGATCTAAACATAAGACCAGAAACTATAAAACTCCTAGAGGAGAACATAGGCAAAACACTCTCAGACATAAATCACAGCAGGATCCTCTGTGATCCACCTCCCAGAATACTGGAAATAAAAGCAAAAATCAACAAATGGGATCTAATTAAAATTAAAAGCTTCTGCACAACAAAGGAAACTATAAGCAAGGTGAAAAGACAGCCTTCTGAATGGGAGAAAATAATAGCAAACGAAGCAACTGGCAAACAACTAATCTCAAATATATACAAGCAACTTATGCAGCTCAATTCCAGAAAATTAAACGACCTAGTCAAAAAATTGGCCAAAGAACTAAATAGACATTTCTCCAAAGAAGATATATGGATGGCTAACAAACACATGAAAAGATGCTCAACATCACTCATTATTAGAGAAATGTAAACCAAAACCACAATGAGGTACCACTTCACACCAGTCAGAATGTCTGTGATCAAAAGTCTGCAAGCACTAAATGCCGGAGATGGTGTGGAGAAAAGGGAACCCTATTGCACTGTTGGTGGGAATGCAAACTGGTACAGCCACTATGGAGAACAGTGTGGAGATTCCTTAAAAAACTGCAAATAGAACTGCTTTATGACCCAGAAATCCCACTGCTGGGCATACACACCGAGGAAACCAGAATTGAAAGAGACACATGTATCCCCGTATTCACCACAGCACTGTTTATAATAGCCAGGACATGGAAACAACCTAGATGTTCATCAGCAGATGAATGGATAAGAAAGCTGTGGTAAATATACACAATGGAGTATTACTCAGCCATTAAAAAGAATACATTTGAGTTAGTTCTAATTAGATGGATGAAACTAGAGCCGATTTTACAGAGTGAAGTAAGCCAGAGAGAAAAACACCAATACAGTGTACTAACACATGTATATGGAATTTAGAAAGATAGTAATGATGACCCTGTACGAGAGACAGCACAAGAGACACAGATGTGTAGAGCAGAATTTTGGACTCTAAGGGAGAGGGAGATGGTGGGATAATTTGGGAGAATGGCACTGAAACATATATACTATCATGTAAGAAATGAATCGCCAGTCTATGTTTAATGCAGGATACAGGATGCTTGGGTCTGGTGCACGGGGATGATCCAGAGAGTTGATATGGGGTGGGAGGTGGGAGGGGTGTTTATGTTTGGGAACTCATGTACACCTGTGGTGGATTCACCTCCCCCTTTTTTATTTTTTAAAATAATCAGGTGCAGCTCAGTCGAGAGCTTCTGAATGCTCTGCCGAAGAATCCTGACAATACAAGGAAGAATGATTTTAAGAAGAAAAATTAAAGGACCCACAGCAACATAACTGAAGACATTAGACAGAAGTTTTTTCCAGAAGTAAAGTTAGAGAAGGTGTGGAAAAAGTCATTAGCGGCAGTAAAATCAAACAAGAATGTTCCAAGGTCTGTATCTGATTGTGAATTTTTCCTAAGTCTAAACTAATACCTGAGCTATTCCAAACACCTAAAATATGATTTTTCAACATATCAGGCATTTGCACTTGTTGAGTCAATATTGCTGCCATAGTAACAGTAAGAGTAATAGTTATAGTTGTTGTTATTAAAGTTGAATTCTGTAAAATTAGTAAGCCCACAGACTGTCTTGGTTGCCTTAAATCTTAACAAGATGAGAGCATACATCGTTTACAAGACACTACATTAAGTCCCCCTGTGTAATTCGTATGAACATTAAGTTTCCCAGAATCGTTAACAAAGAGAAAAAATATAAGGAGAGGGTAGACAAGCTAAAATAGAGTAAACAGAATAATTTTCTGGTCAGAGTTCATGCTGCAGCAGCTGTCAGTCCCTCTGGGATCTTGATACTTATCTTGCCTCTCCTGCCAGCGGGCACCCTGGCACTGCCCTCTCTCTCTCGCTGAAGTGGCTTCAGGCTCAGCGGTGCTCTGGGACTTGGCAGCCAGCCTGGCCCCACCCACGGCTCCAGGCATGCAGCTGTTCTGTGTGGCAGCGATGGCAGGGGCAGTGCTGTGCCCTTCGAAGCAATGGGGGAACCTGATGCCTGGGGACCCAAATTGGCAAATCTGCATCCTGCGGAAAAAATACAAGCACATCCTTTCCCAAAGGTTAGCAGTATAACTGGCCCTTTCCACTGTCTTGTAAGGAGATCTTTTCACTTAACCAAAGGCTGAATCTTAGCCCGTTTCAAAGGCTGAATAGAAAATATTTTCGAAAAACGCAATAGGGGGTTTGAGGGCAAATGAAACAAAATTTGACCCTTGAAATCTATCAGGGCAATTTGTCAATCATCACTATTTTGTAAAAGACTTACAGTTGTTCCTTATGGAATGGAATTACTATTTTTGCAATTTCTTTTCTAAACGTTTCACACTTTTTTTCTTCCTTTTACAATTAATTGTGCCACCAAGCTGGGATAAGATAAAAGTATTTTTCTTGGGGTCACTGGTAGATGGAACCAATGGGCCTTCTTGTCACAAGCATCCTGTAGGTGTATGCTTTGTGGCAAGAATAATTTAATCTCATATTTTGGTAATATTAATCCTAATTAACTGATCATTTAAAGCCACATCCACTTTATTTATTATTTATTTATTTTTCATTCACTCATTCATTCATTCATTCATTCATTTTACAAAAGAGCCGAATCTGTCTCACTAGTCAAGTTTCCCTTAGAACTGGGATTGGGATTGTTTTTTAAACAATCAAACAAAAGCTTTAAATCTGTAGTAGTCAGTTTTAAGTGTGGGTGTAACCAATTAATATCCCCTAATAATTTTTGGAAATCATTTAAAGTTAGTAAACAATCTCTCAGCAGCTTTAAAGGGGCATTATCAGTTTTCAAAAGTTTTGGCAAACCTAACTATGAGAAGCAAATAAAAAGGTGTTGCATAATATATTTATAAGCGTCTCCAGTTTTCCTTTTGTAACCTATATCTGGTCCATAGCCTTTTAGATATCAAGAAATCATCTAATATTTGATTGCATATCTCCAGCAATGGGAACTCACTATTCTCCAAGGTTTTAAACTCTCCCTCACCTTTTCCTCTGCAGCATTCCCACTCTGCATACCATTTTTTTTCTAATCTCACCAACTCATTTTCAGTAGTATGTGTTGGCCAGAAGCTGGGCCAGGAAAGATCTTTTAAAGGCCTAGAAGAGATAATTTCTTGCACCCAAAAAACTAGATCACTAGATCCAAGTCCTCTGGGGCTCCTAGCTTGAGAAGTCAAGGTTTTTCCTATCTGAAAGCAAAAGCTGTGCTATTTTTTGGCCTTCATTAATTTGCACAATTTTAATAGGCGGTGAGATCAAAATTTTATAATTTCTCCAGTATAATCAGAATCTACTACACCAGGCCGAAATTCTTTGAAAAGAAATCGAGCTATGCCCTAGCACAAGTCCTACAATGCCTTCAGGCATGGGGCTAGCCTCTCCTGTTGGAATCTGAGAACAAACATGTCAGGAGTTAATATTATTGCCCTGGTGGGAATGAGGTCTAGTTCTGAGCTACCTGGGGTTAATTGGCACAGCTTTTTTTCTCTGTTTAGCAGGACATTGCCAGCAAAAATGTTATGTTTTACCATAAGAGAAAAATTTTTTTAATTATAGAATCCTTTTTGTTATGTTGTTTCTTTTTCCCCTTTTTTAATCTCTCTCTCTCTCTCTTTTTTTTTTTTTTTTGCTTGGGTGAGACCCCCCAAGGGGATTTTCTGCAAGGAGCAGGCTCTGCTTTAGAAGCTCCTTTGTTCAAAAAAAATTGTCCCTATCTTTTTCAACCTTAGGCAATGTTCTGGGAGGTGCAAGCAGAGGTGGAGTGGTCACCTTAAATCAGAAAATGTTGGATACATTTTTAAAGGTTTGCATAGAGAGGGAGCGGCTCGCCAGAGCACCCAGCTGCAATGTCCTGTAAGTCCTCTCCTTCCTCAGGAGGTATAGTGTCCCTCCTTTTGTTCGCCAATGCCAGAAAATATGATCTGCATAGAACGTGGAGACCCACTACCATCCACCACTATAGCCTCTCCCATAGTCTATCTAACAGCCTTATGACAGGGGTCCAGAACATTTCTAATCATATTCCACAGAGCAAAAGCATTTGCAGGCCCATGTAAAGCATAACAAGTTTTTAGCTGTTTCCTTAGCTTCACCCAAGTATCTAAGTTCACAGTGTCCTTCTTCCAGAAACCAAGGACACTGTTCTGGTACAAATGAAAAATATGACTGAATATTGGATTTCTTAACTTTAATTCCTGTCTTATTTAATGACTGCAAAATTACTCTTATAAACAGCTGTCTTTAGTTTGACTCACTGTTACCCATATCAGAAAATTAAGATTTCTGGAAAAAGGTTTTACCTTAGCCAAGGGGGGTTTTCTTTTCAACCCTAAGAAAGCAGGTTTCTTTCAACCTTTACAAAACCAGATTTCTCTTAAACCGTTCAACACTTCCCACTCTCCTCTCACCCTCTCTATCCTATAGAGGGGTCCACGGTACCCTAAGTGGGGTCCTATCCATCCCCAAAACTCAACACTGGGGGAGTAACCAAAATTACCCTGGGGGGGGTGATTAAATCACTCCGGGGGGAGCAACAGAGAGTGTTCTGGGGGGAGCTTTTGCTCCAAAGAACTTACCTTTGAAAAGCCTGTTCTGGGTGGCACTTGCCAGGGTCCAGCCCCGGTGGATCCAGGGTGATTTGAAGGTGGGGATGGAGTTGGTGTCCTTGGAAAAATACATATTTAATTACAGATATATAGAGAGATTATAAACAGATAGTGTAGTACGAAAATTAGTGGAGAAAAAGAGGCTGAATAACTTGGTTTATGTGGAATAGCATCCATACTCCAGATGGGAATTCAGTCAGAGAAATGGGGAGCAAGAAAGAAGCGACACTGGGGAATCAGTCTTTCTGGAAACTGATCCGATTTCTTTATTTTTGTGTTTGCTTATATAACTTTTTCACATAGGGATGAATACAGAGTCTTGAGGGAGTCAGCAGTCCTGACCTTTATCAAAATCAGGTGCTTCACATAAACGTAAAAAAAAAAAAAAGGTCTTAGGGGTTTTACATTATCTCTGGCCATGAGACCTGCTGACATTTTATGACCCCTTCTTTCTGATAACCAAAAAACTTATTTTTTCCAAGGGTGTTTTTTCTTAAGCCAGGCACCACCCTCCAAATAAAGTTGCATTCCTATAGGGTGGGGTGTAGTGAGTTACAATCAAGAAAGGAATGCATTTAACCCAAGGTTAACATGATTAATCTTAAAGGTTAATACTTATTTCTCCTATATGCTAGTTATATTCATTATAAGGACAGGGAATATGGAGATTTAGCAGCAAACATCAACCCAACAAATGAAAATCCTTTCCCCAATGTCCCCCTTAAGATCTATTTAGTCTTAAGATAGTGATAAAGTTACATTTTTATATAACAAGGGCACAGTGATTAAAAATAAAATACAGTGATCTATTACAAAAGAGAAAATTCATTAACTCAAAAAGTCTAGTATAGCTAACCTTAAAAACTACTATATTTCCTTTTCTATATTCCAAATACATTGATTAATATATTCCCAGGTGCCTAAGGATATGGAGGCCTGGTGGCAATCATTGACTCAACAATGAGAAAGGCCCTATGCTAATTAAGACTTTCAAAATACTCCAAACTCTCTATGCTGTTTATGGTTGAGAGGTAGTAAACAATCATGTGTGTAGTGGCAGGAGTATGGATAATCCTGTCACACAAGCTAGTTTGCCAGCAGAGAGGTTTGACCTGAGACACCCTTGTCCCACACAGGGCAGGGAATTAGCAGCAATTATTGGCACAGCAAATGACAAAACCCTTCACCAATATAATGCCTAACCAACCCACTATATTGACAATTTCCAACCTCCAAAAGGAATTTGCCTTTATTAAGTCTAAAACATCCCATGCCTCTCAGGTTGGGAGGCTGTAAACAATCACATGTGGCCAGACGAACCTATACAGGTGGGCTAAATAACTTTCAGTGAGTCCATAAGCTGAAACACTCTTGTCATCCCCAGGAATTTTTATTGACTTGGAGCTGCAAGTTAATTCCTTCTCCGAGAGAAATGGTGATGGGGAAGAGCCCCCTGTAAAGTCAGAGGTGTAGGTGAGAGCATAAATAGGACTGGTTTTGGGGGTAGATGCTCGGGAACAGGGGATTGCCTTAAGCTTGATTACGCCTTTGCGTATGCCAAGCCTCCTTTCTCATGACGTTTGCCATGGGTGGAGTTCCTCATGCTGGCCCCCAGCACAGGTGAAACCACCCTTTTGGCATAAAATGAAGAGGAGCTAAAAAGCCTCTTGTTGGAAGTGAAAGAGGAAACTGAAAAAGTTGGGTTAAAGCTCAACATTCAGAAAACAAAAATCATGGCATCCGGTCCCATCTCTTCATGGCAAATATAGGGGAAAAAGTGGAAACAGTGTCAGGTTTTGTTTCGGGGGGCTCCAAAATCACTGCAGATGGTGATTGCAGCCATGAAATTAAAAGATGCTTACTCCTTGGAAGGAAAGTTATGACCAACCTAGATACTATATTCAAAAGCAGAGACATTACTTTGCCAACAAAGGTCCGTCTAGTCTAGGCTATGATTTTTCCTGTGGTCATGTAAGGATGTGAGAGCTGGACTGTGAAGAAAGCTGAGCATTGAAGTATTGATGTTTTTGAACTGTGGTGTTGGAGAAGACTCTTGAGACTTCCTTAGACTGTAAGAAGATCCATCCAGTCCATCTTACAGGAGATCAGTCCTGGGTGTTCATTGGAAGAACTGACACTGAAGCTGAAACTACAATACTTTGGCCACCTCATGAGAAGAGTTGACTCGTTAGAAAAGACACTGATGCTGGGAGGGATTGGGGGCAGGAGGACAAGGAGATGACAGAGGATGAGATGGCTGGATGGGGTCAACTACTTAATGGACATGCGTTAGAGTGACCTCCAGCAGTCTGACAAGGAGGCCTGGCATGCTGTGATTCATAGAGTCTCAAACAGTCAGACATGACTGGATGCCTGAACTGAACTGAATTGAACTGAATGGAACAACATCTCAACTAATCAACATAAGTTTATATCAAAAGCATTTAGAGAGAGAAGAAAAAGCAGACAAAATTCAACAAAGTGAATAGAAGGTAAAACATGAGAAAAATCAGAGCAGAAATCAAAGAAAAGAAATGATGAAAAATTAGCCTAAATCAGTATTACTAAAAGGAGTCTGCGAGCTGGCTCACTAAGCACAGGTGGCTGTGAGCTGGCTCACAAAGTGCGGTCAAAAGGAGCTTCCCCATGTCCGAGGTCAGGGGCAGCGGCCTAGAGTGTCAGGCTGCATCGGTGCAGGAATGGCCGATAGGAGCTACCCTGCGTCCGAGGTGAATGGCGGCTGGGAGGAGTGACCCTGTGTCCGAGGTCAGGGGTGGCGGTCGGGAGGAGACACCCCAAATCCGAGGTCAGGGGTGGCAACCGAGAGGAGCTTCCCAGCGTCAGAGGTCAGTGGCGGCTGGGAGGAAACACTGCAACTCCGAGGTCAGGGGCGGTGGCCGGGAGGAGCTACCCCACATCAGAGGCCAGTTGAGGCCAGGAAGAGACACCTTGCATCCTAGGTCAGGGGCGGCTGGGAGAAGTCACCTCTCGCCCAAGGCCAGGGGTGGTGACCTTGAGAAGCCACCCCAAGCCCGAGGCCAGGGCCTGCAGCTGGGAGGAACAACCCAAGGAGTGGTTGCTGCGCAGGCACAGGAGGGCATAGAGGAGCTATTCCATGTTGAAGGTCAGGAATGGTGGCCGTAAGGAGATACCCCTATTCCAAGGTAAGGAGCAGCGGCTGTGCTTTGCTGGAGCAGCTGTGAAGAGATACCCCATGCCCAAGGTAAGAAAACCCAAGTAAGATGGTAGGGTATCAGAAAGAGGGTACGAGAGGGCAGACACACTGAAACCATACTCACAGAAAACTAGTCAGTCTAATCACATTAGGACCACAGCATTGTCTAACTCAATGAAACCAAGCCATGCCCGCAGGGCAACCCAAGATGGGCAGGTCATGGTGGAGAGGTTGGACAGAATGTGGTCCACTGGAGAAGGGAATGGCAAGCCACTTCAGTATTCTTGCCTTGAAAACCCCATGAACAGTATAAAAAGGCAAACGACAGGATACCAAAATAGGAACTCCCCAGGTCATTAGGTGCCCAATATGCTACTGGAGATCAGTGGAGAAATAACTCCAGAAAGAATGAAGGGATAGAGTCAAAACGAAAACAATACCCAGCTGTGGATGTGACTGGTGATAGAAACAAGGTCCAATGCTTTAAAGAGCAATACGGCATAGGAACCTGGAATGCCATGTCCATGAATCAAGGCAAATTAGAAGTAGTCAAACAAGAGACGGCAAGGGTGAACATAGACATTCTAGGAATCAGCAAACTAAAATGGACTGGAATGGGTGAACTTACCTCAGATGACCATTATATTTTCTACTGTGGACAGGAATCCCTCAGAAGAAATGAAGTAGCCATCATGGTCAACAAAAGAGTCTGAAATGCAGAACTTGGATGCAATCTCAAATACGACAGAATGATCTCTGTTCATCTCCAAGGCAAACCACTCGATATCATAGTTATTCAAGTCTATGCTGCAACCAGTAATGCTGGAGAAACTGAAGTTGAAGACCAACAAGATCTTTTAGAAGTAACAACCAAAAAAGTTGTCCTTTTCATTATAGGAGACTGGAATGCAAAAGTAGGAAGTCAAGAAACATCTGGAGTAACAGGCAGATTTGTCCTTGGAATATGGAATGAAGCAGGGCAAAGACTAATAGACTTTTCCCAAGAAAATGCACTGGTCATAGCAAACACCTTCTTCCAACAACACAAGAGAAGACTCTACACATGGACATCACCAGATGGTCAACACCGAAATCAGACTGATTATATTCTTTGCAGCCAAAGATGGAGAAGCTCTATACAGTCAACAAAAACAAGACCAGGAGCTGACTGTAGCTCAGATTATGAACTCCTTATTGCCAAAATTCAGGCTTAAGTTGAAGAAAGTAGGGAAAACTGCTAGACCATTCAGGTATGACCTGAATCAAATCCCTTATGATTATAAAGTGGAAGTGAGAAATAGATTTAAGGGTCTAGATCTTATAGATAGAGTGTCTGATGGACTATGGAATAAGGTCCATGACATTGTAAAGGAGACAGGAATCAAGACCATCCCCATGGAAAAGAAATGCAAAAAAGCAAAACGGCTGTCTGGGAAGGCCTTACAAATAGCTGTGGAAAGAAGAGGGGTGAAAAGCCAAGGAGAATAGGAAAGATATAAGCATTTGAATGCAGAGTTCCAAAGAATAGCAAGAAGAGATAAGAAATCCTACTTCAGCGATCAATGCAAAGAAATAGAGGGAAACAAAAGAATGGAAAAGACTAGAGATCTCTTCAAGAAAATTAGAGATACCAAGGGAACATTTCATGCAAAGATGAGCTTGATAAAGGACAGAAATGGTATGAACCTAATAGACGCAGAAGATATTAAGAAGAGGTGGCAAGAATACACAGAAGAACTGTGCAAAAAAGATCTTCACGACCCAGATAATCATGATGATATGATCACTAATCTAGAGCCAGACATCTTGGAATGTGAAGTCAAGTGGGTCTTAGAAAGCATCACTAAGAACAAAGCTAGTGGAGGTGATGGAATTCCAGTGGAGCTGTTTCAAATCCTGATAGATGATGCTGTGAAAGTGCTGCACTCAATATGTCAGCCAATTTGGAAAACTCAGCAGTGGCCCCAGGACTGGAAAAGGTCAGTTTTCATTCCAATTCCAAAGAAAGGTAATGCCAAAGAATGCTCCATCTACCTCTATTTGCACTCATCTCACATGCTAGTAAAGTAATGCTCAAAATTCTCCAAGCCAGGCTTCAGCAATATGTAAACCATGAAATTCCTGATGTTCAAGCTGGCTTTAGAAAAGGCAGAGGAACCAGAGGTCAAATTGCCAACATCTGCTGGATCTTAGGAAAAGCAAGGGAGTTCCAGGAAAAAAAAAAAAAAAAAACACACAACAACATCTAATTTTGCTTTATTGCCTATGCCAAAGCCTTTGACTGTGTGGATCACAATGAACTGTGGAAAATTCTGAAAGAGATGGGAATACCAGACCACCTGACCTGCCTCTTGAGAAAGCTGTATGCAGGTCAGGAAGCAACAGTTAGAACTGGACATGGAATGACAGACTGGTTCCAAATAGGAAAAGGAGTACGTCAAGGCTGTATATTGTCACTCTGCTTATTTAACTTGCATGCAGAGTACATCATGAGAAATGCTGGACTGGAAGAAACACAAGCTGGAATCAAGTTTGCTGAGAGAAATATCTATAACCTCAGATATGCAGATGACACCACCCTTATGCAGAAAGTGAAGAGGAGCTATAACACCTCTTGATGAAAGTGAAAGAGGAGAGCAAAAAAGTTGGCTTAAAGCTCAAAATTCAGAAAACGAACATCATGGCATCTGTTCCCATCACTTCAGGGGAAATAGACGGAGAAACAATAGAAACTGTGTCAGACTTTATTTTGGGGTGCTCCAAAATCACTGCAATGGTGACTGAAGCCATGAAATTAAAAGACACCAACTCCTTGGAAGAAAAGTTATGACCAATCTAGATAGTATATTCAAAAGTAGAGACATTACTTTGCCGACTAAGGTCCGTCTAGTCAAGGCTATGGTTTTTCATGTGGTCATATATGGATGTGAGAATTGGACTGTGAAAAAGGCTGAGCGCTGAAGAATTGATGCTTTTGAACTTTGGTGTTGGAGAAGACTCTTGAGAGTCCCTTTGACTGCAAGGGGATACAGCCTGTCCATTCTGATGGAGATCAACACTGGGATTTCTTTCTAAGGAATGTTGTTGAAGCTGAAGCTCCAGTAATTTGGCCACCTCATGCGAAGAGTTGACTCATTCAAAAAACTCTGATGCTGGGAGGGATTGGGGGCAGGAGGAGAAGGGGACGATCTAGGATAAGATGGCTGGATGGCATTACGGACTCGATGGACGTGAGTCTGAGTGAACTCCGAGAGATGGTGATGGACAGGGAGGCCTGGTGTGTTGTGATTCATGGGGTCGTAAAAAGTCGGACACAACTGAGTGACTTGAACTGAACTGAAGTGATCTTGAAAGGAGTCTCTTGGACAAGATAAATAAAATAGATGAATCATGGTGCAGACTTATTGAGGAAAAAAAAAAAAAAAAAAAAACAAATACAAACCCTTAAATCAATGAAATTTGACATAACATGGATGGCATCATAACTGATACTACAGAAGTAGCAAAGAGGCATAAGAGATTACAGCATACAATTATGTCAATAAAATGAAGAACCTGAAATCCATGAACGAATGTTCAGGAATTCAACTAAGAAGAAACACAAAATTTTAATAGAGCAATTGCAAGCACTAATATTGAAACTGTGATGAAAATTTTCCAGTGGACAAAATTAAAGCCAGATGGGATTACTTGAAAATTTTATGAACCATTCAGAGAACTGCTGATACATTCACTTCTAAATCTCCTCTAAAACTCTAGAGTGGAAGAAAAACCCACAAACACATGGTACAAGGTCATCATCACCTTGATACTAACACTGAGATATCACAGAAAAAGAAAGTTAGAAACCAATATCACATAGATGAACAGATTCAACATCCTTAACAAAATACAAGCAAAAATATCCACCAATATCTTAAAAGGATTGAACACCATTATTCACTCGGGGGTTTATCCCAAATATGGAAACATTATTCAGTAGCTGCTTATCAATGCATAGTGAAAGAATGAAACAGTATGATCACCACAGTAGATGCTGAAAAACTTTGATATAATCCACCAAGTGTTTGTGATAGAAACTCTCCAAAAACTGAACATAGAAAAAACAACCTCAACTTAAGAAAGGCACACAAATCAAAACTACAATGATGTATCACCTCTCACCATTAAAAATCTCTGTCATTAAAAAAAAAAAAAAAGCTTGCCACAAGGGACTGCCCTGCTGGTCCAGTGGCTAAGATACCATGATCCTAACGCAGGGGTCCCAAGTTTGATCCTTAGTCATGGAATTACATTCCACATGCAGCGACTGAGTTTTGTAACAACCAAATGAAGTAAATGTGTGTGTGTGTGTGTGTGTGTGTGTGTGTGTGTGTGTGTGATTGCATAATACTATATGGAGGAAATGATGTGGAGAAAAGAGAATCCTCCTTCCCTCTTGCACTGTTGTTAGGAATATAAATGAATACTGCCACAAAGCCAAGATAACCAGCTATAAAACTCCCTTTTAACCCAACAATCTCACTTAATGAAAAATAGATATGTCTGCCAGTAAACGTGGCAAGATCTTTTAGAGTAGCCAATAAAGGAAAACAACCTCAGTGCCCATCGAATGAAGAATGGATAAAGAAGGTGTGGTAAATATATAGATGGAAAATTACTCACTCATAAAAATGAACAAAGTTGGATTATTTGTAGAGGTGCAGATGAATCTAGAGCCTATTATACAGTGAAATAATAAAAAAACAGAAAGACCAACGTTGCATATTAATGTTTATAAATGGAATCTAGAAAACAATTGCTGAAGAACTCATTTGGAGGGTGGACAAAAAGATGGGTGGAAGAGATGCAGTCATAGTAAACAGAATTATGGACACAATGTGGGAAAGAGAGAACGGAATGAATTGAATAAATTGCACTGGCATATGTAAGATATCAAGTATGCAGTAGATAGCTAGTGCTATGGTGTGCTCCAGTTGAGTGCCTTATGTGGTATGATAGGAGGTCCAAGAGAGAGATGGGAGGACTGTTCAAAAGGGAAGCTCAGCTATATTTAATAAAAACTGTTTTTGTTGTTGTTGTTGTTTGTTTGTTTTTTTGCTGGGCAGCAGAAACAAACACAACATTGTAAGTTAATTATACTCCACAATGTTAATGTTTTGCTTCATGTGAATAAAGAAAATCAGTTATTGGCTAAGTTGTGCAAGTGATAGGTTAAGCATCACAGTGAGTGTTAAGTAAAATGTGTATGCAACACTGCTTTAGTATGTATAGACAAAGCAAAATAAAAAAAAAGACAAATGCAGAGCTACGTTAGCCAGAATATATTCAGACTCTACACTTGTGCCCTTTCACCTCACTAATTTGTTAGTTTCTAAAAGTAAAGAAGAGGTTTCTAAAAGTAAAGTAAACATATATGGTTATATGTTTTCATAAATTGATGTCGCCAATTTATGAAACCATGAATCACCTCAAGTTTTAATAAGTAATAGCAGACTTTGATTTTTAGAACTATGCTAAGTATGAATTAGCAAACATAGGTTAAAACTAAAGTGGTACACAAGAATCCCTTATATTGCAATTCTAGAATGTGTGCTACTGACTGGGAAAAATGCATAGCCCAAAAGTTGTGATTTGCTTCCTCAGTCCTTACCTCATAAGAAGAATTTAATTATGAGAAGCAACTTCTTGTGTATTACAAAAAGACTGCTCTGAAGAAAGATAGGAGGGTCAAAGTTTTACAGAAGTTTTGGTACAACGATCAGGTATGGCGAATGTCTGAATATCATGCTTAATGAAAAAAAAAACTGGACACCTCAAATGAATAGATTGAGATATTTTCTATCTATGGGAATATGCAAGAATCTGGGCTCCTTAAAATAATTCCTTTGATAAGCACCCTAATTAGGGCTAGTAACTGTTGTTTCTGTTTCAAGTCAGTTCTTTCAGCAACACTGTTGGAAGCTCCAGTAACTAAGGACTTGATAGTGGGCAACATGATTTCAACAAGAGTTTCCTCAGGTTTCACATTTATGGATGGTTGCAATGGCTTATTACTTGATGAATGCAGCATTCTTTGTTTACTGATATGGCTACCAAATTTATTGGATCACAGTGTGCTCTATTCTCCATAACCTCAGAAAAAGTTACCATCTCTGCAAAGATTCTTATATTCTTACAGAATGTGACTCTGTGCTTCTACCTCAACAGGACATACAGAGGACCTAAACTTTAAGGTCCTAGATCTGATAAATAGAGTGCCTAATGAACTGTGGAATGAGATCCATGACATTGTACAGGAGACAGGGTTCAAGACCATTCCAATGGAAAATAAATGCAACGAAGCAAAACGGCTTTCTAGGGAAGGCTGACAAATAGCTGTGAAAGGAAGAGAAGTGAAAGCCAAGGAGAAAAGGAAACATATAAGCATCAGAATGCAGAGTTCCAAAGAATAGCGCGAAGAGATAAGAAAGCCTTCTTCAGTGATCAGTTCAAAGAAATAGAGGAAAAGAACGGAATGGGAAAGACGAGATCTCTTCAAGAAAATTAGAGATACCAAGGTAACGTTTCATGCAAAGATGGGCTTGATAAAGGACATAAATGGTATGGACCTAACAGAAGCAGAAGATATTAAGAAGAGATGGCAAGAATACACAGAAGAACTGTACAAAAAGGATCTTCACGACAAGGAAAACCACGATGGTGTGATTACTCATGTAGAGCCAGACATCCTGGAATGTGAAATCAAGTGGGCCTTAGAAAGCATCACTGCCAACAAAGCCAGTGGAGGTGATGGAATTTCAGTAGAGCTATTTCAAATCCTGAAAGATGATGCTGTGACAGTGCTGCACTCATTATGCCAGCCAATTTGGAAAACTCAGCAGTGGCCCCAGGACTGGAAAAGGTCAGTTTTCGTTCCGATTCCAAAGAAAGGTAATGCCAAAGAATGCTCCATCTACCACACAATTGCACTCATCTCACATGCTAGTAAAGTAATACTCAAAATTCTCCAAGCCAGGCTTCACCAATACGTGAACTGTGAACTTCCTGATGTTCAAGCTGGTTTTAGAAAAGGCAGAGGGACCAGAGATCAATTGCCAACATCCACTGGATCATGGGAAAAGCAAGAGAGTTCCAGAAAAACATCTGTTTTTGCTTTATTGCCTATGCCAAAGCCTTTGACTGTGTGGATCACAATCAACTGTGGAAAATTCTGAAAGAGATAGGAATACCAGACCACCTGACCTGCCTCTTGAGAAAGCTGTATGCAGGTCAGGAAGCAATAGTTAGAACTGGACATGGAATGACAGACTGGTTCCAAATAGGAAAAGGAGTATGTCAAGGCTGTATATTATCACCCTGCTTATTTAACTTACATGCAGAGTACATCATGAGAAACGCTGGACTGAAGAACCACAAGCCAGAATCAAGATTGCTGAGAGAAATATCAGTAACCTCAGATATGCAGATTACACCACCATTACGGCAGAAAGTTAAGAGGAATTAAAATGTCTCTTGATGAAAGTGAAAGAGGAGAGCAAAATGTTGGCTTAAAGCTTAACATTTAGAAAACGAAGATCATGGAATCTGGACCCATCACTTCATGGGGAATAGATGGGGAAACAGTGGAAACATTGTCACAGTTTATTTTCTGGGGCTCAGGTTGGGAAGTTCCCTGGAGGAGGAAAGGGCAATCCACTCCACTCCAGTACTCTTGCCTAGAAAATCCCATGGACAGAGGAGCCTGGTGTCCATGGGGTTGCAAAGAGTTGGACACGACAGAGCGACTACACTTTCACAAATCACTGCAGATGGCGATTCGATTCAGTTCAGTTCATTTCAGTCGCTCAGTCCTGTCTGACTCTTTGAGACCCCATGAATCACAGCACGCCAGGCCTCCCTGTTCATCACCATCTCCCGGAGTTCACTCAGACTCACGTCCATTGAGTCCATGATGCCATCCAGCCATCTCATCCTCTGCCGTCCCCTTCTCCTCCTGCCCCCAATCCCTCCCAGCATCAGTCTTTTCTCTTGAGTCAACTGTTCGCATGAGGTGGCCAAAGTACTGGAGCTTCAGCTTTAGCATCATTCCTTCAAAAGAAATCCCAGGGTTGATCTCCTTCAGAATGGACATTCCTAAAGAATCTATTGTAAAGTGTCATTTGCATGGGAAAATAGGTAATTCTCTGAGGTGAATGTAAGTGGAAGCACTTTTAGCAAATCATCAGATCCTGCAAAAGTACACACCTGCATTTGTATACCTCCTGAAAAAACTATACTGCTACCTATTGACAGTATAATTATGTACCTAAACTTTTGAAATATACATATGCATGTATAGGTGTTGCAGTATATATATATGTATGTATGTATCTTTAAAATTATGTGCCTACAGTGATATGTTCAAATAGGCATATATATGTATACTGTGTAAATATTTATCTCTACTCATACACACATACACATATATTTCCATTACATATATATATATATATATATATATATATATATATATATATATATATATATATACTAATGATTGCCCCCATAGCATGCAGAAGTTAGAAGAGGTGCAGGTTCAATCCATGCATTGGAAAGGTTTCCTGGAACTAAGCATTTCAATCCATTCCTATTTTTCCACCTGAGAATCCCATGGACTGAAAATACACAATGGTGCCAGTCTGTGTGATACTGAGTGTCAGACAGGAATGTAATGATTTAACACATGAAATATCAGTTTAACGGTTTCTAGTACACATGTTCCTTTCATCTATTACCAATGACATGCTCAGCAAAAATTCAGTTCACTCAGTCACTTCAATTCAGTCACACATTCGTCTCTGACTCTTTGTGACCCCATAAATTGCAGCACGTCAGGCCTTCCTGTCTATCACCTATTCCTGGAGTTCATTCAGACTCATGTCCATTGAGTTGGTGATGCCATCCAGCCATCTCATCCTCTGTCATCCCCTTTTCCTCCTGCCCCCAATCCCTCCCAGCCTCAGAGATTTATATAATGAGTCAGCTCTTCTGGTGAGGTGGCCAAAGTATTGGAGTTTCAGCTTTAGCATCAATCCTTCCAATGTACACCCATGACTGATCTCCTTTAGGATGGACTGACTGGACCTCCTTGCAGTCCAAGGGACTCTCAGGAGTCTTCTCCAACACCAAGGCTCAAAAGGATCAATTCTGTAGCTCTCAGCTTTCTTCACAATTCAAATTTCACCTCCAAATATGACCACTGAAAAACCATAGTCTTGACTAGATGGAACTTTGTTGGCAAAGTAATGTCTCTTCTTTTTACTGTGCTATATAGGTTGCAATCACCATCTGCAGTGATTTTGGAGCCTAAAAAAGTATGGTCTGACACTATTTCCATTGTTTCCCCATCCATTTCCCAGGAAGTGATGGGACCAGATGCCATGATCTTTGTTTTCAGAATGTGGAGCTTTAAGTCAACATTTTCACACTCCTCTTTCACTTTCATCAAGAGGCCTTATAGTTCCTCTTCATTTTCTGCCATAAGAATGGTACCATATGCATATGTAAGGTTATTGATATTTCCCCTGGTAATCTTGATTCCAGCTTGTTCTTACTCCAGCTCAGTGTTTCTCATGCTGCACTCTGCATACAAGTTAAATAAGCAGGGTGACAGTATACATACTTGGCGTACTCCTTTTCCTATTCGGATCTAATCTGTTGTTCCATATCCAGCACTAACCTTTGCTTTCTGACCTGCATATGTTTTTCTCAAGAGACAGGTCAGTTGGTCTGGTATCCCCATCTCTTTCATAATCTTCCACTGTTTATTGTCATCCACACAGTCAAATGGCTTTGGCACAGTTAATAAAGCAGAAATAAATATTTTTCTGGAACTCTTCTTTTTTCCATCATCCAGCAGACATTGGCAATTTGATCTCTGGTTCCTCTGCCTTTTATAAAACCAGCTTGAACATCCTGAACTTCATGGTTTATGTATTGCTGAAGCCTGGCTCTGATAATTTTGAGCTTTACTAGTGTCTGAGATGAGTGCAATTGTGAAGTAGTTTGAGCACTCTTTGGTGTTGTGTTTCTTTGAGATTGGAATGAAAACTCACTTTTTCCAGTCCTGTGGCCACTGCCGAGTCTCCCATATTTGGTGGCATATTAGCACTTTCACAGCTTCATCTTTCAGGATTTGAAATAGCTCTACTGGAATTCCATCACCTCCACTAGCTTTGTTAGTAGTGATACTTTCCAATGCCTACTTGACTTCACATTCCAGGATGTCTGGCCCTAGGTGACTGTTCACACCATCATGATTATCTGGGTTGTGGAGCTCTTCTTTGTACACTTCTCCTGTGTATCTTTGTCACCTCTTCTTATATCTTCTGCTTTGGTTTGGTCCATACAATTTCTGTCCTTTTTTGAGCCCATCTTTACTTGAAATATTCTCTTGGTATCATTAATTTGCTTGAAGAGCTTTCTGCTCTTTCCCACTCTGCTGTTTTCCTCTATTTCTTTGCATTGATCACTAAGGGAGGCTTTCTTATCTCTCCTTTCCTTTGTTTGGAACTCTGCATTCAGATACTTATCTTTCCTTTTCTGCTTCACTTTTTGCTTCTCTTCTTTTTATAGCTATTTGTAAGGTCTCCTTAGACAGCCATTTTGATTTTTTGCATTTCTTTTCTGTGGGGACTGTCTTGATCCTTGTCTCCTGTACAAGGTCATGGACCTCTGTCCATAGTTGATCAGACACTCTGTCTGTCAAATCTAGTCTCTTAAATCTATTTCTCATTCGACTATATAAATCTATTTCTCATTTGACTATATAATCATAAGGGATTTGATTTAGGTCATATATGAATGGTCTAGTGGTTTTCCCTGCTTTCTTCAATTTAAGTGAATTTGGAGAAACACACACACACACACACACACACACACACACACACACACACACACACACACACACAACATTCATGACCTGAGCCACAGTCAGCTACCATTCATGATTTTGCTGAATGTATAGAGCTTCTCCATCTTTAGGTGGAAAATAAAATCAATCTGATTTCAGTATTGACCATCAAGTCAAGTCCATTTGTAGAGTCTTTTCTTGTGTTGTTGGAAGAGGGTGTTTTTATGATCACTGCATTCTCTTGGCAAAATTCTATTAGCATTTGGCCTGCTTCTTTCCATATTCCTAGGCGAAACTTGCGTGTTACTCTATTACTTCAATCCCTACTTTTGCATTCCAATCCCCTATAATGGAAATGACATATTTTGGGGGGTGTCAGTTCTAAAAGGTCTTGGAGGTCTTCATAGAACTGTTGGACTTAATCTTCTTCAGCGTTACTAGTCATAGGCTTGGATTACTGTGATATTGAATGATTTCCTTGGAAATGGACAGATATCATTCTGTCGTTTTCTAGATTGCATCCGAGTACTGCATTTTGGACTCTTTTGTTGACCATGATGGCTATTCCATTTCTTCTAAGGGATTCTTACCCATAGTACTAGGTATAATGGTCATCTGAGTTAAATTCACCCATTCTAGTCCATTTTAGTTCGCTGATTCCTAGGACATTGAGGTTCAGTTTTGCTATCTCCTGTTTGAACATTTCCAATTTGGCTTGATTCATGGACCTACATTCCAGATTCCTATGTAATTGCTTTTTACAGCATTGAACCTTGCTTCTATTACCAGTCACATCCCCAACTGGGAATCGTTTTTGCTTTGACTTCATCCCTTCTTTCTTTCTGGTGTTATTTCTCCATTGATCTCCAGTAGCATATTGGGAACCTATGAACACGGGGAGTTCCCCTTTCAGTATCCAATCATTCTGCCTTTTCATACTGTTCATGGGGTTCTCAAGGCAAGAATACTGAAGTGTTTTGCCATTCCCTTTTAAGTGGACCACATGGCCTCCATCATGAGCACACATCCTGGGTAACCCCACATGGCATGGCTTAGTTGCACTGAATTAGACAAGGCTGTGTTGCATGTGATCACATTGGCTAGTTGTCCATGATTTTGGCTTCAGTGTGTCTGCCCTCTGATGCCCTCATGCAATACCTAGCATGTTACTTGGGTTTCTTTTACCTTGAACATGGGGTATCTCTTCATTGGTGCCCCAGCAAAATGCACCCACTGCTCCTTACCTTGGAATATGAATATCTTCTCACAGCCGCCCCTCCTGACCTTGACCATGTAGTAATTCCTCTTGGCCCTCCTGTGCCCATGTAGCCACCGCTATTTGCACTTAGTTCTTTCTCTGTCTCAGGCATTCTACTATTGTTTCCTTCCAGGGTGTTGTTAATCTCCATTAATGCATTGATTATTACTGCTTGACCCTTTTTTATTTCTTTTAGATCCATGGTAAACATGTTTATTTCTTCTTTACACAGGCCTCCAGTGTATTTACTGGCAACATTACTTAGCTTTCAAGATTTTGGTCATCTTTACTGTCATTATTCTCAATTCTTTTTCAGGAAAACTTCCTATCTTGTCTTCTTTTGTTTATTTTTGTGGGTTTTTGTCAGTTACCTTCACCAGCTGCATATTTCTCTCCCATTTCATTCTGTCTCAATTGCTGTGGTTTGGGTCACCTTTCTGCAGGCTGGAGGGTTATGGCTCCACTTAGTTGTAGAAACTGTCCTTTGTGGGTGCGATGGGACCAGTGACTTGTCAAGGTATACTGCTTTGTGGAATTTGTGTCTGTGCAGTGGCAGGTGGATCTGTATCTCTGCTCTCTGAAGTGCAATGAATTGTCCATAGATGGTGCTTTAGGGTATTTGTGGGTTTGCTATGGCTTCCTGCACCCCCTTTAATAATATTCACAGTTGTGTTTCTGTTTTGCTGGAGAATAGCTGTGGTTTCTTTTGTACTGAATGCTGGCTCGAGTGTTGAGATGGCTTTCCATGTAGACATGGAAACTCTGGGTTGTGTGTGTGCCCTTTAATGTTCAGTGGTAAGGATTTCAACATTGATCTAAAGTTCTGGAATTGATGTCGTGACCTCTGGGTTTCTGTCCCCATGTTGTGGTAGCATCAAAAAACAACATCCACACAACACAGGAGGTAAAACCCGAAGTTAATGGTGACAACACTCTCCTCATCCTAAAAGAATCAAAGCGATTCAGAGTTCCAGAGAGCAGAGAAAAAGGAGGAGGGAGAAAGAGGTGCCTAGGAGGAGATAGGAGAGAGTTAAAAGGGGAGACAGCAGTCAATTCAGGAAACAAAACCATAAGTGAATTCAGATCATAAAGATTTTGTTCCCAAGGTTACAACATTTATAGCAATTTTTCAAAAGCAAAAGTTAAGAACCAAGAATAAAATTTAGAATCATTAAATAGTGTGAAAAAGGAAAGCAGGCCAAATTCAGTCCTATATATCTATGACATGTTTAAAAAATAGGTGTATTTTTGAAAGGTAATAATAGCTAATAGAAATAACAGTTTAGGTTATAACAAAGGACTAACATTGCTAAACTTTTAAGAAATACATATCTGAGCCAGTTGTAACAGAGTATCTAAAGACTGATTTGGTCCATACACCTGTTTTTAATAGTCTGTGGCAAATATTTGGAGCTGACTGAAATAGAAATCTATCCTTTAAAATCACTTTTCCCTGTTCCTTATAGAACTGATTTAATTGTAAAACAGTATTATACTTAGGAGACCTTCCAACTGGCCACCTTTCATCGTCCTCCAATAGACACCATAGCCCCACAGTATCACACAGGAAGATTGGTGTTTCTTCTTTAAGCCCTGGGGATCAAATCTATCCCATTTTTTTCAGGATAGAGTTCAAAGAAGTGAGTCTGGAATTGTTAGCTTCCAACTGTAAGAGAGAGAAAAAGCAACCCGCGCCATCTTGCTACCAGAGGCATCTTCCCTGCTCGAGATGGGGCTGTGGACAGATTTTAGACCAAAGCTTTTCTTTCCTCGTCGGATTTCATCTGTCTTTACCAATGCAGGCACTGTACACGTCCCTCCCGTTTCTACCACCGAGACTGGGTGGGAATGTACCAGGTGTAGACCTGATGGCATCCCTAACTGACATCCAGCTCTCCACCATTAAAATCATGCTTGCCTCTGATGTCACCCGGGGTGGAATCAGAGAAACCTCCCAGAATGCAGCACAAGCTAAGATCACTGGGGGAAACATTCATCACCTGAGTGCCTGAGCACAACCCTGAGTATGTTCCTGACCATGATAAGACTGATATGAACATAAAACTGAGATATACCTTCCAAGCATAACCACACCAATAAAAGAGTCACCTCTGGTCCACTAAGAGCCAACATTACCAAAGGGAGGGGGATTGCAGTAGCAATCTGAGTAAACTGTCACCTCAGAGATGCTCTTGGAACTAGACCTCCATCTAGCTTTTGATCTTTCGATCCCTAGTGAGGCTAGGCACTTTCTGGAATACTGATTCAAGTTTTGAATCTAAGTCACAGTACACAGTAACAGTGTAGATCACAAGTCCCTTGAAAGTCAATGATCAGATAGATTAGGTCAGTATTTTGTATTCCCAAGGAGTTATGAAATGGTTAAGGTGACAGAAAACTTTGATTGAAAAAGGAGAGCTGTCCACACACTATGCCCATTTCTGGTAGGTTCCTGAAGGAGACATTGGGTGCCTCTTGGCATTGGCATGTCGGTATAAACCCTTAACAGATTTCTGCCATAAGTTGTATGAGATCACTGTGGAACTGCACAGCAGGGCTCCTCACTTGCTTCTCTCAGAGCATCTCATTCATTCACACAAGCACACCATATAATTAGTAAAGTAGAGCAGAAACAATATTTACTAGGAGAACAAAGAACTAGAGCTCCAAGCATCCTTACCTTGCCCAGAAGGAACAGGACGAGCCTCCAAGGTGACAGGTTGTTGCTGAATGAAAAGACGCTGGGATTCTTTGCTTCTGGAAGAGAATAATTTAATCTGGGGTCAGAGACAAGGGCTGATCTCTCAGAGCTTTTTGTAATAAACTTTTATTAAATTATAAAGGAGATAGAGACAGCTTCTGATGCAGGCATCAGAAGGGGGCAGAAAAAGGACCCCCCTGCTAGTTTTCAGCTGGTAGTTATATATCCACTAGCAGTCTGTTAATGCAATAAAGGAATGTCTTAAAACTCAGAATGGCACCAGGCCCCTCACCCATAAGATGCATTTTTGGGTAATCTTGGTAACACAAGATTCATCCCAGCCCATAAAATGATTAATTTGAATCTTGTAGAAGAACAGAATACCATACAAATAGTGGCATTTACATAGATTAGAGAAACAATATCTGAGTATAACATACTGGTTTGCCAGGTAGGTTCCGAGATAAAAGGCAGAACCAACTTGTGGACATAGTTTTGGGTAAATGCATAGTATATTCAGTTCAGTTCAGTTCAGTCACTCAGTCATGTCTGACTCTTTGTGACCCCGTAAGTCACAGCACACCAGGCCTCCCTGTCCATCACCAACTCCCGGAGTTCACTCAGACTTACGTCCATCGAGTCAGTGATGCCATCCTGCCTCCTCATCCTCTGTCATCCCCTTCTCCTCCTGCCCCCAATCCCTCCTAGTATCAGAGCCTTTTCCAATGAGTCAACTCTTCTTATGAGGTGGCCAAAGTACTGGAGTTTCAGCTTTCGCATCATTCCTTCCAAATAAATCACAGGGCTGATCTCCTTCAAGATGGACTGATTGGATCTCCTTAAAGTCTCAAGAGTCTTCTGCAACACCACAGCTCAAAACCATAGATTCTTTGGCACTCAGCCTTCTTCACAGTCCAAATCTAACATCCATACATGGCCACAGGAAAAACCAGAGCCTTGAATAGATGGACCTTGGATGGCAAAATAATGTCTCTACTTTTGAATATACTATCTAGGTTGGTCATAAATTTTCTTCCAAGGAGTAAGCATCTTTTAATTTCATGGCTGCAGTCACCATCTGCTCTGATTTTGGAGCCCAAAAAATAAAGTCTGACACTGTTTCCACAGTTTCCCCATCTATTTCCCATGAAATGATGGGACCGGATGCCATGATCTTCATTTTCTGAATGTTGAGCTTTAAGCCAACTTTTTCACTCTCCTCTTTCACTTTCATCAAGAAGCTCTTTAGTTCCTCTTCACTTTCTGCCATAAGGGGGTGTCATCTGCATATCTGAGATAATTGATATTTCTCTAGGCAATCTTGATTCCAGTTTGTGTTTCTTCCAGTCCAGCATAGTACATTAGTGTAGGTTAAGACAAACATTTCCATTAGAAAAATACATTGGTTATCTCAAGGTTTAAGAATAGTTAACTTCAGGTGAAACCATGTGTCTTCATGGCAACACAATATTTAAGAGAAACCACCTTTAATTTTGTATAGAGAAGGAAAACATATATCTAGTTTGTTTCCTCCTGCAACTTAAAAGAGATAAAAAATGTCTCACACTTGCAGGCTATTTCCTCCATTTTGAGACCCGTAGCTTTCCAGCCTGTTACCCTCTCAAGTGCTGACACCCGAGAAGATCAGGCTGAAACTTATGCTCAGAGAACTAAGATACCATAGAAAAAGATTGAGGAGATTTATAAAGTAACATAGATAAATGGGGAAAAAAATCAAAGTTACCGCAAGCAATAAACACTACAGAGAAGACAACAGATTCATAAACAGAACCAATCAAGTAAATCACAAGGCAAAAAACACTAGAGCAGAGTGTCAGATCAAGAATAAAGAAAGCAAATCTGACAAGAAGATCAGATAGAGCCCCCATAGAAAAACAGAAAATCACAGTTAATATAGAAATGCATACCCATTTAAAAAAATAAAGAGATGCAACAGCAACAAAAGGCACAGAAAATAGGAAACCAAAGTAGAAGTAGCTATACAAAAAATAAAAAAAAAATAGAATTGAAATAATCTTAAAAGACCAGTCAATGTGTAGTAACAAAGAAGCCTACAACTGAGAAAATAGTCCACCAACAACAACAATTCAATGAATCAAAAGAATAACACATATTTCTTAGTGTGTCATCCGTCAGTGTCCTAGTCCACAAAAGGAGCTAGAGGAGAATTACAACTCTTTGGGAAGTTCACCAAAGATGGAGAAAACTGGACTCTCGATCTCTGTAAGGACAGCATAGACTCAAAACTGCTATAATTCCCATGCGTTCTTACAGCTTTCTGAGCCAGGACATCTTCTTCCATTTGGCCTTTTTTCATCTTTTGATGTATTCCATTGATACAGGGTTTCTGTCATAAATTGTATGTATTTAATCTGCAGCATGAACGACTGGTTGAAAGATTTCAATCCTCCTTCTTAGTGGCTCTCTCTCTAGGTATCAAGTGTAATTTTCATCCGTTGTCATAAGTGGTCACCAAAGGAGTCTGCCCTGAGACACTTGTGGAAAACTGGTGTATGCCTTGATGAGCACAGGTGGTGGTACAGCTGCTTTTAATGCTGGAATCTTGATGGTGCCAACTATGCATAGGAGCCAGCAGCCATGGGCAGAAGAGATTTGGCCTTAAAGGGATCTTTTTCTAGTTTGTGTTTGCAGGAGCATGAGTGGTACTTCTGGCAGGTCTTTCTCTATTGCCTTGCAGTAGGTGTTAACAGACAGGAAGAGGAGTGGCTATTTGACAATGCAGTAAGGTCCTACCTCTTTGGCAGTTTGGGAATTCTCAAAAGGCATTCCCTGCTGCACAACTACTCATACGTGCTCCATCAGGCCATCTTCACAGAGTCAACAGCAGTCCTCTCCCAGGATGGCTATCTAAATCCCGCTTTCCAGCTTCCAGACCCCATGAACACTGGTTGAGCTTAATTGCAGTTTGCTCCATATAGAGCCACGATACACATTGTCTGTTTAACTCTTGCTCTATACAAGTTATATTTCATCAGCTCTTTTACCTTGCTTCCTTGCAGTCCAAAGTAATTTACCCTTTAGTGAAGGGGTTTGCCTCATTCTGGAAATCTCTTCCCTGCTTCACCATATCCCACCCCAAGGCACAGGTTTTGTCTTGCTTCCTCTTATCCTCCTTCTCCTATCTTAATTCCTTTCTACCCAGGTAGGTCTGAAATCCACACCGGACGCTCTGGTGACCAGGGTCTTCTGCTATTATTTTTCTGATGCTCTGGGAAAACTATTGACCTATAGAAGTATTATTTGTGATCCATACATTGAGAGAAGTGCATTTCATATCCTTTTACATTTCTGCCTTCTTTGAAAGTCTGTTTTTCCTGCATGGCTCTATTATTCTTTTTTTCCTTGACAGCAAAGCATGAAACATTAGTGGACATGAATTAATCTGTTGCATGGGACGTTGCTTATTTACACATGTAAGTGGTACTACTTTGACTTCCAAAATGCAATCAAGCATATTTGTTGTTGTTGTTTTGTTTTTTCCCTTGTAAATTTATCTAATGAGTAAAAATTATCATCAACATGGAGAAATGCAGAACTTTCCACATAAAATATAATAGCATGCTCTTCCTGCTGCTGCTAAGTAGCTTCAGTCGTCTCCAACTCTGTGATACCCCACAGACGGCCTCCTACCAGGCTCCTTTGTCCCTGGGATTCTCCAGGCAAGAGCACTGGAGTGGATTGCCATTTCCTTCTCCAATACATGAAAGTGAAAAGTGAAATTGAAGTCTCTCAGTTGTGTCCAACTGCTAGCGACCCCATGGACTGCAGCCCACCAGGCCCCTCCATACATGGGATTTTCCAGGTAAGAGTACTGGCGTGGGGTGCCATTGCCTTCTCCGATATAAGAGCATAGTTAGGCTCAAAAAGTCAGCACATGAATATATCTAGCTATTTTTTGAACGTTCCTGACATTTTCCCAGAGTACAGATATCTGATTTTGAATCTCAAAGTTTAACTCCATTCAGTGGGTGTCAAAGGTAAGAGACTGCCATGAGCATAATTTAATTTCTGTAGAATAAGGTGGCAAATTCACAGGATTACCAGTTGGTACTTGACTACTTGATAGAGAAAATGACAACAACAACAATGACCAAACACAGCAAAAACAACATGGAATGTGTAGTTAGTGATTCAGTCATAAGAGTTACACATGAATTGATATTTAGATCATAGAAAAAGAAAGGGGTAACCATACAATCATCTACATCTACTTAATTGTCTTTGCTAATGACTTGGAAACTGAATCACACCCAAACCATAAAAAAGAAAAGTAATTTTGGAAAATTCTTGGAGATAAGAATGCCAGAATTCCTTACCTGTCTCCTAGGAAATGTATACGCTATTAAATTTGCAACAGTTGGTACTGAACATGGGACAGTGAACTGATTCAAAATTGGGAAAGGAATAAATCAAAGCTATCTATTGTTTCCCTGCTTATTTGACTTCTGTGCAGAGAACATCATAAAAAAACATAACATCCTAGATGATGTTCAAGCTAGAAAGAAAAGTTATGTGGGAGATATAAATAAACTTAGTTATCCTGGTGACAACACCCAAATAACAGAAGAACAATAGGAATTAAGGAGCCTCTTGATGAAGCTGGCCCTACATAAAAGATGGAATTCTCAGTTGCACATATGAAAATCTAGATGCATATTTCAGAATGTGAAATATAAAATTCTCTATTATTCACATATAAAAATCTGGAGAGAATTTTTCCAATTTGAAATATGGAATTCTCTGTACATCCAACATGAAAGTACAGATACAACATTTTCTGCATAAAACTTGGAATTTTTCACATAAGAGTTTTGAAAATCTGGAGGCAGATACTTTTACAGGAAAAATGAAAATGTATATTTCACATATCAAAATATGGTCACAAGTTTTCTCACATGAAATATGGAATATTTCATATTTCTCATTTGAAAATCTTTGTGCTGTTTTTCCTTCAGGAAATATGGAATATTGCCTATTTAACATTTGAAACAAGTGCATTCATTTTCCTACAAGAAATATAGAATTTGCCCACAGATTTTTCATGGTTGAGCTCTGAAATTCTCTATATTACCAACAAGAAAGCGTGAATGAAGGTCTTTTGATATGAGATGGAATTTTGTGTATTTCACTTTTTAAAAATCTTGGGATAAATATTCTCATATGGAATCTCAATTATTCACATATGAAACATTCTACAGATGTGTACACATGAAACCTATATGCAGGTCAGGAAGCAACAGTTAGAACTGGACATAGAAAAACAGACTGGTTCCAAATAGGAAAATGAGTACGTCAAGGCTGTATATTGTCACCCTGCTTATTTAACTTGTATGCAGAGTACATCATGAGAAAAACTGGGCTGGAAGAAGCACAAGCTGAAATCAAGATTGCTGGGAGATATATCAATAACCTCAGATATGCAGATGACACCACCCTTATGGCAGAAAGTGAAGAGGAAATAAAAAGACTCTTAATGAAAGTGAAAGAGGAGTGAAAAGTTGGCTTAAAGCTCAACATTCAGAAAGCGAAGATCATGGCATCTGGCCCCATCCCTTCATGGGAAATAGATGGAGAAACAGTGAAAACAGTGTCAGACTTTATTTTGGGGGGGCTCAAAAATCACTGTTGATGGTGACTGCAGCCATGAAATTAAGACGCTCACTCCTTGGAAGAAAAGCTATGATCAACCTAGATAGCATATTCAAAAGCAGAGATATTACTTTGTCAACAAAGGTCCATCTAGTCATCTAGTCAAGGCTATAGTTTTTCCAGTAGTCATGTATGGATGTGAGAGTTGTACTGTGAAGAAGGCTGAGCACCGAAGTATTGATACTTTTGAACTCTGGTGGAGAAGACTCTTGAGAGTCCCTTGGACTGCAAGGAGATCCAACCAGTCCATTCTAAAGGAGATCACGCCTGGTTTTTCTTTGGAAGGATTGATGCTAAAGCTGAAACTCCAGTATTTTGGCCACCTCATAAGAAGAGTTGACTCACTGGAGAAGACTCTGATCTTGAGAGGGATTGAAGGCAGGAAGAAAAGGGGACAACAGAGGATGAGATGTCTGGATGGCATCACCAACTCAATGGAAGTAAGTTTGAATTCCAGGAGATGGTGATAGACAGAGAGGGCAGGAATCATGGGGTTGTAAACAGTCAGACACGACGGAGGAACTGAACTGAAATGAACTGAACAGAAATGAACTGAACTGAACTATACACATGAAACAGAGAATTTTAAATGAATCAGAAATTGATATTGAGCTAAAACGTCAAACATGTCTAGGTATATTTTGTTTTTCCTGAATAACATATAGAGTTCTCTGTGTTTCTTTGAAGAAAGTCAGGGTTAAGATTTTCCCACATGAAATGGGAATTAGTATATTTCACACATGCAAAGTCAAAACTCTTATGATTATACAGTGGAAGTGATAGATTCAGGGGATTCTATCTGATGAACAGAGTGCCTGAAGATTTATTGGTGAAGGTTTGTGACATTGTACAGGAATCTCTTATCAAGACCATTTCCATGAAGGGGAACAAAAAGAAAGAAAAAAAAAGCAAAATGGCAAAGTGACCAGGCCTTACAAAGAGTTGAGCAGAGCAAAGAAACTAAACAAAAAAGGGAAAATAAAAATTATACACATTTGAATGCAGAGTCCCAAAGGATAGCAGGGAGAGATAAAACCTTTCTCAGTTATCAATGCAAACAAATAGAGGAAGTAAATAGAATGGGAAAGCCTTGCTGCGATTCATGGGGTCGCAAAGAGTTGGACACGACTGAGTGACTGAAATGAACTGAACTGAAGGATCTCAAGAGAATCAGAGATACCAAGGGAAAAGTTCACACTAAGAGACACACAATAACGTACAGAAATGGTACGGATGTAACAGAGCAGAAGGTTTTAAGAACATGTGGGAAGAGTACACAGATGAACTATGCAAAAAAGATCTTCATGACCCAGTTAACCATGACGGTGTGATCACTCACCTAGAGCCAGACGTCCTGGAATGCAAAGTCAAGTGGGACTTTAGAAGCATAACTGCAAACAAATCTCTTGGAGGTGATGGAATTCAGTTGAGCTCTTTCAAATTCTAAAAGATGATTCTGTGAATGTGCTGCCCTGCATAGGCCAGCAAATTTGGAAGACTCACCTGTCATCAGAGGACTGGGAAAATGTCAGTTTTCATTTCAACTGCAATAAAAGGCAATCCAAAGAATGTGCACACTGCCGCTTAACTGCACTCATCTCACACATTCTCAAAGTACTGCTCAAAATTCCCAAAGCCAGGCTTCAACAGAATGTGAATCATGAGCTTCCAGATGTTCAAGCTGGATTTAGAAAGGACAGAAGAATCGGAGATCAAATTGCCAACACCCGTTGGGTCATGAAAAGAGCAGGAGAACTCCAGGAAAGCGTGTACTCTTATTTGACTATGCCAAAGACTTTTTTTGTTTAAAATGTTTGGTTATACTTTTTAAAAATTATTTATTATTAATATTATTATTTTTAGTTTTACTTTAAAATGTTGTATTGTATTAGCCATACATTGACATGAATCCACCATGGTGTACATGAGTTCCCAATCCTGAACCCTCCTCCCACCTCCCTCCCCAACTCATCTCTCTGGATCATCCTAGTGCACCATCCCCAAGCATCCTGTATCCTGTATGTTTTTGTAGATCACAAAAACACGTTTAAAATTCTTCAAAACATGGGACTACTCCAGTAGTACTCTAGTATTTTACATGCCTCCTGAGAAATTTATATTCAGGTCAAGAAGCAACTGTCAGAAAATGAAATGGAACAACAGACTGATTCCGACTTGGGAAAGGAGTATTTCAAGGCTTTACTGTCAAGCTCTTTATTGAACTTACATGAAGAGTTCATCATACAAAATACCACACTGGATGGAACAGGGTTTGGAATCAAGGTTGCTTGGAGAAACATGAATAACATCAGATATGCAGATGACACGATTCCTGTAGCAGAACATGGAAAGGACTACAGATCCTCTTGAGGCAAATAAAAGATGACAGTGATTAAGGTTACTGAAAACTCGACATTCAAAATGAGAGTCATAGCACCGGTCCCATCACTTCATGACATAAAGATGGGGAAACAATGGAAACAATCAGAAACCTTATTGGGAGGAGGGCTCCAAAATCTCTGAACATGGTAACTCTGTTCAAGAAATTAAAATATGCTTTCTCCTTAGAGGAAATATGCTAAATATAATAAATATACTGTATTTATTATATAAATTATATATATAATATATAATTATAACTATATATATATATACATTGCATATTATAAAACAGGCAAAAGTCAGACTAATCAAAGCTATGTACAGAGATGAAAACTGGACCTAAAGAATCTTGACCTCCAAAGAATTGATGCTATTGATATGTGGTGCTGGAGAAAACTCTTGAGAGTCCCTTGGACTACAGGAGACGAAAGGGGTCAATTCTAAAGGAGGAAATCAGTTCAGAATAATGATTGGAAAGGCTGATGCTGAAACTGGATCTTGGATATTTTGGCCACCTGCAGTGATGGACCGACTCATTGGGAAAGAATCTGATGCAGAGAAACATTGAAGGCTGGAGGAGAGGGCAAAGACAAAAGATGAAATGCTTGGCAGCATCACTGACTCCGTGGTTTTGTGTTTGAGCAGGCTCTATGAGTTGGTGATGGACAGGAAAGTCTGGCATGCTGAAATCCATGGGGTCGGAAAGAAAGAGTCGGACAGGACTAAGTGACTAAACAGCACTCATTGTACTTACTTAGGTTCTCAGCAAAACGAAAGTGGTAAGGAACTCTTACCCATGAATTGATAATCCTCACAGATTCAGCCAGAATGGCCATTCTTTCTATTATATGTGTAAATATCCCCTAGGTAATACTGGAATGGGCATAATTTACAGATAGTTGTAGAAGAAAGTATGCATATCAGGAAGTCAGTAAGACCTTGTCAAAATCATACAGTACACCCCTTTAATCCTTCGCATGGATTTCCTTCTGAATCCTGATTATGGGACCTCACCAATCCTGAGGAATGGTCATTGCAAAGGACAGTGATCAAGACATTGCTGCCTATTGCTTTAGTGATGACACAACGCAACGGCATCATGGTAATCATGGTTCCATTAACCTCCCCTCACCATGACAGTAGGCTGTAGTAGCCATTTGGGAGGTTAGAGGATCGCAAGGTCTTCCACAAATGGTTCGAGCCACCTGGGCCTTACCCACAGACAGTTTGCCAGGTGTGATGAGGTCACCTTTTCCATGGCAAAAGATATCATCTATGGCCACCAGTCTTATTGCCTGTCCTCTGGATTTGTGAGAACCCCGAAAGACCACGATGCTAGCTTGCAAAGTATACATCTGCTTAAAAACAAAACAAAACAACAACAACAAAAAGGATAAAATCCAGTCCAAACTGATGAGCCTAAGGATAGTTACACTGTCCTCAACTCTATGAAGGGACATGAGGGCAACAAAAGCACAGGTCCAGGCAAATTCATTTTTAACACCAGCAACCTTTCAAAGGACATGTCCCAGTAATTGATAGAGGGTAGATTGTAAGTCTTCTACCAACTTGAGAAACTGTGCCAACAAGACCTCTGAATCTCCTGTCTTAGCCAAGCCTAAAAGACAAAATATGTGCACATCAGGCCCAAGGCATATTCAACTGGAAATATTTGCAGGTAACAGTATGAGGTATAGGACGCTGTAGAGAAGGCGTACACCGAAATGAAATCACTTTAAAAAAAAAAAAAAGTCTTTTGTGTCAGTTTCAGACCGAAAATGTGCATCTCCCAGATGACCAAGTTAATAGAATTCAAGTCACTAATAACACTTAACGTAGCCACATGTCAGTGCAGATTCCTGCTAGGTAACTTCAGAAGCTTCTATGCAGGCCTGTCTTCGGCCTCTGCTTTCCATTCCTTATTTGTGTTCATTCAATCAGCAGACAGTATGAAATATAGGCAATGGGTAGGCACCCGAGGAAGATGATGAAGACTGTAAGAACAAAGAATCTTTCCAGCATGAGAGACAGACAACACCACAGGTTGGTGATAAGATGGAGCAGATTGGAAAGGAGAATGATGAGCCGATTTCAGACCTAGCATCTGGCCATTTATGATGATGGCAGCTGCTCCAGACCTAGCTGCAGGTCTTAGGGAGATATTTCCCAATGTAATAAATTAGTATGTTTTCTGTTCTCAATGAGCATTTACAACTTAAATCCTCAGCCTGTGATACTATACCAAGTACATAGTCATAGCTTAGAAATTCAGGAGATATTAATTTAGGGAGGGTGTGTGAGACTTGTAGGAGATGTGTTCTATCAGACATGTTCTAACACTTAGCATGATTGATAGGGCTCGAGCCAGGAATCACTTATATGCATGCAGACTGTTCTCTTAGGCATATTTCAATTCTGAGATCATATAACCTCATATCTGGGATTTCACTTTCTTGGTGAGTACTTCACAACTTATAAAAAAATAAAGATAGCACTAGCTAAAAGACGCATCTATGTATTAGGACTTTTCTATCAATTTCCCACATAGAGCAACTGGGCTAGGTAACTTCCTGCCACTACTATATATGTCCTACTCTATAGTATCTCCTCCTGCCATACCCGAGGCACTACAGTAAGTGTAAAGGCAGATAGCATACAAAAGCACATTTGCAGCTCATGATTCTTTGCTAATTTTCTTTCCAGTTGATGTATCCATAGGTGTGAGTGGGGTATTAAAGTCCCCCATTATAATTGTGGTACTGTTAATTTCCCTTTTCCTACTTTCTTGCATGTGCCTTGCAATTTGAGGTGCTCCTAAATGACACAATGGACTAGTTACCCCTAATTGTTATATATAGACATTACACTCATTAGTAATGGAATCACCTTTTCTCCAGTGCACAAGGAACATTCTCCAGAATAGATCAAATCCTGTCCCATAAACCTACAGTGGTAAATTCAAAAAAAAAAAAAAAAAAAGAGAGAAGAAGAAGAAAGAAAGATTTTCAAGCATCTTTTCCAATCAAAATGAAGTAAGATTAGGTGTCAACTGCAGAGGAATAAAAAAAAACAAAAACAAAAATCCAACGTATGGAGGCTAAAGCACACACATCTGTATAACCAACAGATCACAAAAGAAATCAAAATGGAAATAAAATTTAAACACAAACACATGAAAATGAAAACACGACAACCCAAAGCTTTGGACTAAGTAACAAGCAGTATTAAGAAGGAGATGTACACCATGTAAGCCTGGCTCAAGGAAGAAAAGGAACATCAAAGAAACAGCCTATCTTTACCTCTAAACCAAACACACACAAAAAATATCCCCAAAGTTAGGAGAATAAAAATAATAATAAAAATCAGTGCAGAAATAAGTGAAAAAGAAACAAATGTGGCTATTTAAAAATTCAATAAAAGGAAAATTGGATTCTTAAAATCATAAATCAAAGACAAAAGGTTAGCCAGAGTGATCAAGGGAAAAAATAAAAGGAGGGGATGGAGAAGAAACCAAATAATAAAATTAGAGATGAAAATGGAGAAATCACCAAAAACAACAAAGAAACAAAAAAAGGTCATAAGAGGTTACTGTGAGCAACTATAGGTCACTAAACCTAGACAGCATATTCAAAAGCAGAGACATTACTGTGCTGGCTAAGGTCCGTCTTGTCAAGGCTATGGTTTTTCCTGTGATCATGAATGGATTTGAGAGTTGGACTGTGAAGAAGTCTGAGCATCGAAGAATTGATGCTTTTGCATTGTGGTGTTGGAGAAGACTCTTGAGATTCCCTTGGATTGCAAGGAGATCCAACCAGTCCATTCTGAAGGAGATCAGCCCTGGGATTTCTTTGGAAGAAATTATGTCAAAGCTGAAACTCAGGTACTTTGGCCACCTCATGTGAAGAGTTGATTCATTGGAAAAGTTTCTGATGCTGGGAGGGATTGGGGGGCAGGAGGAGAAGGGGATGACAGAGGATGAGATGGCTGGATGGCATAACTGACTCAATGGACATAAGTCTGAGTGAAATCCAGGAGTTGGTGATGGACAGGGAGGCCTGGCGTGCTGCAATTCATGGTTTTGCAAAGGGTGAGATACAACTGAGTGACTGAACTGAACTGAAGATAAACATTAACTCATGTACTTCTGAAACTCTTCCAAAATATTACAGTGGTAGGAAACCTGCAAACTCACCCTATGAGTAAAACATCACCCTGAAAGCAAAGCCAAAGATAACACAGAAAGGGAGAATTATAGACAATAGATCTATAGATCACATAGATGAACATAGATGCAAACATCCTCAACAAAATACTCCCAAGAAAACTTCACAAACACATTAAAATTATTGAACAGCATTGTTAAGTGAGGATTGCGACAGATATGCATTCTCCAGCAGCTGCATATCAATCCATCAGATACACAATAACAAATTTAAGGATTAAAACCATATGATCACTTCAATGAATGCCAAAACACACTTTGATAACATTCAACAAGCATGTGTGATTGAAAAAAAAAAAAAAAAAGAATAAAATCTCTCCAGAAACTATGGCAAAGAGTACCTCAACAGAGTAAATGCATACAAATCAAAACAATGATGTATCATTTCACACCATTCTAAATGGTGATCATAATAAAAATTGACAACAGGGGCCTTCCTTAATGGTTCAGTGGTAAGACACCATGATGTTAAATCAGAGGTCCCATGTTTCATCCCTGGTCAGAGAACTAGATTCCACATGAAGCAGTTAAGGCCTGGTTCAGTTTGATTCAGTTCGGTTCAGTTCAGTTCAGTTCAGTCACTCATTCATGTGCAACTCCTTGTGACCCCATGAATCACAGCATGCCAGGCCTCCCTGTTCATCACCAACACCTGGAGTTCACTCGGACGTGCGTCCATCGAGTCAGCCATGCCATCCAGCCATCTTATCCTCCGTCGTCACCTTCTGCTCCTGCCCCGAATCCCTCCCAGCATCAAAGTATTTTCCAATGAGTCAGTTCTTCGCATGAGGTGGCCAAAGTACAAGAGTTTCAGATTCAGTATCATTCCCTCCACAGAAATCCTAGGGTTGATCTTCAGAATGTACTAGTTGGATCTCCTGGCAGTCCGAGGGACTCAATTCTTTGGCACTCTGCCTTAGTCACAGTCCAACTCTCACATCCATACATGACCACTGGAAAAACCATAGCCTTGAGTAGACGGAACTTTCTTGGCAAAGTAATGTCTCTGCTTTTGAATATGCTCATATATTTTCTTTCAAGAAGTAAGCGTCTTGTAATTTCATGGCTGCAGTCACCATCTTCAGTGATTTTGAAGCACTGAAAAATAAAGTCTGACACTGCTTCCCCATCTATTTCCCATGAAGTGATGGGACCAGATGCCATGATTTTTGTTTTCTACCAATAAAGAAGTAAATGTGGTTGTGTGTGTAAATGCCATGATCTTAGCTTCCTGAATGTTGAACTTTAAGCCAACTTTTCAACTCCTCTCTTTCACTTTAACCAAGAGGATCTTTAGTTCTTCATTTTATGCTGAAAGTGTGGTGTCATCTGTATATCTGAGGTTATTGATAATTCTCCTGGTGTATCTTGATTCCAGGTTTTGTTTCTTCCATCCCAGCATTTCTCATGATGTCCTCTGCATATAAGCTAAATAATAAAGTTGGCAATATAGAGCCTTAACGTCATCCTTTTCCTATTTGGAATCAGTCTGTTGTTCCATGTCCAGTTCTAAATGTTGCTTCCTTACCTGCATATAGGTTTCACACAGGGAGGGTCAAGTGGTCTGGTATTCCCAACATTTCCAGAATTTTCCAGACTTTATTGTGATCCACACACTCAAAGGCTTTCGCATAGTCAATAAAGCAGATATAGATGATTTTTTCGAACTCTCTTTCTTTTACAATGATGCAGCAGATGTTGGCAATTTGATCTCTTGTTCCTCTGCCTTTTCGAAAACCAGCTTAAATATCTGGAATTTCATGATTCCTGTATTGCTGAAGCCTGGCTTGGAGAATATTGAGCAATATTTTACTGGTGTTTGAGATGAGTATATTGAAATGTAATTCTAGTTTTATAATTCCTGCTTTGTATAAAGCATTAAAAAAAATTAAGGTGAAAGTATAGAATGTTTCCAAATCCTACTTAGTTTTTGAGTACTGGTAAATAGGAAATACTTGAACGTTTATTTTCTTGGTTTTTGTATTTGCATCACTCTCTGCTTTCCTTTTATAAGTGCCTACTAATTTACAAATGTTTTTCAAGATTTTGAGGAAAGAAAAAAAAAAAGAGAGAGAGAGAGAGATCTATAACGCTTGCCCAACATGCTTGCACAGCACAAAAACTTGATGCCAAGCTTAGATCTCAGGATTATTTCCAACTCCATGATAAATTTCAACAGAAAATAGCCACAATTGTTTTAACTCTGTCCTCTAAGACTTAGGGATATGTGAAAGTAAATCAAACTTAAAACTGAGATTTTATGCTACGTTTATAGGCAATCTCTCATTCCATAACTGTATTCATTTTCTCATTTTAAGCTGTACCTACTTAAGAATGAAAAGTATGAAAAAAATGGGAGAACGGTAGGGGGTTTCAGACTTCACAGAGTTCCAAGAGTAGCTCTAATCAGAGAAGGAAAACAGATAGAAACAAAGGAAAATAATCCAGCAACACAAAATAATGATTTAGCCATTAAGAAAAATCAAAGACCTTTAGATCCTCCATAAGAGCTATGCATAATATTCTCTGCCCTATCTTGTAAGCAGTCTTATAGATGCTGAAGCCGTGGCCATGCTGAAAACCTGAAGTACACAGACGCCATCATCATTGGAACCAGACGAGTGATTATGTCGTGTCTCAATTTTCCCCATTACAGCACATTTGAATAACGTCCTAAAACTGATCACACACATCCCACGGACCACACCCACTCTGCCTTTAAAGCCATTCCTTGAAAGCCTTCGAGGAATGTGGGTCTTCTAAGGACAGGCTAAGCTTGGATTCTTTCCTACTCCCTGCAATAAACGCTACACTTGCCTTCAGGACAATACACATTAAATTGATTATCTTTTTTCTGCACACAAGTGTGTAGACCCAAGTTTGGTTTGGGAACAGTACTGACAAAACTAAGAGTGTGTGTTCATAAGAGAGGTCAATTACTTGTATTTCATGAACCAAATACATTTACTATTGACATTTTTGTGTGAAATATTCTTTAGGGATGAGATTTTCATGTCTTTGGATATTATTTATGTGAGAAGCCTATGTTTCAACTTGATGCAGCTTATTTCACAGAGAAATACACAATGGCAGAATGTAATTCTTTAACTGCTAGGAGACCCGTCATTTTGTGATGTCACAGCTACATGATTTGAGAACCACTCTGATGGTCTACACAGTGTATCTATGTAGTCCAGCCGAGCAGCACTTGAAGTTTCAGTGTAAAACCCAACAAATGAGAAGAGTTGCTGAAGAAAGATTTGAGATTTATTTATTTCCCATTTCTTCAGAAATTCAAGATGAATCTCGCAAAGATGAATCAACCAGTTCAGAAATCTCCATAAGATTTCCTTTGTGTGATTTCACAGTAACTAGGGACTTGGTCTTGACATCTGTATCTCAAGATGATGCTTTTCAGGCCATATCTATGAAATCTGTGATCAAAAGACTATGTTAGACATTTTCTTTCTCTAAACAAGATGAATTAAATGATTTTATTTCACTCACATTTCCTCAGAAACTTAGGAATATAGTTGAAAGTGATCAGTTTAAATCTATTTGGTGGAATGAAAGTGGCACTTCTACAGCGATTAATGGCTACCCACTCCAGTATTCTTGCCTGGAAAATCCCATAGACTAAGGAGCCTGATAGACTACAGTCCATGGGGTTGCAAAGAGTTGGACACGACTGAGGGACTAAATTTTCTAAAACTTTCTTTCTTCAAGAAACAGTCGTAGTTCCCTTTTCTCCACACCCTCTCTAGCATTTATTGCTTGTAGATTTTGGATTGCAGCCATTCTGACTGGTATGAAATGGTACCTCATTGTGGTGTTGATTTGCATTTCTCTGATAATAAGTGATGTTGAACATGTTTTCATGTGTTTGTTAGCCATTTGTATGTCTTATTTGGAGAAATGTCTATTTAGTTCTTTGGCCCATTTTTTGGCTGGGCCGTTTATTTTTCTCGAATTGAGCTGCATGAGTTGCTTGTATATTTTTGAGATGTCCATCAGCAGATGAATGGAGAAGATAGCTGCGGTACATATACACAATGGAGTATTACTCACCCATGAAAAAGAATACATTTGAATCAGTTCTAATGAGGTGGATGAAACTGGGTTCATTATACAGAGTGAAGTAAGCCAGAAAGAAATACATCAGTACAGTATACTAACACATATATATGGAATACAGAAGGATGATAACAGTAGCCCTGTATGCAAGAAAGGAAAAGAGACACAGATGTACAGAATAGACTGTTTGACTCTGTGGGAGATGGAGAGGGTGGGATGATTTGGGAGAATGGCATTGAAACATGTATACTATCATATAAGAAATGAATCACCAGTATAGGTTTAATGTAGGATACAGGATTCCTGGGGCTGGTTCACTGGGATAACCCAGCGGGATGGTATGGGGAGGGAGGTGGGAGGGGGATTCAGGAGTGGGAACTTATGTACACCCATGGTGGATTCATGTTGATGTATGGCAAAACCAATGCAGTATTGTACAGTAAAAATTAATTAATTAATTAATTAAATTTTAAAAAAAAGCAGTCATGGGACAAAAGGGCCCATTTAGCATTTTTTTAAAACAAGTAGTATAAAAAAATTTCATTCGCTAGCTTCATCTTTAAGGGTTTAGTAAAATGTGACGGCTTTTTCAAAGATCTGCTTCACTAGCTCATTGTCTGGCAGGAGAAAAAGAAGTCTCTGTTTTGAGCAAGGCATTCCTTAAATTTCAATTATTATAAAAAATATATATGATTTAATAGAGTGACCCATTAACTATGTTATCATAGGTAACTAAAACTGACTTTAAAGTCAGTTTGAGATAACATGCTGCTGAAATACTTTTTTCTATTCTTTTCAAATTGATAACAGCTGGATATTAAGACATTTTAATGTAAGAAATTTAAATTTTACGTTCCCTGAGCAACTTGGAACCAGAGAGAAATCCTGAAGCCACTTAAATAGATATTTGGTGTAGATATACCATATATATTTACATGAGGAGCAAAATAAATTCAAATATGTAAGTATTTAAAACCATTAACAAATGTGTATTATTTGATGCTATTTTCTTTGTATGCTTAAGAATTGATATTTGGAGGTTGGCGTTGTTTCTCTATTTTATCTTGGTTTGAAAAGTAACCAATAATTTTCTTCTTTGGTTTTAATTGAAGTCTATCATAATCCACATGTTAAGCGATGTTTTCCCCAACTATTAGTAAGAATGAAAGAAGAGTTGGCACTAAAAATGTCTCTCTAGTACATTGATTAGTTCATAATTACAAGATGAAGCATACTAACGGAAGGCGTAAAGTGGATGGTCATATCTCTTGAATTCTTCCTGACACTAGATGAAAGTGTGTCTTTTCAACCTCCACAAGTTTAAGTGTGTCTTTCATATGAAAGCCTTCTACCAGCCACATAGTTGCTAATATAAGTGCCCAATTCAAAGTGATTGTTTTCTTCATGATCAATGTCTGTTACACTGAAAGAACAAATTGTGATTGATCAAATTGATGTTTAAAATCTGTTGATCTTTTTACATCAGCACTCACAGAGCAGCTACAATCAAACAAACGGTCACAGTGAGAATTTTGCTACTATGACTCTATCTATTTCTCAGTACCACATCGTATCACCATTAAAGATAAAGGATTTTGACTAATGGTCAGTCTTACCTTTACAGTTAGGTACAGGGATATGTCAGCCCATGAGGATACATTTCCTAAACTGCAACTCTCAGGCATGGTTCCCAGTGCCAACAATCAGCCATGCATCTCTACCTCGCTTTCAAGTCAACTCATCAGCCATCTTCATTATATGAAAGCCATACTGATTACAACTGATCTACCAAATAGGAGCCTGATCATGCAGGATAATGAAGATTAAAATTTATGTTGGTGATGCCAACTAATTCCTACATTTCTCTTATTTCAACAATAAATTTACATGTTCATCTTCATAGTTTCACTTTCTATTCTGAAATAATTAAGAGGAAAGTGGGGCTTTATCTCAATGCCTGGCTATTTCACTGTGATTTGATATAAACTCATGGGCTTTCGAATTGGTCATCTGAATTATATTCGTCCATTCCAGTGAATTTTACTTTATTGATTCCTGAAAGTTTGATGTTCACACTTGTCATCTGTTTACCACTTCCAGTTTACCTTCGTTGATGAACCTAACATTTTAGGTACCTATGAAATATCATTCTTTAAAACATCACACTTTTATTACCAGTCATATACACAATTGGGTGTTGTTTTTCCTTTGGTTCCATCTCTTCCTTTTTACTGAAGTCACTTCTTCACTGATTTCCAGAAGCATATAGGGCATCGATCAATCTGGAGTGTTCATCTTTCAGTGTCCTATATATATATATATATATTTTTAATTGTTCATGGGGTTTTCAAAGCAAGAATACGGAATTAGTTTTCCATTTCCCTTCACCAGTGGACCACGTTTTGCCAGAATTTTCCACCATGTCCAATCCATCCTGCATGTCCCTACATGGTATGTCTCATAATTACATTGAGGTAGACAAGACTGTGATCCATATGGTCCATTTGTTTAGTTTTCTGTGATTGTGTGTGGTTTTCTTTCTGTCTGCCTTCTGACAGATAAGGATAAGCAGCTTATGGAAATTTTCTCATGGGAGAGACAGACTATGAGTGAACCTGGGTCCTGTTCTGATATATGGGGCCATATTACATAAATCTTTAATCCAATTTACTCTTGATAGGTGTGGCTGTTTTCAGGCCCTGCAGTTTGAACTGAGGCCAAACTATAGTATGAGTAATGAAAGTAATTGGGACCTTCTTCAAAAGGACGTGAGCAAGCACTTTTGTATTCAGTGCAAATCACCCTAGTGCATGTCATTCTTGGACCCTGCCTCAGCCAGACACTTCTGGACACTCACAAGCAAGTCTGACTCAGTCTCTAGTGGGATCAGTGCTCTTACTCTTGGCCCCTGGTGCACACAAGATTTTGTTTGTGCCCTCCAACAGTCTTTTTCAGTCCTGTGGAAGGTCGGTAATAAAATCCGTCTGGCCTCAAAAGTCAAATTTGCTGCAGGTTCTCAGTCCCTTTGCCAGATCCCCAGGTTGAGAGATCTATAGTGTTCCTAAAACTTCCTTAACTGTACGAGAATATCTTTAGAATAATTATCCTGCACTTTGTGGATTGTGTCCTAGGCAGATTTAGGGTAGGTTGAAATGTGACCTCCTATGAGAGGGCTTATGTCACAAACTGCATGACCCAGGTCTATAGCAGCCATAGCTTCTCTTCCCTGTCAGGCCATTACTGACTCATACTTCTGCAGGACACACTCAGTCACTCAAAAGCACTTCTGACTTTGTCTTTTTGCTCTCTCTGGGTATAGGAGCAAAAAATATTTTATTGAGCACTCTCAATGTGGCTGGTAGGTATTGATTCTAATGCAAATTTACCCCTCCTACAGTCTTGTTGGGACTTTTTCTTTGACTTGGACATGTTTTTATGTTTGTATTTACATTGGATGCAACAATCTCCTGTCAATGGCCATTCATCAACAAGCTTTAATTTTTGAGATCTTGCAGGAAAAGATGAGTTCACACCCTTCTACTTTGCCATTTTTACTTCCTCACAGGCAAAAAACAGGAAAGGGGGAAAATACTACATCCCACCTCTGCAATTTATTTACCTTCCTGCACTGTCAGATAGGCTGGAAGCCTCTGGACAGGGCCAAGGTCACCCCTCTTTTCTAGGCTGCCTCTGCTTTTACAATGAAGAATCCTACCTTATCATGTCTTTGGTCTCATATGATGATATTGTTGGTCATAAGTAAAGAGAGAATGTGCTTCCTGATGAGCTGATCCCAGGCAGTACTATCCCAGGGCCTTCCTCTAATATGGAGAACTTCTCCAGTGTACTAGCTTATGTTCTGTTCCTCCTCCTTCCCGTCTCTACTCTTTTATGAAGGACCGTCACCTCTTCACAGACTTGGATACAGTTATAGCCATATAAACTCTTTCCACAGGCCAGCCTGATTCTCAAAGACTGAGGGTTAGACAGGCTACATTTTCAGAGCCCCACACCACTGGATTTACACTGGATGAGTCCTCAAGCCTTCCACATCCTTTTCCTGGTATACATGCACACATTAACACAGCAGAAACTATGAGCTTCTTTGTGTCTTTTGATATAAATCCAAATCCATGAACACACTATCCTGAGTTGTCACTGGCCATCCTTTCCTCATTCCTGTCTTGAACACGACCACCTCTGAGATGCATGGACTAGTCTCCCACATTCTGTGTGGATGCCTGGTGCAGCCTTCTGCTTGCTCCATATCTCATGGTCTATAACATTCCTCTCTGCCAGCTGTAGTTGGGCATACATCCACCCAGAAAAATGCACAAACACGGGCAACAAGCTCATGTGGGTAGACACACAAATGTTCAAGGCATGTGGAAACATAAGCCAACATGGAACTAAATGTTTTCGTAGCTGAAGAACCAGTGCTTCCAATGAAATATAGAGGTTTCCATATTTCTTATAATAAAATCTCCATTCTGAACTCAAGTATGAAGTATCAGCTCAGTTCAGTCGCTCAGTCGTGTCTGACTCTTTGCGACCCCATGAATTGCAGGACGCCAGGCCTCCAAGTCGATCACTAACTCCTGGAGTTCACTCAGAATCACGTCCATTGGGTCAGTGATGCCATCCAGCCATCTCATCCTCTGTCGTCCCCTTCTATTCCTGCCCCCAATCCCTCCCAGCATCAAAGTCTTTTCCAGTGAATCAACACTTAGCATGAGGTGGCCAAAGTACTGGAGTTTCAGCTTTAGCATCATTCCTTCCAAACAAATCCCAGGGCTGATCTCCTTCAGAATGGACTGGTTGGATCTCCTTGCAGCCCAAGTCAAGAGTCTTCTCCAACATCACAGTTCAAAAGCATCAATTATTCGGCACACTGCCTTCTTCACAGTCCAACTCTCACATCCATACATAACCATAGGAAAAACCATAGCCTTGACTAGATGGACCTTAGTCAGCAAAGTAATGTCTCTGCTTTTGAATATGCTTTTTAGGTTGGTCATAACTTTTCTTCCAAGGACTAAGCGTCTTTTAAATTCATGGCTGCAATCACCATCTGAAGTGATTTTGGAGCCACAAAAAATAAAGTCTGACACTCTTTCCACTGTTTCCACAGCTATTTCCCATGAAGTGATGGGACCGAATGCCATCTTCGTTTTCTGAATGTTGAGCTTTATGCCAACTTTTTCACTCTCCTCTTTTACTTTCATCAAGAGGCTTTTTAGGTCCTCTTCACTTTCTGCCATAAGGGTGGAGTCATCTGCATATCTGAGGTTATTGATATTTCTCCCGGCAATCTTGATTCCAGCTTGTGTTTCTTCCAGCCCAGCGTTTCTCATGATGTACTCTGCATAGAAGTTAAATAAGCAGGGTGACAATAACAGCCTTCATGTACTCCTTTTCCTATCTGGAACCAGTCTGTTGTTCCATGTCGAGGTCTAACTGTTGCTTCCTGACCTGCATACAGATTTCTCAAGAGGCAGGTTAGGTGGCCTGGTATTCCCATTTCTTTCAGAATTTTCCATAGTTTATTGTGATCCACACAGTCAAAGGCTTTGGCATAGTCAATAAAGCAGAAATAGATGTTTTTCTGGAACTCTCTTGAATGTTTGCAATTTGATCTCTGGTACCTCTGCCTTTTGTAAACCCAGTTTGAACATCAGGAAGTTCAAAGTTCACATATTTCTGGAGCCTGGCTTGAAGAATTTTGAGCATTACTTTACTAGCATGTGAGATGAGTGCAATTTTGCTGTAGTTTGACCATTCTTTGGGATTGCCTTTCTTTGAAATTGGAATGAAAATTGATCTTTCCCAGTCCTGTGGCCACTGCTGATAGGGAAGACCAAATTCCTTGATAGAGACTTAGCACCTAGGTTTTGATACAGTAAACACAAACCATTCCCCAGTTCATGGAATCAATCGTTTGTTTTGGAATATATTAGTAGAAATGCAACAAACTGATACTTCATGAAAAAAGAAGGATGCCCAGATTTTCATTTGTGCAATAGAGATAGTTCCATTTTCATACAGGTTTCCACATCTTGAAAAAGCAGTGTCAATATTTTCCTATGTGAAATATCCAGAACTTTACATAAAAGGGTAGAGCACCACCACCCAGATTCGTATATGAGGTATAGACAAGTCCACATTTCACAAGAGGAAAACAGCTTTAAGATTTTGAAAAAGTGAAATAAAAAATACAATATAGCATGGAGGAAACCAAACAACATTGTATTTACATGTAAAAAAGTAGGTACTTCTACATTTGACTTCAATTCCGTTGAGTCTCTCAGTCGTTTTCAACTTTTGTGACCCCCCATATACTATATCTTGTCATGCATCCCTGTCCATCACCAACTCCCAGAGCCTACTCAAACTCATGTCCATCGAGTCAGTGATGCCAGGTATACATCTCATTCTATGTCGTCCTTTTCTCTTATTGGTTTCAATTTTTCCCAGCATCAAGGTCTCTTCCAATGAGTCACTTCTTTGCAAGAAGGGTCCAGATTATTGAAGTTTCAGCTTCAGCATCAGTGCTTGCAGTGTATATTAACGACTGATTACATTTAGCCTCGTGGCAGTCTAGGAGACTCTCAAGAGTCTTCAGCAACACATTTTAAAAACATCCATTCTTCTGTACTCAGCTGACTTTACAGTCCAAATCTCGCATCCTTACATGACTGCTGGAAAAAACATAGCTTTAACTAGGTGGACATTTGCTGGCGAAACAATGTCTCTGCTTTTGAATATGCTGTCTCGGTAGTTCACAGCTTTTCATCCAGCAGTAAGTGCCTTTTAATTTCATGGCTGCAGTCACAATCTGCAATAATTTTGGAGCCCCAACCCACCCCCCCAAAAAAATAAAAATAAAAATAAAGTATGAAGAATATAGCTATTTTAAGGGGCAGAGTTCCAAAGTATAGGAAGGAGAGATAAGAAAGGTTTCCTCTGTGATCAATGCAAAGAAATAGAGGAAAATATTAGAATGAGAAAGACTTGAGATTTTCCCAAGAAAATTAGCGTTACCGAGGGAATATTTCATGCAAAGTTCATCAAAATAAAAGACAGAAATTTCATGAACCTAATGGAAGCAGAAGATATTAAGAAGAGGTGGCAAGAATACACAGAAGAACTGCACACACAAAAAGTATTCATGAACCAGATAATCAAAATGTTTTGATCACTCACCTAGAGCCAGACATCTTAAAATGTGAAGTCAAGGAGTCCTTATGAAGCATCGTTATGAACAAAGCTTGTAGAATTGATGGAACTCTATTTCAGTTATTTCATAGTTATGGAAGTGCTTCATTCAATATGCCTCCAAATTAGGAAAACTGCAGTGGACACAGAACTGGAAAAGTTCATCCAATTCCATAGAAAGTCAATGCCAAAGAATGTTCACACAACCATACGATTTCCCTCATTTCAAACGAAGCAAATAATGTTCAAAATTCTCCAAACCAGGCTTTAACAGTACAGTAACTATGAAATTCCAGATAGTCAAGCTAGATTTAATAAAGGCAGAGGAACTAGAAATCAAATATCCAACATGTGTGGGATCATCAAAGTGACAAGAGAGCTGCAGAGAGGGAAAAAAAATCTACGTCTTTTTCATTGTTTATACCAAATTTTTGACTGTGTGGGTCAAAGCAAACTGTGAAAAAAATTAAAGTGATAGGAATACTGGATCAACTGACCTGTCTCCAGGAAATCTGTTGCAGCTAAAGAAGCCATAGTTAGAACTGAATGTAAAAGAACAGAATACTTCCAAATGGGGAAAAGATTATGACAAGGCTGCATACTGTCACCCTGCATATTTAAATTATATGTAATGTTCACTTCTGGAGAAGGCAGTGGCAACCGACTCCAGGACTCTTGCCTGGAAAATCCCATGTATGGAGAAGCCTGGTGGGCTGCATTCCATGGGGTCACGGAGAGTTGGACATGACTCAGTGACTTCACTTTCACTTCTCACTTTCATGAATTGAAGAAAGAAATGGCAACCCATTCCAGTGTTCTTGCCTGGAGAATCCCAGGGATGGTGGAGCCTGGTGGGCTGCCATCTATGGGGTCGCACAGTGTGGGACACTCCTGAAGTGACTTAGCAGCAGCAGCAATGTTCACTTCAGTAGCTCAGTCGTGTCCAACTCTTTGTGACCTCATGAACCACAGCACAGCAAGCCTCCTTGTCCATTAGAAACTTCTTGAGTTCACCGAAACTAATGTCCATTTTGTTGGTGATGATATCTAACCATCTCATTGTATACCATCCTTTTCTCTTCTTGACTTCAATCTTTTGCAGCATTAGAATCTTTTTCATTGAGTCACTTCTGTGCATTAGGTGGTCAGAGTATTTCAGTTTCAGCTTCAACATCAGTCCTTCCAATGAAAACCCAGGACTGATCTTCTTTAGGATGGACTGATTGGACCTCCTTGCAGTCCAAGGCACTCTCAAGAGTCTCCTGCAACATCATATTTCAAAAGCATCAATTATTGGTTCTCAGCTCTCTTTTTATTCCAATGACGCATCCATACATGCCTACTCGAAAAACGATAGCCTTGACTAGACAGAGTTTTGTTGGCAAAGTAATATTTCTCCTTTTCAATATGGTTTCTATGTTGGTGATAATTTTCCTTCCAAGGAGTAAGCATTTTTAATTTCATGGCTTCAATCATCATCTGCAGTGATTTTGGAGACACCCCACAATAAATAAATAAATAAATAAATAAATAAATAAATAAATGCATGTATAAATAAAATAATGTCAGACACTCTTTCCACCATTTCATCTTCTATTTGCCATGAAGTCATGGGCCTGGAGGCCATGATCTTAGTTTTGTAAATGCTGGGCTTTAGGCCAAAATTTTCACTCTCCTCATCACTACTCAAGAAGCTTTTACTTGTTCTTCACTTCCTGCCATATGGGTGGTGTCATCTTCATATCTGAGGTTATTGATATTCCTTCCAGCAATCTTGTTTCCAGCTTGTGTTTCTTTCAGCCTAGCATTTCTCAAGATGTACTGTGCATTTATGTTAAATAAGCAGGGTGACAATATACAGCCTTGATATACTCCTTTTCCTAATTGGAACCAAACTGCTGTTCCATGTCCAGCTCTAACTGTTATTTCCTGATCTGCATACAAGGTTCTCAGGATTCAGGTCAGGTTGTCTGGTATTCTCATCTTTCAGAATTTTCCACAGTTTATTTTGATCCACGCAGTCAAAGGCTTTGGCATAGTCAATAAAGCAGAAATAGATATTTTTTTCTGGAACTCGCTTGCTTTTTCAATGATAACAGCAGATGTTGGTAACTTGATCTCTGCTTTGTCTGCCTTTTCTAAAACCACCTTGAACATCTGGAAGTTCATGGTTCACATATCTTTGAACCCTGGCTTGGAGAATTTTGAGCATTATTTATAAGCGTGTGAGGTGAGTTAAATTGCGTGTTAGTTTAAACATTTTTTGGCATTGCCTCTTTTTGGGATTGAAATGAAACCTGACCATTTCCTGTCCTGCAACCACTACCGAGTTTACCAACTTTCTGCCATATTGAGTGCAACACTTTCACAGCATCATGTTTTAGGATTTCGAATAGATCAACTGGAATTCCATCACCTCCACTGGCATTGTTCATAGTGATGTTTCCTAAGGCCCACTTGACCTCACATTCCTGGATGTCTGATTCTAGGTGAGGCTAAGTGATAACACCATTGTGATTATCTAGGTCCTGAAGATGTTTTTGTATCGTTTTTCTGCGTATTTTGGCCACCTCTTCTTAATATCTTCTGCTTCTGTTAGGTCCATACCATTTCTGTTCATTATTGATCTCATCTTGGCATGAAATGGTCCCCTGGTATTTTTTCCCATTCTATTGTTCTCCTCCATTTCTTTGCAATGATTGGTGAGGAAGACTTTCTTAACTCTCCTTGATATTCTTTGGAACTCTGCATTGAAATTGATAAATCTTTCCTTTTCTCATTTGCTTTTGTCTTGTGTTCTTTTCACAGTTCGTTGTAAGGCCTTCACAGACATCTGCTTTGCTTTTTTTTTTTGTTTGTTTTGTTTTCTTTTTCTTGAGGATGGTCTTGATTCCTGTTCCTTGTACAATGTCACAAACCTCCACCCATAGTTCATATGTCATGTACAATATGTTAAAGGCCAGGCTTGAAGAAGCACAAGCATGAATCAAGATTGCTGGGAGAAATATCAACAGTGTCAGATACTTTGATGAAATCACTCTTATGGCAAAAAGTGAAAAAGATGTAAAGAGCCTCTTGATAAAAATAAAAGAGAAGTGCAAAAGCTGTAGGTTAAAATTCAACATTCAGAAAAGATCATGATATCCAGTCCCGCCACTGCTTAGCAAATGGATGGAGAAACAATGGAAATAATAAAACACTTTATTTTGGGGGGCTCCAACATAGTTGCAGTTTGTGACTGCAGCCATGAAATTAAAAGGCACTTACTGCTTGGATGAAAAGCTGTGAGCTACTTAGCATATTCAAAAGCAGAGACATTGCTTTGCCAGCAAAGGTCCACCTGGTCTAAGCTTTCTCAGAGGTCATGTGCAGATGAGATATTTGGACTGTAAAGACAGCTGAGTACGGAAGAATTGATGCCTTTTAAATGTGGTGTTAGTGAAGAATTTTGAGAGTCGCTTGGACTGCAATGACGCTAAAAGAAATCAGTCGTGAATATACATTGGAAGCACTGATCCTGAAGCTGAAACTCCAATAATCTGGACCCTGATCCGAAGAATGGACTCATTGAATGAGACCCTGATGCTGAGAATCATTGAAGCCAACAAGAGAAGAGGATGATCGAGGATGAGATGGTTAGATGGCATCACCAGCTCGATCGACATGAGTTTGTGAAGGTTCGGATAATTGGTGATGGACAGGGAGCATGACATGCTGAAGAATATGGGGGTCGCTAAAGTTGAACACGACTGAGAGATTGAACTGAATTGAACTCAAATGTAGAAGTACCTACATTTTTACATGCAAATAGAGTGATTCTTTTTTGCCTCCATGATCTATCTCATTTTTTCTTTCACTTTATGAAAATCTGGAAGCTGTTTTTCTTATGTGAAATTCGGACTTCTCTATACCTCATATATGAATCTAGGTCGTGTCTTTTTACCATTAATGTGAGGTTCTGGATACTTCATTTAGGACAATCTTCACTGCTTTTTGAAGATATGGAAAATCCATATGAAAATGGAATTATCTCTATTGCACAAATTAAAATCTGGGCACCCCTGTTTCTTAATGAAGTAAGGAGTTTGCTGTATTTCTAATAACATATGCTGAAACAAAGATTGATTCCATGAAGTGCGGAATGGTTTGTTTTTACTGTATCAAAACCTAGGTGCTAAGTCTCCATCATGGAATTTGGACTTTTCTTTACTTCACATTTCAGTTCAGAATAGAGATTTTTCTCTAAGAAAATTGAAATATCTATATTTCATATGAAGCACTGGTTCTTCAGCTACAGAAAGATCTATGTTCCCTTTTTGCTTATATTTTCACATGCCTTGAACATTTGGTTGTCTAACCACATGAGTTTATTGCACACGTTTGTGTGTATTTCTGCGTAGATGTATGTTCAACCACAGCTGGCAAAGATGAATGTTACAAACCATGAGATATGGAGCAAGCAGAAGTCTCACCAGGCATCCACAGGGTGTGGGAGACTGGTACATACATCTGTTTGGTGGTCCTGTTCAAGAGAGGAATGAGGAAAGGATGGCCAGTGACAACTCAGGACAGAGTGTCCACACACTTGGATTTACATCAAGAGACATAAAGGAGCTCACAGTTTCTGCTGTATTGGTGTGTCTGTGTTTATCAGGAAGAGGATGTGGAAGGCCTGAGGACTCATCCAGTGTAAATCCAGTGGTGTGGAGCTTTTGAAGCATAGCCTGTGCACCCCTCAGTGTATGAGAATTGGGCTGGCCTGTGGAAATGGTGGATATAGCTATAACTGTATCCAAGTCTGTGCAGAGGTGAATGTCCTTCAGAAAAGAGTAGAGACTGGAAGGAGTAGGAACAGAAAGATAAGCTAGTGCACTGGAGAAGTTTTCCAATTTAGAGAAAGTCTCTGGGATAGTGCTGCCTCGAGTCAGCCCATGAGGAAGCACACTCTATCATCATGTGAGACAAATGACATGATAAGGTAGGGTCCTTCATTGTGAAAGCACAGGCATCCTAGAAGAGAAGAAGTGACCTTGGTTGTGTCCATGGGCTTCCACCCTACCTGACAGTGCAGAAAGGTGAAGAAAGTGCAGAGGTGTGATGTAGTTATTTAACCCTTTGCTGGTTTGTGCCTGTGAGGAAGTGAAGATGGCAAAGAAGAAGGGTGTGAACTCTTCTTTTCCTGTCATAGCTCCAAAATTAAAGCTTGTTGCTAAGTTACCATTGACAGGAGAATATTGGGTCCCACCAAAAAAAAAAAAAAATGTCCAAGCAAAGGTAAAGTCCCAACAAGACTGCAGCAGGGGTGAATTTGCATTTAGAATCAATACCTACCAGCCACACTGAGTGCTCAATAAAACATTTTGTTCACCTATACTCAGGGACTGTCTCAAAACAGAGTCAGGACTGTCTTTGAGTGATTGAGAGTCTCCTGCAGAGGCATGGGTCAGCAATGGTCTGACAGGGAAGAGATCTCTGGCTCCTACAGCCCTTGTTAATACAATTTGTGACATAAGCTCTCTCAGAGGAGGTAACCTTTCAACCAACCAAAAAGAGGCTTAACACACAATCCACCAATTGCAGGATAATTTTTCTAAAGAAATTCTTGTACAGGTAAGGAAGTTTTAGAACAACTACAGATTTTTCAACCTGGGGATCTGGTAAAGGGACTGAGAACCCACAGGACTGAGAAACCACAGGGAATTTGACATTGGAGCCCAGCTGGATTTGATTATATAACTTCCACAGGACTGAAGCAGACTATTGGAAGGCAGAAAAGGAAGCCTTGTGTTCACCAGGAGCCAAGAGCAAGAGTAGTGTTCCAACCAGAAACTGAGCCAGTGTTTCTTGTGAGTGTCCAGGAGTGTCTGGTAGAGACATGGTCCAAGAATGGGAAGCATCAGGGTGATGGACACTGAATACAAGAGTGTTTGCTCAAGTCCTTTTGAAGAAGGTCCCAATTACTTTCATTACCCATACCATAGTTAGGCCTCATTTCAAACAACAGGACTTTAATACAGCCACACCCATCAAGAGTAATTTGGGTTAAAGATTTATTAAATATGGCCCTGTATATCAGAATAGGATTCAGATTCAGGAAAACTCTACTCATGGACATCACCAGATGGTCAACACCAAAATCAGATTGATTATATTCTTTGCAGCCAAAGATGTAGACGCTCTATACAGTAAACAAAAACAAGACCAGGAGCTGACCGTGGCTCAGATCATGAACACCTTATTATGAAATTCAGACCCAAATGGAAGAAAGTAGGGAAAACTGCTAGATCATTCAGATATGACCTCAATCAAATCCCTTATGATTATACACTGGAAGTGAGAAATAGATTTAAGGGCCTAGATCTGATAGACAGAGTGCCTAATGAACTATGAATGAGGTTCGTGACATTGTATAGGAGATAGGTATCAAGGCCATCAGCATGGAAAAGAAATGCAAAAAAGCAAAATGGCTGCCTGGGGAGGCCTTACAAATAGCTGTGAAAAGAAGAGAAATGAAAAACAAAGGAAAAAGGAAAGATATAAGCATCTGAATGCACAGATCCAGACAATAGCAAGAAGAGAAAAGAAAGCCTTCCTCTGTGATGAATGCAAAGAAATAGAGGAAAACAACAGGATGGGAAAGACTAGAGATCTTTTCAAGCAAATCAGAGATACCAAGGGAATATTTCATGAAAAAATGGGCTTGATAAAGGATAGAAATGGTATGGACCTAACAGAAGCAGAAGATATTAAGAGGAGGTGGCAAGAATACACAGACCTGTACAAAAAAGAACATCACGACCTGGATAATCATGATTGTATGATCACTCATCTAGAGCCAGACATCCTGGAATATGAAGTCAAGTGGGCTTTGGAAAGCATCTCTATGGACAACGCCACTGGAGGTGATGGCATTCCAGTTAAGCTGTTTCAAATCCTGAAATATGATGCTGTGAAAGTGCTGCATTCAAAGTGCCAGCAAATTTGGAAAACTCACCAGTGGCCACAGGACTGGAAAAGGTGTTTTCATTCCAGTTTCAAAGAATGGCAATGCCAAAGAATACTCAAACTACCGCACAATTACACTCAACTCACATGCTAGTAAAGTAATGCTCAAAATTCTCCAAGTCAAGCTTCAGCAATACTTGAACCGTGAACTTCCTGATGTTCATGCTAGTTTTAGAAAAGGCAGAGGAACCAGAGATCAAATTGCCAACTCAGCTGGATCATGGGAAAAGCAAGAGAGTTCCAGAAAAACATCTCTTGCTGCTTTATTGACTATGCCAAAGTCTTTGACTGTGTGGATCACAATCAACTGTGGAAAATTCTGAAAGAGATGGGAATACCAGACCCCCTGACCTGCCTCTTGAGAAATCTGTATGCAGGTCAGGAAGCAACAGTTAGAACTGGACATGGAAGAACAGACTGGTTGCAAATAGGAAAAGGAGTATGTCAAGGCTGTATATTGTCATCCTACTTATTTAACTTCTATGCAGAGTACATCATGAGAAACGCTGGACTGGAAGAAACACAAGCTGGAATCAAGATTGCCAGGAGAAATATCAATAACCTCAATTACGCAGATGACACCACCCTTATGCAGAAAGTGAAGAGGACCTAAAAAGCCTCGATGAAATGGAAGTGGAGAGTGAAAAAGTTGGCCTAAAGGTACACATTCAGAAAACAAAAATCATGGCATCTGGTCCCATCACTTCATGAGAAATAGATGGGGAAACAGTGGAAACAGTGTCAGACTTTATTTTTCTGGGCTCCAAAATACTGCAACGGTGACTGCAGCCATGAAATTAAAAGACACTTACTCCTTGGAAGAAAAGTTATGACCAACCTAGATAGTATATTCAAAAGCAGAGAGATTGCTTTGCCGACTAAGTTCCGTCTAGTCAAGGCTATGGTTTATCCTGTGGTCGTGTATGGATGTGAGAGGTGGACTGTGAAGAAGGCTTAGTGCCAAAGATTTGATGCTTTTGAACTGTGGTGTTGGAGAAGACTCTTGAGAGTCCCTTGGACTGCAAGGAGATCCAACCAGCCCATTCTGAAGGAGATGAGGCCTGGGATTTCTTTGGAAGGAATGATGCTGAAGCTCAAACTCCTGTACTTTAGCCATCTCATGTTAATAGTTGATTCATTGGAAAAATCTCTGATGCTGGGAGGGATTGGGGGCAGGAGGAGAAGGGGACGACAGAGGATGAGGTGGCCAGATGGCATCACTGACTCTATGGACATGAGTCTGAGTGTACTCCGGGCGTTGGTGATGGACAGGAAGGCCTGGTGTGCTGCGATTCATGGGGTCGCAAAGAGTTGGACACGATTGAGAGACTGATCTGAGCTGAACTGAACTCTCTATCACATCAGAAAGTTTCCATAATCCTCTTTTCCTTTTCTATCAGATAGCAGACCAAATGAAAACCACAATCACAGATAACAAACCAAAGTGATCAAATTATCACAGCCTTGACTATCTCAATGAAACTATGAGACATGCCATATAGGGCCATACAGGATGGATTGGACATGGTGGATAATTCTGACAAAATGTGGTACATTGGAGAAGGGAAATGGAAAACCTCTTTATTATTCTTGCTTTGGAAACTCCGTGAACAATATGAAAAACCAAAAAATAGGACACTGAAAGGTGAACTCTCCAGGTTGGTTGACAGCCTATATTCTTCTGGAAATCACTGTAAAGGAAGAGATGGAGCCAAAGGGAAAACAACACCTAATTGTGGATATAACTATGGATACAAGTAAAGTTTGGTGCTGTAAAGAACGATATTTTATATGACACTAGAATGTTTGGTTCATGAATGAAGGTAAATTGTAAGTGGTCAAACAGAAAATGACAGGTTTGAACATCAGACTTTCAGGAATCAGTGAATTTAGATTCACTGTAATGGACGAATTTAATTCAGATGACCATTCAATGCACAATGAAACAGACAGGCATTGAGATAAAGCCTCAATTTCCTCTTAATTATTTCAGAATAGAAAATGTAACTATGAAGGTGAACATGTAAATTTAATATTTTAATAAGAGAAATGTAGGAATATGGTAAATTTTAGTCTACATTATCCTGCATGATCAGATTCCTACTTGATAAATCAGTTGTATGTAGTAATTATATGAAAGTTATTATATGTATTTAAATAAAAGATGGCTGATGAGTTGACCTTGAAAGAGAGATAGCAGATGCATCAGTAATTGTTTACACTGGGAACCATGCCTCCCACTTGCAGTGTAAGGAAAATATCCTCATGGGCTGACATATCGCTGTATCTAACTGTAAAGGTAAAAGGCTGATCATCAGTCAAAATCAGGTATCTGCAAAGGAGATGCGACATGGTACTGAGAAGTAGAAATAGTCATAGTAACAAAATTCTCCCTGTGGCCGTTTGCTTGATTGCAGCTTCTCTGTGAATGCTGATGTAAAATGATCAACAGATTTTAAATATCAGCTTAGTCTATCACAATTTGCTGTTTCAGTCTAACTGACATTGATGATGAAGAAAAAAATCACTTTGATTTGGGACACTTATATTAGCAACTATGTGGCTGGTAGAAAGCTTTCATATGAAAGACACACTTAACATTGTGGAGGCTGAAAATACACACTCTCCTCTAATTTCAGGAAGAATGCAGGCTCCTTCCTGTAGAATGCGTCATCTTGTAATCACAAATTAATGAAGGTACTGGAGAGACAATTTTAGTGCCAACTCTTCTATTCATTCTTATTAAAAGTTGGGAGTAGCATCACTTAACATTTCAATTATGATAGAACTTCAACTAAAACCAAAAAAGAAAATTATTAGTGACTTTTCAAACCAAGGTAAAATAGAGAAACAAAGCCAGACTCTAAATATTGATCCTTTAAAACATACAAAGATAATAGCTTCAAATAATACACCTCCACTAACAGATCAAGACATGGTAGTTGGAATTGGAAAAGGAATAATAAACTGGCACAAAATAGGGAGGGAAATCCATCAAGGCAATATATTGTCATCCAGCTTATTTGACTCCTGTGAAGAATACTTTTGGAAAGTAACTTGCTGAAAAAATCTGAAGCTGCAAACAACATTACTATGAGAAGTAAGAATAATCTTAGGTATAAGATGATGACACACAAACGGCTGAATACTTACCTATTCAAATCTATTTCACTCCTCATGCAACAATATATTGTATATCTATTCTAAATACCCCTTTAAGTGGCTTCAGGATTTATCTCTGGTTCCAAATTGCTAGGGAAACTTAAAACTTTAATTTATTACACTTAAAATGTCTTAGTATACAGGTGTTCTCAACTTGAAAAGAATAGAAAAATATTTCAGCAGCATATTATCTCAATATTTTAAAGTCAGTTTTAGCTATCTATGTTAACATAGTTAAATGGTCACTATATTAAAATATATATATATATTTCCTATAATAATGGAAATTTATGGAATGCCTTACTCAAAACAGATAGTGTTTTCTCCTGCCAGACAGTCAGCTAGTGAAGCAGATCTTTGAAAAAGGTGTCGTATTTTACAGGTGATTGGAGTGTTGGAACCCTGGCCGTGTCAATTTTGTGGAGGAACCAGCAATGAGACGCAGAAAAGTTATGGCCAATGGGATCATCTTCTAGCTTGTGGTTGCAGAAGCATGGGTGGTAGTTCCTGTTAGTCTTTTTCTATTGCCTGATTTTAGGTCTTAGCATGTGGCAAGAGGGGAAAATTCAATACTGTCCCCTCCTCAATGTGTGACTGAGCCCTAAGGTCCAGCTTCTTTGTCAGTTTAGGATTTTTCAAAAGGCTTTTGTTTCTACACACTTTGTCATCACAGATCCATCATTCCATCTCCACAGAGTCAAAAGCAGTTCCCTCCCAGGTTGGCTTTCTAACCCCTTGTTTCATCTTCCAGGCCCTATGCATACTAGTTCACCGGCACTGCAGTTTGGGGTATGCAGAACCACACCACACATTCTTTGTTTGATTTTCACTCTAGACAAACTAAATGTTCTTAGCTTCTTCACCTTGCTTCCTTTCAGTCAAAAGTAATTTAAGTTTAGTGAGTTGACTTACCTGAATCCTCAATTTATTCCCTGCTTCTCCATCTCCCACCCCAGGACACAGGCTTGGTTCTCTTCCTCTCGTCCTCCTTCTCCCATCTTCCCTCCATTCTTCCCAGTTATGTCTACTTTTCATATAGTCTTCTCTGTTGAGCAAGGTCTTCTGCTAATATTCATCTTATGCTCTGGAGGAATGTTGTCTTGTAGAAGGATTATTTGTGATGCCTCCATGAGAGAGTTGCAGTCAACATGCTCTTTTATTTTCTGCCAAATCAGAAGTTCTGATTTTCTTTCTAGGCAAACTAGGTAATTCCTTTAGACATGCTGGTAAAACGAAAACATTACTTGACATGAATTAATCTGTATGATGGAAGGTTACATATGTACTCACACAACTGGTATATCACTGACTTGAACATGCAAATAAACACATTTATTTTTCCTGAAATTTCTGCTAATGATGAATTGCCTTTAGCTTGAGGAAACATAGTTCTTTTGCAGATAAGAGATGGTACAGGGATTGGGCTCAAAATCAGTTCCTGAAAATATCTAGCTATTTATCAAACTGTCCTGACATTTTCCTGCAGCACAGATTCCTTATTTCTGTTCTGGAAACTTAACTGATTTAAGAGGGTGTCAAAGGTCAGAGACTGGCATGGGCATAATTTAATTCTTGTACAAGAAGATGGCAAGTGCCCAGGAATGTAACACTGTGTAGATGATAGCTTGAAAAAGACTAAGGAAAAAAAAATACAAAAAAAAAAAAATTAAAAAGAACAGGCAGGTATAGTTAGCTGTACTCATGTAATCTTAATAGGTAAACCTTAATTGAGTTTGGATAATAGAAAAAGCAAGGGGGTTTCATAATGTCATCTACATATACTTAATTGTCTCTGTTACTGGCTTAGACAGTGTGTGAGAATGAGGTCATTCAGTCGTGTCTGACTCTTTGTGACCCCCATGGACTGTAGCCTACAATTTCCTTTTCCTGGGGATCTTCTAGAACCTTTACCAAACTGGTCTGCACCATTGCAGGCAGATGGTTTATCACCTGAGCCACAAGGGAAGCCCTTTTACTGTGAGGGTAACAACAAATTGTGGAAAAGTCTTAAAGAGATCAGAGTACTAGACCACCATACCTGTTTCCAAGGAAGCATGCAGGCAGATCAAGACATGGTAGTTGGAATTGGAAAAGGAATAATAAAATGGTACAAAATAGGGAGGGAAATCCATCAAGGCAATATATTGTCATCCAGCTTATTTGACTCCTGTGCAGAATACTTTATGGAAAGTAACTTGCTGAAAAAATCTGAAGCTGCAAACAACATTACTATGAGAAGTAAGAATAATCTTAGGTATAAGATGATGACACACAAACGGCTGAAAAATACTAGGAACTAAAGAACCTTCTATAGAAGGTGAAAGGGGAGATTGAAAAAGCTGAATTAAAACTCAATACAAAAACAAACAAAAAATAAGCTCATGGAATGTTGTCCCATGATTTTGAGATATTTCTATGGGATAGAGTTGAGTTAGTGATAGGTTTCACTTTCTTGACCTCCGATATGACTATGTGATGTGACTGCAGCCATGAAAATAAAAGGCACTTGCCCCTTGGGTGAAAAGCTATGACCAATCTAGAAACCATATTACAAAGCTGAGAGATTATTTAACAAGATATGAATAGTCAAAGTTGATTTTCAGGAGTAACATATGAAGGAGTGAGCAGGAACACAAGAACTGACTGCCAAAATATGGATGACTGAACTGAACTGACACCCATACTAATATTTGTTCATATCCTCTTCTTCTTGTGAAATTAGATTTTTTTTTCAGATTTTGAAGAAGGCATTAACTTCTTCCCAGAACTGGATAGCTTTCTTTTTGCATACTTATAAATATATATGGGCTCTTCTTCTGCTCTATCTGATGACTTTCTACATTGTGTTTTCATTTTGGATCACCTCAGAATATTTTCTTATTTCCCTGTGAGTTATTCTTTGCCTCATTGAGCCCTACAGAAAGTGTTGTTTAATTTTCCACACATTCTGTTTAGTTCAGTTGCTCAGTCTTGTCTGATATTTTGGGACCCCATGAACTGCAGCACGCTAGGCCTCCCTGTCCATCACCAACTCCTGGAGGTCACTCAAACTCACGTCCATCGATCAGTGATGCCATCCAGACAACTCATCCTCTGTTGTCCCCTTTTTCTCCTGCCCCAAACCCTCCCACCATCAGAGTGTTACCAAATGAGTCTATTCTTCACATGAGGTGGCCAAAGTATGGGAGTTTCAGCTTTAGCATCATTCCTTCCAAAGAACACCCAGGACTGATCTCTTTAGAGTGGACTGGTTGGATTTTCTTGCAGGCTATGGGGCTCTCAAGAGTCTTACCTAACACCACAGTTCAAAAGCATCAATTCTTCAGCGCTCAGCTTTCATCACAGTCAAAGTCTCACATCCATACATGACTACTTGAAAAACCATAGCCTTGACTAAACTGTCCTTTGTTGGCAAAGTAATGTCTCTGCTTTTGAATATGCTATCTAGTTTGGTCATAACGTTTCTTCCAAGGAGTAAGAAACTTTTAATTTCATGGCTGCAATCACCATCTGCAGTGATTTTGGAAACCACCCCCCTCCAACAACAACAACAACAAAAAAAATAAAGTCTGACAAAGTTTCCACTGTTTTCCCATCTATTTCCCAGGAATGAAGTGATGGGGAAAGATGCCATGATCTAAGTTTTCTGAATGTTACCCTTTAAGCCAACTTTTCCAGTATGACCTAAATCCAATCCTTTATGATTATACAGTGGAAGTAAGAAATTGATTTAAGGGACTTGATCTGATAAATAGAGTGAATGATGAACTATAGACGGAGGCTTGAGACACTGTCCATGAGACAGGGATCAAGACCATCCACATGGAAAAGAATTGCAAAATAGCAAAATAATTGTCTGGGGAGGCCTTAGAAATAGCTGTAAAAGAAGAGAAGTAAAAAGGAAAGGAGAAAATAGATGATATAAGTATCTGAATGCAGTGTTCCAAAGATTAGCAAGAAGAGATAAGGAAGACTTCCTCAGAGATCAATGCAAAGAAATAGAGGGAAGCAAAAGAATGGGAAAGAATAGAGATCCTGTCAAGAAAATTAGAGTTACTGAGGGAACACTTCATGCACAGATGGGCTCGATAAATGACAGAAATGTTACGACTTAGGGGACACAGGAGACATTAAGAAGAGGTGGCATTAATACACAGTAGAGCTGTACAGAAAAGATATTCACGACCCAGATATTCACAATGGAGTGATCACTCACCTAGAGCCAGACATCCTGGAATGTGAAGTCAAGTGGGCCTTAGAAAGCATCACTATGAGCAAAGCTAGTGGAGTTTATGGAATTCTAGTTGAGCTATTTCAAATCCTAAAAGATGATACCGTGAAAGTGCTGCACTCAATATGCCAGCAAATTGGAAAACATAGCAGTGGCCCTGGGACTGGAAAAGGTCAGTGTTCATTCCAATCCCAAAGAAACACAATGCCAAAGAATGATCAAACTACCACACAGTTACACTCATCTCACATTCTAGTAAAGTAATGCTCAAAGTTCTTCAAGCCAGGCTTCAGCAATACATGAACCATGAGCTTCCAGATGTTCAAACTGGTTTTAGAAAAGGCAGAGGAACCAGAGAACCCAATGCCAACAATCTTGGATCACTGAAAAACAAGAAGGTTTCAGGGAAAAAAAAAAAAAAAAACAACAACACACACACACACACCTATTTCTGCGTTATTGACTATGTCAAAGCCTTTAAATATGTGGATCACTATAAATTGTGGAAGACTCTGAAAGAGATGGAAATACCAGACCACCTGACCTGCCTCTGGAGAAACCTATATGCAGGTCAGGAAGCAACAATTAGAGCTGGACATGGAAAAATAGACTCTTTCCAAATAGAAAGATGAGGACATCAAGGCTGTATATTGTCACCCTGCTTGTGTGATTGGTATGCAGAGTACATTATAAGAAACTCTGGGCTGAAAGAAGCACAAGCTGGAGTCCAGATTGCCAGGAGAAATATCAATCATTTCAGATGTGCAGATGACATCACTCTTATGGCAGAAAATGAAGAGGAACTGTAGAGCCTCTTGTTGAAACTGAAAGAAGAAAGTGACAAACTCGGCTTAGAGCTTAACAATCTGCAAAAAGATCATGACATCTGGTCCCATCACTTCATAGGAAATAGATTGGGAAATAGTCAAAACAGTGTCAGGCTGTAATTTTGGGGGCTCCAAAATCACTGCAGATGGTGACTGCAACCATGAAATTAAAAGATGTTTACTCCGTGGAGGGTAAGTTATGCCCAACTTAGATAGCATATTAAAAAGCAGAGACATTATTTTGCAAACAAAAGTCCATATAGTCAAGGCTTTAGTTTTTCCAGTGGTCATGTATGAATGTGAGAGTTGGACTGTGAGAAAAGCTGAGCGCCACAGAATTGATGCTTTTGAACTGTGGTGTTGGAGAATACTCTTGAGCATCTCTCGGACTGCAAGCAGATCCCACCAGTCCATCCTTAAGGAGACCAGGCCTGGGTGTTCTTTGGAAGGAATGATGCAAAAGCTGAAACTCCAGTACTTTGGCCACCTCATACGAAGTGTTGTCTCATAAACATCTCTGATGATGGAGGGATTTGGATCAGGAGGAGAAGGGAATGACAGAGGATGAGAAGGCTGGATGCCATCATCGTCTCGATGAACATATGTTTGGGTGAACTCCAGGAGTTGGTGATGGACACGGAGGCCTGGAGTGGTGTGATTCATATGACTGCAAAGAGTTGGACATGACTCTGTGGCTGAAGTGAAGTGAGTAAGTGAACTGATTTTTTGGTAATATATAAAAGAAACAAGTTGTACACTAATACACTTGTACTATATACTTATATATATATATATATGTATATATATATATGCACACTTGTAATATATATATATATATATATACAAAATCTTATACTATATATATATACATACTTTTACTACATATATATGCTTGTGTGTATATATACATACTTTTACTACATATATATGCTTGTGTGTATATATTTATATACTTGTACTACATATATATACATACTTGTATTTTATATATATATATATATATGCTTGTACTATATATATACACAGATATTTTATATATATATATATACTTGTACTATATATATACTTGTTTATATATATATATATATATATATATATATATATATACACTTCTACTATATATATAGATAGATAGATCCTTGTACTATATATATAGATAGATAGATATACTTGTAATATATATATAGTATATTATATATATATAGTATATATAGTGTGTGTGTGTGTGTGTGTGTGTGTATGAACCCGTTCAAGTGATATATATATCATATGTTAAGCCACTACACTCCTGTCTGACACACTGTATCACACAGACTGTCACCATCGTGTATTCTCAATCCATGGGACTCTCAAGGTGAAAAAATTGGAATAGGTTGCCATACTTATTTCCAGGAGATCTTCTCAACCCATGAATCGAACCTACATATCTATGATCTCTCCATTAGAAGCCAGGTTCCTTAGTACTAGTACTACCTGGGCAACTATCGGTTTATATATAGCTACACATATACATGCATATGTATATGTCAAAAGTTTAGGTATATAATTTTGATGTCTAGAGGGTGCAGTATATATTTTGCAGGAGGTATATAACTTTTGAAGGTATGTACTTTTGTAAGATCTGATGATTTGCTAAAAGTGCTTTCATTTACATTCACCTCAGAGAATTATATAATTTCCCTTGTGACTTACCCTTTGAAATATTGGTTCTTTAGGAATGTCTTGTTTAATTTTTCAGGCATTGACATATTTGCAAACACATATCCCATTTATAAATTTGAGCTTCACATCTTGGTTTTCAGAGAACATACTTGGTATGATTTAAAATACCAAGACTTGTGTTATGCCTTAAGGCAAAGCATATTTTTGAGAGTATTCCAGATGAAATTTCAGTACAATTGAAATATAAGTGTGTGTGTATACATATGAGTAGATATATAAGTATATATAAATATATACACACTATATAAGTATATATGCCTATTTGAACATATCAGTTAGGTACACAATTGTAAATATCCATATATACATATATTTTACCCTTCCTTGATCTTGAAGTGTTTCAGGTCATTTTTTTCAGATTTATAGTTTACCATCAGTCTCCTGTCTCTTTGGGATTTCTATAAACCTGTATTTGGTATTTTCACATTACTTTAGGTCCTCTGACTCTGATGCTGGGAGGGATTGGGGCAGGAGGAGAAGGGGACGACAGAAGATGAGATGGCTGAATGACATCACTGACTCGAAGGATGTGAGTCAGAGTGAATTCCTGAAGTTGGTGATGGACAAGGAGGCCTGGCGTGCTGAGATTCATAGGGTTGCAAAGACTCAGAAACAACTGAGCGACTGAAATGAACTGATGTCTGTTGAGGTAGAAGCCCACAGTCAACTTCTTTGAGAGTTTAAAAATCTTTCTAAAGATAGTACGTTTTTCTTAGGTTGTAGAGAATAGAGCCCACTGTGAGCCAAGAAATTTGCCAGCCTTATCATTAAACAAAGGAGGCTGCAGTCATCAAGTCATAAGCCCTTGCATTCATCCATAAATGTGAAACCTGGGGGAAACTCTTAATGAGATCAAGTTGCCCACTATCAAGTCCTTAGTTACTGCACCTGCCACCTATGTTGCCTGAAGAACTGACTTGATACAGAAAGACTAGATACTAGCCCTAGTTAAGGTGCTTATCAAAGGAATTATTTCAAGCAGCCCAGATTCTTGCATCTTCCAATAGGTAGAAAATACCTGAATCCATTCACTTTTGGTGTCCAGTTTTTCTTTCATTAACCATAATATTTGGACATTCTCCATACCTGATAGTTGTACTAAAACTTCTGTAAAACCTATAGGATAGGATCTTCCTATCCTTCTTCAGAGCAGTCTTTTAGCAATACGAGAAGTTGCTCCTCATGATTAAGTTCTTAGAATGAAAGGCCTGATGAAGAAAACAAAATTCTCCACTTTTCGACTATGCATATTTCCCAGTCAGTAGCACCATTCTAGAACTGAAATATAAGGGATTCTTGTGCACCACCTCAGTGTTAACCTATTTTTAATAATTCCTACTTAGCATAGTACTGAAAGTCAAAGGTCAGCTATTATTAAAACTTGAGCGGATTCATGGTTTCATGAATTGGTGACGTCAGTTTATGAAAACATATAACCATATATGTTTACTTTACTTTTAGAAAGACGTTCTGTATTTTTAGAAACAATGACAAATTAATGAAGTGAAGGGACACCAGTGTAGAGTCTGAATTTATTCTGGCTAAAATAGCTCTGCAGTTAAGTTTGCCTTTTTTTTTTTTTTTTTTTTTTTGCTTTTGCTTTGTCTATATGTTCTAAAGCCATCCTGGGGGTACACATTTTACTTGACACGCACAGTGATGCTTTACTTATTACTAGCACCGATTAGTCAAGGACTGGTTTTCTTTCTTTACAATGTTGTGCTAGTGTCTGCTGCCCAGAAAAATAAATCAGTTATTAGCAAATATATCTGAGCCTCCCATTTGAGCAGTCCTGCCATCTCCCTCTTAAGCCTCCTCTCCTACTCCAAAACCAACTCCATTAGAGCACTCCACAGCAATAGCTATCTACTACATGCTTGGTATGTTACATATGTCCTTCCTGCACTGTGTCCACAAGTCTGTTTTCTATGAGTCCACCTCTTCCTACACTCGAAATGGGTTATTTAGCACCTGTTTTCTGGATTCCACTTGAATGCATTAATATGCACACATAAATATTTATTTCTCTATTTTGTTGCCACAAACCTCAGTTACTGTGTGTGGAATCCAATTCCATGACAAGGGATCAAACCTGGGATTCCTGCATAGGGATCATGGTGTCTTAGCCACTGGACTAACAGGGTAGTTTTTTTTTTTGTTTGTTTGTTTGTTTTTTGTTTTTGTTTTTGTTTTTTTTTAACTGATGATCATTTGGAATGGTAAGAGGTGATATGCTGTTGTAGCTTTGATCCGTGTGCCTTTGATAAGTTGAGGTAGTTTTTGCTATGTTCCATTTTTGGAGAGTTTCTATCACAAACACTTGTTGAATTATATCAAAAATTTTTCACCAACTACTGAGGTGATCATATGGTTTTAATCCTTCACTATACATTGATGTGCAGCTACCGAAGAATATTTCCATACCTGGAATAAACCCCACACTTAATAATGATGTTCAATCCTTTTAAGGTATTGGTGGATTTTTTTGCTCGTATGTTTGCCTCTGTTCATCTATGTGATATTGGTCTGTAACTTTCTTTTTCTGTGTTATCTCGATGTTGGTATCAGGGTGATGGTGACCTTGTAGAATAAGTTTTGGGTTTTCCTTCCACTCTAGAATTTTGGAAGTGTTTCAGAAGTGCATGTGCTAGCAGTTCTCTGACTGGCTTATAAAATTTCCATGTGAAACCATCTGGCTTTAAGTTTGTCAACTAGAATTTTTTCATCACAATTTCAATATTAGTGCTTATAATTGCTCTGTTCATATTTTCTGTTTCTTCTTAGCTGAATTTCTGAGCATTTGTCTATGGATCAGATTCTAAATTTTATTGACTTATAGTTGTTTTTTGTAGGCTCTTATGATTCTTTGTTATTCCTGTGGTATCAGTTATAATCTCATCTTTAATCATGTCACAATTGATTTGATTGCCCTTTTCTTCTTGATAAGTCTGGACCTTTATTTATCTATTTTGTTTCTCCTCTCTAAGAGATACCTTTTAGTGATACTGATTTTGGCCATTTATTTTTTTTTCATCATTTCTTTTCTTTAATTTCTGCTCTGATTTTTATCATCTCTTCCTCTTCTATTTATTTTGGGGAATTTTGTCTGCTTTTTCTTCCTTCCTTAAATGCTTTAGATTAAAGGCTATGCTGACTACTTGAGATGTGTAGTATTTATCAACTTCACTCTTCTACTGCTTTAGTATGCTCCATAACTTTCGGATGATCATGTTTTTAATATCATTTATTTCTAAGATTTTTCTTTCATTATCTCAGATTTCATGAATGATCTCATGGCCATGTAGAGTTGTATTTATTAGTCTACACGGACTCGTGTTTTTCAAGTCCTCGCCCACAAAATCTGGTATATAAATCATAGCATTGTGGTTTAAAAAAAATGGATAAAATTACCACTATCTTAAATTTACCAAGGCTTGATTTGAGATCCACTTTGTGATATATCCTGAAGATATTTTATTTTCACTTTAGAAAAATGTATATTCTGCCATGTTTCAGTGAATTGTCCTATAAGTATCATTAACTTTGTCAAGTCTCTTGTGCCTTTGAACACTTGTGTTTCATTTTAAACTACATTTCTAAATTGGAGGATAATTTCTTTCCAATGTTGTGTTGGCTTCTGCAGTGCAACATGGTGTATTAGCATATAGGAGACCAAAGTCCTTTTCTGTGTTGTTCATTGTTTGTTGTTACTTTTTCATTTTTCTAGGCCCTTCAGAAATGGTTCTCGTCTTTTCTGCATTCCATTTCTAGAATGTTTTATCACCTTTACTACCACAATATCCAAGCCACTTTCAGGGAGCCTGCCCATTTTTTCTTTCATTATGTTTTGACTTTTTACCACATTCTTTAGCCCACAACATATTTCTCTACTTACCGTGTTAATGGTTATTTCTTCACAAACTGCTGCATTATATTTATTATGCCTTGTCTTCACTCCAAGTTGATAAAGCTGACTGAGTGGCTAGTGTTTGTTTTGGAGTTGGAGAGACTGACAACAATATTCTTGAGTCTGTAGCTGAGTCTTCCCTCTCTAATGGTGGGACCATATCTGTTCATGTCATTTGGAGGTGTCTATGGGATTAGTCTGACATTAGGCAGTCTATCTGCTGATGAGTGGCTATGTTTTTCCATCTTGCTTGTTGTGTGGTGTGATGTGTCAGCCGTGGGTTGTGCAGGCAGTTGGGTGCAGTGCATCAGAGATTAAGAAAGAGGCCTTCATGGAGACTGTCACCAGTTGATATTCACAGTAGACAGGAATTCCCAGGGGTCCAATCATCCTGGTCTCAGTGTGAAAGGTTGTAGTGGAATGGAAATACACCCAGATTCTTGGCCTCTGGAGGAGAGGAATTCAATCTGGGACCAGAGACAAGGCTGGATCACTCAGAGCTTTGTATAATAAAGTTTTATTAAAGTATAAAGATATAGAGAAAACTTCTGACATAGGCATCAGAAGGGGGCAGAAAGAATACCCCAATGCTAGTCTTCAGGTAGATGTTATATACTCACTAGCAGTCTGTTAATGAAAGAAAGGAATGTTTTAAAACTCAGAGTGGTACCAGGCCCCTTCAGCCATAAGATATATTTTGGGATAATCTTGGCATCAGACGACTCATCCCGGGCCATACAATTATTAACTTGAATCTTGTAGAAGGACATATTACTATACATTTTTTTTTCTTTACGTAGATTAGGGAAATAATACCTGAGTATAACATACTGGTTGGTCAAGTAGGTTCTGAGGCATTAGGTGGCACTGACTTGACGACAGAGTTTGGGGTAAAAGCAGAGTACAATAGCATAGTTTAAGACAAACATTTCCATTAGAAAAATGCATTGGTTATCTCAAGGTTTGAGAATAGTTAACTTCAGATGAAACCAAGTGTCATTATGGCAACACAATATTTTAAGAGCAACCACCTTTTAAATTTGTATAGAGAAGGGAAAAAAGCACAAATATTGATAGTTTGTTTCCTCCTGCCACTTGAGAGAGATAAAAATGTCTGACACTTGCATGCTATTTCATTCATTTGGATACCCCTGGCCTTCCTGCCTGCTACCCTCTCAGGTGCTGACACCCGAAAAGATCAGGCTCAACTTATGCCCAAAGAACTACAATACCATAGTAAATATTGAGGATATTAAAAAAGTAACATAGATACATGACAAATAGATAAATAAATAGAAGGCACCACAAGCAATAAACATTACGAGGAAGACAAGAGATTCATAAAGAGAACCAAACAAGTAAAACTCAATCAAGTAAAAAACAACACCACAACAGAGTGCCAACTGAAGAATAAAGAAAACAAATCTGACAAGAAGATCAGAACAGCCCCTACAGAATAACAAGAAACCACATTTAATATGGAATACATACCTGTGTTAAAAAATGAAGTGATGCAACAGCAACAAAAGGCACAGAAAATAGGAAAGCAAAGTAAAAGTAGAAAGAGCAATACAAAAATAGAAACATGGTTGAAATAATCTTCAAAGATCAAATCAATGTGTAGTAACAAAGAAGCCTACAACTGAGAAAAACGACGCACAAACAACACAACAATTGGACGCATCAAAGGAATAACACATATTTCCTAGTGCCGCATCTGAACGTGTCCTAGTCCTCAACATGGGCCAGAGTGCTGGAGTCCAACTCCAGCAGCCAGGGATTCATCCTGAAGAAGTGAACTGTGTTGGCGAATGAGACAGCCCCTCAGTTATTTATGGGCTGCCTGTTTATCCAAGTTTAAGATTATCTTTTATACTTTTACAGAACGATTAGGACAGAGGTTTGCCATTTTCAGTTTTCCCTCTCCCAGATTTATTATCTCCATAAATCATTCAGTGCAGTCACTCAGTCATGTCTGACTTTTGGCTACTCCATGAATCGCAGCATTCCAGGCCTCCCTGTCCATCACCAACTCCAGGAGTTCATTCAGATTCACATCAATCCAGCCAGTTATGCCATCCAGCCACTTCAACCTCCGTTGTCCCCTCCTCCTCCTGCCCTCAATACCTCCCATCATCAAAGTCTTTTCCAATGAGTCAATTCTTCACATAAGGTGGCCAAAGTACTGGAGTTTGAGCTTCAGCATCATTCCTTCCAAAGTAATCTCAGGGCTGATCTCCTTCAGAATGGACTGGTTGAATCTCCTTGCAGTCCAAGGGACAATCAAGAGTCTTCTCCAACACCACAGTTCAAAAACATCAATTCTTTGGTGCTTAGCCTTATTCACAGTCCAACTCTCACATCCATACATGACCACAGGAAAAACCGTAGCTTTGACTAGATGGATCTTAGTTGGTAAAGTATTGTCTCTGCTTTTGAATATGCTATCTAGGTTGGTCATAACTTTTCTTCCAAGGAGTAAGTGTCCTTTAATTTCGTGGCTGCAGTTACCATCTGCAGTGATTCTGGAGCCCCCAAAAATAAAGTCTGACACTGCCTCCACTGTTTCCTCATCTATTCCCCATGAAGTGATGGAACCGGATGTCATGATCTTCATTTTCTAAATATCGAGCTTTAAGCCAACTTTTTCACTGTCCTCTTTCACTTTCATCGAGAGGCGTTTTAGTTGCTCTTTGCTTTCTGCCATAAGAGTGGTGCCATCTACATATCTGAGGTTATTGATATTTCTCCCAGCAGTCTTGATTCTAGCTTGTGTTTCTTCCAGTCCAGCGTTTCTTATAATGTACTATGCATAGAAGTTAAAGAAGCAGGATGACAATGAACAGCCTTGACATACTCCTTTTCCTATATGGAACCAGTCTGTTGTTCCATGTCCACTTTTAACTGTTGCTTTCTGACCTGCATACAGCTTTCTCAAGAGGCAAGTAAGGTGGTCTGGTATTCTCATCTCTTTCAGAATTTTCCACAGTTCATTGTGATCCACACAATCAAAGGCTTTGGTATAGTCAATAAAGCAGCAAGAGATGTTTTTCTGGAACTCTCTCGCTTTTCCCATGATCCAGCTGAGTTGGCAATTTGATCTCTGGTTCCTCTGCCTTTTCTAAAACTAGAATTAACATCAGGAAATTAACCGTTCACGTACTGCTGTAGCCTGGCTTGGAGAATTTTGAACATTACTTTACTAGCATGTGAGTTGAGGGCAATTGTGCTGTAGTTTGAGCATTCTTTGGCATTGCTTTTCTTGGAATTGGAATGAAAACTGACCTTTTCCAGTCCTGTGGCCACTGCTGAGTTTTCCAAATTTGCTGATATATTGAGTGCTGCACTCTTACAGCATCATATTTCAGGATTTGAAACAGCTTCACTGGAATTCCATCACCTCCACTAGCTTTGTTTGTAGTGATGCTTTCTAAGGCCCACTTGACTTCACATTCCAGGATGTCTGGCTCTAGATGAGTGATCACACCATCGTGATTATCTGGGTCACGAAGATCTTTTTTGTACAGTTCTGCATATTTTTGCCACCACTTCTTAATATCTTCTGCTTCTGTTAGATCCATACCATTTCTGTCCTATATCGATCCCACCTTTGCATGAAATGTTTCCTAGGTATCTCTGATTTTCTTGAAGAGATGTCTAGTCTTTCCCATTCTGTTCGTTTCCTCTATTTCTTTGCATTGATTACTGAAGAAGGTTTTCTTATCTCTTCTTGCTATTCTTTGGAAATCTGCATTCAGATGTTTTTTTCTTTCCTTTTCTTTGCTTTTTACTTCTCTTCTTTCTACCACTATTTATATGGCTTCCCCAGGCAGTCATTTTACTTTTTTGCATTTCTTTCTCATGGGGTCTTGATCCTTGTCTCCTCTACAATGTCACGAACCTCATTCCATAGTTCATCAGGCACTCTGTCTATCAGATCTAGGCCCTTAAATCTGTTTCTCACTTCCATTGTAGAATCATAGGGGATTTGATTAGGTCATACCTGAATGGTCTAGCGGTTTTCCCTACTTTCTTCAGTTTAAGTCTGAATTTGGTAATAAGGAGTTCATGATCTGAGCCACAGTCAGCTCCTGGTCTTGTTTTTGTTGACTGTATAGAGCTTCTCCACCTTTGGCTGCAGAGAATATAATAAATCTGATTTTGGTGTTGACCATCTGGTGATGTCCATGTGTAGAGTCTTCTATTGTGTTGTTGGAAGAGGGTGTTTGCTATGACCAGCGCATTTTCTTCCCAAAACTCAATAGTATTTGCCCTGCTTCATTCTGCATTCCAAGGCCATGTGGTCACCAAAGATGTCTTCCCTGAGACACTTGTGGCACACTGGGATCTGCCGTGATGATCACAGGAGGTGCTATAGCTACTTGAAATGCTGGAACCATGGTGGTGTCAATTTTGAATAGGAGTCAGCAGCCATAGGCAGAAAAGATTTGGCCTTAATGGGATCCTCTTCTTACCTGTGTTTTCAGGAGCATGAGTGGTGCTTCTGCTGGTCTTTCTCTATTGCCTTGTAGTAGGTGTTAACAGGTGGGAAGGTGTCTACCAAGATATCTCTACCACCTGTATGTGACAATGCAGTAAGGTCCTCCCTCTTTGGCAGTTTGGGAATTCTCAAAAGACATTCCCTGCAACACAACTACTCATACGTGGACCATCAGGCCATCTCCACACAGTCAAAAGCAGTCCTCTCCCAGAATGGCTCTGTAAATCCCACCTTCCAGCTTCTGGACCCCATATACACTGGCTGAACTGCATTGCAGTTTGAGCCATACAGGGCCATGACATACATTGTCTGTGTGGCTCTCGCTCTATCCAAATTATATTTCATCAGCTGTTTTATCTTGTTTCCTTTCAGTCCAAGGTAAGTTACCCTTTAGTGATGGAGCTTGCCTCACTCTGGAAATCTCTTCCCTGCTTCTCCATCTCCCACCACAAGGCACAGGTTTTGTCTTACTTCTTCTTATCCTCCTTCTCCCTTCTTAGTTCCTTTCTACACAGGTATATCTGGAACACACATGGGACACTCTGGTGACCAAGGTCTTCTGCTAATATTTATCTGATGCTGTGGGAGAACTATTGTCCATGTAGTAGTATTATTTTTGGCCCATTCATTGAGAGAGTTGCATTTCACATCTGCCTACAATTCTGCCTTCTTGCAACTTCTCAGTTTTTCCTGGCAATCTCTCTTATTCTTCTTTCCTTGACAGTAAAACAGGAAACATTAGTTGCCATGAATTGATCTGTTTGATGGGACATCGCTTATATACACATATAACTGGTACTACTTTAACTTCCACCATGCAATCAAGCATATTGTGTTGTTGTTGTTTTACTTTCCCCCTTGGAAATTTCTCTTAATGATTAATTGTCATTGGTATGAAGAAATGTAGAACTTTCCACATAAAATATAATAGCATAATTGGGCTCAAAAAGTCAGCAGTTGAATAGATCTAGCTAGATTTTGACGTTCCTGACATTTTCCCAGAGTACAGATGACTGATTTCGGATCTTGAAGTGTAACTCCATTCAGTGGCTATCAAAGGTCAGAGATTGCCATGGGCATAATTTAATTCATGTAGAATAGAATGGCAATTTCATGGGAAATTACCAGTTGGTACTTGACTACTGGAAAAAGAGAGAAAATGGCACCAGCAACAATGACTAAAAAATAAAATAAAAAACCCAACAATCACAGGAATGTGTAGTTAATTATTTAATCATAACAGGTACACATGAGTTGATGTTTGTATCATAGAATAAGCGAGATAGCATACAATCATCTATATTTGCTTAACTGTCTCTGCTAATGACTTAGACACTGCAAATCACACACAAACCAATAATAATAATTAAAATAATAATAATACATATTTTTAAATTTTTAGAGATAAGGATAAGAGAATACCTTATATGTCTCCTGGGAAATGTGTATGCAAGTGAAGGTGCAGCAGTTAGAATTGGACATAGGGCAATGAACTGATTCAAAATTGGGAAAGGAAGAAGTCATAGATTTATATTGTTGTCCTGCTTATTTAACTTCTGTGCAGAGAATACAATGAAAAGAATAAAAGTCTAGATGAAGGTCAAGTTAGAAACAAAATTCATGTGGGAGATATGAATAGCCTTAGTAATCCCAATGACAACACCATAATGACAGAAGAAAAATAGTAAGTAAGGCGCCTCTTGATGAAAGTATTGTCTGTTTCAAGTGTTGAAAAATGAAATGAGAGTGTCCTACATAAAAGATGAAATTCTGTTTCACATGTGAAACTCTAGATGCAGATTTCAGGATGTGAAACATAAAATTATCTATTATTCACATATACATATCTGGAGAAAGTATTTCCAAATTAAAATACAGAATTCTCTTACATCATACGTGAAAGTATGGACACAAAATATTCTGCAGGAAATGTGGAAATTTTTACATTAGAGTTATGAAAATCTGGATGCAGATTCTTTGACAGGAAATAAAAAAAATATCTATGTCACATATCCCAAAATGGACACAGGAAACATGGAATTTTTTCATATTTGTAATTTGAAAACATTTGTGAAGTCTTTCCTTCATGAAATACTGAATACTGTCTAACATTTGAAAAACCTGTGTCAATTTTCGTACAAGAAATATAGAATTTGCCCACAGATTTCATGCATGAGCTCTGAAATTCTCTATATTTCCATCAAACAAGTTTGAATTACCGTCTTCAGATATGAGATTTGAAATTCTGTCTCTTTCACATCTGACAATCTGGGGAGAAATGTTCTCATATGAAATATGAATTCTCAAATTTTCACATGTAAAACACTTTCCATATTCATACACAAGAAAGATAATTTTACATGATTCAGAAATTAAGGCCTGAGCTAAATGGCAAACACCAAAAAGCTATATTTCATGTATTTCCCAAATAACATATAGAGTTTTCTGTATTTCTTTGATGAAAATCTGGGTGAAAATTTCTCTAGATGAAATAGGGAATTAATGTATTTTACATATTTAAAATCAAAACCCTTATGATTATACGGTGGAAGTGATAAATAGATACAGGGGATTCTATCTGATAGATGAGCGCCTGGAGACCTATGGATGGAGCTTTGTGATATTGTATAGGAAGCAGTGATCAAGAAAATCTGCATGCAAAAGTAATGCAAAATGGTAAAGTGGCTGTGACAGCTAGCGCACTCAGCGTGGCCAACACGAGCTACCCTACGTCCGAGGTCAGGGGCAGCGGCTGAGAGTGCCAGGCTGGGACCGCGCAGGAACGGCCGAGAGGAGCCACCCTGGTCCAAGGTCAGGGTTGGGAGCCAGTAGGAGCCACCCCACTCCCAAGGCCAGGGGCGGCAGCTGGGAGGAGACACCCCATGGCTGAGTCCGGGGTGGTGGCTGGGAAGGGAAACCCACATCCGAGGAGCGGTGGCTGAACTGGTGCAGGTGAGCCTAGAGGAGTTATACTACGTGGAAAGTCAGGAAGGGTGGCGGTGATGAGATAACCTTCATCCAAGGTAAGGAGCAGTGGCTGCGCTTTGCTGGAACAGCCATGAAGAGATACCCCACGCCCCAGGTAAGAGAAACCCAAGTAAGATGGTAGGTGTTGCAAGAGGGCATCAGAGGGCAGACACAATGAAACCATACTCACAGAAAATTAGTCAATCTAATCACACTAGGACCACAGCCTTGTCTGACTTAATGAAACCAAGCCATGCCCACAGGGCAACCAAAAATGGGTGGGTCATGGTGGAGAGGTCTGACAGAATGTGGTCCACTGGAGAAAGGAATGGCAAACCACTTCAGTATTCTTGCCTTGAGAAACCCAGGAACAGTATGAAAAGGCAAAATAATAGGATACTGAACGAGGAACTCCCCAGGTCAGTAGGTATCCAATATGCTACTTGAGATCGGTGGAGAAATAACTCCAGAAAGAATGAAGGGATGGAGCCAAAGCAAAAACAATACTCAGCAGTGGATGTGACTGGTGATAGAAACCAAGTCCAATGCTATAAAGGGCAATATTGCATAGGAACCTGGAAAGTCAGGTCATGAATCAAGGCAAATTGGAAGTGGTCAAACAAGAGATGGCGAGGGTGAACATCTACATTCTAGGAATCAGTGAAGTAAAATGGACTGGAATGGGTGAGTTTAACTCAGATGACCATTGTATCTACTACTGCAGGCAGGAATCCCTCAGAAGAAATGGAGTAGCCATCATGGTCAACAGAAGAGTCCAAAATGCAGTACTTGGATGCAATCTCAAAAATGACAGAATGATCTCTGTTCATTTCCAAGGCAAACCATTCAATATCAACCTAGTCCAAGTCTATGCCCCAACCAGTAATGCTGAAGCTGAAGCTGAACGGTTCTATGAAGACCTACAAGACCTTGTAGAACAAACACCCAAGAAATACGTCCTTTTCTTTATAGGGGACTGGAATGTAAAAGTAGGAAGTCAAAAAACACCTAGGTTAAGAGGAAAATTTGGCCTTGGAATGCGGAATGAATCCGGGCAAAGACTAATAGAGTTTTCCAAGAAAATGCACTGGTCATAGAAAACACCCTCTTCCGACAACACAATAGAAGATTCTATACGTGGATATCACTACATGTTCAACACCGAAATCAGATTGATTATATTCTTTGTTGTCAAAAATGGAGAACCTCTATACAGTCAGCAAAAACAAGACCAGGAGTTGACTGTGGCTCAATCACGAACTGATTATTACAAAATTCAGTCTTAAACTGAAGAAAGTAGGGAAAACCATTTAGACCATGTAGGTATGACATAAATCAAATCCATTATGACTATACGGTGGAAGTGAGAAATAGATTTAAGGGCCTAGATCTGATAGATAGACTGCCTGATGAACTATGGAATGGGGTTTGTGACATTGTACAGGAGACAGGGATCAAGACCCTCCATGGAAAAGAAATGCAAAAAAGCAAAATGGCTGTCTGGCAAGGCCTTTCAAATAGGTGTGAAAAGAAGAGATGTGAACCTCTTGCTACTCAGCCTTGGGGCCGCTGTGTCCTGACCTCTGAGGGGCTCGGCACCTGGCAGAGCCAGCGCTGGGGGCCGTGTTTGCTTCTTCCCTCAGGTTCACACCGCAAAGGCCTGCCTTCTGGGAGGCCCCGACTTCTCCTCTTATCTTAGGAAGGAGACCTTCCCCGCTGTGGGAAGGTCTTTTTTCAGACCAGGGACTGAAAAAAGAACATGTGTCATAGCTAGAAAGTCTGAAGGTCATGTGGGCATTGACATGTTTACATGAGATATTTATTCTAATTAAAATAGTGAAGCTTATTTCATACAGAGGCATGAAGAATAGATCCTAACTTAAAGCTGGAGCTAGGCAGAGAGCATAAAGATGGCGGAGGAATAGGACGGGAAGACCACTTTCTCCCTCACAAATTCCTCAAAAGAACATTTCAATGCTGAGCAAACTCCACAAAACAACTTCTGTAGGCTGGCAGAGGACATCAGGCAACCAGAAAAGCAGACCATTGTCTTCAAAAACAGGTAGGAAAAAATATAAAAGACAAAAAAGGAGACAAAGGAGGTGGGGAGGGAGCTCCGTCCCGGGAAGGGAAGCCCATCTCGGGAAGGGAATTTTAAGAAGAGAGGTTTCCAAACACCAGGAAACACTCTCCCTGCCGAGTCTGTGGCAAGTCTTGGAAACACAGAGGGCAACATAACAGGAAGGAAAAATAAATAAATAATTAAAACCAAGAGATTACAAGCCCAACAATAACTCCCCCAGTGGAAAAGCAGCACAGACGCCTGCATCCGCCATTGGGAAGTGGGGGCAGGGCAGGGACGCACAGGAGGTGTGGGCTGCAGTGCTTTGTAAGAATCTGGCAGGGACGCCCCACGCGCAACCAGAACAATCTAACTTGGGCTAGCAAACCAGACTGTGGGACAGCTACCACACGAAAAGCTCGAATATAAGACACCGCCAGGACCGAGCACAGAACAAAGGACGGAACAGAAAAAGCCGGCTGCAGACCATCCACTGCCGGGGACAGGCAGCCAGAGCCGTAAGGACTGGAAAGGGGCAATTGCAGACCCGGAGAGACTTTACTTACCTAACTGCAAGCAGGCTTCTTTGCTAAGACTTCTGGGGATGCTGGACAGTCACAATCTGCCTCACGGGGGACGCCAGCGGTCCACCCAGAAAGCTGAGCAGTAGCGGCAGAAAAGGTGACAAGCCGTGGTGATCGCCTCGCCAAACTCCTGAGCTACTCAGACCTGGGAAGGGCACAAAGCGCAGTCCCAGGCGAATCTGTGCCTCTGAGGGCTGCCTGAGTGCTGAACCTGAGCAGCTTGGACCGGGGAAGTGCACGCAGCCTAGGGCTGGCCCCAGACGGTTCCCGGCTGAGCATCGTAGAGCCAGAGCAGTGTGTGTGCCACGAGAAGGGACAGGTCAAGTGGGGCTGAGACACTGTGTGCACATGACAGTGCTATTTGTTTGCAGGATCCCCCCTTCCCACAGCGCAACTGAACTAGTGAGCCTAAAAAACCAGCAAACAGAAGAAGTTAAACAGAGGGAACCACCTTGGAAGTGATCCCACACGGCCCACATCAGAGAAGGGCCAGATATACTTTTACTATTTTAAAAATCATTCCTTTTTTTTCTTTTCTTTTTTTTTCTAACTTTTTTTTAAATTGTTAAGTCTTCTATTTCTCCTCTAATTGTTATTACTATAACGTATTATTACTATTAAAAAAAAAAGACTTTTTTTTTTTCTTTTTAATGGCAAACACCATATATAGCCTTTGGATGGTTGTTGGTGGTTTTCTGTTTTTGTTTTTGTTTTGTTTTGTTTTGTTTTTAATAACTATTGTTTTTTCTTTCTTTCTTTCCTCCTTTTTCCTTCTGTTTCTTTTCTTTAATATTGTATTTTTGAAAATCCAACCTCTACTCTAGATTTTTAATCTTTGCTCTTAGGTTTTTGTTGTCAATTTTGTACATTTAAAAACCCAAATTCACTACCCAATTGTACCTGAGAGCGAGATTACTGGCTTGACCACTCTCTTCTCCTTTGGACTTTCCTTTTTCTCCACCAGGTGGCCTCTGTCTCTTTTCTCCCCCATCTCTTCTCTACCCAACTCTGTGAATCTCTGTGTGTTCCAGACGGTGGAGAACACCTAAGGAACTGGTTACTGGCAGGATTTGTCTCTCTCCTTCTCATTCCTCTCTCTTATAACCCTGGTCACCTCTGTCTACTTCCTCCCTCTCCTCTTCCCCGTATAACTCCATAAATACCTCTGAGCGGTCCAGACTATAGAGCGCACATAAGGAAGTGACTACTAGCTAGCTTGCTCTCTCCTCTTTTGATCTCACTGCATCTCATTCCAGTTACCTCTAACTAACCCCTCCATCTTCTCTTCTCCTTGTAACTCAGTGAACCTCTCTGAGTGTCCCTCAATGTGGAGAAACTTTTCATATTTAACCTAGATGTTTTATCATCGGTGCTGTATAGATGGAAAAGTCTAGAGGCTACTGTAAAAATAAAACTGAAGACCAGAAGCAGGAGGCTTAAGTCCAAAGCCTGAAAACATGAGAGAACTCTTGAATTCAGGGAACATTAAGCAATAGGAGCTCATCAAATGCCTCCATACCTACACTGAAACCAAGCTCCACCCAAGGGCCAACAAGTTCCAGAACAAGACATACCACGCAAATTCTCCAGCAACACAGGAACACTCCCCTGAGCTTCAATATACAGGCAGCTCAAAATTATTCCAAAACTTTTGATGTCTCATAACCCATTACTGGTCACTCCACTGCACTCCAGAGAGAACAAACCCAGCTCCAACCACCAGAACTCCAACACAAGCCTCCCTAACCAGGAAACCTTGACAAGCCACTGATACAACCCCACCCACAGTGAGGAAGCTCCATAATAAAGACAACTCCACAAATTACCAGAATATAAAAAGGCCACCCCAAATGCAGCAATATAACCAAGATGAAGAGGCAGAGGAATACTCAGCAGGTAAAGGAACAGGAGAGATGCCCACCAAACCAAACAAAAGAGGAAGAAGTAGGGAATCTACCTGAGAAGGAATTCCAAATATTGATAGTGAAAATGATGCAAAATCTTGAAATCAAAATGGAATCACAGATTAATAGCCTAGAGACAAGGATTGAGAAGATGCAAGAAAGGTTTAACAAGGACCTAGAAGAAATAAAAAAGAGTCAAAATATAATAAATAACGCAATAAATGAGATCAGAAACACTCTGGAGGCAACAATAGTAGAATAACGGAGGCAGAAGATAGGATTAGTGAAATAGAAGATAGAATGGTAGAAATAAATGAATCAGAGAGGAAACAAGAAAAACGAATTAAAAGAAATGAGGACAATCTCAGAGACCTCCAGGACAATATGAAATGCTCCAACATTCGAATTATAGGAGTCCCAGAAGAAGAAGACAGAAAGAAAGTTCATGAGAAAATCCTTGAGGAGATAATTGTTGAAAACTTCCCTAAAATGGGGAAGGAAATAATCACTCAAGTCCAAGAAACACAGAGAGTTGCTAATAGGATAAACCCAAGGCGAAACACCCCAAGACACATATTAATCAAATTAACAAAGATCAAACACAAAGAACAAATATTAAAAGCAGCAAGGGAAAAACAACAAATAACACACAAGGGGATTTCCATAAGGATAACAGCTGATCTTTCAATAGAAACTCTTCAGGCCAGGAGGGAATGGCAAGACATACTTAAAGTGATGAAAGACAATAACCTACAGCCCAGATTACTGTACCCAGCAAGGATCTCATTCAAATACGAAGGAGAAATCAAAAGCTTTACAGACAAGCAAACGCTGAGAGAATTCAGCACCACCAAACCAGCTCTCCAACAAATTCTGAAGGATATTCTCTAGACAGGAAACACGAAAATGGTGTATAAACCCGAACCCAAAACAATAAAGTAAATGGTAATGGGATCATACTTATCAATAATTACCTTAAACGTAAATGGGTTGAACGCCCCAACCAAAAGGCAAAGACTGGCTGAATGGATACAAAAACAAGACCCCTCTATATGCTGCTTACAAGAGACCCACCTCAAAACAAGGGACACATACAGACTGAAAGTGAAGGGCTGGAAAAAGATATACCACGCAAATAGAGACCAAAAGAAAGCAGGAGTGGCAATACTCATATCTGATAAAATAGACTTTAAAGCAAAGACTGTGAAAAGAGACAAAGAAGGCCACTACATAATGATCAAAGGATCAATCCAAGAAGAAGATACAACAATTATAAATATATGTGCACCCAACATAGGAGCACCACAATATGTAAGACAAATGCTAACAAGTATGAAAGGGGAAATCAACAATAATGCAATAATAGTGGGAAACTTTAATACCCCACTCACACCAATGGACAGATCAACTAAACAGAAAATTAACAAAGAAATGCAAACTTTAAATGATACATTAGATCAATTAGACCTAATTGATATCTATAGGACATTTCACCCCAAAACAATGAATTTCACCTTTTTTTCAAGTGCTCATGGAACCTTCTCCAGGATACATCACATCCTGGGCCATAAATCTAAACTTGATAAATTCAAAAAAATCGAAATCATTCCAAGCATCTTTTCTGACCATAATGCATTAAGATTAGATCTCAATTACAGGAGAAAAACTACTAAAAATTCCAACATATGGAGTTTGAACAACACACTTCTGAATAACCAACAAATCACAGAAGAAATCAAAAAAGAAATCAAAATATGCATAGAAACTAATGAAAATGAAAACACAACAACCCAAAACCTGTGGGACACTATAAAAGCAGTGCTAAGAGGAAAGTTCATAGCAATACAGGCATACCTCAAGAAACAAGAAAAAAGTCAAATAAATAACCTAATTCTACAACTAAAGCAACTAGAAAAGGAAGAATTGGAGAACCCCAGAGTTAGTAGAAGGAAAGAAATTTAAAAATTAGGGCAGAAATAAATGCTAAAGAAACAAAAGAGACCATAGCAAAAATCAACAAGGCCAAAAGCTGGTTCTTTGAAAGGATAATTAAAATTGACAAACCACTAGCCAGACTCATCAAGAAGCAAAGAGGGAAAAATCAAATCAATAAAATTAGAAATGAAAATGGAGAGATAACAACAGACAACACAGAAATACAAAGGATCATAAGAGACTACTATCAGCAGTTGTATGCCAATAAAATGGACAACGTGGAAGAAATGGACACATTCTTAGAAAAGTACAATTTTCCAAAACTGAACCAGGAAGAAATAGAAAATCTTAACAGACCCATCACAAGCATGGAAATTGAAACTGTAATCAGAAATCTTCCAGCAAACAAAACCCCAGGTCCAGACGGCTTCACAGCTGAATTCTACCAAAAATTTCGAGAAGAGCTAACACCTATCCTACTCAAACTCTTCCAGAAAATTGCAGAGGAAGGTAAACTTCCAAACTCATTCTATGAGGCCACCATCACCCTAATACCAAAACCTGACAAAGATGCCACAAAAAAAGAAAACTACAGGCCAATATCACTGATGAACATAGATGCAAAAATCCTCAACAAAATTCTAGCAATCAGAATCCAACAACACATTAAAAAGATCACACACCATGACCAAGTGGGCTTTATCCCAGGGATGCAGGGATTCTTCAATATCCTCAAATCAATCAATGTAATTCACCACATTAACAAATTGAAAAATAAAAACCATATGATTATCTCAATAGATGCAGAGAAGGCCTTTGACAAAATTCAACATCCATTTATGATAAAAACTCTCCAGAAAGCAGGAATAGAAGGAACATACCTCAAGATAATAAAAGCTATATATGACAAACCCACAGCAAACATTATCTTCAATGGTGAAAAATTGAAAGCATTTCCCCTAAAGTCAGGAACAAGACAAGGGTGTCCACTTTCACCGCTACTATTCAACATAGTTCTGGAAGTTTTGGCCACAGCAATCAGAGCAGAAAAAGCAATAAAAGGAATCCAAATTAGAAAAGAAGAAGTAAAACTTTCACTGTTTGCAGATGACATAATCCTCTACATAGAAAACCCTAAGGACTCCACCAGAAAATTACTAGAACTCATCAATGAATATAGTAAAGTAGCAGGATATAAAATCAACACACAGAAATCCCTTCCATTCCTATACACTAATAATGAGAAAGTAGAAAAAGAAATTAAGGAAACAATTCCATTCACCATTGCAACGAAAAGAATAAAATACTTAGGAATATATCTACCCAAAGAAACTAAAGACCTATATATAGAAAACTATAAAACACTGATGAAAGAAATCAAAGAGGACACTAATAGATGGAGAAATATACCATGTTCATGGATCGGAAGCATCAATATAGTGAACATGAGTATACTACCCAAAGCAATTTACAAATTCAATGCAATCCCTATCAAGCTACCAGCCATATTTTTCACAGAACTAGAACAAATAATTTCAAGATTTGTATGGAAATACAAAAAACCTCGAATAGCCAAAGTAATCTTGAGAAACAAGAATGGAACTGGAGGAATCAACTTGCCTGACTTCAGGCTCTACTACAAAGCCACAGTCATCAAGACAGTATGGTACTGGCACAAGGACAAACATATAGGTCAATGGAACAAAATAGAAAGCCCAGAGATAAATCCACACACCTATGGACACCTTATCTTTGACAAAGGAGGCAAGAATACACAATGGACTAAAGACAATCTCTTTAACAAGTGGTGCTGGGAAAACTGGTCAACCACTTGTAAAAGAATGAAACTAGATCACTTTCTAACACTGCACACAAAAATAAACTCAAAATGGATTAAAGATCTAAATGTAAGACCAGAAACTATGAAACTCCTAGAGGAGAACATAGGCAAAACACTCTCAGACATAAATCACAGCAGGATCCTCTATGATCCACCTCCCAGAATTCTGGAAATAAAAGCAAAAATCAACAAATGGGATCTAATTAAAATTAAAAGCTTCTGCACAACAAAGGAACATATAAGCAAGGTGGAAAGACTGCCTTCTGAATGGGAGAAAATAATAGCAAATGAAGCAACTGACATACAACTAATCTCAAAAATATACAAGCAACGTATGCAGCTCAATTCCAGAAAAATGAACTACCCAATCAAAAAATGGGCCTAAGAACTAAATAGACATTTCTCCAAAGAAGACATACGGATGGCTAACAAACACATGAAAAGATGCTCAACATCACTCATTATTAGAGAAATGCAAATCAAACCCACAATGAGGTACCACTTCACACCAGTCAGAATGTCTGAGATCCAAAAATCTGAAAGCAATAAATGCTGGAGAGGGTGGGGAGAAAAGGGAACCCTCCTACACTGTTGGTGGGAATGCAAACTAGTACAGCCACTATGGAGAACAGTGTGGAGATTCCTTAAAAAATTGCAAATAGAATTACCTTATGACCCAGCAATCCCACTGCTGGGCATACACACGGAGGAAACCAGAATTGAAAGAGACACATGTACCCCAATGTTCATCACAGCACTGTTTATAATAGCCAGGACATGGAAACAACCTAGATGTCCATCAGCAGATGAATGGATAAGAAAGCTGTGGTACATATACACAATGCAGTATTACTCAGCCGTTAAAAAGAATTTAGCTGATTCAGTTCTGATGAGATGGATGAAGCTGGAGCCGATTATACAGAGTGAATTAAGCCAGAAAGAAAAACACCAATACAGTATACTAACACATATATATGGAATTTAGAAAGATGGCAATGACGACCCAGTATGCAAGACAGGGAAGGAGACACAGCTGTGTATAACGGACTTTTGGACTCAGAGGGAGAGGGAGAGGGTGGGATGATTTGGGAGAATGGCATTCTATCATATATACTATCATGTAAGAATTGAATCGCCAGTCTATGTCTGACGCAGGATACAGCATGTTTGGGGCTGGTGCATGGGGATGACCCACAGAGATGTTATGGGGAGGGAGGTGGGAAGGGGGTTCATGTTTGGGAACACATGTAAGAATTAAAGATTTTAAAATTTAAAAAAAAAATAAAGCTGGAGCCAAAAAAAAAAAAAAAAACAAAACGAAGAGATGTGAAAAGAGAAGGAGAAAAGGAAAGATATAAGCATCTGAATGCAGAGTTCCAAAGAATAGCAAGGAGAGATTAGAAAGCCTTCTTCAGTGATCAATGCAAAGAAATAGAGGGAATGAACAGAATGGGAAAAACTAGAGATTTCTTCAAGAAAATTAGAGATACCAAGGGAACAGTTCATGCAAAGATGGGATTGATAAAGGACAGAAATAGTCTGGAACTAACGGAATCAGAAGATATTAAGAAGATGTTGCAAGAATACACAGAAGAACTGTACAAAAAAGATCTTCACGATCTGGATAATCACGATCTTGATGGTGTGATCACTCATCAAGAGCCAGACATCCTATAATGTGAAGTCAAGTGGGCCTTAAAACCATCACTACGAACAAAGCTAGTGGAGGTGATAGAATTCCAGTGGAGCTAATTTTAATCCTGAAAGATGATGCTGTGAAAGTGCTATGCTCAATATGCCAGCAAATTTGGAAAACTCAGCAGTGGCCACAAGACTGGAAAAGGTCAAATTTCATTCCAATCACAAAGATAGGCAAGGCCAAAGAATGCTCAATCTACCGCACAATTGCACTCATCTCACACTCTAGTAAAATAATGCTCATAATTCTCCAAGCCAGGCTTCAGCAATATGTGAACCGTGAACTTCCTGATGTTCAAGCTGGTTTTAGAAAAGGCAGAGGAACCAGAAATCAAATTGCCAACATCTACTGGACCATCAAAAAAGAAAGAGAATTCCAGAAAAACATCTCTTTCTGCTTTAGTGACTATGGCAAAGCCTTTGACTGTGGATCACAATAAACTGTGGAAAATTCTGAAAGAGATGGGAATAGCAGACAATTTGACCTGCCTCTTGAGAAATCTGTATGCAGGTAAGGAAGAAACAGTTAAAACTGGACATGGAACAACAGACTGGTTCCAAATAGGAAAAGGAGTACGTCAAGGTTGCATATTTTCACCCTGCTTATTTAACCTCTATGCAGAGTACATCACGAGAAACACAGGCTGGAGTCAAGACGGCTGGGAGAAATATCAATAACCTCAGATATGCAAATGACTCCACCCTCATGGCAGAAAGTGAAAATGAACTAAAAAGCCACTTGATAAAAGTGAAAGAGGAGACTGAAACAGTTGGCTTAAAGCTCAACATTCAGAAAATGAAGATCATGGCATCCGGTCCCATCACTTTATGGGAAATAGATGGAGAAATAGTGGAAACAGTGTCAGACTTTATCTTTTTGGGCTCCGAAATCACTGCAGATGGTGACTGAAGCCATGAAATTAAAAGAGGCTTACTCCTTGGAAGAAAATTTATGACCAACCTAGATAGTATATTCAAAAGCAGAGACATTACTTTGCCGACTAAGGTCCATCTAGTCAAGGCTATGGTTTTTCCTGTGGTCATGTATGGATGTGAGAGTTGGACTGTGAATAAGGCTGAGCACTGAAGAATTGATGTTTTTGAGCTGTGGTGTTGGAGAAGACTCTTGAGAGTCCCTTGGACTGCAAGGACATCCAACCAATCCATTCTGAAGGAGATCAGCCCTGGGACATCTTTGGAAGGAATGATCCTAAAGCTGAAGCTCCAGTAATTTGGCCACCTCATGCGAAGAGTTGACTCATTGGAAAATACTGTGATGCTGGGAGGGATTGGGGGCAGTAGGAGAAGGGAACGACAGAGGATGAGATGGCTGGATGGCATCACTTACTCGATAGATGTTAGTCTGAGTGAACGCCAGGAGTTGGTGATGGACAGGGAGGCCTGCCGTGCTGCAATTCAGTGGTCGCAAAGCGTCAGACATGACTGAGCGACTGTACTGAACTGAACTGAAAATTACCTGGCCTCAAAATGAGCTGAGAAGAGTAGTGAAGCTAAATGAAAAGAGAAAAAGGAAAACGATACACATTTGGATGTAGACTCATAACGAATAGTAAAAAGAGGTAATACCTTCCACAGTTGTCAAAGCCAATAAATAAAGGAAATAAATAGAATTGTATCCTTACTGATCTCATCAAGAAAATCAGAGATGCCAAGGAAAAATTTGATACAAAGATGGGCCCAATAAAGGACTGAAATGGTATGGACGTAACAGAAGTAGAAGCTATTAAGAAGTGGGAAGAATAAACAGATGAACTATGAATTATGACCCAGTTAAGCACGATGGTATGATCATACACCTAGGGCTGGACGTCCTGTAATACAAAGTGTAGGGGACTTAGGAAGCATATTTACAAACAAAGCTCGTGGAGGTGATGGAATTCAGTTGAGATATTTCAAATTCTAAAAGAAGATGATCTGAGTGTATTGCCCTCCATATGCCAGCAAGTTTGGGAGACTCAGTGTGGCCAGAGGACTGCAAATGGTCAGTTTTCATTCCAACCGCAAAGAAAGGCAATCCAAAGAATGTCCACACAACTGCTTAATTGCACACATCTCACATAGTCGCCGAGAAGGCAAAGGCAACCCACCCCAGTACTCTTGCCTGGAAAATCCCATGGATGGAGGAGCCTGGTAGGCTTCAGCCCATGGGGTCGTGAAAGGTCAGACACGACTGAGAGACTTCATTTTTTTTTTTTCCACTTTCATTCATTGGAGAAGGAAATTGCAACCCTCTCCAGTGTTCTTGTCTGGAGAATCCCAGGGATAGCAGAGTCAGACACGACTAACACGACTTAGCAGCAGCAGCAACAGCAGAGAGTCGCAAAAAACTGCTCAAAATTCCCCAAGCCAAGTTTCAGCAGAATATGAACCATGAGCTTCCAGATGTTCAAGCTGGATTTACAAAGGGCAGGGGAATCCGAGATTAAATTTGCAACACCTGTTGTGTCCTCCAAAAAACAAGAGAAATCCAGGAAAGCATCTACTCCTATTTGACTATGCCAAAGACTTTGATTGATACAACAAAATAACACAAGAGAAAAATGACATTAAAACGTGAAATATTCTTCAAAACACGGGAATACATACCTCCCGAGAAATTACAGATCCATGTAAATATAATAAATATTTATCAACTTGGAAAATTTTCTCAGTAAATAGGAAAGGTGAATTATGATAGTAGCACAGGTTATAGAATGTTGTTGAGTAACGTGTAGAGCATTTGATTGGTTATTACATTTCTTTATTGATAACTCAGTAAGCACTTAAAATGTGTCATTGGCAGGCTCTATGTTTCAGCTGATGTGAAAGATACATTGAAGACCTGATATGTGTGCTCTCCTTCATGGGAGGGCAAACAAAAGTTCCTTCCAATCCAAAGAACGTTTTGAGACAAAGTTGTGAGAAGGGGCTTCGCATGATTGAAAATAATTTGTGTGATTGTAGCTTCAGAAGAACAGTATAAGAGAAAGATGAAATTACTAAGGAAAACAGATATCATGTCTTTCAAGAACTTTTTACTGCGCTGATGTGTTGCAGTCACCACTAGGAATTTATTCTGTCTCTGTGGCGACAGATAAGCAACGTCTAAAAATGCATTTGGAATTATAGGGTGGAATCTTGGTGTCAGGAAATAAAGAGGGTCCTTAAGGACAGCAGACCAAAATGACCCTATAGAATACCACTTGTTCATATCTTGTGCTGACCATGGGCCAGTCACTGATTATGTCATGTCATCTTTGTTATCACAGTGATGGCATAATTGTGATCAATATTTTGGACATGCTATAATATCTATATTTTCAAGGACAGAATGAATTTCTATAATGAAAGCAATCTGCTGTCTAACCTTTTAAGACTCTACCAGTAACTAATAGAATATAATACATGAATGCACTAAAGTTCATACTGTGTATTTTCATTTTTCTAACTTTATTTGCATCTCTTCCTTCACCCATACCATCCTAATTTAGGCACCCTTTCATTTCATCAGGGATGATTTCAGAAATCACTTTACATCCATTACCTCTTTTCCCTTTGTTCTCATTTTCTTGCTTACAAATATTATATCAGGTGTCATTTACCTAGGATGCATAATGAATGTTTTCTTGAACTGATGAGTTTATAAAACCGTGCAGTAAAACAGCCAACCACTGAACTAAAGCCTCATTTTACTCTTCCTTGTTTGGAAATAGAAAATGAAACTATGAAGATGAACATGGAAATTTATTGTTCAAATACAAGAATTGTAGATATTTGTTGACATCTCCGAATATAAATTTCAATCTCCTTTAGGCTCCATAATCTGACACGTATTAGATAGGTCACTTTTAATTAGGATGTTTTTCAAATAATGATGACTATTGATGAGTTTACCTGAAAGAGAGGAGGCAGATGTATAAGCAATTGTTGGCACTGAGAACCATGAGTTGCCTCTCTTTTGCAGGTTAAGAAAAGGACTGTCATGGGCTGACATATCTCTATGCCTGTCTGGAAATTTAGAAGGTTCCACCATCAGTCCAGAATAACTGCTCTGTAATGGAGATTCGATGTGGATCCGAGAAGGAGATGTAGTTGTAGTAGCAAAGTCCTCAATGTGGCCATTTACTTGAGTGTAGCTGCTCTGTGAGTGCCAATTAAAAATGTTCAACTTTTTTAAAACAACAGGTTGATCTACCACAATCTGGTCTGTGTGTCTAACTGATATTGCTGATGGAGTAGGTAAGTCACATGGAGATAGGGCACTTGTATTGGCGACGATCTGGCTGGTATGAGACTTTTGTATGAAAGGCACACTTAAACTTGTGAAGGCTGGAAATGCACTCTCTCCACTCGTTTCTGGAAGAAATTCAGAGTTATGATCATCTTTTGTGACACTTGCTTTATTAGCATGCTTCTTGTTATCTTGAACTAATGAAGATATTGGAAACACACTGTTAATTCCAACTCTTCTTTGCATTCTTACTAAAAGTTGGGGATGGCCTCTTTCGAAATTTGGATTGTAGTAGGTCTGTAACTAAAATCAAAGAATTAAATTATTTAGTTTCTTTATAAACCAAGGTAAAACTGACAAACAAAGCTAAGTTATAAAAACGTATTCCTTTAATGGAACCAATTAAATAACATCAAATCAAACACCTCTGTTGGTAGTTTTAACAGGTAACATGTTAGAAAGAATATGCTCAACTAAAAGTATGTTGTATATATATAGTAAATACCATTTTAAGAAGCTTCAGCACTTATATCTGATTTCGAGTTGCTAGGAAAGTTTGTTAATATCCAATATTCTAACCGCCAGCTGTTTTCAACTTCAAAAAAATTAAACTTTTTCAACAATTTGTTATCTCAAGTTTATATTCCGTTTTAGCTACATATATGAACATGCTTTCTAGGTCACATGAGTTAATCTGACATATTGGCAATAAGTGAAAATTTTGGAATACCTTTCTCAAAAGAGAGATGTTGCTTTCTTCTTCCAGAAAGACAGGTAGTGAAGCCGATCTTTGAACAGCTTGGCGCTTTTTATGAAATCCATAGAGGTTAAGCTGTCGAATTAAACTTTTCATACTCTTGGTTTCAAATATTCTGAAAGGCTCCTTTCTTTCCAAGACTTCTTTCTTAAAGAGTTCTTCATTGATCACTCTACACGTGCCTGTCTCATCCCACCAAATAGATTCAAACTGATCACTTTCAACTATATTCCAAAGTTTTTGTGGAAATGTGAGTGAAAGAAAATCATTCACATCATCTGTTTCAGAGACAGAATATGTGTAGTGTGGCCTTTTGATCACAAGATCCTCAGACAAAGCCTGAAAAGCATATTCTTCAATCATGGATCTCAAAACTGAGTCCCCAGTTGTATAATCATACAAAGAAGATCTAATAGAGATTTCTGAACCAGTGGATTCATTTTTAGGAGGCCCATCTTGAATTTATGAAGAAATATGTGCCATCTCAGGGAAATCTTTCTTCAGATAATTTTCTCATTTGTCTAGTTTTACACAATGCAACTTCAAATGATGTTTGCCTGGCCTGCAGAGAGAAACTCTCTAGACCATCACAGAGGTCCTCCCAGTCCAAAAGCTGTGACATCACAAAATCACTGTTTTCCTAGCAATCGAAGGTTAGTTGTGACATCACAAAGTCACTGGTCTCCTAGCAATTGAACGGTAATTTTCAACCAGTGTTTACTTCAGCATCAACTTAAAATACAGACTGCTTACAGAAATAGTAACCAAAACCATGAAGGATGCAACATCTCATTACTAAAGTTTTTGTGTTTTTTTTTTTTTTTTTCCTTTTTGGTTGCTGTGTTTGGGATGGCCTTTCTCTTTCTGGCAGTTGGTGGTTCCTCTTCATTGTGGAGGTTCCTTCCTGTGGGTGGGGTTGGACGAGTAGCTTGTCAAGTTTCCTGGTTAGGGAAGCTTGCGTCAGTGTTCTGGTGGGTGGAGCTGCATCTCTTCTCTCTGGAGTGCAATGAAGTGTCCAGTAGTGAGTTTTGAGATGTCTATGTGTGCTGTTTGGGCAGCCTGTATATTGAAGCTCCGGGCTATGCTCCTGTGTTGCTGGAGAATTTTTGTGGTATGTCTTGCTCTGGAACTTATTGGCTCTTGGGTGATGCTTGGTTTCAACGTAGGTATGGAGGTTTTTGGATGATTTCTTTAAAAAAAAAATAAATTTATTTATTTTAATTGGAGGATAATTACTTTACATTATTGTATTTATTTTGTCATGCATTAACATATATCTGCCACAGGTACACACGTGTTCCCCTTCCTGAACCCCTTCCCTCCTCCCAATCCGTACCATCCCTCTGGGTCATCCCAGTGCACCAGCCCCAAGCATCCAGTATCATCCATTGAACCTGGGCTGGTGACTCATTTCATATATGATATTATACATGTTTCAATGTCATTCTCCCAAATCATCCCACCCTCTCACTCTCCCACAGAGTCCAAAAGAATTTTCTATACATCTGTGTCTCTTTTGCTGTCTCGCACACAGGGTTATCGAAAACTCACATCAATAAATCTACTTTATTTCTAAAATACAAGTGATTTATCATCCTTCTATAGACAGATTCTTAATATTCAGTACTGTTACCCTTGCAAACTTGGTCTACTTGCTTCTGTGCAAAAAAATTTATGAACTTACTGTGAGTTTCAGTGGGAAAAAAAAAAAAAAGTGCTTATTATAGCACCAAGCAAGATGTCTTAGCAGCTCTTGCTTCAAAAACACAAACCTTCAAATACTTTCAGGGGAAATATTTTAATGACTGAGCGAGAGTGGAACATGGGGTCTGTGATCAATATTGGGACACTCTATTAATGGCATATTACTTAGGATATTGGGAGTCCACATCATCGACAGTCTAGTTCCAACTATGTACTTAAACTTCAGCCTGATTTGGGCTTTAGCATCTCTAAAACTGTTCACAGGATATTGCTAAGAATGTTATCGATGGCCCTTGCTGCTGCTGCTGCTGCTAATTCGCTTCAGTCATGTCCGACTCTGTGAGACCCCAGAGATGGCAGACCACCAGGCTCCCCCGTCCCTGGGATTCTCCAGGCAAGAACACTGGAGTGGGTTGTCATTTCCTTCTCCACGATGGCCCTTGAGGAGGGACTAAAGACCCTTGAATTTGATTAACGGCTAAATCATTATTATTCTCTATTGCTTGATTATTTTCCTCTGTTTCTGTCTTTTCTAGTTTCTCTGATTAAAATTGCTTTTGAACATGAGGAAGTCAAAAATCTCCTACCTCTCTCTCTCGATTTCCATGCTTTTCAATCTTAAGAAGGGACTGCTTAGTACAAGAAAGGAAAAAAAGTCTTAGACTTAGAGCTCAATCATAAATATGACAGAAAATCTCAGTGCAGGTTCAGTTTCTTTTGCAGGTTTCCCAGCTCTTGGAGTGATTGAGTCAGCAGCAACTTTGGCTCTTTCCTGTTAAGATGGAGCATGGAGTTGGAAATAATTCTAAAATCTAAGCTTGATATCAATATTTTATGTTATGAAAACATATCTCTCTATTTTATATATTATATATATATATTTCTATATCAGTATTTTGTCATTAAACTGGACAAACATTTGAAAATTGGTATATATTTATTAAAAGGAGAGAGGTGAGTGATATAAAAGAGTCTTCATATTTTACATGCAGCCATGAAAACATATTTTGAAATATTTCAACTTACATAATATTCAATTATCAAGTAGATTTTCAATCGTTCTATATGTTTATTTTTTTTTCCATTTCTATTATACCTAACATGAATTAAAAGCCATTGCACTTTTTTTTTCATACATACACTCATGGATAGACAGGTGTATATATGTATATATATATCAAAATATAATTTTAGGCAACTTTATTTAGGTGACCAAACTCATTGCTAGCTCCCAAGATCTTAAATAAACTGTGTGGGAAGTCCTACATTACTTAATATCTTTCTGGCTGAAACATTCAGATCTGGTTGCTGAAAAGCTCTCCTTTAATCTAGCTCATTTTTCCCTATTCTTTCTGTAATAAGAGTTAGGACTCATACTTATGAGGGCACCTTGAACCCAGAAAATTGCAACTCGAGTTTACTTAGAGATATTGTTCAAAAAATGCAGTTGTTTTCCTCACGTTGGACACAATTTTATTTCATTTATTTTTAACATAAATTTGTTTATTTTAATAGTAGTCTAATTGCTTTACAATATTGTATTGGTTTTGCCATACATTAACATGGATCTGCCACGGGTGTACACGTGTTCCCTATCCTGAAAACCCCTGCTTACCTCCCTCCTCAAACTTCCGGGGTCCAGCCCCGGTGGATCCAGGGAATTTGAAGATGGGGATGGAGTCGGCGTCCAGGAAAAAACGTATTTAATTATAGATATAGAGGGAGATCAGGAACAGATAGTGTAGTAGAAAAAGGGGCTGAATTCAGATGGGAAAACGGGGAGCGAGAAAAGACGAGAATCAGTCTTTCCGGAAAAGACGGGAATCAGTCTTTCCAGAAACTGATCCGATTTCTTTATTTTTCAGGTTTGTTTATATACCTTTTTGTTATACATAGGGATAAATACAGAGTCACACGGGGGTCAGCAGACCTGACCCTTGTCACAATCAGATGCTTCATATAAAATTATACAAAGGTCTTATGAGTTTCATCATCTTTTGGCCATGAGGTCTGCTGACATTTTATGGCTCTTTCTGATACCAGTCAGTTAACCAGAAAACTTATTTTTCCAGGGGTGATTTTTTCTTAAATCAATCAGGCGCCACCCTCCAAATAAAGTTGCATTTCTATAGGGTGAGGGTGTAGTGAGTTACAATCAAGAAAGGAATTTACTTAACCTAAGGTTTAACATGATTAATCTTAAAGGTTAATACTTGTTTTTCTTATATGCTAGTTATATTCATTATAAGGGCAGGAATATGGAGATTTAGCAGCAAATATTGGCTCAACAAATGTACACCCTTCACCAATGTTCCCCTTAAGATCTATTTCTTTTTAAGATAGAGATAAAGTTACATTTTTGCATAGCAAGGACACAGTGATTTATAGTGATTTATAACAAAGTACGGTGATCTACAACAAAAGAGAAGATTCATTAACTCAAAAAGTCTAGTATCGCTAACATCAAAAACTACTATATTTCCTTTTCTATATTCCAAATACATTGATTAATATATTCCCAGGTGCCTAAGAATATGGAGGCCTGATGGCAATCATTGACTCATCAATGAAAAAAGCCCTATGCTAATACTCCAAACTCTCTGTGCTGTTTATGGCTGAGAGGCTGTCACACAAGCTAGTCTGTCAGCAGAGAGGTTTGACCTGAGACATCCTTGTCACACCCACGGCAGGGAATCAACGTAATTATTGGCAGGATAAATGAAAAAACCCTTCACCAATATGATTCCTAATCATCCTACTAATGCTATACTAATGATCTTCTAACTTCTCAAAAGAGTCTGTTTTAAGAAAGTTTTAAAACATCCCATGCCTCTCACAGTTGGGAGGCTGTAAACAATCACGTGCAGCCAGACGAGCCTAATCAGGCAGGCCAGAGAACCTCCAGAATTTGTAAGTTGAAACACTCTTATCACGCCCAGGAATTTTTATTAACTGGAGCTGCAAGTTAACTCCCTTTCTGAGAGAAATGGTTATGGGGGAGAGCTCCCCGTAAAGTACTCTGGTTTTGGGGGTAGATGCTTGGGAACAGGGGGTTTCCTGAGGCTTGATCACGCCTTTGCGTATGCCAAGCTTCCTTCCTCATGACCTTTGCCATGGGCGGAGTTCCTCACGCTGGCTCCCAACATCAAACCATTCCTCATGGTTATCCCAGTGCACCAGCCCTAAGGATCCTGTATCACGCATTGAACTGGTCTGGCGATTTGTCTGACAAATAATATTATACATGTTTCAATGCCATTATCCCAAATCATCCCACCCTCACCCTCTCTCACAGAGTCCAAAAGACTGTTCTATACATCTGTGTCTATTTTGCTATCTCAAGTACAGGTTTATCATTACCGTCTTTCTAAATTCCACATATATGTGCTAGTTTACCCTATAGGTATTTTTCTTTCTGGCTAACTTCACTATGTGTAATAGGCTTCAGTTTCATCCACCTCACTAGAACTGATTGAAATGTATTGTTTTCAGTGGCTGAGTAATACTCCATTGTGTATATGTACCACAGCTTTATTATCCATTAGTCTGCTGATGGACATCTAGGTTGCATCCATATTCTGGCTATTAGATATAGTGTTGTGGGGGAACTGTAAAGATGGCAGAGGAATAGGAAGGGAAGACCACTTTCTCCCTCACAAATTCCTCAAAAGAACATTTCAACACTGAGCAAACTCCACAAAACAACTTCTGAAGGTTGGCAGAGGACATCAGGCAACCAGAAAAGCAGACCATTGTCTTCAGAAACAGGTAGGAAGAAATACAAAAGATGAAAAAGGAGAAAAAGGAGGTGGGGAGGGAGCTCCATCCTGGGAAGGGAAGCCCATCTCGGGAAGGGAATTTTAAGAAGAGATGTTTCCAAACGCCAGGAAACACTCTCCCTGCCGAGTCTGTGGCAAGTCTTGGAAACACAGAGGGCAACATAACAGGAAGGAAAAATAAATAAATAATTAAAACCAAGAGATTACAAGCCCAACAGTAACTCCCCCAGTGGAAGAGCAGCACAGATGCCTGCATCCGCCACAAGCAAGTGGGGGCAGGGCAGGGAATCGCGGGAGGTGCGGGCTGCAGTGCTTTGTAAGAATCAGGCAGGAACACCCCACGCACAACCAAAACAATCTAACGGGCTAGCAAACCAGACTGTGGGATAGCTACCACACGAAAAGCTCGAACATAAGACACCGCCAGGACCGAGCACAGAACAAAGGACGGAACAGAAAAAGCTGGCTGCAGACCATCCCCCACCGGGGACAGGCAGTCAGAGCCATAAGGACTGGACAGGGGCAATTGCAGACCCGGAGAGACTTTACTTACCTAACTGCAAGCAGGCTTCTTTGCTAAGACTTCTGGGGGTCCTGGACAGTCACCATCTGCCTCACAAGGGGCGCAGGCGGTCCACCCAGAAAACTGAGCAGCAGAGTCAGAAAAGGCGACAAGTTGCAGCGATCCTGCTCGCCAAACTCCTGAGCTACTCAGACCCAGGAAGGGCACAAAATGCAGTCCCAACCGAATCTGTGCCTCTGAGGGCTAACTGAGTGCCGAACCTGAGCGGCTTAGACCGGGGAAGTGCACGCAGCCTAGGGCCGGCCTCAGACTGTTCCCGGCTGAGCATCGTAGAGCCAGAGGGGTTTGTGTGCCACGAGAAGGGACAGGTCCAGCGGGACTGAGACACTGTGTGCACATGACAGCGCTGTTTGTTTGCAGCATCCCTCCTCCCCACAGCACGACTGAACAAGTGAGCCAAGAAACCAGCAAACAGAAGAAGCTAAACAGAGGGAACCGCCTTGGAAATGACCCCACACTGCCCACCACATCAGAGAAAGGCCAGATATATTTTAAAAATCATTCCTATTTTTTTTCCTCTTTTTTTCTAACCTTTTTTTTTTAATTGTTCAGTCTTCTATTTCTTCTCTAATTTTTATTTCTATAACCTACTATTACTATTTAAAAAAAAAAAAGACTTTTTTTTTTTTTTTTTTTTAAGGCAAACACCATATATAGTCTTTGGGGGGTTGTTGCTGTTTTTTTTTTTTTTTTTTTTTTTTTAATAATTCTTGTGGCTTTTTTTTTTCTCTCTCTCTCTCTCTTCTTTCTTTCTTCCTTTTTCCTTCTGCTTCTTTTCTTTAATATTGTATTTTTGAAAATCCAACCTCTACCCGAGATTTTTAATCTTTGCTCTTTGGTTTTTGTTGTCAATTTTGTACATTTAAAAACCCAAACTTCACTACCCAATTGTACCCGAGAGCAAGATTACTGACGTGACCACTCTCTCCTCCTTTGGACTCTCCTTTTTCTCCACCAGGTGGCCTCTGTCTCTTTTCTCCCCCATCTCTTCTCTATCCAACTCTGTGAATCTCTGTGTGTTCCAGACGGTGGAGAACACCTAAGGAACTGGTTACTGGCAGGATTTGTCTCTCTCCTTCTCATTCCTCTCTCTTATTCTCCTGGCCACCTCTGTCTACTTCCTCCCTCTCCTCTTCCCCGTATAACTCCATAAATACCTCTGAGTGGCCAGACTATAGAGCGCACATAAGGAAGTGACTATTGGCTAGCTTGCTCACTCTTTTGATCTCACCGCATCTCATTCCAGTCAACTCTAACTACCCCCTATCTCTTCTCTTCTCCTTGTAACACAGTGAACCTCTCTGAGTGTTCCTCAATGTGGAGAAACTTTTCATCTTTAACCTAGATGTTTTATCATCGGTGCTGTATAGATGGAGAAGTCTAGAGGCTACTGTAAAAATAAAACTGAAAACCAGAAGCAGGAGGCTTAAGTCCAAAGCCTGAAAACATGAGAGAACTCTTGAATTCAGGGAACATTAAGCAATAGGAGCTCATCAAATGCCTCCATACCTACACTGAAACCAAGCTCCACCCAAGGGCCAACAAGTTCCAGAACAAGACATACCACGCAAATTCTCCAGCAACACAGGAACACTCCCCTGAGCTTCAATATACAGGCAGCTCAAAGTTACTCCAAAACCTTGAACCTCTCATAACCCATTACTGGTCACTCCACTGCACTCCAGAGAGAACAAACACAGCTCCACCCACCAGAACTCGAACACAAGCCTCCCTAACCAGGAAACCTTGACAAACCACTGATAGAACCCCACCCACAGTGAGGAAGCTCCATAATAAAGACAACTCCACAAATTACCAGAATATAAAAAGGCCACCCCAAACGCAGCAATATAATCAAGATGAAGAGACAGAGGAATACTCAGAAAGTAAAGGAACAGGAGAAATGCCCACCAAACCAAACAAAAGAGGAAGAGATAGGGAATCTACCTGAGAATATTGATAGTTAAATGATCCAAAATGTTGAAATCAAAATGGAATCACAGATTAATAGCCTGGAGAAACAGAAAGAGAAGATGCAAGAAAGGTTTAACAAGGACCTAGAAGAAATAAAAAAAAGTCAAAATATAATAAATAACGCAATAAATGAGATCAGAAACACTTTGGAGGCAACAAATAGTAGAATAACGGAGGCAGAAGATAGGATTAGTGAAATAGAAGATAGAATGGTAGAAATAAATGAATCAGAGAGGAAACAAGAAAAATGAATTAAAAGAAATGAGGACAATCTCAGAGACCTCCAGGACAATATGAAATGCTCCAACATTCGAATTATAGGAGTCCCAGAAGAAGAAGACATAAAGAAAGTTCATGAGAAAATCCTTGAGGAGATAATTGTTGAAAACTTCCCTAAAATGGGGAAGGAAATAATCACCCAAGTCCAAGAAACACAGAGAGTTCCTAGTAGGATAAACCCAAGGCGAAACACCCCAAGACACATATTAATCAAATTAACAAAGATCAAACACAAAGAACAAATATTAAAAGCAGCAAGGGAAAAACAACAAATAACACACAAGGGGATTCCCATAAGGATAACAGCTGATCTTTCAATAGAAACTCTTCAGGCCAGGAGGGAATGGCAAGACATACTTAAAGTGATGAAAGACAATAACCTACAGCCCAGATTACTGTACCCAGCAAGGATCTCATTCAAATACGAAGGAGAAATCAAAAGCTTTACAGACAAGCAAAAGCTGAGAGAATTCAGCACCACCAAACCAGCTCTCCAACAAATTCTGAAGGATATTCTCTAGACAGGAAAAACAAAAAGGGTGTATAAACCCAAACCCAAAACAATAAAGTAAATGGTAACAGGATCATACTTATCAATAATTACCTTAAATGTAAATGGGTTGAACGCCCCAACCAAAAGGCAAAGACTGGCTGAATGGATACAAAAACAAGACCCCTCTTTATGCTGCCTACAAGAGACCCACTTCCAAACAAGGCACACATACAGACTGAAAGTGAAGGGCTGGAAAAAGATATACCACGCAAATAGAGACCAAAAGAAAGCAGGAGTGGCAATACTCATATCCGATAAAATAGACTTTAAAACAAAGACTGTGACAAGAGACAAAGAAGGCCACTACATAATGATCAAAGGATCAATCCAAGAAGAAGATATAACAATTATAAATATATATGCACCCAATATAGGAGCACCGCAATATGTAAGACAAATGCTAACAAGTATGAAAGGGGAAATCAACAATAACACAATAATAGTGGGAGACTTTAATACCCCACTCACACCTATGGACAGATCAACTAAACAGAAAATTAACAAAGAAACACAAACTTTAAATGATACATTAGATCAGACCTAATTGATATCTATAGGACATTTCACCCCAAAACAATGAATTTCACCTTTTTTTCAAGTGCTCATGGAACTTCTCCAGGATAGATCACATCCTGGGCCATAAATCTAAACTTGACAGATTCAAAAAAATCGAAATCATTCCAAGCATCTTTTCTGACCATAATGCATTAAGATTAGATCTCAATTACAGGAGAAAAACTATTAAAAATTCCAACACATGGAGGTTGGACAACATACTTCTGAATAACCAACAAATCACAGAAGAAATCAAAAAAGAAATCAAAATATGCATAGAAACTAATGAAAATGAAAACACAACAACCCAAAACCTGTGGGACACTATAAAAGCAATGCTAAGAGGAAAGTTCATAGCAATACAGGCATACCTCAAGAAACAAGAAAAAAGTCAAATAAATAACCTAACTCTACAACTAAAGCAACTAGAAAAGGAAGAATTGGAGAACCCCAGAGATAGTAGAAGGAAAGAAATCTTAAAAATTAGGGCAGAAATAAATGCAAAAGAAACAAAAGAGACCATAGCAAAAATCAACAAAGCCAAAATCTGGTTCTTTGAAAGGAAAAATAAAATTGACAAACCATTAGCCAGACTCATCAAGAGGCAAAGAGGGAAAAATCAAATCAATAAAATTAGAAATGAAAATGGAGAGATAACAACAGACAACACAGAAATACAAAGGATCATAAGAGACTACTATCAGCAGTTGTATGCCAATAAAATGGACAACGTGGAAGAAATGGACACATTCTTAGAAAAGTACAATTTTCCAAAACTGAACCAGGAAGAAATAGAAAATCTTAACAGACCCATCACAAGCATGGAAATTGAAACTGTAATCAGAAATCTTCCAGCAAACAAAACCCCAGGTCCAGACGGCTTCACAGCTGAATTCTACCAAAAATTTTGAGAAGAGCTAACACCTATCCTACTCAAACTCTTCCAGAAAATTGCAGAGGAAGGTAAACTTCCAAATTCATTCTATGAGGCCACCATCACCCTAATACCAAAACCTGACAAAGATGCCACAAAAAAAGAAAACTACAGGCCAATATCACTGATGAACATAGATGCAAAAATCCTCAACAAAATTCTAGCAATCAGAATCCAACAACACATTAAAAAGATCATATACCATGACCAAGTGGGCTTTATCCCAGGTAGGCAAGGATTCTTCAATATCCGCAAATCAATCAATGTAATTCACCACATTAACAAATTGAAAAATAAAAACCATATGATTATCTCAATAGATGCAGAGAAGGCCTTTGACAAAATTCAACATCCATTTATGATAAAAACTCTCCAGAAAGCAGGAATAAAAGGAACATACCTCCACATAATAAAAGCTATATATGACAAACCCACAGCAAACATTATTCTCAATGGTGAAAAATTGAAAGCATTTCCCCTAAAGTCAGGAACAAGACAAGGCTGCCCACTTTCACCGCTACTATTCAACATAGTTCTGGAAGTTTTGGCCACAGCAATCAGAGTAGAAAAAGAAATTAAAGGAATCCAAATTGGAAAAGAAGAAGTAAAACTTTCACTGTTTGCAGATGACATAATCCTCTACATAGAAAACCCTAAAGACTCCACCAGAAAATTACTAGAGCTCATCAATGAATATAGTAAAGTAGCAGGATATAAAATCAACACACAGAAATCCCTTGCATTCCTATACGCTAATAATGAGAAAGTAGAAAAAGAAATTAAGGAAACAATTCCATTCACCATTGCAACGAAAAGAATAAAATACTTAGGAATATATCTACATAAAGAAACTAAAGACCTATATATAGAAAACTATAAAACACTGATGAAAGAAATCAAAGAGGACACTAATAGATGGAGAAATATACCATGTTCATGGATCGGAAGAATCAATATAGTGAACATCAGTAGACTACCCAAAGCAATTTACAAATTCAATGCAATCCCTATCAAGCTACCAGCCATATTTTTCACAGAATTAGAACAAATAATTTCAAGATTTGTATGGAAATACAAAGAAACCTCGAATAGCCAAAGCAATCTTGAGGAAGAAGAATGGAACTGGAGGAATCAACTTGCCTGGCTTCAGGCTCTACTACAAAGCCACAGTCATCAAGACAGTATGGTACTGGCACAAGGACAAACATATAGATCAATGGAACAAAATAGAAAGCCCAGAGATAAATCCACACACCTATGGACACCTTATCTTTGACAAAGGAGGGAAGAATATACAATGGAATAAAGACAATCTCTTTAACAAGTGATGCTGGAAAAACTGGTCAACCACTTGTAAAAGAATGAAACTATATCACTTTCTAACACCAGACACAAAAATAAACTCAAAATGGATTAAAGATCTAAATGTAAGACCAGAAACTATGAAACTCCTAGAGGAGAACATAGGTAAAACACTCTCAGACATAAATCACAGCAGGATCCTCTTATGATTCACCTCCCAGAATTCTGAAAGTAAAAGCAAAAATCAACAAATGGGATCTAATTAAAATTAAAAGCTTCTGCACAACAAAGGAAAATATAAGCAAGGTGAAAAAACAGCCTTCTGAATGGGAGAAAATAATAGAAAATGAAGCAACTGACAAACAACTAATCTCAAAAATATACAAGCAACTTATGCAGCTCAATTCCAGAAAAATAAATGACCCAATCAAAAAATGGGCCAAAGAACTAAATAGACATTTCTCCAAAGAAGACACACGGATGGCTAACAAACACATGAAAAGATGCCCAACATCACTCATTATTAGAGAAATGCAAATCAAAACCACAATGAGATACCACTTCACACCAGTCAGAATGTCTGAGATCCAAAAATCTGAAAGCAATAAATGCTGGAGAGGGTGGGGAGAAAAGGGAACCCTCCTACACTGTTGGTGGGAATGCACACTAGTATAGCCACTTTTGAGAACAGTGTGGAGATTCCTTAAAAAATTGCAAATAGAATTACCTTATGACCCAGAAATCCCACTGCTGGGCATACACACCGAGGAAACCAGAATTGAAAAAGACACATGTACCCCAATGTTCATCACAGCACTGTTTATAATAGCCAGGACATGGAAACAACCTAGATGTCCATCAGCAGATGAATGTATAAGAAAGCTGTGGTACATATACACAATGCAATATTACTCAGCCATTAAAAAGAATTCATTTGAATCAATTCTGATTAGATGGATGAAACTGGAGCCGATTAGACACAGTGAAGTAAGCCAGAGAGAAAAACACCGATACAGTATACTAACACATATATACGGAATTTAGAAAGATGGCAATGACGACCCTGTATGCAAGACAGCAAAAAATACACAGAGGTGTATAATGGACTTTTGGACTCAGAGGGAGAGGGAGAGGGTGGGATGATTTGGGAAAATGGCATTGTAACATGTATACTATCATGTAAGAATCGAATCGCCAGTCTATGTCTGACTCAGGATACAGCATGCTTGGGGCTGGTGCACGGGGATGACCCAGAGAGATGTTATGGGAAGGGAGGTGGGAGGGGGGTTCATGTTTGGGAACACATGTACACCCGTGGTGGATTCATGTCAATGTATGGCAAAACCAATACAGTATGGCAAAGTAAAATAAAGTAAAAATAAAAATTAAAAAAAAAAAGAAATAGTGCTGTGATGAACATTGGGGTACACGTATCTCTTTCAATTCTGGTTTCTTTGGTGTGTATGGCCAGCAGTGGGATTGCTGGGTCGTATGACAGTTCTTTTAACAGTTTTTGTTTGTTTGTTTGTTTGTGTTTGTTTGTTTGTTTGTTTTTTTAAGGAATCCCCACACTGTTCTCCATAATGGCTGTACTAGTTTGCAATCCCAGTAACAATGTAAAAGGGTTCCCTTTTCTCCACACCCTCCCCAGCATTTAATGCTTGTAGACTTTTGGATAGCCGCCATTCTGACTGGCATGAAATGGTACCTCATTACAGTTTTGATTTGCATTTTTCTGATAATGAGTAATGTTGAGCATCTTTTCATGTGTTTGCTAGCCATCTACATGTCATCTTTGGATAAATGTTTGTTTAGTCTTTTTGCCTATTTTATCATGGGTTCATTTATTTTCCTGGAATTGAGGTTCAGGAGTTGCTTGTATATTTTTGAGATTAATTCTTTGTCAGTTGCTTCAGTTCAGTTCAGTCGTGTGTGACTTTTTGAAACCCCATAAATTGCAGCACACCAGGACTCCTTGTCCATCACCAACTCCCGGAGTTCATACAAACTCATGTCCATCAAGTCAGTGATGTCATCCAGCCATCTCATCCTCTGTCGTCCCCTTCTCCTGCCTCCAATCCCTCCAAGCTTTTGGGTTTTTCCAATGAGTCAACTCTTCACATGAGGTGGCCAAACTACTGGTGTTTCAGCTTTAGCATCATTCCGTTCAAAGAACACCCAGGAATGATCTTTAGAATGGACTGGTTGGGCTCCTTGCAGTCCAAGGGACTCTCAAGAGTCTTTTCCAACACTACAGTTCAAAAGCATCAATTCTTCAGTGCTCAGCTTTCTTCACAGTCCAACTCTCATATTCATACATGACTATTGGAAAAACCATAGATGGAAATTTGTTGGCAAAATAATGTCTCTGCTTTTCAATCTGCTATCTAGTATGGACATAACTTTCCTTTCATAGGGTAAGTGTGTTTTAATTTCATGGCTGCAATCAATATCTGCAGTGATTTTGGAGCCCCCCAAAAATAAAATCTGACACTGTTTCCACTGTTTCCCCATATATTTCCCATGAAGTCATGGGACCAGATGCCATGATCTTAGTTTTCTGAATTTTGACCTTTCAGGCAACATTTTCACTCTCCTCTTTCTGTTTCATCAAGAAGCCTTTTAGTTCCTCTTCACTTTCTGCCATAAGGGTGGTGTCATCTGCATATCTGAGGTGATTGATATTTCTCCTGGCAGTCTTCGTTCCAGCTTGTGCTTCTTCCAGCCCAGCATTTCTCATCATGTACTCTGCATATAAATTAAACAAGCAGAGTGACAATATACAGTCTGTAGTTCCATGCCCTGTTCGAAAACTGTTGCTTCCTGACCTGCATATAGGTTTCTCAGGTGGTCTAGTATTCCCATCTCTTTCAGAATTTTCCACAGTTTATTGTGATGTGCAGAGTCAAAGACTTTGGCATAGTCAATAAGGCAGAAATAGATGTTATTCTGGAACTCTCTTGCTTTGTCAATGATCCAGCTGATGTTGGCATTTTGATCTCTGGTTCCTCTGCCTTTTGTAAACCTGTTCGAACTACTGGAAGTTCATTGTTCATGTATTACTGAAGCCTGGCTTGGAGAATTTGGAGCATTACTTTACTAGCGTGTAAGATGGATGCAATTGTGTGGTGATTTGAGCATTCTTTGGCACTGCCTTTCTTTGGGATTGGAATGAGAAGTGACCTTTTCCAGTCCTTTCACCACTGTTGAGTTTTCCAAATTCGCTGGCATATTGAGTGAAGAACTTTCACAGCATCATTAAAAGGGGGCAAAATCCCTAAACAGACATTTCTTTAAAGAAGACATGCAGATGGCTAACAAACACAGGAAATATGCTAAAAATCAGTCATCATTAGAGAAACAAAAATTAAAAATTAATGTGTAGTCCTATCACACTGTTCAGAGTGGCTGGCCATCACCAGAAATTCTACAAGCACAAAATCCTGGAGAGAGTGTGGAGAAAAGTTAACCCTAATACACTGTTAGTGGTACCACAAACTGGTACAACCTGTATGCAGAACAGTTTGGAGATTCCTTGAGAAACTTGGACTAGAACTGTCATATGACTTAACAACCCCACTTCTTGGCATATACCCAGAGGGAATTACAATCAAAAGACACATGTACCCCAATGTTTATTTCAATTCTCTTTACAAAAGCTATGGCATGGAGTTAATCTAGATGCACATCAGCAGATGAAAATATAAGGAAGTTTTGCTATATATCCAAATGGAATATTACTTAGCTAGAGAAAAAAAACATATATTTGTGTCACTCTTAATGAGGCAGTTCAACCTGCAGCCTATTATTCAGAGTAAAAAAAAAAGAAAGAGAGAGGCAAATATTGTCTATTAATGTATTTAAATGGGATTTAGGAAGACAGTAACAATGATCCTGCATGAAGTCTAGTAAAAAAGATCCACATATAAAGAACAGACTCTGAGACCCAATGGGAGAGTTCAAGGGTGGGATGATTTGAGAAAATAGCATTGAAACAGGTACATTAACATATATAAAAGAGATGACTAGTGCAAGTTCAATGCATGAAAGATACATGCAACTCTTGTGCTGTGGAAGAACCCAGAAGCATAGGGTAACAAAGGAGTCTTGAGTTGTATTCAGGATAGGGGGACACATGTATCCATGTGGCTGATTCATGTTGATGTATATGTCAAAAACCATCACAGTAATACACAGTAATTCTATTCCAATTAAAATAAATCATTTTTTAAAAGAAATATGAAGAAATTAAAAAAAAAATGCATTCAGAAATAGCAGGGACATGCTCCAGAATACAACCTGAAGAGTTGTTTCATATCTATTCAAGAAAGTGGTCTTAGAAGGGGCAGAACATGTGTGCTGGTATAAAAGCTGAAAGTCAAAGAAGATAAGCTTGAGATTGCAACTATGTAGTTGCAGCATGACCTCAGTATCATAGTCTAAGTAGTGGAAGATGCATGTGGCAGAATGCAAGCTTAGTAGATTGGCATGACTACTGTGGAGCGTAGGCTCAGAAGGAGTTAAATGCGTGCACTTGAGCATCCTTTCAGGACTGACGGTACATATGTTTCAGAGTGAAGATAAATAGGTGCAGCAAAAGGGCTTTAAAATGGTGGACAAATACTTGTAAGAAGGAAGGATCAGAGTGGAAGCTCAGTATTTGCTATAGACTTAGACTTAAATTGAAGAAAGTAGGAAAGACCACTAGACGATTCAGGTATGACCTAAATCAGATTCCTTATGATGGTACAGTGGACATGAGAAAATATTTAAGGGATTAAGTATAATAGAGTGTTTGAAGAACTACATATGGAGGTTCATTAAATTGTACATGAGGCAGTGATCAAGACCATCACCAAGAAAATGAATGCAAAAAGGCAAAATGGTTGTCTGAGGAGGCTTTACAAATAATTAAGAAAACAAGAAGAGAAGCAAAAGGCAAAGGAGAAAAGGGAAGATATACCCATATGAATACAGTGTACCAAAGAATAGCAAGAGAGATAAGAAAGCCTTCCTTGGTGATGAGTGCAAAAAATAGAGGAAAACAATAAAATAGGAAAGACTAGAGAGCTCTTCAAGAAAATTAGAGATACCAAGGAAATATTTCATGCAAAGAAGGACAAAATAAAGGACAGAAATTCTATAGACTGAACAGAAGCAGAAGATATTAAGAAGAGGTAGCAAAAATCTATACAGAAAAGATTAAAGAACTATACAGAAAAGATCTTCATGATCCAGATAATCATGATGATGTAATCACTCACCGAGAGCCAAACATCCTGGAATGTGAAGTTTAGTAGGTCCTCGGAAGCATCAATAGAAACAAAGCTAGTGGAGATACAGAACTCCAGTTGAGGTATTTCAAATCCTAATAGATAGTGCTGTGAATGTGTTGAACTCAATATACAAGCACATTTGGAAAACTCAGCAGTGGAAACAAGACTGGAAAAGATCAGCTGTTCCAGAATATGTATTTTAGAGCTTGTTCTCTGTAGCGGTGAAATGTGTTCCACGCAGAGTTAGACAGGACTGAAGCAATCCTATGCAAACAGTTGCAAGATTTTTTTAAAATCTGTACCAGCTTTTTTCCAATGAGAGTTGACTGTGAAGGTGGAGCAGCTGCTTGGCCTTGAGGGACCCAGGTTGTGTCAAGTGGGCAGGGTGCAGGGACACAGACTGACTACACTACAGGAGTTATGGCCCTATCAGAGTCTTTTTTTTTTTTTTTTTTTTAGCTCTTGTATCTGGCGATAAGAAGGCCTCTTTGGCCAGTCTTCTCCCTAGTTCCACCTATTCAGCCATTTAGACGGCTTCCTTGCCTGGGATCCTTCTCTGTCGTTCAATGTGTCAGCACATAGACAGAATTTCCTGGCTGGGGTCCTACTGTGTAAATCAGTGCATCTGACACGTAAAGGAGTATCCTGAGTGGGGTTCCACTCTAGTATGGTGCATCAGGTACTTAAAGGAGCACCCTGGGTGGTGTCCTGCTCTGCATTTCAGTGTGTTCAGCATTTGATGGGTCAGCCTCACTATTGTAGTAACTGCTGATGCTAGTATGTGGGGAGAGAGAGGCACCCCCTACCTGTGACTCTCTGTTATTGCCTTGCTTACATGGCTGCCTGGCTTCCCTGCACAGGTATACCCTACCACAGTCCCATCCCTCACACCCCCTCTCTCCATCTCTCCCCAGTAAACACCAGCCCTCGCACATGTATTGCCCCCAAATCCCTAAACTCCAGCTCCCAGCCACTGTGCCTTTCAGGGGATAGATGTCCTTGTCTGTGGTATGTAAGGCTGCAGCAAGGACCCCCTGATTCTCATTGCACCTAGCTTTCCACAGATCAGCCATTTCACTCTCTGCTTTAAGTGTTTATTCTATGATTCAGTAAATTGACCCAGTGTGGGATTGGACTTCTGCTTCAGTTCCTTCACCCACTCAGGGAAGATTCAATCCTACTAACACTCCTGTTTTATCCCCCAGTTCTTTCATCCTACTGAGTTTTGCATGGTTCTATATATTCTTTTCCACTTTTCAGGTACTCCTGTCTACTTTCCGGTACTGTTCTGATTACTCTTCTGTGTCTGAAGGTGTATGCCTGATGTATCCATGGAGAGATGTACTCCACATCCACCTACAGCTCCACCATCTTGTTCTCTCGTCTCACGAGAGTTTTAGAGCACAGAATCTGCAGTGGTAGTAGGTGTGCTATAAAATGTGAGTTCAGATATACTCTTGAGGGCAAGCTCAGTGATTTTAGCACAGCTGGTCTAAAGCATGCCTTTAGTGTTGGCCAGACACATTCTTCAAATGTTAAGAAAATAATTTATGGTGTGCCAATTCTAGAGCATAAGATCAGTGGTTGTGTAACATTTCCTGTAGAATGCAAGTTGATCTTGAATGATGGTTCACTCATGGGTAGAATATGTGTTATACAATGCAGACTCCATTTTCCTGGAGTAGGTCCTCCAGAGTGCAACCTCAGTAGTTGGGACACCTGCTCTAGAGTGCAGGAAGAAGAGTGGGGGAAATATGCAACAGAGGGCAAGCCAAGTCATTGGCAATTTTCAGCTGCAGAGTGTAGGCTCACTAGTTTAAGTACACAGGCCATGAGTCAAGATTAGTAGTAGTGGAACTCATGCTCTATAAGGCAGGCTCAGCAATGGTAAAAGAGTGTACCAGGGTACAAAATCAGCAGATTAAACATGAGTGTTTTGGGGCCTGGGCTTACAAGTGGCAAAACAGAGGCTTCCGAGTGTGAAATTAATAATGGCCACACACATGCTCTAGACCACATCATCACTAGCTGTGCCATGCCTGCTTAGTGTAAGGACTCAGAAGTGACAAGTGTGCTGTAGTGTTAGGATTTATACTGCTGGGATGCATGATTCAGTGTGCAGTTGTGTAGTTCAGGCATTCTTACTCTACAGTGCAGTCTCAGTAGTGTCAGAACATTGGCTCTTGAAGGCACACACAGTCATGATGGGAGATATGCTTCTGAGTAAACCTCAGTAGTGCAAAACCCATGATGAAATATGCTCACTCTGTAGTCACGAGATCTGTACCCTCAGCTGCACGTTCAGTTACTGTGGCATGTGTGCAACTAGAGGATGTTCTCAGCCATGCCCAGATGCCTGCACTTGAGCTCATGCTCAGTAGAGGTGTACCATGTCCTCCAGTGTTTAAACTCACTCTGTCTACAGGAGTGCTGGCTCAGTTGTGACCAGAAGTAAATTTCAGAGTGCAAGTTCAGTAACTGTTTAGGCACACCTGAACTACAGTGCAGGTTGAGTAGTGGCCTGGCTTATCTATAAAGCAACAAGCTAATGATCGTGATATTTATGCTTTAGAGTGAAAGTTCAGCCAGTGATGAACTCTTGTTCTGGAAGGCAATTTCAGTAGTGCAGGGATGCAGAGTCCAGAGTGTAATATACCAGAAGTGTATGTGTACTTACAACAGGCATGTTTTAGGGACAGGCTCAGTAGTGGCAGGCCATATACTCAAGAACTCGGGTTTAGGAGTGATGGGATGTATGCTCTACTGTGCAGTCTCAGTGACAGCAACACACTTCTTCTAAATCTTGTTAATAGTCTCAATAGTGGCAGAAAGGGTGGTCCAGATTGGAAACTAAGTAGTTCCAGCAAGCATTCTCTAGATGGCGGTGTCAGTATTGACAAGCGCATATTCCAGAGGGCAAGCTCAGTGTTTGTAGAGTGTGTGGTTTGAAACCGGAGAACAAAATGGCAACCCACCCCAATATTCTTGCCTGGAGAATCCCGTGGAGAGAGGAGCCTGGTGGGCTGCTGTCCATAGGTTCGCACAGAGTCAGATAAGGCTAAAGAGACTTAGCATGCATAGGAAAAGGAAGTGGAAACCCACTCCAGTATTCTTGCCCAGAGAATCCCAAGGATAGGGGAGCCTGATGGGCTGCTGTCTATGCGGTCACACAGAGTTGGACCCGAGTGAAGTGACTTAGCATCAGCAGCAGTGGAGATTTGAAATCAGGGGTCTGTAGCTGTGAATAGCTTCTTGCATTTTCAGTCATTATGGCATGCCAGGTCCAGAGCGCAGGTGCACTTGATTGTGATACTTATGCTCTAGAGTTGTAATGTATGTTCCAGAGTGCAAGCTAATTCGTACACATGTTCTAATTAAATTCTCAGTAAAAACAGAATGCAAACTCGTGATTTCAACCTCAGTAGTTGCTGCATGCATAATCAGAAGTAGTGGTGCATACACTCCTAGTGCCAGATCATGAGTTGCAGGATAATTGCCACCAAGTGGGGCACAACAGTGGTAAGAAGCATACTTCAGAGTGCAAAATAAGTAGCTGCTGGATGCATACTATAGAGGGTGAGCTCAGTAGCTTCACTGAGTGTATGCTTCACTGTGAGCTCAATAGTACTTGATGGTGTTATATTGACAGTATACATACTTCAAAGCACTTGCTAAAGTAGTGCTCTAAAGTAGTGGCAGGATGCATACCTTTGAATATAAACTCACTAGACTGGTCCTCGGAAAAGGCAATGGCACCCCACTCCACCTCTCTTGCCTGGAAAATCCCATGGATGGAGGAGCCTGGTAGGCCGCAATCCATGAGGTCGCTAAGAGTTGGACACGACTGAGAGACTTCGCTTTCACTTTTCACTTTCATGCATTGGAGAAGGAAATGGCAACCCACTCCAGTGTTCTTGCCTGGAGTATCCCAGGGACAGGGGTCTCACGGGCTGCCATCTATGGGGTCGCAGAGTCATACACGACAGAAGCGACTTAGCAGCAGCTGTCTGGTCCTAAGATGGGAGTGACATATGAGAAGGAGTTCAGTTTTCCCTCAGTAAATAGCTCAAAGATTGTCAGGATATGGAGTAACTTTCACTAAACAAGTTCTATATGCTGGCAGAGGACACCAGATACCCAGAAAGGCCAATCAATTTGCTCATAATGAGGTAGGAGAAGAGATAAACAAGAATAGGGAGACAGAAGTTTAGGGACAGAGACTGATTCTAGAAACAGACATGCAACAAAGGACTGGTTCTGAATTGTAAACCTGCTTGTTTAAATTAGATCCAGAGTACATTATGTGAAATGCCAGACTGGATGAAACAAAAGCCTGAATCAAGATTGCTGGGAGAAATGGCAATAACCTCAGATACACAGATGACAAAACCCATATAGCAGAAAGTGAAGAGGGACTAAAGAGTCTCCTGACAAAAGTGAAACAGGAGAGTGAAAAAGACTCAACATTCAAAAACAAAGATCATGGCATCTGGTCCCACGATTTCCTGGCAAGCAGATGGGGAAACAATGGAAACTGTGAGTGACTATTTTCTTGTGTTTAAAATCACTGTAGATGGTGGCTGCAGCATAAAATTAAAGGATACTTGCTTCTTGGAAGAAAAGCTATGACCAACATAGACAGAATATTTAAAAATTGAAACATTACTTTGCCAGCAAAAGTCTTTCTAGTTCAGGCTATAATTTCTCCAGTAGTCATGTATAGATGTGAGAGGTGGACTATACAGAAAGCTGAGCCCTGAAATCTTGATGATTTTGAAGTGTGGTTTTGGAGAAGACTCTTGTATGTCCTTTGGACAGCAAGGGAATGAAATCAGTCAGTAAGAAATTCAGTCCTGAATATTTATTGGAAGGACTGATGCTAGAGCTGAAGCTACAATACTTTGACTACCTGACACAATGAACTGACTCTTGCAAATGACCCCAGTGTTGGGAAAGATTGAAAGCACAAGGAGAAGTGGATGAGAGAGGAAGAGATTGAGTCCATCACCAACTCAATGGAGATGAGTTTGAGAAAGCTATGGAAGTTGGTGATGGACAAAGGAGCCTGATGTGCCACAGGACTTGGGTATACAAATAGTTGGACACAACTGAGCCACTGAACTGAACTTGTGTTCGGGATAAAGAGTCAAATCATAGGCAGATTGATAAGATGTCTGGGCTCCGTAAAGTGAAGAAAGGTGTCTGGATTCTTGAGAAGGAGATGGGGTTCTGGAATTCTCAAGGAGGAGAAAAGGGCAAAGATGTTTGTTTGCTTCTTTGTTTGTTTTTCTCTATATTCCTTAGGCTCAGTCATGGAAACTGTTTGTTTGTTTGTTTGCTTTTTTTCTTTAAACCTGTAACTGATTCTTACACAGCAAACAACTCAGTTTAAACTTTGTAATTGGGATTACAATATAGCATGCTTGAGGATAGTTTCTCCTTCCTGAAAAACTTCTGACTAATCCTAATATTTTAGAAGATGTATTATGGGTGTGGGTCTGGTATGGTCTTTCTATTGTTAAATTCTAATCATGTTATCCTAAAATATAACTTATGGGAGTAGGTCTGGTAAAATTTTCACAAACTTGAGACATTATTTTGATTTATTATAATAACTAAATTAAAATGTATGTAATTCCATTGCTGACACTAGCAAGGTGGGCATTCTCTGGCCCCCTTCTGATGCCCATGTCACAAGCTTTCTCTGTCCCTTTTCTTACTTTAATAAAACTGTGCTATGCAAGAGCTCTTAAGTGATCAAGTCTGGTCCCTGGTCATGAAGATGAATCTTCTTCTTCAGAGATCATGAATCCAGCACTATTCATCTTAAGCTATTAGAGAAAGATATGTTTCTATACCACAGTAAACCCTCTCAGAGGTTGACTCAGTGGGACACTTTGGAATCTTAGAGGATAGTATAAACACCCACTCCCCACCCCCAAGCATAAATCATCTCAGAATTCAAGCAAAAAAGCCAATTATAGGTGGAGAACTATCTCACAGTCTCGTGTCCACCCACAATGAGTGGGGGCTAGGTACAAAGGCACCCTTTGCATCTTCAGTCTTAGGAATAAAAACGAGGTTTGAATGCCCTGAGGACACTCTGAGAGGACTAATGTGATATAGCAGCCTGAACCACAGAATGCCAGAGAGACAGAAATAAAAAAAAAGAAAAAAGAAAAGCCTTCTTATGGGGAGGGTCTAAAACCACACTGCAACCCTTGACTTGCTCACACAACAGACTGTGCCCTAGTATTTACCAAAGGAGAGCAAGCCAGCTTCCATTATGGCCCTCCCAGCAGGCAAAGATTCAGAATGTCGAGAACCAGAGGCAGAAGACCATAAGCTTTTAGGCCCATGAGACTGCATCTCCTGCCAAGCTGTGAGCAGACTCTATCCATGAGGAGTCTTTAATCATGGCTTCCTGGGATCTTGGACAGTTTATAGCTGCCAAGAGTGTCAACTGCTTGAGATCAACTCTTCTGAGGAGATGCACAGCTCACCACGGACTGTATCCTTGTAGAGTATTTGAGATACTGACCAGATTGAACTTGAGCAGGGCACAAAAAGATGGCCCACCTGGGACTATACTCTAGCAGGACACCAGGCCACTTGGCCCTAGGAAGAGCAGGAGATGTATGGCTCAACTGGGACTGGGCTTTCAGAGAACACTCAGGAATCTGAGCAGCTTAGGCCTGGGAAGTGCAGGAGACAAAGAACACACCTGGGACTGTGCCCTAACAGAGAACTGGGGAATCTGAAGTGGTTGGGCCTGGGAAGAGCGCAACATGCATGGCTCCTCTGGGACTGGGCCTTCATAGAACACCTGGGAATCTGAGCAGCTTGGGCCTGGGAAGTGCATGAGATACATGGCCCACCTGTGACTGTGCCCTCATGGAGCGTCCAGGAGCTTGAGTGGTTGGATCTGAGAAGTGCACATCACCTTGGACTTTGGCAGACCCTGTGCATTCCATTCACTACAAGGGGTCCCCACAAACCCCAGAGGTATTTGTTTGCAGTGTTCCTGCCTCTCCACAGCACAACAGAGAAAGTGACCCTGATAAGAGTCTACTGTCACCTCTTCCTCTCAGAACTTAGATAAGACATTCAAGAGATTTGCAAGCAGAGGAGGCCAGCTTAAGTAAAGATAATACAGGAGAACCACTCCAGAAATGGCAGGTGCAATAGATTCAAGTCAAGCAGTAAAATTGCATTTAAGGACAATTTCAGACTTTAAGGAAAAGTGCAAGCTAGAACAAGGGATTACCTGACACTGAAGTGACCCCACAAGATTTTTTTTTTCTATTTTTTGTGTTTGAATATGTTTTAGTTTATTTCATATTGTACATTTGGGAGTCCAAATTTTAGTCTAGGTTTTTAATTTTTGTTTTTGATATTTGTTATTAGTATGTAGAATTAAGAGTCTATTTGTCATATGAATTTTCACACAGGAATTTGATTACAGGCCTGATTGCTCCCGTGCCTTTTGACTTTCTTTTCTCCTCCTCATCATCTCTATCTAGCTCTTCTCTCTTCTTTTCTATATATAACGCTGTGAATTTCTTTGTTCAGAATGTGGAGTTATTTCACCACTAACATGAGTTTTTGTCTTCTGTGCAATGTTGAAAGAGTAGTCTTGTGGTTACTGAATGAGGGGGACCAAAAACGAGAGGCAGTAGTTCAGCTCCAGAACTTTGGATCATCATAGAACCCCTGGCCCCAGGGACTAGGGATAAACAAGATCCCATCCAAAAACATACATACCTACACTGAAAGCAAGCTCCATCCAAGAACAGCAAGCTCCATTGCAAGACAACCCATGCTAATCTTCCAGCAAAACAAGAACACACTCAAGAAAATTAAAAGACAGCCTTCTCAGTTCAGTTACTCAGTTGTGTCTGACTCTTTGCAACCCCATGGACTGCAGCACACCAGGCCTCCCTGTCAATCACCAACTCCCAAAGTTTACTCAATTCATGACCACTGAGTCAGTGATGTCGTCCAAACATCTCATCCTCTGGCATGCCTTTCTCCTCTGGACCTCAATCTTTCCCAGCATCAGGGTCTTTTCAAATGAGTCAGCTCTTTGCATCAGGTGGCCAAAGTACTGGAGTTTCAGCTTCAGCATCAGTCCTTCCAATAAATATTCAGGACTGATCTCCTTCAGGATGGACTTGTTGGATCTCCTTGCAGTATAAGGGACTCTCAAGAAACTTCTCCAACACTACAGTTCAAAAGCATCAATCATTCGATGCTGAACTTTCCTTATAGCCCAACTCTCACATCCATACGTGACTACTAGAAAAACCGTAGCTTTGACTAGACAGACCTTTGTCGGAAAAGTAATGCCTCTTCTTTTTAATATGCTGTCTAGTTCGGTCATAACTTTCCTTCCAAGGAGTAAGTGTCTCTGAATTTCATGGCTGCAATCACTATTTGCAATGATTCTGAAGCCCCTCAAAAGAAAGTCAAACACTGACTGCCCATCTATTTGCCATAACGCAATGGGATCATATGCCATGATCTTAGTTTTCAGAATGTCGAGATTTAAGCCAACTTTTTCACTCTCCTCTTTCAATTTCATTATTGGCTCTTTAGTTCTTCCCTTTCTGTCATAAGGGTCTTGTCATCTGCATATCTGAGGTTATTTCTCCTGGAAAACTTGATTCCAGCTTTTGCTTCACCCTACACAGAGTTTCTCACGATGTACCCTGCATAGAAGTTAAATAAGCAGAGTGACAATATACAGCCTGGACGTATTCCATTTCCTATGTGGAAACAGTTTTTCCATGTCTCATTCAAACTGATGCTTTCTGACCTGCAAAGAGGCTTCTCAAGAGGCAGGTCAGCTGCTCTGGTATTCACATCCCTTTCAGAATTTCCCAAAGTTTATTGTATTACACAAAGTCAGTCTTTGGAATAGTCAATAAGGCAGAAGTAGATCTTTTTCTGGAACTCTCTTGCTTTACTGATGATCCAGCAGATGTTGGCCATTTGATCTCTGGTTCCTCTGACATTTTGAAAACCAGATTGACAGTCTGGAAGTTGACGGTTCATGTATTGCTGAAGCATGGCTTAGAGAATTTTTAGCATTACTTTACTAGCCTGTGAGATGAGTACAATTGAGCTGTAGTTTGAGGATTCTTTGGCATTGTCTTTCTTTGGGATTGTAATGAAAACTGACCTTTTCCAGTCTCGAGTCACTGCTGAGTTTTTTCAAGTTTTCTGGCATATCGAGTGCAGCACTTCCATAGCATAATCTTTTAGGATTTGAAATAGCTCAACTTCTATCATTTCCACTAACTTTGTTCATAGTGATGCCTCTTAAGGCCCACTTGACTTCACATTCCAAGATGTCTGGGTCTAGGTGAGTGACCACATCATCATGATTATTTTGGTTGTGAATATCTTTGATGTACAGTTCTTCTGTGTATTCTTTGCCACCTCTTCTTAATATCTACTGCTTCTGTTAGGTCTATACCATTTCTGTCCTTTCTGTGCCCATATTTGCATGAAAGGTCCCCTTGGTATCTCAAATTTTCTTGAAAGAAATCTCTAGTCTTTCCCATTCTATTGCTTTGCTCTATTTCTTTGCACTGATAACCGAGGAAGGCTTTCTTATCTCTTCTTGCTATTCTTTGGAACTCTATAATCAAATGGGCCTATGTTTCCTTCTCCCCTTTGCCTTTCACATTTCTTCACTTCACAGCTATTTGTACGGCCTCCTCAGGCAGTCATTTTGCCTTTTAGCATTTCTTTTTCTAGGGAATGTTCTTGATCCCTGCCTCCTGTACAATGTCATGAACGTCCATCCATAGTTCATCAGGCACTCTATCAGATCTAGTCCCTTAAATTTATTTCTCAGTTACACTGCATAATCATAAGGGATTTGATACAGATCATTCCTGAATGGTCTAGTGGTTTCTCCTACTTTCTTCAATTTAAGTCTGAATTTGGAAATAATGATTTCATGATCTGAGGCACAGTCAGCTCCTCGTCTTGTTTTATGCTGTCTAGGAGGAGTGAACATCTTTTAAGTTCATGGCTGTAGTCACTATCTGCAGTGATTTTGGAGCCCCCCAAAATAAAGTCTGCCACCATTTCCACTGTTTCCCCAATCTATTTGCCATGAAGTGATGGGACAGGATGCCATCTCAGTTTTCCTAACATAGAGCTTTAAGACTCCTTCTTCACTTTCCTCTTTCACTTTAATCACGAGACTCTTCAGTTCCTCTTCGTTTTCTGCAATAAGGGTAGTATCATATGCATATCTGAAGTTATTGACATTTCTCCTGGCAACCTTGATTCCAGTGTGTGTTTCTTCCAGCCCAGTATTTCTCTGCTGGGCTTTAATAAGCAGGGTGACAAATACAGCCTTGATGACTCCTTTTCCTATTTGGAACCAGTCTGTTATTCAATGTCCAGTTCTAACTGTTGCTTCCTGACCAGCATACAGGCTTCTCAGGAGGCAGGTCCAGTGGCCTGGTATTCCCATCTCTTGCAGAATTTTCCACAGTTTATTTTTATCCATACAGTCAAAGGCTTTATCATAGTCAGTAAACAGAAGTAGATGTTTTCTGGAACTTGCTTGTTTTCTGAAGATCCAGCAGATGTTGGAAATTTGATATTTTTGTTCCTCTGTATTTTCTAAAACAAACTTGAACATCTGGAAGTTCATGGTTCACGTCTTGCTGAAGCCTGGCTTGGAGATTTTTTAGCATTACTTTGCTAGCATGGGAGAGGAGTACAGTTGCATGGTAGTAGTGTGAGCATTCTTTGGCATTGCGTTTCTTTGAGATTGGAATGAAAACTGACTGGTTCCCACTGAGTCACTGATAAAATTTTCAAATTTTCTGGCATATTGAGTGCATCACTTTCACAGCATCATCTTTGAGGATTTGAAATAGCTCAACTGGAATCAAAACCATAATAGAGCCCCCAAATTCTCTAATGGACACTGCATTGCCTCTCAGAGAAAATGAGATTCACAGGCATCTTCTGTAACAACAACAAAAAATAAATTCCCTCAACTAGAAAACCTTCACAAGCCACTGGTCCCACCACATTCACTGGGAGGAGACTATCCAATTAATAGCAATGATCAGCCTCTATTTGCAGAAAATTGACCCCAAGGACAGCCATCTAAACAACATGAAAAGGCAGAGACATATCCAACTGGTGAAGGAACACAATAAATGTCAACAAACCAGTGAAAAAGAAGGAGGTAGGAAGTCTACAGGAAAAATAATTCAGCATAATTATAGTCAAAGTTTTGGAAACAAATGGATCTACAGATAAATAGACTTTACTCATGGATTGAGAAGATGAAAGGGGTGTTTTAAAGTGACCTAGAAGAAATAGGGCTTAGTCAATCAGTAAGGAACAATGAAATAACTGAGATATAATTCACTCTGGTCAACAGAAACAGTAGAGTAACTGAGGCAGAAGAAAGACTAAGTGAGCTGGAAGATAGAATCTTACAAATAAATGAAGCAGTACAGGAAAAAAAAGAAAAGAAAAGAAAAGAAAGAAATGAAGACAACCTCAGAGACCTCTGGGACAGTGTCAAATGCCCCACATTTAAATCATAGGTTTCCCAGAGAAAGAAGACAAAGGGAAAGGGCATGAGAAAATATTTGAGGAGGAAATACTTAAAAACTTCCCTGAAATGGGAAAGGGAATAGATACCTAAGATGAAAAATACCAGTGTGCATCCCATAGGGATAAATCCAAGACAAAACATGTCAAAACACACATTAATCAAAATAAAAACAAACAAACAAACAAATAAATATACACTATGAACAAATATTAAAGGCAACGAAGGAATAACAGCAAATGACATAGAAGGGAACCCCCATAAGGATAACAGCTGATCTTACAATAGATACACTTCAGTTTAGAAGGGAATGGCAGGATAAACTTAAAGTGATGAAAGGCAAAAACCTAAAGCCAAGATTACTCTATCCAACAAGGATGGTATTCTAATTCAAAAGAGAGAGAGAAAAAATGTTTTACAGACAAACAAAAGCAATTAGAATTCAGAACCACCAAACCAGCTCTTCAGGAAATGCTGAAGGATCTTCTCTAGATAGGAAACAGAAAAGCTTATAAAAAGAAAGCCACAAAATGTGTAGAAAATGGTAACAAGATCATACTTAGCAACAACTACCTTAAACAGAAATGGGCTAAATGCTCCAATAAAAAGGCAAGACTGGGTGAATGCATACAGGAATATACTGTCTGCAAAAAAGAAAAAAAAAAAAAAAAAAACACCTCATAACTAGGGGCACATACAGACTGAAAGTGATGGCCAGGAAAAAGCCATTTTGTGAAAATGGAGAGCAAAAGAAACTGGGAGGAGCAATACTCATATCAGATAAATGGGGTTTAATTAAAGACCACTATAGGAGACAAACAAGGTTGCATTACATAACAATCAAGGTATCAATCCAAGAACTAGCTATATACACCCTGTATAAGAGCACCTCAACACAAGAGGCAAATGCCTATAACTGTTAGAACAGAAATAGACACTAACCAATAGTATCATGTGATTTTAATACTCCATTCATAACATGGGCAGATCATCCAGACAGAAACAAAATAAGGAAAACTCAAGTTTTAGAAGTTACATTAGACCAGTTTGACCTAACTGATATCTACAGGACATCCCACCACAAAAGAACAGATTTCACCTTTTTCTCCTTTTTCTTATATGCAAATGGAACATTATTTGAGGACAGATCACATCCAAGGCCACATCTAACCTTGGTGAACTTCGAGAAATTGTAATCTTTTCAAGCATATTTTCTGATCACAATGTTGTTAGATCAGATATCAACTACAGGGAAAAAAAATAATAACTAGAGGAAACACAAATAATTTGGAGGCTAAACAGCCCAAAATTCAAATTTGAATTCAACAAAATTCAGATATTTTTAGAAAAAAAAAAAAAAAGAAAAACTATGCCAAAGTAATCGTAGATGGAACATACCTCAACATAATGAAAGCCAAATAGGACAAAATCACAGCAAACATTATTGTCAATAATGAAAAACTTAAAACATTTCCTTTAAAATCAGCATTAACACAAGGGTGCCTACACTCGTCACTACTAGTTATGGGAATTCTAGCCACAGCTTTCAAAGAAGAAAAAGATATAAAAAGAATCCTCATTGGAAAAGAATAGGTAAAAATCTCTACTTGCACATGATAATATCCTTTACACAGAAAACCCAAGAGATACTACCAGAAAATTACTGGAGTTAATCAATGAATAGAGTAAATGTGCAGGGTATAAAATTAACACACAGAAACTCTTATACTCCTATATACTAACAATGAAAAATCAGAAAGAGAAATTAAGGAACATTCCTGTTCACCATGGCAATGAAAGCGATAAAATAACTGAAAATAAATTTGTATAAAAAAAACAAAGGGCTTCCCTGATAGCTCAATTGTCACAGAAGCGGCCTACAATGCAGGAGACTCCTGTTTGATGCCTGGGTCAGGAAGATCCCCTCAAGAAGAGATAAGCTACCCACTATAGAATTCTTGGGCTTCCCTTGCAGCCCAGCTTGTGAAGAATACTCCTGCAATATGTTACACCTGTGTTTGATCCCTGGGTTGGGAAGATCCTCTGGAGAAGAAAAAGGCTACACATTCCAGTATTCTGGCCTGGAGAATTCCTAATTCCATACATTGTATAGTCCATTGGATTGCAAAGAGTCAGACATGACTGAGCAACTTTCACTTTCCCTGAGAGATTAAAAAGAAAAAAATTAAAAAAACTACTAATGAAATAAATTAAAACACATGTAGATGGAGAAACATGTCATGTTCTTTCAGTGGACGAATTGATATAGTTAATTGAATATACCACCCAAAACAACCAATAGAGTCAATGCAATACCTCTCAAACTACTGACAATATTTTCCATAAAACTAGAAAAATTATTTTACAATTTGCATATAAACACATAAGACCTCGAAGAGCCAAAGCCATTTTGAGAAAGAAAAATGGAACTAGAGGAGTCAAATTTTTTATTTCAGGCTACACTACAAAGATATCCAGAGAGTGTGAACTTGCACAAACACAGAAATACAGACCAATGGAACAAAACATAAATCCAAAGATAAATTAATGCACCCATTACCTTTGACAATGCAGGCAAAAATATGAACTTGCACAAACATAGAAATACAGACCAATGGAACAAAACATAAATCCAAAGATAAATTAATGCACCCATTACCTTTGACAATGGAGGCAAAAATATGCAACAGAAAAAGACATTTTCTTCAAAAAGTGTTACTGAGAAAACTGGACAGTTATGTGTAGAAACTAGAACACAGTCTAACACCATGTTCAAAAATAAACTCAAAATAGATTACAGATGTAAATGTAAGACCAGAAAATATTAAACCCTTGGAGTAAAACATAGGTATAACCACCAGAAAATAAGTCACGGCAAGATCCTCTATGACCAACTGCCTAGAGTAAATGAAATAAAAATTTTAAAAAAGGAAGCTAATAAAGCTGCATAGCTTTTGTACAATGAAGGAAACTATAATTAAGATGAATATGTACCCTTCAGAACTGGGAGAAACTAATAGCAACTGAAAAACTAACAACAAAAAATTAATCTCCTAATATGCAAGCTGCTCATGCTTCTCAATGCTCAGCTACAAATACTACACAGAAAAACAAACCATGAATCAAAACATAGGAAAAAGCCTTCTCCAAAGAAGATATACAGATTACTAAGAGACACAGAAATGTTGCTTGGCATCACTCATTATAAGATAAATGCAAATTAAAACCTCATTGAGGTATCATTTCACACTGGTAAGACTGGCCATCATTAAAATGTGTACAATATAATTACTGGAGAGGGTGTGGAGAAAAGGGAACCTTTTTACACTGTTGATGAGAATGCAGACTGGTACAACCATTATGGAGAACTTTGTGGAGACCCCTTAGAAAATTGGAAATAGAAATGCCATATGACCCAGCAATCGTACTCTGGGGCATGAACCACAAGGAAACTAGAATTTAAAGAAACACAGTACCCCAATATTTACTGAAGCACTGTTTATAATACCTAGGAGTTGGAGGTGACCAAGAGGTCCATCAGCAGATGAATGGTTAAGGAAGTTTTGCTATATATATACATGAAATATTACTCAGTTATAAAATGTCATGGATTTGAGTCACTTCTACTGAGTTGGAACCTCATCTCTAATGAGTTAAACCTATTAAACAGAGTGAAGTAACTAAGAAAGAGAAAGATTAAGCTGTATATTAACTCATATATGTGGGATTTAGAAAGATGGGCTATATGCAGGCCAGGAGAAGAGACTGAAATCTAAAGAACAGACTTTTGGACTCAGTGGGAGAAGATGAAGGTGGGATGATTTGAGAAAATAGCCTTTAAATGTGTATGGTGCCATACGTAAAAAATAGATGACCAGTGTGAGGTTTTATAACATGGGTGCTATAGAATACCCATGTCACAACTTCTGAACTTGTAATCTAATGCATGCATCAGCCACCAAGGAGCCCGCATTCTAGTGCACATCATGCATGTCTGAGCTTGCAGCCTGGAGCCCTCATTTTACCTCTTCTGACCCCACGATCCAGAGTAGCATAGGGTAACTGCTGAATTTGCAGTTTAGGGGAGGCATCACAGACTTATTAAGCCCGTATTCTAGTGAAAACATGCTACATCTTGAACTTGAAATCTGGAGCAGGCGTCTTGCCACTCATAATACTGTTGATCATCATCTAATATTTCACTGTCATGACATGCTTCCATTGCTTCTTCATGTTCTCTGGTCATCACTCTGTGTCGTTTAACACCATCCAGTGTCTATTTCTGTCCTTTAACCTGTTTCGAGTGCCTGTTCAACCCACTCCAGTTCAAACCTACCTAGTATTCAGTGCTGTGACAGGTTAAGTGTTTCTTCATCCTCCCCTGGTAGTTTACAATGCTTAGTGTTTCAGTTCTGTGACATGCTTCTATCCACTCCAGGTCTAATACACTCTGTAGATTATCATCAATAAATGATTGAACTGTGGAACATTCTGCAAGTCTTCTTCATGCGCCCAATGTCAAACATACCCAGTAACTTATCACCATCCCATGTTTCAGTGCAGTGACATGATTCAAGCATTTCTTCATTTTCTCCAGGTAATGCACACTCAATAATTTTTCACCAGTGTTTCACCTGTGACATGATTCTTCTTAATTTATTTAGTTGGCTGTGTTGGGTCTTAGTTGTGTCATGTAAGATGGTCCTTGAGACAAGCCAACTCTAACCATGCCATGTAATCTCTGGAGTGTGAGAACTTCAGCATTTGCAGCTGTGCAGGTTTAGTTATTCTGTAGCATATGGGATGTAAGCTTCCCAATCAGGGATTGAACATTCATCCCCTAAACTACAAGGTGGATGCTTAACCACTGGACCAGCAGGAAAGGCCCTGTGACATGCTTTAAGTTCTTGCATTTACACCCCATATCAAAAAGATGCATTGTTTGATGGGAATATCTCAACAACCAGGGTTGCAAAGAATTGACATGCTTCAAGAACTTCTTCATCCCTTCTGGTCAAATGCAATCAGGTGTTTATCACCATGCAGTATCATTCCACGTGCATCTTCAATGATTACTCATTGAACACTTCCAGTCAATTATCATCATCTACTGTTTCAGTGCAGTGACACCTCAAGTTATTATTCATGAACCCTGGGTCAAACACATCCAGTTGTATATCTCCATCCAGTGTTTCACTGCTGTGACATGGTTTCAGTGTTTCTTCATCCACCCCTGGTCAAACATACTAAGTAGCTTATCATTATCCACACTTCAGAGAGGAGGTTCAGCCACATCTTTGCTCACCCCAGCTAATAGAAACTCAGCAGCTTAACACTTCCTGCTTTTCACTGCTGTCACAAGCTCAAGTGCGTCTTTATCAAACACACCAGTAGTTTATCACCATCCAGCACTTCAAAGCTGTGACACAAACTGCTTTATCATCCAGACTGGAAAAATACATCCAGTAGTTTATCGAAGTCAGCATTTCAGTGCTGTGATGTGATTCAAGTGCCTATTCATCCACTATCTGGAAAAACACACTCTATAATTTATTACCATGCAGTGCTCAGTGCCTTGACATGTGACATGCTCCAAATGCTTCTTTGTCCACCTGCTGTCAAATACTCAATAGTTTTTCAACATCTATATTTCAGTACTGTGAATCACTGCATATGCTTCTTTGTCAATCCTGGCCCATCACTCCTTGGAGTTTACCACCCTTCAGTGTTTCAGTGCTGTGATATGCTTCATGTGATTCATCCTCTCCTGTAAAACATACTCATTAGTGTGTCATCATCCAATATTCAGTACAGTGATACGCTTCAAGTGATTAATAGTCCATATTAGTCAAACATTCCCAGCATTTTATCATTAGCCAAGGTTTCAGGGCCGTAACTTGTGGCATATAATAGGTGTTTGTTTGACCCGCAGAGGGGAAACTCAATGTGTTTTACCACCATTCATTCTATCAGTGCTGTGACATACTCCAGTGCTTCCTTATCTACTCTGGGTTAATACACACATCTTTTCTTTCAGTGCTGATTAATGCACAAGTGTTTCCTCCACTATCCTGTTTCAAATACCTACAGTAGTTTATCAACATCCAGTGTTTAAGTGGTGTGACACACTTTAGGTGCTTTCTTATTTACCTGATTGAAGTTTTTCAGTTACACAGTCATGTCCAGCTCTTTGATACCCCATGAACTACAGCACACCAGGCTTCCCTGTCCTTCACTATCTCCTGGAATTTGCTCAAATTCATGTCCATTGAGACAGTTATGTCAACAGTCAACCATTTTATTCACTGTCACACCCATCCCCACCTGCTTACAATCTTACCCAGTGTTAGAGTCTTTTCTAATGATTTGGCTCTTTGCATCAGGTGGCCAAAGTATTGCCGCTTCAGCATCAGTCCTTCCAGTGAGTAGTCAGTGGTCATTTCCTTTAAGACTGACTTGTTTCATCTCTTTGTAGTTCAAGGGAGTCAAGAGTCTTCACCAGCACCACAATTCTAAAATATCAACTATTTTTCATTCAACCTTCTTTATGGTTCAGATCTCACATCCATGCATGACTACTGGGAAAAATCATACCTTGACTTTGGCCAGCAAAGGGATGTCTCTGGTTTCATATGCTCTTTAGGTTTATCATAGCTTTTCCTCCAAGAAGCAAGTGTCTTTTAACTTCACGGTTGCATGATTTTGGAACTCATGAAAATAAAAATATGTCACAGTTTCCATTGTGTCCTGATTTATTTGCTATCAAGAGATTGGACTGGATGACATGATCTTAATTTATTGAATGCCAAGGTTTAAGTCAACTTGTTTAATCTCCACTTTCATCTCAGCAAAGAGCTCCTCTAATTCCTCATCTGTTTTCTGTCATCTGCATATCTGAGTTTATTGATATTTTCCCCAGCAACTTTGATTTCTCTTTGTGCTTCATCCAGTCTGACATTTTGCATGATGTACTTTGGAAGTAAGTTAAATGAGTGGGGTGACAACAAGACAGCCTTGACACACTCTTTTGCCAATTCTGAACAAGTCCATTGTTCCTGCCTGATTCTATACTTGTTGACCTGCATACAGGTTTCCCAGGAGCCAGGTAAAGTGGTCTAGTATACCCATCTCTTTAAGAAGTTTCCACAGGTTCTGGGACCCACACAGTGAAAGGCTTTATAATAGTGGATGAAATAGAATTAGATCATTTTCTGGAATTCCCTGCTTTTTCTACGATCCAACGAATTTTGGCAATTTGATCTTTGGTTCCTCTGCCTTTCCTAATTCAATTTGTACATTTGAAAGTTCCCAGCTCACATATTGTTGAAACCTAGATTAAGGAATTTTGAGCATTACCTTGCAAGCATATTAAATGAGCGTGACTGTGTAACAGTTTGAGCATTCCTTCACAATGCCCCTCTTTGGGATCAGAGTGAGACTGACTTTTTTCTGTCCTGTGATTTTTTTCCAAATTTCCTGGCATATCGAGTGCAGGATTTTAACAACATTATCTTTTACAATTTGAAATAGCTGAGCTTCAATTCTGTCACCTCAGCTAGCATAGTTTGTGGTAATTCTTCCTAAGATCCACTTGACTTCACACCCAAGGTTGTCTTCTCTATGTAAGTGGTCATACCATTATGGTTATATAGGTGATTAAGTGGAGAAGATGATGGCACCCCACTCCAGTACTGTTGCCTAGAAAATCCCATGGATGGAGGACCCTGGTAGGGCGCAGTCTATGGGGTCATGAAGAGCTGGACACGACTGAAGTGACTTAGCAGCAGAAGCAGCAGCAGGTGATTAAGACCTTTCTTTTCTTATACTCTTGCCAACACTTCATCACATTTTCTCCTTCTCCTAGGTTCATACCACTTCTGTCCTTGATTGTGCCCATGTTTGCATGAAATATTCCCTTGGAGTCTCTCAGTTTCTTGGCAAGATTTCTAGTCTTTCCTATTTTATTGTTCCCTCTTTTTTATTGGCATTAAATACACACAATATTATATCCCCATCCAGTGTTTAAGTTTAGATATGCTTCAAGTGTTTCTTAATCCATTCCAGAAGAAATTAATGTGATAGTTATCACCATCCATTTTTTCTGTATTGTGACATGTTTTGAGCCTCCTCCATTCACTGCAGGTAAAACACACCCTGTAAATTATCATCATTCGTTGATGCTGTGCTGTTACAGGATTGAAGTGTTCCTTTGTCTCATTTAGTCAAACACTCCCTGTCGTTTTCCACTATCCAGTGTTCCAGTACTGTGGCATGCCTCATGTACTTCTTTATCCTCTCCATATAAAATATGGTAGGTAGCTTATCACAATTACTGTTTCAGTTCTGTGATGAGTTTCAAATGTTTAATCCATGCTAGATAAAACACATTCAGAAGTTTATGATGGCCCCATGTTTTAATCTGTGCCATGCTTTAAGTTTCTCTTCATTAAACATGTATCAAACACACTTCATAGTTTATCACCATCCAGTGTTTCAATGCTGTTTCCTCCTCCACTTCTTCTTCATTCTCTGCAGAAAATACACAAGCAATAATTTTTCACAATCCAGTGTGTTAATTCTGGTATATGTTTCAAAAGATCCTTTGTCCACTCAAGGTTGAGCACACTCTTAGCTTATCAAATAGCACTTGATTCAGTGCTATTACATACTTTCATTGATTTTTTTTTCTTTTTTTTTTTATAGTTTTTTTATTTTTTTTAATTTTAAAATCTTTAATTCTTACATGTGCTCCCAAACATGAACCCCCCCTCCCACCTCCCTCCCCATAACATCTCTGTGGGTCATCCCCATGCACCAGCCCCAAGCATGCTGTATCCTGCGTCAGACATAGACTGGCGATTCAATCCTTACATGATAGTATACATGATAGAATGCCATTCTCCCAAATCATCCCACCCTCTCCCTCTCCCTCTGAGTCCAAAAGTCCGTTATACACAGCTGTGTCTCCTTCCCTGTCTTGCATACTGGGTTGTCATTGCCATCTTTCTAAATTCCATATGTATGTGTTAGTATACTGTATTGGTGTTTTTCTTTCTGGCTTACTTCACTCTGTATAATCGGCTCCAGTTTCATCCATCTCATCAGAACTGATTCAAATGAATTCTTTTTAACGGCTGAGTAATACTCCATTGTGTATATGTACCACAGCTTTCTTATCCATTGATCTGCTGATGGATATCTAGGTTGTTTCCATGTCCTGGCTATTATAAACAGTACTGCAATGAACATTGGGGTACATGTGTTTCTTTCAATTCTGGTTTCCTCAGTGTGTATGCCCAGCAGTGGGATTGCTGGGTCATAAGGGAGTTCTATTTGCAATTTTTAAAGGAATCTCCACACTGTTCTCCATAGTGGCTGTACTAGTTTCCATTCCCACCAACAGTGTAGGAGGGATACAAAAAACCTCGAATTGCCAAAGCAATCTTGAGAAAGAAGAATGGAACTGGAGGAATCAACTTGCCTGACTTCAGGCTCTACTACAAAGCCACAGTCATCAAAACAGTATGGTACTGGCACAAAGACAGACATATAGATCAATGGAACAAAATAGAAAGCCCAGAGATAAATCCACACACATATGGACACCTTATCTTTGACAAAGGAGGCAAGAATATACAATGGAGTAAAGACAATCTCTTTAACAAGTGGTGCTGGGAAAACTGGTCAACCACTTTCATTGATTTTTCAACTACCACAGCTCATCATACACAATGATTTATCATGATCCAGTTTCAGTGTTGTGACAAGCTCTTTGTGCTTCTTTCCATATACAAGATCAAACACAGACTATCTGAAGTGTGAACATACAGTGTTTCAGTCATGACACATTTCAAGTGTGTCTTCACTCACTCCACATCAAATACATCATATAGGTTATTGACATTCATTGTTTCAGTGCTGTGACACATTTCAATGGCTGCTTCACTAGCTCCCAGTCAAACACAATCAGTGCTTTACCACTATCTTGGGTTTCAGATCTGTGACATGCTACAAGTGCTCCTGAAACTACTCAAGGTCAAATGCACTCCGTAGCTTTGTTGTTGCTGGTTGTTATTTGTTGTTCAATCACTCAGTCATCTCCAACTCTTCATAATCCCATGGACTGCAGCATATCATGCATTGTTGTCCTTCACCATCTCCCAGAGCTTGTTCAAACTCAGATCCATTGGGTTGGTGATGGCATCCAAACATCTGGTCCTCTATCATCCCCTTCTGCTGCTCCAGTCTTTTCCAGCATCATAGTCTTTTCCAATGAGTTGGCTCTTCATATCAGATAGCAATAATATTGGAGTTTCTGCCTCAGCATCAGGCCCTCTGGTGGATTTTCAGGATTGATTTCCTTTAGAGTTGACTGCATTGATTTCCCTGCAGCCCAAGGGACTTACAGAGTCTTCTCCAAGATTGTGGTTCAAAAGTGTCAATTCCTTAATGTTCAGCATCCTTTATGGTCTAATTTACATAGGCCCATGAATATGGAAAAAAAAAAAAACAAAAAAAAAAAACAGAAACATAGCTCTGACTATATAGACCCTTGTTGGGAAAGGAATGCCTCTGCTCTTTAACATGCAGTCTAGGTTTGTCACTGCTTTTCTTCCAAGAAACAAATGTCACTTAATTTCATAGCTGCAGTCATCATCTGCCATGATTTTGGAGTCCAAGTACACAAATGTCTGTCACTGTTTCTATTGCTTTCCCATGTATTTGCCATGAAATGATAGGACCAGATGCCATGATCTTAGTTTTTTGAATGTTGAGTCATAAGGCAGTTTTTTCACTCTCCTCTTTCACCTGCATCAAGAGGCTCTTTAGTTATTCTTTACTATATGCCATATGGGTGATGTCATCTGCATACCCAAGGTTATTGATATTTCTACTGATATTTCTATTTTCTCTTAATTTCAGCTTGTATTTCCTCCAGTCCAGCATTTTCCAAGATGTACTTTGCATACAAGTTAAATTAATAGGGTGACAATATAGTAGCATTTTTCTCCTCTATTTCAAATCATCTGTTCTTCCGTATCTGGTTTTCACTGTTTTTTCGTGACCTGGACACAGGTCTCTCCGGAGGCAGGTAGGTAGTCTGGTATTTATATGTCTAAGAATTTTCTGCAGTTTGTTGTGATCCACAGAGTGGATTTTTATCATAGTCAATGAAGCAGAAATATATTTTATTTTTTAGAATTCTGTTGATTTTTCCATGATCCAATGGATGTTGCCAATTTGACCTCTGGTTTCTGTCTTTGCTAAATCCCATTTGAACATCTGCAATTTCTAGGTTACTCTGCTTTTGAAGTCTAGCCTGGAGAATTTTGAGCATGCCTTTGTTTGATTAACTTCAGTTGCTCAGTCTTGTCTGACTTTTTGTGACCCCATGGAGTGTATCATGTCAGGCCTCCTTGTCTCTCACCAACGCCTGGAATTTACTGAAATTCATGTCCTTCTAGTCAGTGATGCCACCAATCTCATCCTCTGTCCTCCCCTTCTCCTCCTGCTTTCAATCTTTCCCAACATCAGGGTCTTTTCAAATTGGTCAAATCTTCACATCAGGTGGCCAAAGTATTGAAGTTTCAGCTTTAACATTAGTCCTTCCAAAGAATATTCAGGATTGATCCCCTTTAGGATGGACTGGTTGGATCTCCTTGCAGTCCAAGGGACTTTCAAGAATCTCCTCCAACACCACAGTTCAAAAGCATCAATTCTTTGGTGCTCAGATTTTTTTTTTTTTTTATAATTCAACTGTCACATCCATACATGCCTATTGGAAAATTAATATTCTTAACTAGATGGAGCTTTGTTGGCACATTAATGCCTCTGCTTTTTAATATGCTGTCTAAGTTGTTCATAAATTGTCTTCCAAGGAGTTAGTTAGTGCGTGAAATAAGGGAGTTGTGCGATACTTTGAACATTATTTTGCATTGTCATCCTTTGGATTTCACATGAAAAACTGACTTTTTCCAGTCCTGCAGCCACTGCTGAGTTTTCCAAGTTTTCTGGCATACTGAGTGCAGCACTTCAACAATATCATCTTTTAGAATTTGAAATAGCTCAGCTGATGTTCCATCATCTCCACTGTCTTTATTGGTAGTGATGCTTTCTAAGAGCCACTTGATTTCACACTCCAAGATGTCTGGCTGTGGGTGAGTGATCACACCATCATTGTTATCTGGGTCACTGGGTTCTTTTTGGATAGTTCTATGTAATCATACCACCACTACTTAATATCTTCCACTTCTTTTAGGTTCATACCTTTTCTGTCTTTTATTGTGCCCATAGGTGCATGAAATACCCCCTTGATACCTCTTATTTTCCTGAAGAGATCTCTAGTCTTTCCCAGTCTCTCATTCCCACTCATTAGTTTAGCCATATTTTTTGTTTCATGGATGTGACATGCTTCCAGTGCTTCTTCTTCCACTTGAATTCCGACACTCCCAGTAGTGCATCACGATCCCATGTTTCAGTACTGGGACTTGCTTTGTCTGCTTCTTCTCAACCCCAGATCAAACACATTCTGTACTTTATTACCATAGAGTATTCAGTGCATTAATATGTGACATTTTCCAGTATTTCCTTTCCACCTAGGACTAATCACCCAGTGGTATATGTGCCATACTCTATTTTAGTGCTGTTACACAGGTCAAGTGCTTCAGTTTTTGAAGATAAACCACACTCATCATTCAGTGTCTTATTGCAGAGACACGCTTCAGGAGCTTCTTCATCCACCCAGTCAAACACTCCCAGGAGGTTTTCACCATCCAGTGTTCAAGTTGTGTGACATTCTTCAAGTGCTTCTTTGTGTACACTGGGTCAAAGACATCCAGTAGTTTGTCATTACCCAGTGTTTCAATTATGCAACATGCTTCTGGGTTTCTTCATTCCCTAAGGTCATCACACCAAGTAGTTTCTCACTATCCAGTGTTTCAGGGTTACAGCATCCTTCCAGAGCTTCTTTCTTTCCCTGGGTCAAACATACCAAGTAGCTTGTCCCCATCCACGTTTGAGTTCTGCGAAATGGATCATGTGCTTCTTGTCCACCCTAAATCAAGCATACTCAACAGTTTGTCACCATCCAGTGTTTCATGTTGGTGACAAGGTTCAGATACTACCCATGGACTATGGGTCATATACACCCTGTTGTTTATCACCTCCTGTTTCAGTTTTTTGACATGCATCAATTGCTTCTTGTCCATCCTGGGTCAAACACACCAGTAGTTTAGCAACATCCAATGTTTCAGTACTGTAACATATTTCAAGAATTTTGTCACACACCACCATTCAGAAGTACCCAACGGTTTATCAGCATTCCATGCCTCAGTTCGAGGACTTGCCTCAAGTGCTTCTTCACAACCCTAGACAAAACACACCCAGCAGATTATCACCATCCATTGTTTCAGTCCTGTGGCATGCTTCATGTGCTTCTTCATCCTCTCTAGGTGAAGCACATGCAGTAGCTTATGACCATTTAGTGTTTCCATTTTATGGCATCTTCCAGGACTTTTCCATCCTCACCAGGTCAAACACACTCAAATATTAACACCATCCAATATTTTACTGTGTGACATTCCTCAGGTCTTCCTCATTTTCCAAAGTCTTCTTCATTTTCCAAAGTCAAACTCATCCATAACATTCACCACCTACTGTTTCAGTGCCAAAATGCACTTCAATGGTGTTTTCATTCTCCCCATTTATAGACATTCACTAGTTCATCACCATACAGTGTTGAAGTTCAGTGAAATGCTTCAGGTGCTTCTCCATCTATTCAATGTCAAACTCAGCTGGTAATTATTGACCATTCAAAGTTTCATGTGTGACATGCTTCAAGGGCTTCTCTATTCACCCAGGTCAAACATGCCCAAGATTATTTAAAAGAGAAAGAAAGAAAAAAAAATCAGTCTTTAAGGGGTGTTCAGTTCAGTTCAGTCGCTCATTCATGTCCAACTCTTTGTTATCCCATGAACCACAGCAAGCCAGGCCTCCCTGTTCATCACCCATTCCCATGGGTAACCCAAACCAATGTCCATTGAGTCAGTGATACCATCCATTCATCTCATTTGCTCACATCCCCTTCGCCTCATGCTCTCAGTCTTTCCCAGCATCAGGATGTTTTCACATGAGTCAGCTTTTCACATCAGGTGGCCAAATTATTGGAGTTTCAGCTTCAATGTCAGTCCTTCCAATGAACACTAAGGACTGATTTCCTTTCGGAGGGACTGGTTGGATCTCGTTTCTCATTACGTAGTCTGTCTAGAAGTTAAATAAGCAGGGTGATGATTATACTGCCTTGAGGTACTCCTTTTTCTATCTGGAATCAGTCTGTTGTTCTATTTCCACTTCTTACTGTTGATTTCTGACCTGCATATAGGTTTATCAAGATGCAGGTCTGGTGGTCTGATATTCACATCTCTTTCAAAATTTCTGAACGTTTGTTGTAATCCACACAGTCTAAATCTCAACAAAATAGAAGTAGATCTTCTTCTGGAACTCTCCTCATTTTTCAATGATCCAGCAGATGTTGGCAGTTTAATCTTGGTTCCTCTGCCTTTTCGAAAACCAACTTGAATATGTAGAAGTTCATGGTTGATGTATTGCTGAGGCATGGCTTGGAGAATTTTGAGCATTAATTTAGTAGCATGTGAGATGAATGCAACTGTGCAGTAGTTGCAGAGTTCTTTGGCATTGCCTTTCTCTGGGATTGGAGAGAAAACTGACCTATTCCAGTCCTGTGGCCAGGGGAGAATTTTCCAAATTTGGTGGTATATTGAGTGCAGCCCTTCCATAGCATCATTTTTCAGGATTTGAAGTAGCTCTACTGGAATTCTATCACCTCCACTAGCTTTCTTTGTAGTGATGCTTCCTAAGGCCCACTTCAGTTCACATTCCAGGATGTCTGGCTCTAGGTGATTATCTGGGTCATGAATATTTTTTTGTACAGTTCTTCTGTATATTTTTGCCACATCTTATTAATATCTTCTGCTTCTGTTAGGTCCATACCATTTCTGTCCTTTATTGAGCCTGTCTTTGCATGAAATGTTAGCTTGGTATGTTTAATTATTATTATTATTATTTTAGGAGATCTCTAGTCTTGCCCATTCTATTGTTTTCCTCTATTTCTTTGCTTTATGGGTGTGGCACAATTCAAATGCTTCTTTTCCCACTCTGGTCAGTCATAGCCAATATTTTGTACCAACCAGTGTACAGTGCTGTGACATATGACCAATCTCAATTATTCATTAATGAAGTGAGTATTGAAAACAAAATCCAAGAGTTTGTCAACACACAGTGTGTCATGGCTGGTCCTGAATTCTAGTACTTCTTCATCCACTCAAAATTAACCTAGTCATATATCACCATCCATTTTTTTCAGTACAGTGACATACTTCAAATGCTTCTACATTAACCCTGGGGCAAAATTGCTAGTAATTATAAACAGCCAGTGTTTTAGTTTTGGAGCATAACCCAATGGCTTCTTCATTCTCACCCATAAACCAAACTCTGGTTTGTTACCATCTAGTGAGAAGGCAATGGCACCCCACTCTAGTACTCTTGCCTGGAAAATCCCATGGATGGAGGAGCCTGGTGGGCTGCAGTCCATGGGGTCGCTAAGGGTTGGACACAACTGAGTGACTTCACTTTCACTTTCACTTTCACATATTAGAGAAGGAAATGGCAACCCACTCCAGTGTTCTTGCCTGGATAATCCCAGGGACGAAGGAGCCTGTTGGGCTGCCGTCTATGAGGTTGCATAGACTCAGACACGACTAAAGTGACTTAGCAGTAGCAGTAGCAGTAGCAGTGTTTATATCAAAGAAGACAATGGCACTCCACTCCAGTACTCTTGCCTGGAAAATCCCATGGACTGAGGAGCCTGGTAGGCTGCAGTCCACGGGGTCGCTTGGAGTCAGACACGACTGAGCCACTTCACCTTCACTTTTCACTTTCATGCATTGGAGAAGGAAATGGCAACACACTCCAGTGTTCTTCCCTGGAGAATCCCAGGGACAGGAGAGCCTGGTGGGCTGCCGTCTATGGGATCACACAGAGTCGGAACGACTGAAACGACTTAGCAGCAACAGCAGCAGCAGTGTTTACATACTGTGACATGCTTAAAGAGCTTCCTCAGCCACCCTAGATCTAGACAGTCAGTATTTTATCACCATAATAGCGATTCACTGCTGTGAAATGATTTGAAAATTTGTTGGTCCACACTGAGGCATACACAGCCAGTATTTCATCATCCTCCAGTGTTTCAGGGCTTTGATGAGATTAAATGTGTTCTTGGTCCCACTAACATCAATTTACTCACCATTTATAACTATCTTATTTCACTACTGTGACATAATGCCCACTACTTCATTCATTCCTGTGTCAAACAAACCCAGTAGTTTTTTCCCCATCTAGTGCTAGTGTTCAGTGCTATGAAATGACTCTGGAGCCTCTGTGTCCATCCCAGCTCAAACATAGTCAGTATTCCCCATCAATGCTTCAGTAATGTCCCATGCTTCAAGTGCTTTCTTCATTTACTCTATATCAAGTACATTCAGTCATTTAAAAACATGCAATGTTTCCGTTGCGTGACTTGCCTCAAATGTTTCTCTAATCCACTTGAGCTGAAACATACCCATGTCCATCCAGTGTTTCAGTGCTGTGACATGTTTCAAGTGCTTCTTCTTCTACTCCATGGTAAACACAAGCCATAGTTTATCACCATCAACTGTTTCAGTTCTGTTATATTCTGCAAGGCTTTTCTTTCATATCCTCTGGTTCATCAAGTGTTTAGTTCTGTGATATGTTTCAACTGTTTCTGTACATACCAGTTCATACACACTCATAGATTTATCAGCATCCTGTGTTTTAGGGCTATCACATGGTTAAATGAGGCCCCATCCTATGCCAGGTCAAACACACCCAGTATTGATAAACATCCAGTCTTTCAGCTATGTGATACATTTCAGGTGCTTTATCACCCATTCTTGGAGATACACCCAATAATTTATCAAATTCCAATGTTTCAGTGCTATGAAGTTTTTAAGTGTCTCTGCATCCAAATAGCTCAGGCATTATTAATAGATTATAAACATCACTGTTTCAGGTTTTTGATGGTGGTTGCAGCCATGAAATTAAAAGACGCTTACTCCTTGGAAGAAAAGTTATGACCAACCTAGATAGCATATTAAAAGCGGAGACATTACTTTGCCAACTAAAGTCCGTCTATTCTTTGGGATCTTCTGTGAATTTCCACATTCACCACTCAGCGTCTCACAACCACCAAAATGCTGCGCTGGAAGTGGCTTCAGGCTGCCTTGGGAAAATATGGAAGAGTTCATGGAGGAATTGAACAGGGACCCCCAAGGGCAGGACATGGTGCCTACTGTCACCATATCTGACATTGCTGGACTCGGTCGTTTTCACCCCCTGAAACACCTATGTTCGCTGTTTGCATTTGTGTTCCCATGCTGAGCATATGTGTGTATGCAAATGTGTGTTTATGTTGGCTCTGTGTGTGTGTGTGTGTGTGTGTGTGTGTGTGTGTGTGTATGTCTGGCCCAGGTCAGATGCAGAGATGAAAGCGGCAGGAGAGGAGGTGCTGAGCAACCAGAAGAGGAGTCATGAGGCAACCAGGCAGAAGGTGATTTGTCACTGTATCTCTGCATTGACCCTGCCCAGGATGGGAACGAGGAAAGGATGGCCAGTGATAACTCCAGACTGTGGCTCCAGATATCTGCAATTAGGTCAGATACAAAACACACTCATCAGTTCTACCATGTTGTTGTGTGTGTTTGGACCAGGAAGAGGGGGTTCATGGTCTAAGGGTTCACACAGAGCAAATCACATGGCGTGGGGCTTTGAAACCACTGCCTATGGAGCCCTCAGTGTGTGGGACCATGGGCTGGCCTGTGGAAATCGTGGACGTGGCTATGGCAAGAGCCGGGATGGTGAGGCTAAGGTCCTGCTGAGATGGACAGAGACCTGAAGGAGAAAGAGTCATAGATTGCCTGCTTCACTGGAGACTTGTTTGACACACATGTGAAAAGGACAACTGGGAAGGTCCTGGGCCAGTGCTGCCCTGGATCAGCCCAGCAGCCAGCACATGCCCTTCCTGAGGATGGCACACACTGGCACGATGTGACACAAAACATGAGAAGTGCTAAAGTATGCTGTATCTGAAAAACCACAGGCATCCTAGGAGAGACATGCTGTAAGTGGCATGACTCCAGGCACTTCTAGCCTGCCTCCCTGGTAGTGCCAAAAGAGGAGGAAATCACAAGTGGGTTTACCAGTGTGACCCTCTGCTGGGATATGCCTGTGAGGGAGGGAACAGAGAAAAGGCAAGGGTGGTGGGTTAATTGCATGTCCCAAGGGACCTCAGGAGAGTGGGAGACAAAGAAGCCATGGGGGCAGTTCAGGGCCTGCTGGTTTTCAGGGTCCAGACTCTAGGCAGTAGCGGTCCTGCCAAAGATGCCCCATGGTCCGTGCTGAAAGTTCTGACATGAATTCCTTCTTTTCTCTGAGGTGTTCTCCCTGGCTTTGGGGGCCTGAGGGGCAAAGTTTGCACGTCGCACCTGAGGGAGGATTCTGGTAGTCTTGCTGGAGCAGAATCTTTGATTTTGTCATGGGGGATTTCAACCAGGTGACTCTTTGAGGGACGCTGCCTTCCAGGTGACCGTCTTAGATGCCTCTGGGCCCAACCGGGCACTGGTCACCTTGGCATGTGGGCTGAGTAGGGAAACAGGGATGTGTGACTGTAGGGAGTCCTACCTGGGCCTAATGAGAGCAACTGAAGAGAGCCTTGGCATTTATCAAATCACTGAGGCCTGGGTGGTTCAAGACCTCTTCTTGTTTTTGAGACAGAAAAGCTGCTTTCTGCCCAAGGGAGGCATTAGCTGTGGGCCCAGAAAGTGCAGGTTTCCCAGGGCATCATCTCTTTGGGGACTCCGTGTGCATGGGTAGTGTTAAACAGAAGGGACGATGTGTAGGGATTCCATCTTACTTTTATGGCCTCCGGTATCATTCTTTGTATCGGAAGAGACCCTGTATCCATGTGCACCTGCTTCACAACCTTGGATCAGACCCAGGCCTATCACAGTCTCTGGGGGCTTTTGGAGGCTCAGGCATCTCTTTGACCTTTTCCTGCTACATGGAGATAGCACATGGAGGCACAGGTACACAGGTGCACACAGAAAGCTACACAGATAAGAAGAAGGGGGCTCACTCAGAATGTTGTGGGCTGTAAGGGGTGGTAGGCTAGCAAGAGGGGCACAACGTTGACAAGGAATGGCCTAGAATAGGTGCACACTGAGAAAGCAGTTCTTCAAGTCAGCTGAGCTCAGAGGTCCTTGTTTTCTGGTCCTCTGAAGGAATGCACAGGCAATGGATCAGGCCAACGTGACTGGTACTGTGAAGCTGTCCAAGGTGATGGGAGAATGCAGAAAGCATATGCATGCCATACAATTGTTTATGGCAAGTGCTTCCAACCCGGCCCGCTGCTCTGCATGTCAGTCCCTGTCAACAGCAAATGCCAAGATTCTGTAGCCTTTGAGGATAAGACACAGGATTAGAAATGCATGTGACGTGATTGATGAGCAAGTGAAAAGAAAACCAGGACTAAGAAATGTGGGTGCTTATCAAAATTCATGTTCCTGAAAAAGAAAGCTTATACTTCTGCATATGGACAAGTATTCTCTCAACGATGTTACTGTGTACATGCATACGTTTGTGTACATGTGCATGTAGAAATTTGAGTGCTTAGCAAAATTCATGTTCCTGAAAAAGAAAACTTGTATTTCTACATATGGACAAGTTTCTTCTCAGCAATGTTACTGTGTACATGCGCATGTTTGTGCACATGTGCATGTAGAAATTTGAGTGCTTACCGAAATTCATATTCCTGAAAAGAAATCTTGTACTTCTGCATATGGACAAGTCTCCTCTCAGCGATGGTACTGTGTACATGCGTATGTTTGTGCACATGTGCGCATAGAAATTTGAGTGCTTACCAAAAGTCATGTTCCTGGAAAAGAAAGTTAGTACTTCTGCACATGGACAAGTTTACTCTCAGCGATGTTACTGTGTACATGCGTATGTTTGTGCACATGTGCACGTAGAAATTTGAGTGCTTTCCAAAATTCATGTTCCTGAAAAAGAAAGCTTGTACTTCTGTATATGGACAAGTTTCCTCTCAGGAATGCTACTGTGTACACATGTATGTTGTGCACATGTGCGTGTGGAAATTTGAGTGCTTACAGAAATTCATGTCCCTGGAAAAGAAAGTTTGTACTTCGGCATATGGACAAGTTTCCTCTCAGCGAAGTTGCTGTGTACACACGCATGTTTGTGCACACGTGCGTGTAGAAATTAGAGTGCTTACCAAAATTCATGTTCCTGAAAAAGAAAGCTTGTTCTTCCGCATGGGACAAGTTCCCTCTCAGCGATGATACTGTGTACATGTGCATGATTGTGCACATGAGCATGTAGAAACTTGAGTGCCTGCCAAAATTCATGTTCCTGAAAAAGAAAACTTGTACTTTTGCATTTGGACTACTTTTCTCTCATCGATGTTACTCTGTATATGCATATGTTAGTGCACATATGTACATAGAAATTTGGGTGCTTACCAAAATTCATGTTCCTGAAAAAGAAAGCTTGTCCTTCTGCATAAGGACAAGTTTCCTCTCAGCGATGTTACTGTGTACACGCGCATGTTTGTACACATGTTCACGTAGAAATTTGGGTGCTTACCAAAATTCATGTTCCTGAAAAAGAAAGCTTGTCCTTCTGCATATGGACTACTTTCCTCTCAGTGATGTTCCTCTGTACACCCGCATGTTTGTGCACATGTATTCATACAAATTTGAGTGCTTTCCAAAATTCATGTTTCTGGAAAAGAAAGCTTCTACTTTTGCATATGGACAAGTTTCCTCTCAGCGATGTTACTGTGTACACACGTATGTTTGTGCACATGTGTGCATAAAAGTCCCTATCAGTACGCTTTGAGTATGAGCTATCACAACTGACCTAGCCAGGCGATCGAATTTGGATAGAGAAAACATGAACTTCTTAGGGAAAGGTACATAGTCTCTGGACAGCAGAAGCACTGAAGCCAGGGAATTTATCCCCGTTATCTCACTGAGCGAACACATTCTAAGTAGAATCACAATGGTGCACTAGGATGCCTGGCAGAAAGGAGAGGCAGGAGGAAAGAGCCTGGGGAGTGTGAAGAGGAAAGTCCACTACACCTGCAGTTTATGAAAAGTAGAAAATGTACCTAATGAGCTGGAAGGAGAAACTGTACTTAATTAATTGAGTTATCTAGCTAAGAGGATTTCCATCCAAACAGCCAAAAGTGCTTTCTGGTTTCTTCTTGCTGCCTGTAGTAAAATATAAAGGGAAATTAAAAAAAAAATGTTAAAGATAAAGATTATTTAAAAAAGGAAACACAACTTGCTGATTTGGAAATTTTTCAGTTTGTTAAGATGACAGAAGATGCTAAAATTAATGGTTCTCAAGCAAAATCATATCCAGGGCTTTGAGATAAGGTGGTCTAAATATAACATTTTACACCTCCTAAATGCCAGTTCTTCATATTATTTTTTTTTTAAATTAAGGTGTTCTAAAGATGAGTGTGACTATAAAATTCTTTGTTAAGCCTCAGAAAGCTGGAAGGGGGTGCTTCATGGCTTTATTTAGTCAGGCCAATGCCCTTCAAAGAGTTTATGGGTGTCACTCAGAGATCTTTTCAATCACACAATAAGACTTCTACCAAGGTTCAGGGTGTTATCCCTCAGCTATCTCAGCAGAAAACCAAGGCAGAGTAGACCTTGTTATGAAAACATGTGTGACTGTGGCTTTGGAGTGAGGTGCTTTGCCATGAACACCATTAAGATTATCAGGAGACACATCAAGTTTTTAAGATAACAGATTTCAGTTCAACTCGGACTGAAAGGACCAGCAATAGTACAAAATAAGAACTCTGGACTTCTACCTTCTACAATCTAGAAGCAGGCTAGGGAGACTGTTTCACTGTAACCATATACTAGCCACCTTTCATGCAATGGAATCATGTCAGAGGGCAGAATTAAAAATTCAGAGACTGAAGCCTATGAAGTTTCCAGGCCTTAAGTCCTAAGCAAAGGACTGCCAAAAAGAACCCCGTGTGATTTCAGAACTGCTACTATTGACTCCCATCTCCCCTACCCTTTCTGGAACAGGAGTGTCTATGAAGGTTATCTGTCTGATCCACCACTGTATGTTGGCTATGAAAGTGAGAAGATTAGCTCATCTCTTTTGTTCACAGGTCCTCAGGTCTAGAGGAACTACACTTTTATAATTTGAACAGATGTGTTGGAGAAGACTTGAGAGGCACTTGAACTGCAAGGAGATCAAACCAGTCAATCCTAAAGTAAATCTGTCCTGCATATTCATTGGAAGGACTGATGCTGAAGCAGAAGCTCCAATACTTTGGCTACCTGATGTGAATAACTGACTCACTGGCAAAGACCATGATGTGGGAAAGACTGAAGGTAGGAGACGGGGACAGCAGAGGATGGGATTGTTGAATAGCAGCATCGACTCAATGGATTTGAGTTTGAGCAAGCTCCTGGAGTTGATGGACATGGAAGCCTGCAGTGCTGCAGTCCATGGTGTCGCAAAGAATAGGACACAACTGAGAGACAGAACACTTGAGATACTGTACAAGTTGACCCTGATCCATATCTGGACCTGATTTAGATGACAAGGTCCTGAGCTTCAAGTTAATGCCATAATGGATAAATTATTTGAAAGCACTGGCAGGAAAATGCATTTTGGACACAGAAGTATTTTAACAATTTATGGCCATGTGTGTACCACTTGGTTTTAAATTATGTCCACAAATCCTTTCCTTCTCCCCTTCTCATGTGTGGTGGACTAAGTGGTTCATTTCTAATGTCAGAATATTGTAGAAATGAACAATGTAGTGTCTGATACTCGGTCATAATAGTCACTGCAGCCTCCTTGCTCATCCTCTTGGAGCACTCACTCTAGAAGACAGCTTAGTCGTATCTTGAGAACACTGAGATAACCCAGTAGAGAGACCCATGTGAAAGAACCGACGCTTTCTTCCAACAGCCAGCAAGAAAACTGGTTTCAACAGCTATGTGAGTAAGCCATCTTGGAAGGAAATCCACGAGCCCATGTCAAGGCGTCAGATGATGCCAATCTCATGAGACACTGAGCCAGACCACTCAGCTGAATTACTCCTGGATTCCCAACTTTCAGCAGCAGTATGAGATAATATTGTGTTAAGCTGTTAGTTTGGGGTAATTTGTTATGCAGCAGTAGTCCATTAATGCACTGCCAAATTTGGGCAATGTCTTTATCCAGGGGTGCCTGTCCTTTTAGTCCAATCTAATCCAGAATGTGCTACTTCAGTTTAGAAAACATACCAAACCCTGATCTGACCACCCTCAGTATCAGATCAAATACCTTCTCAGTTCAGTTCAGTCGCTCAGTCGTGTCCGACTCTTTGCGACCCCAAGAATCGCAGCATGCCAGGCTTCCCTGTCCATCACAAACTCATGGAGTTCACTCAGACTCGCGTTCAACGAGTCAGTGATGCCATCCAGCCAATCCCATCCTCTGTCATCCCCTTCTCCTCCTGCCCCCAATCCCTCCCAGCATCAAAGTCTTTTCCAATGAGTCAACACTTCGCATGAGGTGGCCACAGTACTGGAGTTTCAGTTTTAGCATCATTCCTTCCAAAGAAATCCCAGGGCTGATCTCCTTCAGAATGGATTGGTTTGATCTCCTTGCAGCCCAAGGGAATCTCAAGAGTCTTCTCCAACAGCACAATTCAAAAACCAATTCTTTGACATTCAGCCTTCTTCATAGTTGAACTCTCACATCCATACATGACTACTGGAAAAAACCATAGCCTTGACTAGACGGACCTTAGTTGGCAAAGTAATGTCTCTTCTTTTGAATATGCTATCTAGGTTGGTCATAACTTTTCACTCATCTGAATATCTTATCAGCCTAGCCTAGCCTCAGCAATGATCCTCTCAGTTGAGCCAGAATCCACCCTCACCCTTAGGGTCCTCTTAAAATTTCCATCCACTGACACACACTCTGTTGTTGTTGTCCATTGGTTTTCAGTCTCCCAGTCTCTCTTTGCAATTCCACGGACCTACCTTGTTCCTTAGCTATAAATCCCAGCTGCACCCGTGCTGGAGTCAGATATAAGCTCAATCTCTCTCCCATATTATAATACCCCACTGTTGTACTCTTACCTTGAATAAAGTTTTTTGTACCACCTTTAGTAAGTGTGATGGATATTTTTTAACATTTCCCAGTTCTGTTAGTATGGATTATTCTCAAAGAAATATAGTTTTATATATTTACTCTTTATACTATATTTATCTGGGGGAATAAATTTCTAGAATTAAAACATTTCACGTTTTTACCATACAAACAAAATATATTTTAAAATATATTAACATATTCTAAAAAAAATGTAATAATCTGAAAAGGAATTGTATATAGACATGTCAGTGTATATACACACATACCCTCAGAGCTCCAAGGAAAACTTAGTTGTCAATAAATTATACATGAAAACATTCAGCATGCAAATAGTGAAATATTTGGAATTAACTTGCCAAAAATCAGAGACAATGAAATTTTAATTTAAAAAAATGTATACATAAAAATATTAAAGTGAAATAAAGTAAAAATTAAAAAAAACGAAAAAAAAATTGGGGATTCAGACAAAATTGCTATATAAAGGCAGGTGAAGCCCTAAACCCTCTTTGAAAAAAAGAAAAAGAAAAAGAAAAGAAATCCTCAGTATCATGTAATAACCTATAATGGAAAAGAACCCACAAAACAATAGATATGTATCTGCATAACAAAATCACTCTGATATACATATGAAACTCAACATTATAAATCAACTATATTTAAAGAAATAAATGGTAAAGAAAGCGTTTAAAATACAAGACTATAAAGAAAAAAAAAATCCTACAGAAAGTAGAAGGTATATATGAATTGAAACAAAAATAGAAAACAACAGAAATAAAACTTGTTGGGAGAATAAAATAAGAGCTGCTTCTGGGAAAAAGAAAATCAGAAACATTGATACAACTGTGGAAAATCTAATAAGGGGACAAGGAGGTTAATTCCAATACTAGAAATGAGAAATGGAATGGTATTCTGAGAGGACAGTATTCAACTCTGAGTGGAATTACTTTTGTTTCAGGAAAGGTCCAGCCAAGCAAAAATCTGGGAAAAGAAAGGGAAGGAAAGAAAGAGGAAGAGGGACAGGGGAAGAAAGGAGGAAAATGAAAGGAAGGGAGAAAGAAAGAAAAGTAAATGCCTCAACAAATGTTGTAAACTATCCAATAAAACAATTCTCTTTAAGATTTAAAAAACAGAAATGGAAGTTTATTAAGCCAGATACTCATTGCTTTTGATGTACTCAGAAAATAAAATCCATTTACACATCACTGTTTAGAAGTCCTGGAGAACACAATATGATTATTTTAAAAAATATAAATAAATAAAAAAAATGCCATGTTATTTGAAAAAATTAAGACAGCAGAAATTGATGCTTTTGAACTGTGGTGTTGGAGAAGACTCTTGAGAGTCCCTTGGACTGCAAGGAGATCCAACCAGTCCATTCCGAAGGAGATCAACCCTGGGATTTCTTTGGAAGGAATGGTGCTGAAGTTGAAACTCCAGTACTTCGGCCACCTCATGTGAAGACTTGACTCATTGGAAAAGACTTTGATGCTCGGAGGGATTTGGGGCAGGAGGAGAAGGGGACGGCCGAGGATGAGATGGCTGGATGGCCTCACTGACTCGATGGACGCGACTCTGAGTGCATTCCAGGAGGTGGTGATGGACAGGGAGGCCTGGCGTGCTGCAATTCATGGGTCGCAAAGTGTCGGACACGACGGATCAACTAGACTGAACTGAACTGATAGTGAGCTGAGAATGAGCTTTACTTTTTCTTCTTCTTCTTCTTTTTTTTTTTTTTTTTTTTAACTTTAGAGCCTTACACTTTTAATGGCTGAGGAAAGCAGAAAAGAATATTATTTGCTAACATGAAAACTGTGTGAAATTCAATTTTGGAGTCCTTAAAGTTGGAACAGGGACTTGCCAGTTTCTTTCGTTATTATCTATGGCTGAAAACTTGATTAATCGCAAATGATTATATTTGCAAAGCCTAAAATATTTCTTTTTTGGTCCTTTAGAGAGTCCTCTTAAAATGTCCTGTTCTTCTGGAAGTCTCCTAGTAGTCATATGGGAGAATAAAGTTTTGGTTTTGTTACAATATTTTCTTCTCTATTATATTCCTTTTTCATTCTTTTCTAATTTCATTCCTTCTTATCGCTATAAGTTTGTTCTGTCATCTTTACAACTTTTTGAGATAACTATTTGTAACTCTCATTTCTCATATCTAATGCTATAAATTTACCTCAATTTGTTGTTGTTGTTCAGCCCCTCAGTCATGTTGGACTCTTTGCAACGCCATGGACTGCATGCAGCACACCAGGCTTCCCTGTCCTTCACTGTCTCCTGGAGTTTGCTCAAACTCTTGTCCATTGAGTTGGTGATACCATCCATACATCTCATCCTTCGTTGCCCACTTCTTCTCCTGCCGTTAGTCTTTCCCAGCATAAAGGTCTTTTCCAATGACTTGGCTTTTCACATCAGGTGTCCAAACTCTTGGGTCTTCAGCTTCAAAATCAGTCCTTCCAGTGAATATTCAGAGTTGATTTCCCTTAGGATTGACTGGTTGGATCTTGCTGTCCAAGGGACTCTTGAGAGTCTTCTCCAACACCACAGTTCAAAAGCATCAAATCTTCAGCACTCAGCCTTCTTTATGATCCAACCATCCCATCCATACATGACTGCTGGAAAAACCATAGCTGTGACTAGATTGACATTGTTAGCAAAGAAATGTCTCTGCTTTTTAATATGCTGTCTAGGTTTGTCATAGCTTTTCTTCCAAGGGGCACATATCTTTTAAGCTCATGGTTGCAGTCACCATCCACAATCATTTTAGACCCCAAGAAAATAAAGTCTGTTGCTGTTTCCATTGTTTCTCTGTACAAATTTATCCGTGTCCCACAATTTTTGCTGAATAGAATGTTCATTATCATTCACTTCCAAGTATATCCTAATATTCTCTTCTAAAGACAAGACTATATATTGTATGGGCTTTCCTGGTCACTCAACTGGTAAATCACTTTCCAGCCAATGCAGGAGACACAAGAGGCCTGGGTTTGATTCCAGGTCAGGAAGATCCCCTGGAGAAAATAATGGCAATCTGCTCCAGTAGTCTTGCATGAAAATTCCATGGAGATATATATTATGTATTAATATAGTTATTGATATTTTCCAAATGAAGGCATTTAAAAAGATGTTTCTTTGTCAATTTGTCATTATTGCATTATAGTCAGATGACACAGTCTAAAGATTATTGATCCTTTGTATTTGAAGATTTCCATTCAGTTAAGTCATACTTTAGATTTCCATCTCAGTGAAGTCAAAATGAAGTGGGTGTTATGTAGAGAAAATACTTGCAATGTCTAAAATGTGTATATGTGAAATAACCTCCTTTATTCCAGCATCTTTCAGTAGGGTACCTTTAACTAAGTTCCAGGTTTTATTCAAATTTTACCAGTTTTTCCAAAAATGTTCTTTCCCAGTTTCATATTCCCATATAGGATACTGAACTGCATGAGGATATATAGCAAAAAGCTATAGATACCTCCCTTAGCTTACTCTGGTCTATAGCAGTTTCTTAAAGTTTCCTTGTATTTCATGACTTTTGACAATTTTCAGGAGTCCTTCAGGGACAGGTATTTTGCAGAATGACTCTCTCTATGGGTTTGGTATGTTTCCTGATTGCCCTGGGGTTTATATAATTTTAGAACTATACCTCCAAGGGAAAATATCTTTTTCATCACTTACCATCAAGGATTTATATTATCAATATGACTTACCACTAGTTCCTCTGCCATAAAGTTGTGTCCTTCCTGCTTACATATTCTGTTCTTTGGAAACAAGTCACTAAAGCCAGCCTACACTTAGGGAGGGGCATGGAATCTCATCTTGAGGACAATATCTAAGAGACACAAACATTACTGAGTATACAAGTTAACTGAAACTCATTTATAAGGAAGATCTGGTTCTTCTAGCCATATATTTTACTCTTAAAGTAATTAAATTAAAATAAAAACTTAAAAGGTTTTCCAGTTGGTGCTGTGGTAAAGAACTTTCCTGCAAGTACAGGAGACGTAGAAGACATGGGTTCAACCCCTGTGTCAGGAAGATCCCCTGGAAAGGGAAATGGCAACCCACTCCAGTATTATTGCCTGGAGAATCCCATGGACAGAGGAGTCTGGTGTGCTACACTGATGGGGTTACAAAAGTTGGACAAATTGATGCAGCTGAACACACACAAAGATTTAATACCTCAGTCACACTAGCTACATTTTAACATTTCCAAAGTGGCATGTTAGACAAGTACAGAGAAAACATTTTCATTGAGAATTCCTTAGTGATATGATTGTTAGGGATTTGTGCTTCCACTTCAGGGGGCAGAGATTCAATCCCTGGTTGAAGATCTAAGATCCCTTAATCCTCATAGCAAGGCTAAAAAAGAAAAAAAAATCCTACCATGATAAAGGATATAAACAGGTTGCCTCATAGAAGAGAAAAATGTGCATTTATATATGTGAAAAGCTGATCGTCCTTATTAAGGAATATATGTAATAATTAAAACTTTTCTATACCTGCAGAAATGTCTGTGATTAGCACTGACTTCAGTCATTGTTTGGCCAATCTTTCTTCTTTTCAAATATAATGCACATTAACACATGAAACTGCTTTAGTTCTGTCTCTAAAATTTGCTATTTTCACTATCATTCAGTTCAAATAATGTTTTTCCCATAACAATTTCTCTTAGGAGCAATAAGTTATTTAGGTTCAGAAGCAGGAGAAGGAGGAGTCTAAACCACAATATTAAAGAGGCTTGTGAATTACAGACGTGACACTTTTGCACTTTGGGTTCCTGGCAATCCTTACTCTATCCTCACCCTGTTTGCAGTGATATTGCTTCGTTTTCAAACTTTGTGAGTTCTGTTCTCCTCAGTTATCTTTCTGTATTTTTGTTTGGTCATACCACAGTACCTGGGGGATCTTAGTTCCACAACCAGGTGTTGAACCCTGGCCATTGACAGTGAAATCATCAAGTCCTAACCACTGAACCAACAGGGAATTCTCATATATTTTTCTTTCTTTCTTTCAAATATTTATTCATTTACTTGGCTGCGGTTGTTTTCAGTTCCAGCACAAGGGCTTTTCAATCTTCATTGTAGCATGTGGGAGCAGGAATTTAAATTGTCACACACGGTATTTTAAGTTGCAGTATGTGGGATCTAATACCCCGACCAGGGGATGAACTTGGATGCCCTAATTTGGGAGCACCGAGTATTTCCAATGGACTACTGGGATGTCCTTCCCATGATCGAACCCAGGTCTCCCACATTACAAGTGAATTCTTTACTGTCTGAACCACCATAGCTTTGACTTTAAGAACTTTGGTCAGCAGAGTGATGCCTTAGTTTTGTGTGTATATGTGTGTGTGTGTTTAAATGCTGTCTATGTTTGCCATAGCTTTTCTTCTAAGGAGCTAGCTTCTTTTAATTTTATGGCTACATTCACCATCCATAGTGATTTTGGAGTCCAAGGAAATAAAATCTGCTGTTATTTTCAATTTTTCACCATTGTTTGCCATAAAGTGATCGGACCAGATGTCGTGATCTTCATTTTTTGAATGTTGAGTTTTAAGCCAGTCTTTTCAATCTCCTCTTTCACCATCACCAAGAGGCTCTTCATTTTCTGCCATTAGGGTGGCATCATCTGCTTATCTGAGGTTGTCACTATTTCTCCCAGCAATCTTAATTCCAGATTGTGCTTCATCCAGCCCAGTGTTTTTCATGATGTACTCTGCATTTAAGTTTAATAAGCAAGGCAACAGTATTTAATCCTGATGTACTCCTTTCCCTATTTGCAACCAGTCCCTTGTTCCATGTCCAGTTCTACCTGTTGCTTCTTGACTTGCATACAGATTTCTCAGGAGGCAGGTCAGATGGTCTGGTATTCCCATCTCTTTAAGAATTTTCCAAAGTTTGTTGTGATTCATACAGTCAAAGGTCTCATCACTTCATCGAAAATAGATGATGAAACAGTGGAAACAGTGACAGACATTTTCTTGAGCTCCAAAATCACTGCAGATGGTAACAGCGGCCACGAAATTAAAAGATGCTTGCTCCTGGGAAGAAAAGCTGTGACAAATCTAGAAAGCATATGAAAAAGCAGAGACATTACTTTGCCAACAAAGGTCCATGTAGTCCAGGCTATTGTTCTTCCACTAGTCATGTATGGATGTGAGAGTTGGAGCATAAAAATCGCTGAGCGCCAAAGAACTGATGGTTTTGAATTGTGGTGTTGATGATTATTCTTGAGTTTCTCTTGGACTGGCAGCAAGATCAAGCCAGTCAATCCTACAGGAAATCAACACTGAATATGCACTGTAAGGAATGATACTGAAAGTGAAGCTCCAATACTTTGACCACCTTATGGGGAGAGCTGACTCATTAGAATACACCCTAATGCTGGAAAAGATTGAAGGAAGGAGGAGGAGGGGATGACAGAGAATGAGATAGTTGGATGACATCACAGACTAAATGGATTTGAGATTGAGCAAGCTCCAGGGGATGGTAAAGGACAGAGAAGCCTGGTGTGCCGCAGTCCATGGGATCACAAATAGTGAACACGACTGCCCAACAGCAAATTATTGTTCGTCTTGCTTGATGTTTTTCTTGTTTCTGCAGTTTTTTACTTCTAATTAAATTTGTTCTTTGAAACTTATGGAAAGTCTAGTACCTAAAGCTTTTCTACAAATAAGAGACAAGGTACATTGGTGGGGGTTGGGCAGGGGATGGTCTATCACTGGGAAAGCTCTGCAGGGTCCTGCGCAGTTATATGATGAAACAGACTGACAATGTCAAGTGTTCAGTAGAAATGGAAATGCCAATATGCTAGTGGGAATACACATTGCTTCAATCAGTTTGAAAAAAGCATTTAACTGTATCTGCATATTAGAATGGCTCAGTCAGTAACATCTGCATGCAATGGAGCAGACCTTGGTTTGAACCCTGGGTCAGGAAAATCCTCTGGAGAAGAAAATGCCAACCCATTGTTGTATTCTTGCCTGGGAAATCCTATGGAGAGTGGAGCCTGGTTGGCTAGGTTCTATTGGGGTTGTAATAGTTAAATACCACTTAGCAACTAAACCACTACCACATGCGTTATCAGAAAATCTCATGTCTAGACGTATAGATATAGCTATCCTCGAGAAATTACAGTGAAAGACAAACAGGTTCATAAGCAGCTCATTCAAAAATGCAAAATAAAAGCCACAAAATTCAGGCACAGTAAAATGGACATAGAAGACTATGCCCATTCATCTGAGGGAATAGTACCCGGCTATGAAAAAGAATTTTCCACAGCTACATACAATAAGAATGCATCTCACTTATTTAAAGGGAAACCAAGACTAGGGGAGCAGAGAGTCTATTGTGTCAATCTATTTATTTAAAATTTGAAACAAAGAAAAATGAATCCCTGGTGCTAGAGGTCAGATAATTGGTTACTTTGGGGGGCAAAGTGTGGCCAGGAAGGAGCATGGAGATTTCAAAGCTACGTGATAGTACAGAGATGAAACACATACAATCTCAGTTACAGTAAAGCCAGACTTAATTTACGTGGGCTCCAAAATAACTGTAGATTGTTACTGATGCTGTGAAATTAAAAGATGCTCACTCCTTGGAAGAAAAGTTTTGAAAATCTTTGGACTCCTGATGGGAAGAGTCAACTCATTTGGAAAAATACTTGATACTGGGAAATATTGAAGGCAGGAGCAGAAGGCATGGCAGAGGATGAGATAGTTGGATGAAATCAGCAATCCAATGGAATGAGTTTGAGCAAGCTTCAGGAGATGGTGATGGACAGGAAAGCCTGGCATACTGAAGTTCATAGTCACAGGGAGTCACACACGACTGAGCTACTGAACAACAAAAGCCAGGCAGGATCTTTATATACAGCTGGCTGAACCTCAATAGGGCTTTTTTGAATTTCTGGAGGTGGGTAGAACATAATTCTTTAGCCAGATCCCTTGCTGCAACACGTCTGGAATATTTTGTGTTCGTAGACAATCTTCTTTGCAATTATTCTGGGTGGTGCTTTGGAGTCAGTGTTCCTCACAATGATGGATGCTGTCTCTCTCAGTCCCAGCTGAACTGAACTTTTTTTTTTTTAACTTTGAACTTTTTATTTAAACTTTTAAAATTTGAACACTTTTAAAATTTTAAATTAAATTTTTTGTATAGTTTTTTTTAGTATTATTTATTTTTTTAATTTTAAAATCTTTAATTCTTACATGTGTTCCCAAACATGAACCCCCCTCCCACCTCCTTCCCCATAACATCTCTGTGGGTCATCCCCATGCACCAGCCCCAAGCATGCTGTATCCTGCATCAGACATAGACTAGCGATTCAATTCTTACATGATAGTATACATGATAGAATGCCATTCTCCCATATCATCCCACCCTCCCCCTCTCCCTCTGAGTCCAAAAGTCCATTATACACAGCTGCGTCTTTTTTCCTGTCTTGCATACAGTGTCATCATTGCCATCTTTCTAAATTCCATATATATGTGTTAGTATACTGTATTGGTGTTTTTCTTTCTGGCTTACTTCACTCTGTATAATCGGCTCCAGTTTCATCCATCTCATCAGAACCGATTCAAATGAATTCTTTTTAACGGCTGAGTAATACTCCATTGTGAACTGAACTTTGGATCATGACCTCTTGTTTCAGGAGGCAACCCTCACAATTGCTCTGGCTTTTTGAATGACTGATGATTCTTGGTTTGGTTTTCTGTATTTTCCTTCAGGTTCAAACACTGTAAGCCAGCACTTGGAATATGGAAAGACCCTCCTGTTCCAGTGCCTCCAAGCGTGATTTACGAAGGATGTAACTAGTTTGAAAATTTCGAGGCAAAACAGACAAATTATTCATGTTTCCATGCCACATTCTAAATATGCCTCTACATTGCCAAAGGCTACAATCTGTAATTGCAAACACGTCACACATAGGGCATTTTGCCTGGTTTGTGACTGTACTTCATGTGCTGTAAGAAAACCTGATCTGTTTTGAAGGACAATTCACAGATATTACAGACCGTGGAGGCTCCCAGGAAGCATGGACACTTTCAGTGTGACACTGCAGCTTGGAAGGGGCTGGGAAACTGGGGGTGGCAGTGCTGGCAGGTAGTTTGGATTTCCCCAGCTGTCATCCTTCTGCCTCTCAGGCTCTAGATGGTTCCTCAAGGTGGGTCATAAACTTGACATAGTTTAGAACTCTCAAGCACCTGAGGCATTTAAAGGCTGTGTGAGTCTTCTGTTCTTGGTGCCATCTCTTGTATGCTGCCATAGTAAAAAGGCATCAAATAACGTGGTCAGGTTTACTTTCATGGGAATCAACAGTCTTACTCTGATTTGCAAGAGTCAAAAAGTCAATTTTCTCCAGCCCTTACAAACTACATGTTCTTCTGGATTCATAAGACTGAAGCATACCTGGTCATTGGCATGAAGTCCATGAAAATGATGCCCCACCATGAACATGGCTCAGTGAAGTCGGGGAATCTTCCAAGGTCATAATCATGTTTTTCCAGGAGAGATACCTGGAGGGCCATGGTGGAAGCAGGTCCCCCTAGGATTCCATCACTGAGTTTGGGTCTTTTGGGATTCCCACTGTTAAATTTCACATCTGAAGTGGGACACCACTTTGAATTAAGAGGGCTTTCATCCTTGCCTCCTAATGAGAGAACAGCTCCAGAGAGACAGTGAGGACGCAGAGAGAGCAATTCTGAATTGTGAAGGACAGTTTCCGAAGAGCGCGTTTTATATTCAGGTTTAGATGAAGGCTCAGAAATAATAGAACTGCCTCTTCCTCCCCATGCAGACTGAGAAACTGGTGATATGGCAACTGGCTCTGATGTTGGGGTCCTAAGATTTGCAGGTTGCAACGTGCAGGAGGGATCTGGACTCACATGGCCCTTCGTTCTCCTTGAAGATGTGTCCCTGGTCACTCTGTTCAAAATGTTAGAAATGACTCGCTTTGAAGTTGATATCACTCTGACAAAGATGGTTTCAGCATCCTCACTGACGTGCTCCACTCCAACAAAAATGACCTCAGCATCTTGATTCTCCTTATCTCCGGATTTGGATGCAGCAGTCTTTTTCATGGGTTGTGGTGGTGCTTGTGCTTCCTCACACAGAAAGAGATGGGCCATTTTGCAATCACTTTTGGCTTCAAGTGGCCCCTGCTAGTGTTTTTTCCACCTGAAAGCAATCACCAGATAAGGTCATTCCCTCTGATCTCAGGTGTCACTCTCTGTGGTTTCAGTTAACCCTCAGTTGTTCACCGAGAATATTAAATGGAAAGCTCCAGAAATATATAACTCATGCATATTTAACTGCAGGCCATTCTGAGGAGTGTGATGGGAATCTCACATCATCCTGCTTCCTCCTGTCCAGAATGTGAATCGCTCCTTACTCCTGCACATCCCAAACTCGTTTGTCACTCGGTTACCACAGTGACTGTTGAGATGTCACAGGGCTTGTGACCAAGTCATCCTTATTTTACTCAATAATGGCCCCAAACCATAAGTGGACTGATGCTGTCCATTTAGATATGCCAGAGAAAATCCATTAAGTGAAAAGATCAAAGTTCTCAATTTGATATAAAAAGAGAAAGAAAAAATGCATGTATGCTGAGGTTGCTAATATCTGTGGTGAATGTGAGAAGAGAAAATAAATCTGGGTTAGTTTTGCTGTCAAACCTCTAACTGCAAAAGGTATGGACACACAGCATAATTAGTGCTTAGTTAGGGTGGAAAAAAAATCACTCGATTAGTACAGTAATATATTTTACATAGCGACTGCACTCACAAAAGTTTTATAAAAGTATATTGCTATAATTGTTTTATGTTATTATTACACCTTCCCTGGTGGCTCAGATGATAAAGTGTCTGCCTACAATTCTGGAGAGCCAAGTTCAATCCCTGGGTCAGGAAGATCCTCTGAAGAAGGAAATGGGAATCCAGTCCAAAATTCTTGCCTGGGAAATCCCATGGACAGAGGAGTGTAATAAGCTGCAGTCCATGGGGTTGCAAAGAGTTGGACACGACTGAGCGACTTCACTTTCACTTTCCTGTTATTATTAGGCAGTTGTCATTCTCTTACTGTGCTTTTATAAAATAAACTTCATCACAGGTATGTTTGTATAGAAGAACCATTGTGTATATAGAATTTGATACAGTGTGAGGTTACCGATGTCTGCTGGGGATCTTGAAACTTATTCTCTGCCAATAAGTGGTGATGATTATATTTCTTTCAAAAGGCAAAATTAGTACCTGATTTAATCATTGGCTGAATCATTGAGATAATTATTAACACCCTTAGACATAAGGAAACATCTCAAACTCAGTTAAGTGACATGACCATTTTTAGCTTCCTTTTCCAGCCACCACTTTTGCCTTGTCTCCCCATGGTGGCCCCAGTGCTCCTGTTAAACTCTGCAGGAGAGCTGGTAGGCACCATTATGCTTATAGATCTACAATCTCACTCAGAAATGCTGACCAACAGAAAATGTCCAAAAGACCCCCTAGCTGTCCCTTGGGGGTGCCTCTCACTCCCTCCACTCTCTGAGTCCAGAAGGCACCATAGTCTATGCATGGATCAAAAATATTTTTTAAAAAAATTACAGCCAGTTCTAATAGCAAGACTTGAACCTGCCTCATGCTGGCATATTTACACTGTACTTGAAACTATTTTCACAGCATCTACATTGTATTAGGTATTATAGGGAAAGTGGAGATGATTTAAAGCATGTGGGAGTATCCCCTTAAGTTATATGCAAAGACTGCACCATTTTATATAATGGACTTGATCACCCAAGGATTTTGGTATCTCCAGCTGAAGGGTTTCCAGACCCAATCTCCCAAGGGAACCGAGGAGGGAGGATGGGGACTTCTCACGACTTCTACTGCACCCCCTGCCTTGGATGCTGTCTCAAGTACCAGCACCCAAACTCCTGACCTGCCTCAGTCCACAGTTTCTCTGCCAGACTTTCCTGACCATGATGTCAGAAATCACAGCCTCCCCCAACTCACATGCCATATTTACCTCCAGATCTAATGGGTTACTGTATTTTGTTTCTAGAACAACATGGAGTGTCTGTCAGTACTACATGTCTGCTGCATAAATAAACAGTAACTGTTATTAAACAATCATTTATCTGTACCACAGGCTCGACCCACTCATTCCTGGCTCGCTAGGTACTTACACTTGATCTTAGCCAAAAGGCTGAGAAGCAGTTTCTCCAAGCATTTAATGACTTCCAAATCTGAATGAATTAAAACTATCATGCAAGGGAGAAAGTCAGCCAGTATGTAGCTGGATGCTGACAGGGGTGGTTGTGCTCATTGAAATAAAAGATTTGTAACACAATTTCTCTCCATATAATACATTTGTTGATAGCTTCCATGCCATTAATGTGTTTTGTAAAAATTAAAGGACATTCTAAACTTTTCATTTGACCATTTGTGATACCAGATCACATTTCATCAGTAGCATATCATAGTTTGTTTGGTTCTGTCTAAATGATGGCCCTAGTGGTAAAGGTCCCTCCTGCCAATGCAGAAGACCTAAGAGATGCAGATTCCATCTCTGGGTCAGGAAGACGCCCTGGAGGAGGGCATGCAACCCACTGCAGTATTCCTGCCTGAAGAATTGTATGGACAGAGAAGAATGGTGGGCTACAGTCCACAGTGTTGTAAAGAGTTAAGCATGACTGAAGCAACTGAACAAACATGCATACATAGGTATATAAATATTTTATAGTGGTATGAAAAATAATGCTGTGGGGCTTCCCTGGTAATCCAGTATTTAAGACTCCTCACTTCCAGACCAGGAGCATGGCTTCAATCCCTGGTAAGGGACCTGTGATCCCACATGCCACTGGGTGTGGCCAAAAGTAAATTGAATAATGTATCTTACAGCCGATGTCATCTTAGATTTAATGAAAATTTCTATATTTCATGAGCAGAATCCAGCCTACTAAATTCATGTAGCAAGTCACTAATGGGATGCTAGCTGCATTATATAGGCAAATGGTTTAGACAGGGATTGATAAGTTGGCTTGCCTCCTGTTTTATTATATATTTTTCCCCAACCAGAGAACTGAGTGATTTTTATGTTTCAGTTTTTTTTTTTTTGTTAACTTTTATAAAACGTTTAATATTTTTACATTTTTTTTTTTAATTTGGGGAGAAACAAAGGAAAATTTTGTTATGTGAAAATTATATGATATCTAAATTTCAGTGTCACAAATAAAGTTTTATTGGAACACAGCCATCACCATTTGCCACTGCCTGAGGCTATTTCACCCTGCTAATGGGAGAGACCTCATGGCCCTTAATGCCTTGTTACTCTCTAGCCCTTTACAAAGCAATTTTGAAGACTCATGGCTGCAGAGAACAAAAGGAAGCATTCCAAACCCGGTAACTCACCAGCTCCTGAAGTCCAGTTCACTCAGTGCAGCTAAACACTTTCTACTTTGAGACCAAGTGGAGGGTGAAGCTGCAGTGTCTGTGTCTCCACCTCCCAGAAAGATTTCTCTGGGAATAGCAGCACCGCTTCCTGTGTCCAGTGTCCCTGGAACTCCTACCTGGCTCTCCAAAAGCGTTTTCTCAGTAAGCCTGCATCAGGAGGTTCCAAGCCTTTTAAAGCCCATTCTTGTCCAATCCATAGTACCCAAACCGTGCTCCAATCAGGTTTCTGAACCAGTTTTTCCCCATAGGATCTTTCAAATAGAAACATTTCTAGCATAATGTTAGAGAGAGGAAAGAACGTGGGTGGGGCTTCAGGGCCCTTCCCAGGGGCTATTTCCAGGTCTCAGTGTGGTGAGAGTCCGCACTTGCATCTTGGCATCCAGAGGCCCACCACCTTATCCCCAATTTATCTGAATCTTTAATTATTTGGGGTTCAGTAGCTTAAGGGCAAGGGAAGGTGGTCCACACAGCTATTCCAACAGGGCATGGGTTAATGTCAGGATCTTATCATGTAAGAATCGAATTGCCAGTCTATGTCCGATGCAGGATACAGCATGCTTGGAGCTGGTGCTCGAGGATGACCCAGAGAGATGTTATGGGGAGGGAGGTGGAAGGCAGGTTCATGTTTGGGAACGCATGTACACCCGTGGTGGATTCATGTCAACGTATGGCAAAACCAATACAGTATTGTAAAGTAAAATAAAGTCAAAAAGAAAAAAAGAAAGAAAGAAAAAAAAACCCTCAGGAGTTCTCTTCCAAAGGCAAAAAATTCTCTAGCTGCAAACAGCGAACCCCTGTCCTCTTCCGAGGCAGTGTGAGGAGGGCAGGAAGCCAGCTTACTCCCAAGTGGTCTGCACTTGAAGACTCAGCACCCACTGGATTCTCAGGGCACTCACTGTGGATCTACATGCTGAACCCCAGGAGCTTTTTCTAGGCAGGGGCTGATGTTTTCTTAAACCACGTGAGGGGTGTCAGGTCACACCCTCACCCCCCTCCTTCTCCCTTCCCCCCTTACCCCCTTTCTTCTCTGTCCTCCTTTGCAGCACCTAGATTATATCTCAAGCTTTTCTCCCACTGCCTTTGCAGCCCTGTGCACAAAGATTCGTCAGGGAAGGGAGATAAATATGTGTATTTCCATTCATTATAAGGTAATAGAGTCACTGAATTAGAACAAAAGTGATGTTCACTAATGAATGTGATCTCAAATGCTGCAATCAGATATAACATTAAAAATATCGTTATTATCAAATCAACATGTGTTCCCCTTAAATTTACAGAATATATGTCCCTTACATGTCAATGAAGCAGGGGAAAAAAATAAAAACTGACCATTGGAAAGAGCTTGTTTTTTACTCTTTTAAGAAGCATGATGGTCGGTGCTGTGCCTAGTTGCTCAGTTGTATCTGACTTTTTGCGACCCCATGGACTGTAGTCAGCCAGGCTCCTTTACCCATTGAGTTCACCAGGGGAAAATGCTGGAGTGGGTTGCCATGTCCTTCTCTAGTGTTGGGACTATCAGAACCCAAGGCTAGGGACTTCCTGGTGGTCCAGTGGTTGAGGATCTGCCTTTCAATGCAGGGAATGTGGGTTTAATATGCGGTGGGTAAGATCCCACATACCAGAGGGCAGTGGAACGAATGAAGGATCATACATGCCATGACTAAGACCCAAAGAAGCCAAATAAGTGAATAAAACTGAATATTTTTAAAAACTCTATGCTTTTTACATTCTTCTGGATATATTTGAAAGCATGATATTAACAGTTTTATTTATTTATGGACACATCATGAGATTTCCTTGCAGGAGAATAGTTTCCTGACCAGGGACTGAACCCAGGTCACCAGAGTGAAAGCACTGAACACTAACTGCTGGCTTGTCAGGGAATTCCTAGTTTGATTTACTTAAAGGGATTATTTTTATTGTATGCCAAAAGGTACATCCTTTGCAGTGTTTACACTTACAACAAAACCATTTTGGATGTCAATTTTAAAATATTTGCAAAACTTAGGAGAAAGGAAGAAACATTTTGATTATCTAATTATGCTTCTAGGCTTCCCTGATGGTTCAGAGAGTAAAAAATCTGCCTGCAGTATAGGAGACCAGGGTTTAATCCCTGTGTCAGGAAGATCTCCTGGAGAAGGCAATGGCTATCCACTCCAGTTATGCTTGCCTGGAAAATTCCATGAACAGAGGAGCCTAGTGAAGTACTGTCCATGAGTTTGCAAAGAGTCAAACACAACTGGACGGCTAATACTTTCACTTTCATATGCTTCTAAAGATTACTCAAATCTCAGAATCACCTGGGACATTATTAAACATAGAAATTCCAGGGCTGAATATCACACTTAAAAAATCAAATTGCCCTAGGAGAGGGTCTGGGAATCTGAAAGTTCAATGTTTGCCTCACTTGATTCTGAAGTGAAGTAAATCCCAGGGTGTAAAGTCATCCAATATTTTGAGAAAGATTGATCTCTGGTGGCTCAGCAGTGAAGAATCCACCTGTTAATGTGGGAGACCTGGGTACATTCTCTGGGTCGGAAAGATCTCCTGGAGGAAGAAATGGCAACCACTCCAGTATTCTTGCCTGAGAAATCCCATGGACAGAGGAGCCTGGCAGGCTACAGTTTATGGGGTCACAAAAGACTCAGACACCCAAATTAGCAACTAAATCGCAACAGTGAAAGTGAGAGGTGCTCAGCTGTGCCCAACCCTTTGTGACTGCATGGACTATATACAGTCCATGGAATTCTCCAGGGTTGAATACTGGTGTGGGTAGCCTTTCCTATCTCCAGGGGATCTTCCCAACCCAGGGATCAAACCCAGGTCTCCCATATTGCAGTCAGATTCTTTACCAGATGAGGCACAATGGGAGCTCAAGCAACAATAAGACTATGCTTAAAATACCCAATAATTTACTCCTTCAGGAGACCCTAAGTGTTGAGGGTCAGGAATTCATTTTCTTCTTCATGTGACACACTGAGCACCTGCCTTGGGAGGAGCAGGTTATTGGTAATTCAATAAACCAAAGAGATGTTGTAGCATGAGCTGGGAGCTTCAGCCTCCCCACCACCCTTCAGAGATTCTAGGAGCTCCACACCCTCTTTTGGGGCTTCTGGGTGTCCTTCGTATTGATGGAAGTTAGGGTATAGGCAAAGCTCAGAGATCTGGATGCAAACATCTCAGTTTGGGCCACACTTTCAAATCTCCTGGGCTGTGCTTCTTAACCGTCAGTGAATCTAAGAAATTGCCTATGCGTCTTGTGCAAAAACACAGTCTCATCCAACAGTTGTGGGTGGGGTCTGAGAGTCTGAGTTTCTCACAAGCTCCAGGTGTTTCCCAGCCTGCTTAAGGTGTCCATATTAAACAGTGAGTACTAGAGAGCTTTTGAAAAGTATTGACGTTCTGATTGATTCTGTCAATCTTACTCCATACCCACAGACTCAGTATCTCCAGGAATGGGACCAAGGAGTCAACGTTATTAAAGGTCTCAGGTATTTCTAAGAAGCAGGTAGGGTGCAAATGTGTAGCCAGGAAAATCACCCTACCATCAACCCTGTTTTGGGCTTCATTGTGTCTTGCGAAATCCATATGTTGGGGGGACTTTCCCAAAGGTCCAGTGGCTAAAACTCTCCACTCCCAGTGCAGGGGGCTGGGCTTCTGTCCGTGGTCAGGGAACTAGATCCCATGTGCTGCCAGGAAGACCGAACACCCTGAAAACCACAACTAACACCTAGTGCCATCAAATAAATTTATTCAATAAAATATATATTTTAATTTCTAACCCCCAACACTTTGGAATGCAACCATATTTGTAGATTATACCTTTAATTATGTGATTAAGTCAAAACGATGTCACTAGTGTGGGCCCTAGTCCAATCTGATGGTTTTCTGTATAAAAAGAAAGAGGGAAATTCCCTGGTAGGCCAGTGGTTTGGGCTCAGAACTTACACTGCCAAGGGCCCAAGTTCAGTTCCTGGTCTGGAAACTAAGACCCAGAGAAAAAGCAGCATGGCCAGAAAATAAAGAGGAAATTAGGACACACAAGACTTCAAGGATGTATGGACATAAAGGGACAGGAGGACATGAGAATGCAGGTGCCTGCTCATAAAGGAAAGAGATCTCTGGAGACGCCACACTGTCAACACCTTGATCCTGGATTTCCAGACTCCAGAACTGGGAGAAAACACTCTCCTGTTGTTTAAGTCTCGTGTATTTCTGGTAGCCACCTTAGTACATTAATGTGTTCTTTAGATCAGGAGTCCCTAGAGAGGGTTCACCTCAAGGACAGTAGGGGGTATGCAGGTGATGACTCGGCTTCCAACCGACTCCCAAACATCAATAAATGACCACCCACCCAGATTTTCCAGGACGCAGCCTGCTCCTGTGGACCCCTTCTTGCAGACCACTACTGCCAAACGTCCCCACCCAACTCTCTTTCTGCGCCCCCCCCCACCCGCTGCCTTTCTTTTTTCTTTTTTCTTTTTCTTTTTTTACTTCTCTCCTAGACTCTGAGGGACAGAACCTTGAGAACAGAGTGAGGCCTGTGCTCACACCATCCTGGATGTGAAGGAGAGTATGTGTTTTAACGAAAAAAAAAAAAGAAAAAGAAAGAAAGAAAAGGAAGGAAACCCAAAGCTCTCTAGCAGAAGCTTGTCACCTAGTGTACAGAAAAGCCTTCACATGTTAGCTTAGGAAGAAGCAGAGGACATGATTTCAACCTCTTCTTCAGGGGAGGTTTCCAGGAAGGAGGACAGCATGCTTTCTGTAGATGGATTGAGGGCAGATGAATTTATTGGAAGGCATTGAATAGCCAAGAAAGGAATATGAGTGGAGAAGGGGTATGTCATCCTTCAGTTCTCTCTACCTCCAGAAGTTTCTATGATACTGGCCATGGTCACAGGTCTCTCAGACGTCAGGGAGAAAGGAACGTTTGGTGACTTCATCAAAGCCTGGCCCATAGAAGCCTGGCTCTCAGCAGCCAATATCAGCCTTCTGGGGCATCCACCAGGCTCAGGAAATGACCTACTGGGAACTCTCTGGTAGTCCTGGGGTGGTTAGGACTCTGCACTTTCACTGCTGAGGGCATGAATTCTATCCTTAGTTGGGGACCTAAGATCCTGCAAGCTGTGTTGGCTGGCCAACAAAAGAAACAAAAAAAGAAAGACAGACATGACCTGTTCCCACCTTTCCTTCCGTGGACAACCCCAAGGCCAACTCCAGTCCAGGTCCATTGCTGTGGCCAAGGAGGAAGCTCCCTGGGGCTTCTGGCCATGGATGACATGTGGTCAGCCTGAGTGTTCGCCAACATGGCTGAGCATCTCACACCAACTGAGAACCTGGTACCCAGGAGGAGATCAGGCCTTTGGGACATAGGCTAGTTCCCGCAGACCTATAGATAAGGGCTGTGTGAGAAGAGGACTCTACAAGCTGTCCAAAAGACACATATTTCAAGAGAGCACTAATCTAGTTGGCTAGTCTCTACCCACTTCCTCCGTCTCTAGGGGAGAGCTGGGCCCTTCCATTGTTCTCACAAATCTTTTTCTCTTCTACTCTCCCTGGAACAGCTTTATCTCAAGAAATTGTTGTTGTTCATTTGCCCAGTTGTATCTGCAACCCCATGGACTTCAGCACACCAGACCTCCCTGTCCCTCACCATTTCCTGAAGTTTGCTCCAGTTAATGTCTATTGCTTTGGTGATGCCATCCAGCCATCTTTTTCTCTGTTGCCCTCTTCTCCTTCTGCCCTCAATCTTGCCCAGCATCAGGGACTTTCCCAGTGAATCAACTGCTTATATCACATGACCAATATAGTGGACCTTCAGCTTCAGCATCATTCCTTCTAACAAGTATTCAGGGTTGATCTCCCTTAAGATTGACTGGTGTGAACTCCTTGCTGTCCAAAGGACTTTCAGGAGTGTTCACCAGCACCACAACTCAAAGGCAACTATTCTTTGGCGCTCTGCCTTCTTTGTGGTCCAGCTCTCACAACCATATATGACAACTTGGAAGATCATAGCCTTGACTATACAGACCTTTGTTGGCAGAGTAATATCTCTCCTTTTCAACACACTGTCTAGGTTTGTCACAGCTTTCCTGCCAAGAAGCAACCGTCTTTTGCGTTCATGGTTGCAATCACCATTGCAGTGATTCTACAGCCCAAGAAGAGGAAATCTGTCAGTACTTCCACCTTTTTCCTTCTATTTACCATGGAGTAATGGGGCAGATGCCATGATCTTAATGTTTTTAATATGTAGTTTTAAGCCTGCTCTTTCACTCTCCACCTTTATCCTCACCTAATCAGTGAAGAATGTCTGGCTGTTTGCTGCTTCTGCTCTCAGTTCTAATTCCCTGAGTAACAAATCATAAAGGGATGGTTTTGTAGCTTAAATGGAAGAGTGGGACAGAGAGGGACCAAAACCTATGGGATCATAACACATTGAGGAACTCAATCAATGACGACTTGCACTACCTGCTTACTTACAGGATTAAAGATGACGTGAAAGTGTAGTCAGTCCTATCTGATTCTTTATAACTTCATGTACTGTAACCGAACAGGCTCCTCTATGGAATTCTTCAGGAAAGAATACTGGAGTGGGTAGTCACTCCCTTCTCCAGGGGATCTTCCTGATTCAGGGACTAAGCTTGAGCCTCCTGCATTGCATGTGGATTTCTTACCATCTGAGCCACCAGAAAAGCTCAAATCAAGGCCATGCTAATTTCCAGGACATTACTATAGCAAAATTATGGTGGTCCATGCCAGTTGCAGCTCCCTCATTCACAAAAAGGGGTACAGTTGTAGCCCACCACTATGAAGGGGTGCTGTTATTTGGTTTACTTGCTAAATCTCCCCTGACTCTTAGAGGAATTGGTCTCAGTAAAGAGCTCTGGTGGGAAAAGAGAATTAGTTAAAAGCCTTAGTAAGGCCAGGTTGGCAGAGAACTAGCATTTGAAGGAAATTTTATCTTTACCATTTGGCTTAAGCTAAATACATAAGGATTAAGGTTTTATGAAAAAAAAGTTACAGATGAATGACACCAAGGATAAAAATGCCAAGTTACACTCAATACTGAAATACTGAACTCTGTAGTGACATTTTTTGACAATTGGGAATAGATTTCCATCAGACTCTGAATAAATATTTGTGTGTGAAAGTTTTAATTCATGTAAAAAAATAAAATAAAACCTGTGGGGATATTAGTGACATAAAACCACATTTAGACAATGGATTCAGGGGTGTTGGGTTCTCTCTTAGAAACTGGAGGCTTTCCTGGCTGCTCAGTTGTGCATGCAATGCAGGAGACCCAATTTCAATCCCTGGGTTGGGAAGATCTCCTGCAAAAGAGATCTGTTACCCACTGTAGTATTCTCAGCTGTAGAATTCCATAGGCAGAGAAGCCTGACAGCCTACAGTCCATGGAGTCCCAAAGAGTCAGATATGGCTGAGCAGTAGGAAAACAGGCATGGGCTGCTGGGTCCCAGAGGCTCCAGATTGACTGCGGGTGAATATCACCCAGGAATCTGGGGCTGATTTTGCACAGTGAACCCGTTTTGGCACCAGCCAGGGTACGAGATGGAGGATTTGCATCTGCTGAATCCACTGGGGAAAATGCTCCAATCCAGGGCCTGGGTGGGGTTAGCAGTGAGGGTCCCTTGGAAGAAGGTTCCCTCTAGTGATGCTCACTCCTGGACACTTAGTTCAGCTGCCAGAAAGGGAATCAATGCAACGCATTCATACAGACAGACTAGGCTGCATCCTCTCAGGTTTAATCACTGTGTTCAAGGCAGAGCGACAAACTGTTATTGAGAATTTCCTATGTGTTCAGAAGGCTTAGAGGAAAACAATAACTGTAATTTGGACTTAGAGAGATTGGAGCCACTTCAACAATGATGCTTATTTAACTTTTTATCTTCTCTGGACTGCTTAGGAGCTGCAAGTTCCCCTCATGGTACTTCCTTGTCATCTCGGAATCACCTACTTTCCACAGCTCACCTGGAGCCTAAAACAGCTCAGGACAAAAGTGGCAGGTGGGAGGGAGAAACAGAGCTTTGGACTTCAAACCTCACACCTGATGGACCAGTGTTCTCCTTGCTTAATTATTTGTCATCACCTCAGCTAAGACATCACTCAGAAAGAATTCCCAAGGGCATCACAGCTGACCACCACTACATGGACTCCCAGAAAGAAGTCCGCTTTGACAGGATCTATCCTAGCCCACACCTCTGACCCTAACCAGGAAGATGATCTGACAAGATGCCCGGGGACAGAGTGGCAGCATCGTGAGGACTTCCGAGTCGCCTGGGCACCCTGGCAATGTCCACAGCAGGCACAGAGTACACATCCTGACGGTAACAAAACAGAGAGGCCTGTTCTGGTCCACAGAGCTGGAGCCACGCCTTACCTGAACACCTGGTGCAGGCGGCTATCGAGGAAGGAGATGGAGTTCAGGTAGACCTCCTACAGGTGGGGCAGGTTCAGGAACTGGGCCGTGAGCTGGGTGATGCAGTTCTCCTCCTGTTTGGGGGCTGTGTGCGGCAACAGGTGGATATGCCAGAGCAGCAGCCAGGGCAGGTTACCAATCCGGCACAGGTGCAGCACAAACCTGCCCAAAGTGGCCAGATTCCAGGTGCACTTCACCTCCAAGTCCTCGACACAGTCCAGCTGCACCACCTTCAGGATCCTCCGGATGTTCTCTAGGGGCATAGTGGAGATCCTCAGCTTCTGGCAGGTCAGGTGCAGCAGGCTCCTCCTGTTTGGCCTTCTTCAGCAGGTAGCTGAAGCTTTGGTTCAGGGGGTCCTCCTTGAGGCACAGGTCGAGCAGAACATGCACAGGGGCCCGTGCCAGCTTTAGCCCACCTGCACCTCCACCCTGAACCTCTTCTGCATGGACTGGGCTGGCTCAAGCTCCAGGTGTTAGTAAACACTGTCTGTGTTGCTGGATCACATGGTCCAGGAGTCCTGGTGGGCTTTTCATTGTAAGATCAGCAGCTGCAGCTTCCACCACCTGCAGGCCGCGAGGGACACACTGAGTTGTGTAGAGGCCGACTGGCACCAGGACCCCACAAGGGCTCTGCACTCCATATACCACAGCTCCCCCGGCTTCAGGAGCCCCCTTGGTCCCTACCTTAAGGGACATTGGTGGGGAACACATGCCTTTTGTCCCTTCTGCCCCTCAACCAGTCCTGTACACCCAGACGCCTGTCCAAGTGAACCCCTCATCCTCCTGCTCTAGCTGCATCTTGCTCACACACCCAGGCCCCACCAGTCTGCCAGGTTGACCTTACCTGGGTTGGACCCTCTGAGCAAGCAGGATGTCCAGGTCATCGAGTGGAGCCTGGAAGGTCTCCAGATGAGGCTGGTGTTCCTTCATCAGGGTCCCCAGGTGGAGGCAGGGGAAGGGCCTGGACTGCACCACCACTTTCAGGGCATGGGAGCGCCTCCCGGCAAAGGCCACCATAAACAGTGGCGGGAAGAGCTCTAGGGGCAGCTCCTCCAGGGCCACGATGGCCAAGCCCTCATTCCACAGCAGGCTCTGGTCAGCCAGGCCCAGGAGTTGGGGTGGGTCCTGGACACCCATTCTGAAGAACCTAATACGGAGTGAGTCATGGGGGGATGTCAGAGAGCAAGGGGGTGGGGGGGCATGTTCTTCTCTGGCCCAGGAACCGGGGAGAACTTGCTGTCGCTCCACCCTAGGAGAACCCAAGGCAGGCTCAGCGACATCCTCTAGCCACGAAGAGACAGCTTTGGCCCCACTTGTACCAGGACAAGCATCTCTCCAGGCAGCAAAAAAAAAAAAAAAGGGACAAGGTGACCTCTTGCCCCATTCCGTATCTACCAGCTGATGCATTTAATCCTAGCCCTGCTGGCCAGTAGATACTTAGGAGCATGACAGCTGGCCCCACTTTCTTCAGAGAAAGCTTCTGATTATTACTCAAGGGCTGAACACAGGAATAAGGAGCTTAGCCCCAGACAGCCTGTCTCTAAACTCCACCCAATAACTCACACAATGGGTGCTGTTGTCCCTTAATAAAAAGACATACCTTTCACTCTGTGTCTCTTCTGCAAATGTTATTACCATTCAGTTCAAAGGAGCAAAACATTCCCATTCAGAAAAATAGTCACCCTATTTAAAATAGTCTACAGTTTTTTTTTAATTCCATGGAATTAAAAAACAGTTTTTAGCTTTTAAAACAAGAAGAAACCCCCCAAAATTTTAAGCTAGTAAAATCACAAACCTATAAAATGATATGAACTATAATCACTGGTGACAAACTACAATGTAAAATGTCACCAGATCTTAATTAGATATCTTTTATTAAATCAATTCCAGGAACTTATTTGGCAGTTCAGTGAGGAGGACTCTGTGCTTTCACTGCAGGGGCAAGAGTTCTATTCCCATTAGGGAACTACGACCCCAGATTCTATTTGGTGTGACCATATCCCCTCACTCTCACCATGCGCTATGCCATCCCCCCTGTGCACCCCGTGCCAAATCCTGTTTGATTAAGAAATATTGTAAAGCTGGCGGAGGAATAGGACAGGGAGACCACTTTCTCCCTCACAAATTCATCAAAAGAACATTTCAGCAATGAACAAATTCCACAAAACAACTTCTGAATGCTGGCAGAGGACATCAGGCAACCAGAAAAGCAGATCAGTGTCTTCAAAAACAGGTAAGAAAAAATATAAAAGATGAAAAAAGAGACAAAGGAGGTAGGAAGGGAGCTCCCTCCTGGGAAGGGAATCCCGTTCCGGGAAGGGAATCTTAAGAAGAGAGGTTTCCAAACACCAAGAAACACTCTCCCTGCCGAGTCTGTGGTGAGCTTTGGAAGCACAGAGGGCAACATAGCAGGAAGGAAACATAAATAAATAATTAAAACCAACAGATTACAAGCCCAACAATAACTCCCCCAGCGGAAAAGCAGCACAGACACTATCAAGTGGGGGCAGGGTAGGGAGGCACAGGAGGAGCGGGCTGCAGTGCTTTTTAAGAATCAGGCAGGAACGTCCCGCGCATAACCAGAATGAACTAATTTGGGCTAGCAAACCAGACTGTGGGATAGCTACCATTTGAAAAGTTTGAACATAAGACACCACCAGGACTGCACACAGAACAAAGGATGGAACGGAAATAGCTGGCTGCAGACCATCACCCTCTGGGGACAGGCAGCCAGAGCCATAAGGGCTGGAATGGGGCAATCGTAGCCCCGGAGAGACTTTACCTACAAAACTGCAAGCAAGCTTCATTGCTAAGACTTCTGGGTGTTCTGGACAGTCACCATCCACCTCACAAGGGGCGCCAGTGGTACACCCAGAAAACTGAGCAGCAGAGACAGGAAAGGCATTAAGTCGCAGTGACCATGATCACCAAACACCTGAGCTACTCAGATGTGGGAAGGGCGCAAAACTCAATCCCAACCAAATCTGCACCTCTGAGGGCTACCTGAGTGCCGAACCTGAGTGGCTTAGACTGGGGAGGTGCATGCAGCCTAGGGCCGGCCTCAGACTGCTTGTGGTGGAGCAAAGTAGAGCCTGAGTGGTGTGGTCCATGAGCAGGGGCAGGCCCAGTGGGGCTGAGACACTGCAAGCACATGCAGGTGTTATTTGTTTGCACCATCCCTCCCTCCCCACAGTGCGACTGAACAAGGGAGTCTACAAAAAAAAAAAAAAAAAAAAAAGTGTCCAGCACCGCCCCCCCCCACCCTTATTAGGACAGAAATCAGACACTGAAGAGACCAGCAAACAGAAGAAATTAAATGGAGGGGACCGCCTTGGAAGTAACCCCACACTGCCCACAACACCAGAGAAAGGGCCAGATATATCTTTACTATTTTTACGACTATTTATTTTTCTTTTTTCTTTTTTGTTGAAGTTGTTGTCTGGTAGTTTTTTCTTTTCTTTTTCTACTTCTTTTTTTAACTTTTAAAAATATTTAAGTCCTCTATCCTTTAATTTTTATTTTTATGACCTAGTATTACCTAAAATTAAAAAAAAAAAAACAAAAAACTATTTTTTAAAGCAAACGCTGTATATAGTCTTTGTGTGGTTGTTGTTGTTGTTGTTTTAATAATTCTTGTGGCTTCTTTCATTTTCTTCTTCTTCTTTTCCTTAATATTGTATTTTTGAAAATCCAACCTCTACTCTAGATTTTTAATCTTTGCTTTTTGGTATTTGTTGTCAATTTTGTACATTTAAAAACCCAAACTTCACTACCCAATTTTACCTGAGAGCAAGATTAATGGCTTGACCACTCTCTCCTCCTTTGGACTCTCCTTTTTCTCCAAAAGGTGGCCTCTGTCTCTTCCCTCCCCCATCTCTTCTCTATCCAACTCTGTGAATCTCTGTGTGTTCCAGACAGTGGAGAACACCTAAGGAACTGGTTACTGGAAGGATTTGGCTCTCTCCTTGTCATTCCCCTCTTATCCTCCTGGCCACCTCTGTCTACTTCCTCCCTCTCCTCTTCCCTGTATAACTCCATGAATACCTCTGAGTGGTCCAGATGGTGGAGCACACATATGGAAGTGATTGGTGGCTAGCTTGCTCTCTCCTCTTTTGATCCCACCTCATCTCATTCCAATCACCTCTAACTACCCCCTCCCTCTTCTCTTCTCCATGTAACTCAATGAACCTATCTGGGTGTCCCTCAGTGTGGGGAAACTTTTCATCTTTAACCTCGATGTTTTATCATCGCTGCTGTATAGGTGGAGAAGTCTTGAGGCTACTGTAAAAATAAAACTGAAAACAAGAAGCAGGAGGCTTAAGTCCAAATCCTGAGAACATCAGAGAACTCCTGACTCCAGGGAATATTAATCGATAGGAGCTCATCAAATGCCTCCATACCTACACTGAAACCAAGCACCACCCAAGGGCCAACAAGTTCCAGAGTCAGACACACCACGCAAATTCTCCAGCAACACAGGAACACTCCCCTGAGCTTCAATATACAGGCAGCTCAAGTTACTCCAAAACCACTGGCGTCTCATAACCCATTACGGGTCACTCCATTGCACTCCAGAGAGAAGAAATCCAGCCTCACCCACCAGAACTCCAACACAAGCCACCCTAACCAAGAAATCTTGACAAGCCACTGATACAACCCCACCCACAGTGAGGAAACTCCACAATAAAGAGAACCCCACAAATTCCCCGAATATAGAAAGGCCACCTCAAATGTAGCAATATCACCAAGATGAAGAGACAGAGGGATACTCAGCAGGTAAAGAACAGGAGAAATGCCCAACAAACCAAGCAAAAGAGGAAGAGATAGGGAATCTACCTGAGAAATAATTCCAAATATTGATACTGAAAATGATCCAAAATCTTGACATCAAAATGGAATCACAGATAAATAGCCTGGAGACAAGGATTGAGAAGATGCAAGAAAGGTTTAACAAGGACCTAGAAGAATTAAAAAAGAGTCAATATATAATGAATGACTCAATAAATGAGATCAATGGGGAAGGAAATAATCACCCAGTTCCATGAAACCCAGAGAGTCCCAAACAGGATAAACCCATGGCAAAACAACCCAAGACACATATTATTCAAATTAACAAAGATCAAACACAAAGAACAAATATTAAAAGCAGCAAGGGAAAAACAAGAAATAACACATGAGGGGATTTCCATAACGATAACAGCTGATCTTTCAATAGAAATTCTTCAGGCCAGGAGGGAATGGCAAGACATACTTAAAGCGAAGAAAGGTAATAACCTACAGCCCAGATTACGATACCCAGCAAGGATCTCATTCAAATACGAAGGAGAAATCAAAAGCTTTACAGACAAGCAAAAGCTGAGAGAATTCAGCACCACCAAACCAGCTCTCCAACAAATGCTAAAGGATATTCTCCAGACAGGAAACACAAAAAGGGTGTATAAACCCGAACCCAAAACAATAAAGTAAATGGCAACGGGATCATAATTATCAATAATTACCTTAAATGTGCTTAGTCACAGCTCCAGTAAACTATTCTCTTTTCCTTCTAAGGACAGGCTTACATCTGTGAGGCTTGGTATTTAAGTGTTAGCTTTGGTTAGATTCCTTGCCTTCAACCCCAGCTCAGTGCTGACAACCTTCAGGTCTCAAATATACTATGCAACTGGTGCATTTTACATTCTTACCAAAGAAAATAACTGTTAGTTGTATCTCCACAGTATTAATTTAGCCACAAGGAATCTTTGGCAAAACTAGACAAAATGTTACAGAGACGACAGCACTTCTATGAAATATATTGTCAGCTTTACAAACGACCTATAATCTACAAAGTCATCACGAAATAGACATCTTCTTAATACACATTTCATTATTAGATTCTTTGTTTGTATACAGTCATTTTATACTTTCTGATTTGCAACTGATTCATAAAACCTGGGGTCTACTTTTTCAAAAAACTGGTGCTTTTTTTTTGTATGTTTGTTTGTTTGAAGCCAAGATTTAACTGAAGTTTTTAAGAGGTTCATTTTAACATTTACATCGTTCAAAACTCCAAATACATAAAAGATGATGACAAAAACATCATAAATACATAAAATAAACAGGTAGTTATATTTTTAGAGCCTCTGATAAATGATAGCAAAACTGGAACAGAAACATTTAAAAAACATTTAGTGATATTTCAACATTTTTCTAATCTTTTTTGATTTCATATTTCTCATGTGTTTTAGAATGCATTACACCAACAGTAGAGTATTGGGCTTCCCTGGTGGCTCAGAGGGTAAAATGTCTGCTTGAAATGGAAACCTGGGTTCCAATCCTGGGTTAGGAAGATCCCCTGAAGAAGGAAATGGCAACCCATTCCAGTATTCCTGCCTGAGAATCCTATGGATGGAGGAGCCTGTAAGGCTACAGTCCACAGGGTCGCAAAGAGTTGGGCACGACTGAGCGACTTCAATTTCACTTTAGTAGAGTATTATCATAAGTTTAAAAATCTATAAAAATATGGTAAAAAAAATACTGGTACAAATTTCATCAGTAAAGATACATATTCAGCTGTTTTAATTCATGGTGAGAGTAATCTGAAACAACTTGGGTTTTCATTGTTATTGGTGACCATGCCTGACCTGCCTCTTGAGAAATCTATGTGCAGGTCAGGAAGCAACGTTTAGAACTGGACATGGAAAAACAGACTGGTTTCAAATAGGAAAAGGAGTAAGTCAGGCTGTATATTGTCACCCTGCTTATTTAACTTCTATGCAGAGTACATCATGAGAAATGCTAGACTGGAAAAAACACAAGCTGGAATCAAGATTGCTGGGAGAAATTTCAATAACCTCAGATATATAGATGACACCATCCTTATGTTAGAAAGTGAAGAGAAAGTAAAAAGCCTCTTGATGAAAGTGAAAGAGGAGTGAAAAAGTTGGCTTAAAGCTCAACATTCGGAAAACGAAGATCATGGCTTCTGGTCCCATCACTTCATTGGAAATAGATGGGGAAACAGTGGAAACAGTGTCAGACTCTATTTTTTGGGCTCCAAAATCACTGCAGATGGTGACTGGGGCCATGAAATTAAAAGACACTTACTCCTTGAAAGAAAGGTTATGACCAACCTAGATAGCATATTCAAAAGCAGAAACATTACTTTGCCGACTAAGGTCCATCTAGTCAAGGCTATGGTGTTTCCTGTGGTCATGTATGGATGTGAGTTGGACTGTGAAGAAAGCTGAGCACTGAAGAATTGATGCTTTTGAACTATGGTGTTGGAGAAGACTCTTGAGAGTCCCTTGGTCTGCTAGGAGGTCGAACCAGTCCATCCTGAAGGAGATCAGCCCTGGGACTTCTTTGGAAGGAATGACGCTAAAGTGGAAACTCCAGTACTTTGGCCACCTCATGTGAAGAGTTGACTCATTGGAAAAGACTTTGATGCTGGGAGGGATTGGGGGCAGGAGGAGAAGGAGATGACAGAGGATGAGATGGCTGGAAGGCATCACTGACTTGATGGACGTGAGTCTGAGTTAACTCCGGGAGTTGGTGATGGACAGGGAGGCCTGAAGTGCTGCATTTCATGGGGTCACAAAGAGTCAGACACGACTGAGTGACTGAACTGAACTGAACTTAAGCAAGAGACTGTTAGTGGCAGAGGTAGAGGCCCTAGTCTATGTATCCAATGTTGGAGTGATGGAATACAGTTTAAAGTTACCGTAAACATACAGAATTTAGAAAGATGGTAATGATAACCCTGTATGCAAGACAGCAAAAGAGACACAGATGAATAGAACAGTCTTTTGGACCCTGTGGGAAAGGGAGAGGGTGGGATGATTTGCGAGAATGGCATTGAAACATGTATAATGTCATATAAGAAAAGAATCGCCAGGCTACCTTCGATGCAGGAGAGGATGCTTGGGACTGCTGCACTGGCTATACCCAGAGGGATAGTATGGAGAGGGCAGAGGGAGGGGGTTTAGGATTGGGAATACATCTACACCCTTGGAGGGTTCATGTTGATGTCTGACAAAACCAATATGCTATTGTAAAGTAAAATATAAATTAATAAAGTTACTGTAAACAAAGAAACAAAAAATAGTTTCTCTTCAGAAATAAAATGTTTAGAATTGATTTTCATAGTGATGGAAGACCTTTTCACCTATTAAGTATCAGTGAACATTCTGGCTAGATATAATTTTGCTTGAACTTTATGCTAGACAACCTATTTTTGATCTGGGAAACAAATACTGTACATCTGTTTTAACCATGGAGAAGAGTCACTGGGTATTTACTTGAATGGGAAAGTAAAAATCTATTGCAGTTGTCTTTCATCAGTATACCCTCTGGGGAAGTCAGGATATGAAAATGAAACTGTGCATTTCTGTGCTTTGGAGTTATGTGTTCCTAGCTAGTTAAGATAATTAAGAAGTTTAATGATTCCAGATTCTTGCCTAGGAAAACACTTACATCACTGTTGCCAGACCTCTATTTTGTTGTTAACAGGATCTTTTTACCACGATATACGTTTCATTCATGTACTTTCAACTTTAAAGAATTTTCTGTGTGTACTGGCTCTGCCCCTACAGCTTCAGAACACTCCTCTTTAAACTGTATGGAAGACCACTTCCCAGGCTCTGGACTTGAGTTTATTTATTTATTTTTTCCTGATTTTAGTATATATAATTTGTTGGGTATTTTATCACTATGGCATAATTTTCTTCAAAGAAAAAATTGTTTCTCATGTCAAGTATGAAACATCGTACTGAGAATTGTCTCCTATTTAATCATCACATATGATCAGTGAGTCCACATACTAAGGAATGGCAATTGACACTTTTTAGCAGAAACCAGGGCTTCCCTGGTAGGTAAACTGCCTAGGAATATGATGCAATGCAGGAGACTCCAGTTTGATTTCTGGTTTGGGAGGATGCTCTGGAGAAGAAATAGGCCACTCATTCCAGTATTCTTTAGGCTTCCCTGGTGGTTTAGATAGTAAACAATCCATCTGCTATGAGAGATACACTGGAAGAGTGACCTAACAACCTACTCCAGTATTCTTGCCTGAAGAACCCCCATGGACAGAGGAGCTTGATGGGCTATATTCCAGAGGCTCACAAAGAACCAGACATGACTGTGAGAGAAAGCAGACAAGAAATCAGAATATATTTTTACAGAATCCTTGCAAACCTTAAAATTTGGAAGTGTTCCTTAGAGAGAACATTTTAACCCTGAAAATAAAAATACATAAAGCAATGAACTTCACTACTCTTTTTTCCCTATAAGATCAGAGGAGAAGTGGAGTGTCATTTCCCGTTTTAGAGGCTAGTTGTTCTAGTAGAAAATATTAAATGATTAAATAAATGATTGAAACCTAATGAAATGCTGGCTCTCAAAAACAGATAAATAAATGAATAAAACCTATTTCAAGATGGATACCAAAACAAGAACATAATTGAAATCACTTGCTGTTGTAAGACATGGCTTCAAAAGAGAACTAAATAAATGTATATAATGACTGGCTAAATTCTCTGGCAATACATTATAAAAATTTACAGTCAATATTGTAAAGGATTTTTACACACAATAAAATAAAAATGCCTTTTACTTATGTATAATTTTAATAATCAAAACCACTGACTACTTTTCAGACATTCCAGGCAAAAGTCATTTAAACAAACTATCTACTTTACCTGCCAAAACAACATGGTGGTGGTGGTTGTGATTAGTTGCTAAGTCACTTCCGTCTCTTTTTCATCTCCATGGACCACAGACCACCAGGCTCCTCTGCCCATGGGATTTCCCAGGCAAGAATACTGAGGCTGGTTTTCATTCTCTCTTCTGGAAAATCTATCTTCCCAACTCAGGGATTTCTCAACCTTGCATCATCTACATTGGGAAGTGGACTCTTTACCACTGAGCCACCAGGAGAATACCCCAAAGCAACACAGTATCTACTTAAACGACCCAATCAAAAAATGGGCCAAAGAACTAAATAGACATTTCTCCAAAGAAGACATATGGATGGCTAACAAACACATGAAAAGATGCTCAACATCACTCATTATTAGAGAAATGCAAATCAAAACCACAATGAGGTACCACTTCACACCAGTCAGAACGGCTGCGATCCAAAAATCTGCAAGCAATAAATGCTGGAGAGGGTGTGGAGAAAAGGGAACCCTCCTACACTGTTGGTGGGAATGCAAACTAGTACAGCCACTATGGAGAACAGTGTGGAGATTCCTTAAAAAATTGCAAATAGAACTCCCTTATGACCCAGCAATCCCACTGCTGGGCATACACACCGAGGAAACCAGAATTGAAAGAGACACATGTACCCCAATGTTCATCGCAGCACTGTTTATAATAGCCAGGACATGGAAACAACCTAGATGTCCTTCAGCAGATGAATGGATAAGAAAGCTGTGGTACATATACACAATGGAGTATTACTCAGCCGTTAAAAAGAATTCATTTGAATCAGTTCTGATGAGATGGATGAAACTGGAGCCGATTATACAGAGTGAAGTAAGCCAGAAAGAAAAACACCAATACAGTATACTAACACATATATATGGAATTTAGAAAGATGGCAATGACGACCCTGTATGCAAGACAGGAAAAAAGACGCAGCTGTGTATAATGGACTTTTGGACTCAGAGGGAGAGGGAGAGGGTGGGATGATATGGGCGAATGGCATTCTATCATGTATACTATCATGTAAGAATTGAATCACTAGTCTATGTCTGACGCAGGATACAGCATGCTTGGGGCTGGTGCATGGGGATGGCCCACAGAGATGCTATGGGGAGGGAGGTGGGAGGGGGGTTCATGTTTGGGAACACATGTAGGAATTGAAGATTTTAAAATTAAAAAATAAATAAATAAATAAAAGAAAGAAACAGGAAAGGTAATAGTGCAAAAGCCTGACTACAGACTGTGGCCCAAAATTCCATTATTAATGGAGTACTATTTCAAAAGAGTTTCTTTATGTTTACTGTATAGCTCTTGAGATAACACTTAACTACATTAAACCAAGAAGGGGAAACAGGAATTAAAAGAGCTTAAGCTAAAAAATAAACAAATAAATAAAATGCATTGTAATGCAAAAAATAAAATAAAGTATTATGTAAAAAAAAAAAAAAAAGTACTTCTTGGCTCTCATATATACTTTATCAAACTTCCAGCCTATATAGTCTGCGTTTGTTCAGAACTACCCTAGTGATCCATCGATTAATAGTCAGCTTCCCAACAATCCTTGTCTGCGAAGATCCCACATGCTGAAGTGTAACTAAGCTCATGGGCCACAACTCAGGAGCTCATGTGACAAAACTAGAGCCAGTGTTCTCCAACATAAGAAACATCACAATGGGAAAGCCATGCACCATATTGAAGTGCACCATACCACTTGCCTCAGCTAGAGAAAGCCCTTGAACATCCATGACTATCTGGCCCCACCAAAATAAATGCAATTTTAAAAATAACAAAATAAATAAGACCTTAAAAAAAAAAAAGTGAGTTTAACATAGAAGTGTAGTTACATATATGTCGCAACCAGCAAATATACTTTGCATGTTGAAAGCACAAAATACTTATTTTTCATAACGTGATAGAATGATACTGATTAGAAGAAATTTATCACAGATTAAAAATATTCTAGGCAATAGTTCACCAGGATGAGAGGTAAGGGTATCCCAACCATCAGAGTTAAAATTTGTGGTGTGAATGCCTACAAGCCTATGAAACATCATGTTGCTCATATAATTCGAGTATACATATATATCTACTTAAGCTGTTAGCTATCTCTTCTGCACCTTTATATTTCATTCTGAAGCCATTTGGATTTTCTAAAAGAATGTGTAGATTTGTTTTGTTTGTTTTAGTTTCTGAGGACACTTCTCATTCCGCCCACATGCTAGGAAACTTATAATATATTTTTCACTAATATAATTCGTTTCATCTACTCTAACCTTTCATACCATTAATCCCATATTGATTTCTTTTAGCAGGCTCTAGTGATGTTCTTCAAGCTGTTTTAGCCATTCTTTAATTTGGGTATAATGCTCACTGATTTGAATAGCAAATTAACACTTTTCTAATGTGCTTTCAGAGTGTGGTGAGCTGTTCTGTTTCAGGGTTTTGGTTGGAAAACCCTACCTTATTGTTAGGGCTGCAGTATCTTCTGATAGCAAAGGAAAGACTACAAATATTCCAAACAATTTTGATTATAGTAATTAACATTTTCTAAAGTATTAAAAAGTTGCTCATCAAAATATATATTCCCATGGGAAAAATACCGCTAGCTCCTTAAGTACATCATGATTTTATTAAGGGAATCTGTGAGAACTGACATGTCTCTGTGCATCATGACTTCATCAACACACCTCTCTGAGGTGAAAAAACGAGTTAGAATTCACATACTTCAGGAAGCCATATTTAAATATGGAAAAAACCTGTTTCAATAACAGTAAAAATGGCTGTATGAGAAGTGGATAGATATTTTTTTCTCTATTTTTCTCTGAGAATCTTCCTGAAAGTTGCGTCTTCACTTCTTACTGAAATGTATTATTCTGCTGTTGTTCAGTTGCTCAGGCATAGTAACTCTCTGCAACATAATAAGGAATGTTATGTTCCTTATTATGCAGCACACCACGCCTCACTGTCCATCACTAACTCCCAGAGTTTGCTCAAACTCATGTGCATCAAATTAGTTGTACCATCCGACCACCTCATCGTCTGCTAGGCCCTTCTCCTTCTGCACTCAAGCTTTCCCAGCTTCAGGGTCTTTTCCTATAGTTAGCTGTTTGCATCGGGTGGTGAAAGTATCAGAGTTTCAGCTTCAGCAAAAGTACTTCCAATGAATATTCAGGGCTGATTTCCATCAGGATTGACTGCTTTGATCTCCTTGCAGTCCAAGGGACTCGCAAGAGTCTTCTCCAACACCACAGTTCAAAATCATCAATTATTCCATGTGCAACTTCCTGTATAGTCCAACTCTCTCATCCACACATGAGTAATGGAAACTATATAGGTATGATCTGATCGACCATTACTTGCAAAGTAATGCCTCTGCTTTTGAATATGCTCTTTAGATGGTTGCAGCTTTTCTTCATAGGATCTACCACCTTTTAATTCCATGGCTGCACTCACCATCTGTAGTGATTTTTGAGCCCGAGAAAATAAAGTCTATCACTGTTTCCATTTTTCCCCATGATTTCCCTATTTGATGTGAAGTGACGGGGCCAGATGCCATGATCTTCATTTTTTCAACATTGAGTTATAAGAAAGGTTTTTCACTCTCTTCTTTCTTTCCATCAATATGCTCTTTAGTTATTCTCCACTTTCTGTCATATATGTGGTGTCAACTGCAAATCTGCAGTTATTGATATTTTTCCAGCAATCTTGATTCTAGTTTGGGCTTCATCCAGCCTGGCATTTCACATGATGTGCTGTATATAAGTTAAGTAAGCCACATGACAATGTACAGCCTTGATGTACTCCTTTCCCAATTAGAAACTAGCGCATTGTTCTATGTCCAGTTCTAAGTGTTGCTTCTTGACATGCCTACAGATTTCTCAGGAGGCAGCTAAAGAGATCTGGTATTTGCATCTTTTCGGGAATTTTTCATAGCTTGTCATCCACATAGTCAAAACTTTTGACATAGTCCAAATTAGATGTAGATGTTTTTCTTGAACTCCCTTGCTTTTTCTCTGATCCAATGGATGCTGGCAATTTGATCTCTGGTTTCTCTGACTTTTCTAAATCCAGCTTTAACATCTGGAAGTTCTTGGTTCATGTACTGCTGAGGCCTAGTTTGAAGAATTTTGAACATTACTTTGCTTACATGTGAGATGTGTGCAATTGTGTGTTAGTTTAAACAATCTTTGGCATAGCTTTTCTTTAGGATTGGAGTTTAAACTAACCTTTCCAAGTTCTGTGGCCAATACCAAGATTTTCAAATTTGCTGGCATATTGAGTGCAGGATTTTAATGGCATAATCTGGTAGGACTTGAAATTTCACAACTGGAAACACATTACCTCTAGTAACTTTGTTAATTGCTATGTATTAAGGGTTACTTGACTTCACTTTCCAGATGTCTGGTTCTCGGTAAGTAGACACCATCATGGTTATCTGTATCATTAAGATCTTCTTCTCCTTCTTCTTCTTTAAGTTCAGCTCTTCTGTGTATTCTTGCCACCACTTCTTAATATATCTGCTTCTGTTTGGTTCATATATTTTCTCTTCTTTATTGTGCCCATCTTTGCATGAAATGTTCCCTTGGTATCTGTAACATTCTTGAGGTTATCTCTGTTCTTTGCCATCCTATTTCTTTGCATTGATCCCTGAGAAAGGCTTTTCTTATCTCTCCTTGCTATTCTTAAGAAAATTGCATTCAAATGGATTATCTCTTTTTCTTCTATGTCTTTAGCTTCTCTTCTTTTCTAAGTTATTTGTAAGGCTTCCTCAGACAAACCTTTGGCCTTTTTGTATTTATTTTTCTTAGGTATGGTTTTGTTCAATGTCTCATGCAGAATGTCATGACCCTTGGTCCATAGTTCTCCAAGCCGTCTGTCTATATGATCTAATCCCTCAAATCTATTTGTCACATCCACTGCGTAATCATAAGGGATTGATTTTGGTTAACCCAAATGGTCTAGTGGTTTTCCATATTTTCTTCAACTTAGGTCTGAAATTTCTTTAAGGCATTTCTGATCTGAGCCATGTCACTACTCAGTATTTTTTTTTTTTTTTTTGACTGCATAGAGCTTCTCCATCTTTGGCTGCAAAGAACATAATCAATCTGATTTCAGCATTGACAAACTCAAGAGTCATCTCTTGTGTTGTTGGAAGAGGGTGTTTTCTATAAATGGTGAGTTCTCTTAGGGAATTCTGTTAGCCTTTGCCATACTTCATAGGTACTCCAAGGTCAAACTAGCCTGTTATCCCAGGTATCTCTTGACTTCCTACTTTCTCTAGTAGGCAATGAATGTGGGCAGTATAAGCCCTCATTCCTCTGCCTTTTCTAAATCCATCATATATATTTGGAAGTCCTTGGTTCAAATACTTTGAAGCCTAGCACAAAGAATTTTGAACATTTTATTGCTTATTATGTGAAATGAGCACAATAGTGCAGTACTTTGAATAATTTTCAGCATTACCCTTTGATATGGGGATCAGTACGTTGTCATGTGTACACTAGAGCTTCCTCAGTAGTGGCATAATGTGTATCCCATAGTGCAAACTCCGAAGTTGGATCATGTATGCCATATAATGTTGACTCAGTAGAGGTAGGATGATACTTTCAGAATGCAAGCTCAGTAGTTGTGCTAAGCCTGCTGTAGAACACTGATTCAGCAATGGTAAGATGTGTGTTCTAGAATAGAGGGTCAATAGTTTGTCACATTTCCTTCAGAGTTTAGCCACTGCAGAAGTGGCATGTATGCTTAGAATGTGGTCTTAATAGTGGTGAGATGCATGCTCTGCAACTCAGTCTCAGTAGAAGAGAGATATGTTCTCTAGAGTGCAAGCTAATAGTTACAAGACACTTGGTGTGATGACCTGTAGTACACAAAGAAGCAGTGGAAGTTGTCACAGCACTGAAACACTGAATGGTGAAAAACTACTTGGTGTGTTTGACCCACAGTAGACAAAGAAGCATTCCAAGAATGGTTTACCTATGATTTACAGGATGGTGGTAATTTATTGAGTGTGTTCCACCTAATGTAGATGGAGATGCGTGTAAGCCATGTCATAAAACTGAACCAGTGATAGTTATAATCTCTTAATCTTGCCTGAGCTATTTGGATGCAGAAACACTTTAAAAATTCACAGCACTGAAGCACTGGAATTCGATAAATTATTGGCTGTGTCTTCCAAGAATGGATGATAAAGCACTTGACTTGTATCACATAGCTGAAAGACTGGATGTTGATGAATACTGGGTGTATTTGACCTGGGGTAAGAAGGGGACTCATTTAACCATATGACAGCCCTAAAACACAGGATGGTGAAAACTGTATGCGTGTTTATGAACTGGTATCTACAGAAACAATTGAAACATATCACAGAACTAAACAGTTGATGGTGAACGATTTCTAGGTGTATTTGAACCAGAGTATATGAAACAAGACTTGAAGAATGTAACAGAACTGAAACCACTGATGGTGATAAACTATTGCATGCATTCAACATGGCGTAGAAGAAGAAGCACTTGAAATATGTCACAGCACTGAAACACCAATGGTCATAAGCTACTGGATATGTTTCAACTCAAGTGGATTAGAGAAACATTTGAAGCAAGCCACACAACTGAAACATTGCATGTTTTTAAACGACTGAATGTACTTGATATGGAGTGAATGAAGAAAGCACTTGAAGCATGGGACATCACTGAAGCATTGATAGGGAATACTGACTATGTTTAAGCTGGAATGAAGACAGAGGCTTCAGAATTATTTCATAGTACTAAACACTAGCACTAGATGGGGAAAAAACTACTGAGTTTGTTTGATACAGGAATGGATGAAGGATCAGTTGACATTATGTCACAGCAGTGAAACAAGATGGTTATACATGGTGAGTGTATTGATGTTACTGGGACCAAGATCATATTTAATCTTATCTAAGTCCTGAAACACTGGAACATGGTGAACTACTGGCTGTGTATGCCTCAGTGTGCACAGACAAAATTTCAAATCATGTCATAGCACTGAAACGCTGATATGGAGACAGAAGACTGACTGTCTAGATCTAGGGTGGATGATGAAGCTCTTTAAGCATGTCACTTCATGTATACACTAGATGGCGACAAACTATGGAGTCTGGTTTTTGGGTGAGCATGAAGAAGCCATTGGGTTGTGCTCCAAACTAAAACACTGGCTGTTCATAACTACTGGAAATTTTACACCAGGATTAATGTAGAAGCATTTGAAGACTGTCAGTGTGCTGAAATAATGGATGGTGATAAACGACGATGTTAACCCTGAGTGGGTGAGGCAGTACTCGAATCCAGTGGCAGCCATGGAACACTGTGTATTGATAAACTCTGTGATGTTTTTTTTTCACTCACTTCATTAAGGAATAATTGAGATTGGTCATATGTCACAGCACTGGACACTGGTTGGTACAATTATTGACTATGATTGACCAGAGTGGGAAGAGAGCATTTGAATTGTGCCACACCATTGAACTAAATAAATGGAGGAAACAATTGAATTGGAAAGACTAGAGATCTCCTCAAAGACTTAGAGATACCAGCCAAACATTTCTTGCAAAGATGGGCTCAATAAAGGACAGAAGTCGTATGGGCCTAACAGAAGCAGAAGATATTAAGAAGAGATAGCAAAAATACACAGGAGAACTGTACATAAAAGATATTCATGACCCAGATAATCACGATGATGTGATCATTCACCTAGAGCCAGACATCCTGGGATGTAAACTCAAGTGGGTCTTAAGAAGCATCATTACAAAGAAAGCTAGTGGAGCGGATAGAATTCCAGTTAAGCTAATTCAAATCCCAAAAGACAATAGTATGAAAGGGCTGCACTCAACATGGCACCAAATGTGGAAAATTCAGCACTGGCCACAGGACTGGAAATGGACAGTTTTCACTCCAATCCCAAAGAAAGGCAATGCCAAAGAATTCTCCAACTACTACACAGTTGCACTCATCTCATATGCTACTAAATTAATGGTCAAAATTATCCAAGCCATGCTTCAGCAATACAGCAACCAGGAACTTCCAGATATTCGAGTTGGTTTTCCAAAAGGAAGAGGAACGAAGATCAAACTGCCAACATCTGCTGGATCATTGAAAAACCAAAGAAGATCTACTTCTGTTTTATTGAGACTTTGACTATGTGGATTACAATAAACTTTGGGAAATTCTGAAATAAATGGGAATACCAGACAACCTGACTTGCCTCTTGAAAAACTTGTATGCAGGTCAGGAAGCAACAATTAGAAGTGGAAATAGAACAACAGACTGGTTCCAAAAAGGAAAAGGAGTACCTCAAGTCTGTATAACTGCCGCCTTGCTTATTTAACTTCTACACAGACTACATAATGAGAAACGCTGGGCTGGAGGAATCTCAAGGTGGAAACAAGATTGATGGAGAAATATCAATAATCTGAAATATGCAGATGACACCAGCCTTATGGCAGAAAGTGAAGAACTAAAGAGTCTCTTGATAAAAGTGAAACGAGAGAGTGAATAAGTAGGCTTAATGCTCAACATTCAAAAAACTAAGATTATGGCATCTGATGCCACCACTTCATGGCAAATAGGTGGGGAAACAGTGGAAACAGAAGGTGACTTTATATTTCTGGGCTCCAAAATCGCTGCAGATGGTGACTGCAGCCATGAAATTAAAAGACGCTTACTTCTTGGAAGGAAACTTATGAGCAACCTAGGTTATTATTATTATTGATTATTGTTGATAATTGATCATTATATTCATATTAAAAAAACAGAGGCTTTACTTTGTCAAGAAAGGTCCATCTAGTCAAGGCTATGGTTTTTCCAGTAGTCATGTATGGATGTAAGTTTTAGAATATAAAGAAGGCTGAGCACTGAAGAATTGATGCTTTTGAACTGGGTGTTTAAGAAGACTCTTGAGAGTCCCTTGGACTGCTAGGAGATCCAACCAGTCCATCCTAAAGGAAATCAGTCCTAAGTGTTCATTGGAAGGACTGATGTTGAAGCTGAAACTCCAATAATTTGGCCACCTGATGTGAAGAGCTGGCTCATTTGAAAGCATCTTGTTGCTGGAAACGATTGAGGGCAGGAGGAGAAGGGAACATCAGAGGATGAGATGGATGGATGGTATCACTGACTCAATGGACATGGGTTTGGGTTACCCATGGGAGTTGATGATGAACAGGGAGGCCTGGCTTGCTGTGGTTCATGGGATAACAAAGAGCTGGACATGAATGAGTGACTGAACTGAACTGATCACCCCTTAAAGAGTGATTTTTTCTTTCTTTTTAATTTTTTCTTTTTTTCTTTTATTTTTTTTAATAATCTTGGGCACATTTGACTGAAGCATGTCACACAATGAGACGTTGAATGGTCAATAACTACAAGCTGGGCTTGACATTGGATGGATGGAGAAGCACTGGAGGCATGTCACTGAAATTCAGTACTGTATGGTGATAGCCTAGTGAATGTCTTTAAATGGGGGGAATGAACACACCATTGAAGTGGATCTTGGCATTGAAACAGTAAGTGGTGAATGTTATGGATGTGTGTGACTTGGGATAATGAGGAAGACTTGAGGAATGTCACACAGTAAAACACTGGATGATGTTAATGTTTGAGTGTGTTTGGCCCGGTGAGGATGGAAACGTCCTGGAATCTGCCATAAAATGGAAACACTAAACGGTCATAAGCTACTGCATGTGCTTCACCTAGAGAGGATGAAGAAGCACATGAAGCATGCTACAGGACTGAAACAATGGATGGTGATAATCTGCTGGGTGTGTTTTGTCTAGAGTTGTGAAGAAGCACTTGAGGCAAGTCCTCGAACTGAGGCATGGAATGCTGATAAACCATTGGGTACTTCTGAACGGTGGTGTGTGGCAAAATTCTTGAAATATGTTACAGTACTGAAACACTGGATGTTGCTAAACTACTGGTGTGTTTGATCCAGGATAGGCAAGAAGCACTTAAATCATGTCAAAAAACTGAAACAGGTGATGAACAACAGGGTGTGTATGACCCAGAGTGCATGGGGAGGTATCTGAACCTTGTCACCAACATGAAACACCGGATGTTGAGAAACTGTTGTGCTTGATTTAGGGCGGACAAGAAGCTCATGATCCATTTTACAGAACTCAAACGTGGACGGGAACAAGCTACTTGGTATGTTTGACCCAGAGAGAAAAAGAAGCTCTGGAAGCATGCTGTAACCCTGAAACACTGGATAGTCAGAAACTACTTGGTGTGATGACCTGAGGGAATGAAGAAACCCAGAAGCATGTTGCATTCTGAAACATAGGATAATGACAAACTACTGGGTGCCTTTGACCAGTGTACACAAAGGAGCACTTGAAGCATGTCACAGACCTTGAACACTGGATGGTGAAAAACTCCTGGGAGTGTTTGACTGGGTGGATGAAGAAGCTCCTCAAGCATGTCTCTGCACTAAGACACTGGATGATGAGTGTGTTGTTTCTTCAGAAAATGAAGCACTTGACCTCTGTAACAGCACTAAAATAGAGTATGGCACTTATACCACTGGGTGATTAGTCCCAGGTGACAAGGAAACATTGGAAAGTGTCACATGTTAATGTGCTGAATACTCTGCGGTGATAAAGTACTGAGAGCGTTTGATCTGGTGTTGAGAAGAAGCAGGTAAAGCAGGTCCCTGTGGTGAAACAAGGGATTCTGATACACTACTGGGAGTGTAGGAATTCAAGTGGAAGAAGAAGCACTGGAAGCATGTCACATCCATGAAACAATAAATGTTGCTAAACTACTGAGTGGGAATGAGAGACTGGGAAAGACTAGAGATCTCTTCAGGAAAATAAGAGATATCAAGGGAGTATTTCATGCACATATGTGTACAATAAAGGACAGAAAATGTATGAACCTAAAAGAAGTGGAAAATATTAAGGAGTGGTGGTATGATTACATAGAAGAACTATCCAAAAAGTTCCCAGTGACCTAGATAACCATGACGGGGTGATCACTCACCTACAGCTAGACATTTTGGAGTGTGAAATCAAGTGGCTCTTAGAAAGCATCACTACCAACAAAGATATTGGAGGTGATGGAACAACAGCTGAGTTATTTGAAATTTTAAAAGATGATATTGTTGAAGTGCTGCACTCAGTATGCCAGAAAACTTGGAAAACTCAGCAGTGGCTGCAGGACTGGCAAAGGTCGGTTTTCCATTTGAAATCCAAGGAAAGGCAATGCCACATAATGTTCCAAATATCACGCAACTGCCATTATTTTACACACTAACTCCTTAGAAGTCAATTTATGAACATCTGAGATAGCTGGATGACATCACTGACTAGATGGACGTGAGTCTGAATGAACTAAGGGAGTTGGTGATGGACAGGGAGGCTTGGCTTGTGGCGATTCATGCAGTCACAAAGATTCGGACACGACTGAACTGAATTGAACTGAGACAGCATATTAAAAAGCAGAGATGTTAATGTGCCAACAAAGCTCCACCTAGTTAAGACTATGATTTTTCCAGTAGGCATGTATGGATGTGACAGTTAAATTATAAAGAAAGCTGAGCACCAAAGAATTGATGCTTTTGAACTGTGTTGTTGGAAGAGATTCTTGAGAGTCCCTTGGACTGCAAGGAGATCCAACCAGTCCATCCTAAAAGAGATCAATCATGAATATTCATTAGAAGGACTGATGTTAAAGCAGAAACTACAATACTTTGGCCAACTGATGTGAAGAGCTGACTCATTTGAAAAGACCCTGATGGTTGGAAAGATTGAGAGCAGGAGGAGAAGGGGAGGAGAGGATGAGACAGTTAGATGGTATCACCAACTCAAAGGACATGAATTTCAGTAAACTGCGGGAGTCGGTGATGGACAGGAAGGCTGATTTGCTGCAGTCCACGGGCTCACAAACAGTCATGCACAACTGAGCAACTGAAGTGAATCGAACAAAGGCATGCTCACAATTGTCCTGGCAAGACTTTAACAGCACATTAACCTAGAAGTTGCAAATGTTCAAACTGGATTTAGAAAAGACAGAAACCAGAGGTCAAATTGGCAACATCCATTGGATCATGGAAAAAGCAAGAATATTATTAAAAAAAAAAAAAAACAAACTATTTCTGCTTTATTAACTATGATAAAAATCCACTGTGTGGATCACAACAAGCTGCAGAAAATTCTTAAAGACATGGAAATACCAGACTACCTACATGCCTCCGAAGAGACCTGTATCCAGGTCAAGAAACAACCCGTGAGAACCAGATAAAGAAGAAGAGATGGTTTGAAATTGGGGAAAAAAAAAAAAAAAAAAAAAAAAAAAACTACTATATTTGTCACCCTGTTGATTTAACTTATATGCAGAGCACATCTTGGAAAATGCTGGGCTGGATGAAACACAAGCTGAAATTAAGAGAAAGATAGAAATATCAATAACTTCAGATATGCAGATGACACCACCGATATAGCATAAAGCAAAGAATAACTAAAGAGCCTCTTGATGCAGGTGAAAGAGGAGAGTGAAAAAGCTGGCTTAAGATGCAACACTCAGAAAACTAAGATCATGGCATCTGGTCCTATTATTTCATGGCAAAAAGATGGGAAAACCATGGTAACAGTGACAGACTTCTGTTTTCTTGGACTCCAAAATTTATGCAGGTGATGACTGCCACTATGAAATTAAATGACACTTGTTTCTTGGAAGAAAAGCAGTGACAAACCTAGACTGCATGTTAAATAGCAGAGACATTCCTTTGCCAAGCAGCATCCATATAGTCAGAGCTATATTTGTGTTTTTTTAAGCAGTCATGTGGCAATGTAAGATAGAACATAAAGGAGGCTGAACATTAAGGAATTGATGCTTTTGAACCACAGTCTTGGAGAAGACTCTTGTGAGTTCCTTGGGCTGCAAGGAAAACAATCCAGTCAACTCTAAAGGAAATCAATTCTGAAAATTCACTGGAGAGGCTGATGCTGAGGCAGAAGATCCAATATTATGGCTATCTAATGTGAAGAGCCAACTTCATTGGCAAAGACTGTAATGCTGCAAAAGATTGTAGCAGAAGAAGGGGACGATGGAGGACCAGATACTTGGATAGCATCACCGACCCAGAGGATCTGAGTTTGAACAAGCTCCAGGAGATGGTCAAGGGCAAGAAGGTGTGATATACTGCAGTCTATGGGATTATGAAGAGTTGGAGATGACTGAGTGACTGAACAATAAATAACAGCCAGCAACAACAAATCTACGGAATGTCTTTGACCTTGAGTAGTTTCAGGAGCTATTGAAGCATGTCGCATATTAGAAACCCAAGATAGTGGTAAAACACTGAATGTGTTTGACTTGGAGTTAGTGAAGCAGCCATTAATATGTGCTACAACATTGAAACAATGAATGTCGATAACCTATATGGTGTATTTGTTGTGGAGTAAGTGAAGAACCACTTGAAGTGGGTTTCATGACTGAAACACTGTATGTTCACACTTCAGATGGTCTGTGTTTGATCTTGTATATAGAAAGAAGCACAAGGAGCGTGTCACAACACTGAAACTGGATCATGGTAAATCATTGTGTATGATGAGCTGTGGTAGTTGAAATATCAGTGAAAGTATGTAATAGCCCTGAATCAATGGATGGTGATAAACTAAGAGTGTGGTCAACCTTGAATGGACAAAGGATCTTTTGAAGCATATACCAGAATTAACACACTGGATTGTGATAAATTATTGGTTATGTATTTTCTGCAGAGAATGAAGAAGCAGTTGAGCAGGAAACAGCATTGAAACACTGGATGATGATAAAATATGGGGTTTGTTTGATACATGTTGAATGAAGAGAAACTGAGAGCATGGCACAGATTAAAACATGGGACCATGGCAAACTTCTGAATGTTTTTATCTAGAAAGGACTAAAGAAGGACTTTAAATTCATCACAGAACCGAAACAGGAATTGTGATAAGCTGCCTACGGTATTTTATTTGGAGAGGATAAAGAAGTACATGAGGCATGCCACAGTACTGGAACACTGGATAGTGGTAAACGACAGGGAGTGTTTGACTAATTGAGACAAAGGGACACTTCAAGCCTGTAATAGCACAGCATCAAGGAATGATGATAATTTACAGGGTGTGTTTTATCTGGAGGGGATGGAGGAGGCTCAAAACATGTCACAATACAGAAAAAATGGATGGTGATGGCTGTCACATTAATTTCTTCTGGAGTGGATTAAAAAACACTTGAAGCATATCTATACTTAAACACTGGATGGGGATATAATATTGTGTGTATTTAATGCCAATTAAAATTAGAGGGAACAATAGAGTAGGAAAGACTAGAAATCTTACCAAGAAACTGAGAGACTCCAAGGGAATATTTCATGCAAACATGGGCATAATCAAGGACAGAAGTGGTATGAACCTAGCAGAAGGAGAAAATGTGATGAAGTGTTGGCAAGAGTATAAGAGAAGAGCTGTACCAAAGAAAGGTCTTAATCACCTGCTGCTGCTGCTGCTGCTGCTGCTGCTGCTATGTCGCTTCTCTCGAGTCCAACTCTTCAGGACCCCCATGGACAGCACACTACCTGGCTCCTCTGTCCATGGGATTTTCCAGGCAAGAATATTGGAGTGGGGTGCCATCGCCTTCTCTGCTTAATCACCTATATAACTATAATGGTGTGATCACTCACATACAGCAGACAACCTTGGGTGTGAAGTCAAGTGGATCTTAGCAAGAATTACCACAAACAATGCTAGTCTAGATGACAGACTCGAAGCTCAGCTTTTTCAAATTGTTAAAGATAATGCTGTAAAAATGCTGCACTCAACGTGCCAGGAAATTTGGAAAACTCATCAATGACCACAGGACAGGAAAAAGTCAGATTCACTCTGATCCCAAAAAGGGGCATTGTGAAGGCATGCTCAAACTACTGCACAGTCGCTCTCATTTCATATGCTGGCAAGGTAATGCTCAAAATGCCTCCATCTAGGTTTCAACAATATGTGAACTGAGAACTTTCAAAAGTACCAATTGGATTATGAAATGCAGAGGAATCAGAGATCAAATTGCCAACATTCATTGGATCATAGAAAAAGCAGGGAACTCCAGAAAATGATCTACTTCTGCTTCATTCACTATGCTAAAGCCTTTGACTGTGGGGGTCACTGAAAGCGTGGGAAATTCTTAAAGAGATGGGTATACTAGACCACTTTATCTGGCTCCTGAGAAACCTGTATGCAGGTCACAAAGTATCAGAATCAGACAGGAACAATGGAGTTGTTCAGAATTGGTAAAGGAGTATGTCAAGGCTGTCTTGTTGTCACCCCACTTATCTAAATTACATGCACATTATATTATGCAAAATGTCAGATTGGATGAAGTGCAAACTGGAATAAAAATTGCTGGGAGAAATATAAAAAACTCAGACATGCAGATGACAGAAAGCAGATGAGGGATTAGAAATCTTTGTTGAGATGAAAGTGTAGATTTAAAAAGTTGTCTCAAAACTCGATATTCAATAAATTAAGATCATGTCATCCAGTCCCACTTCTTGATAGCAAATAAATCAGGATACAATGGAAACTGTGAAAGATTTTTATTTCCATGAGTTCCAAAATCAGTGTGCATGGTGACTGCAAACATTAATTTAAAAGAGACTTGTTTCTTGCAGGAAAAGCTATGACAAACCGAGACAGCATATGAAATCAGAGACATCCCTTTGGCTGGCAAAAGTCAAGGTACGGTTTTTCCAATAGCCGTGCATGGATGTGGGATCTGAACTATAAAGAAGGTGGAATGCAAAATAATCGATGTTTTAGAACTGTAGTGCTGGAGAAGACTCTTGAGTCCCTTGAACTGCAAAGGGATCAAACCAGTCGGTCCTGAAGGAAGTCAACACTGACTACTCATTGGAAGGATTGATGCTGAAGTTGCAATACTTTGGCCACCTGATGAAAAGAGCCAAATCATTAGAAAAGACTAATGCTGGGTTAGATAGTAAGCAGGTGGGCATGGGAGTGACAGATAATAAGGCGGTTGACTGCTGGCATAACTGTCTCAATGGGCACGAATTTGAGCAAATTCCAGGAGATAGTGAAGGACAGGGAAGCCTGGTGTGCTGTAGTTCATGGGATTTCAAAGAGGTGGACATGATTGTGTGACTGACAAACATCAGTCATGGGTAAATAAAGAAGCATCTGAAGTGTGTCACACCACTTAAACACTGGATGTTGATAAACTACTGTATGTATTTGAAACAGGATAGTTGAGGAAGCACTTGTGCATTAATCAGCACTGAAAGAACGGAGGTGTGTATTAACCCAGAGTAGTTAAGGAAGCACTCTACTATGTCACAGTACTGATAGAATAAATGGTGATAAAACACGTGTTGAGTTTCACCTCTGAGGATCAAACAAGTGCCTTAAGTTACGGCCCTGAAACCTTGGCTAATGATAGAATGCTGGGAATGTTCAACTGATGTGGACTATTAAGCACTTGAAGCATATCACTGTGCTGAATATTGGATGATGATACACTAATGAGTATGTTTAACAGGAGAAGATGAAGCACATGAAGCATATCACAGCACTGAAACACTGAAGGTTGGTAAACTCCAAGGAGTGATGGGCCAGGATTGACAAACAAGCATATGCAGTTATTCATAGTACTGAAATATAGATGTTGATAAACTATTGAGTATTTGACACCAGGTGGACAAAGAAGCATTCAGAGCATGTCCTGTGTCAAGGCACTGAGCACTGCATGGTGATAAATGTTGGTTACTACGAGTGAAATGACACAGAACATACAAGACATACAAGACGCACACAAGAGACATACACTCTGGCCAGAGGGACAAGAACTGGGCAAACTAATTGCCATTTATTATTATAGAGCCCTCCTTAGGCAGCATTCCAGACTGTAAGAATAAGCCTTTTCAGTACAGTGCAGGTGCATACATGTTATTGTACAGCAAAGGGGAGTGAAATCTGTCTACTGCAGAGTCTGCACAAAGCCCTCATTTCCTTATCTCAAGAAGGGAATGCTCCCTTGTTTGCAAGGGACCATTAAACTCAAGGCTGTGTCCAGACATTTTGGCAGAACGCCTCATATGCAAGGACGCTCAGCCTGAGCAGAGAGGCCCGTTTGCAGGCACATCTCTGCTACCCTAGTAACCCTTCAATAAACTAGAGTGTGTTTTTCCAGAGAGTGGATGAATAGGCACTTGAATCATGCCATAGCACTGAAACACTGACTTTAGTAAAGTACTGGATGTATTTTTCCAGTCTGGATGATGCAGCAGTTTGTATCACAGCTTGGAAGTGCTGGATGGTGATAAACTACTGGTGTGTTTGATAAAGATGTACTTGAACTTGTGATAAGTACAGCAAGTGATAAGCTGGTGAGGCTATTTTACCTGGGGTGGAGAAAAATGTGGCTGAACTTCCTCTCTGAAGAGTGGATAATAAGCTACTTAGTATGTTTGACCTGGGGTGGATGAAGAAACACTGAAAGCATGTCACAGCAGTGAAATACTGGATAGAGATACACAACTGGATGTGTTTGACCCAGGGTGCATGAAGAATAACTCGAGGTGTCACTGCACTGAAACAGTAGATGATGATAATCTATTGGATGCATTCAATGAGTAATCAATGAAGAAGTACGTGGAATGGCACTACATTGTGATAAACACCTGCTTGTATTTGACCAGTGTGGATGAAGAAGTTCTTGAAGCATGTCAAATCTTTGCAACCATGGATGCTGATATGTTCCCATCAAACAATGTGTCTTTTTGATATGAGGTGTAAAAGCAGGCACTTACAGCATGTCACAGGGCCTTTCCTGGTGGTCCAGCAGTTAAGCATCCACCTTGTAGTGTAGGGGATGAAGGTTCAATCCCTGACTGGGAAACTTACATCCCATATGCTACAGAATAACTAAACCTGCATAGCTGCAAGTACTGAAGCTCTCACACTCCAGAGACTTCATGCCATGCTCACAGTTGGCTTGTCTCAAGGACTATCTTATATGACACAACTAAGACCCAACACAGCCAACTACATAAATTAAGATGAATCATGTCACAGGTGAAACACTGGTGACAAACTGCTGAGTGTGCTTTACCTGGAGAAAAAGAAGAAACACTTGAATCATCTCACTGCACTGAAACATGGGATAGTGATAAGCTACTGGGTATGTTTGACATGGGGTGCATGAAGAAGACTTGTGGGATGTTCCACAGTTAAAACATTGGATGATGATAATCTACTGAGTGTGTTAGACCTGGAGTGGATAGAAGCATGTCACAAAATGAAACACTAAGGGTGGCAAACTACTGTTGTGTTTAACTAGGGGAGGATGAAGAAACACTTAACCTGTCACAGCACTGAATACTAGATATGTCTGTCCTGGAGTGAGTTGAACAAGCCCTCAAAACAGGTTACAGAACTGAAATAAACACTGGATGGTGGTAAACGACACAGAGTTATGACCAGAGATGAAGAAGCAATGGAAACATCTCATGACAGTGAAACACTAGATAATGATAAACAGTATTAGTAGTGGCAAGATGCCTGCTGCAGAATTCAGGTTCAAGACGTAGCATGTTTGCACTAGAATGCGGGCTTAATAAGTTTGTGATGCCTCCCCTAAAGTGCAAATTCAGCAGTTACCACAGCCTATCCTGGATCGTGATGTCAGAAGGGGTAAAATGAGAGCTGGAGGCTGCAAGCTCAGAATGTGCATGATGTGTACTAGAATGCGGGCTCCTTGGTGGCTGATGCATGCATTAGATTGCAATTTCAGAAGCTGTGACATGGGTATCCTATATCACCCATGTTATAAAACCTCACACTCGTCTTCTATTTTTTACATATGGTACCGTACACATTTAAATGCGCTTTTCTCAAGTCATCCCACCTTCACCTTCTCCCACTGAGTCAAACGTCTATTCTTGAGATCTTTGTCTCTTCTCCTGGCCTGTGCATAGCCCATCTTTCTAAATTCCACATATGTGAGTTAATATACAGCTTTGTCTTTTTCTTTCTTAGTTCCTTCACTCTATGTAATAGGTTTCATGCTCTTCCCACTCATTAGAACTGACTCAACTGCATGACTTCTTATAACTGAGTAATATTTCTTATGTATATGTAGCAAAACTTCCTTAACAGTTCATCTGCTGATGGACCTCCTAGTCACTTTCACATCCTAGGTATTGCAAACAGTGCTTCAATAAACATTGGAGTACTGTGTTTCTTACCATTCTGGTTTCCTTGAAGTTCATGCCTAAGAGTGGGATCGCTGGGTCATATGGTATTTCTCTTTCCAACTTTCTAAGGAGTCTCCATAATCGTTGTGCCAGTTTACATTCCCATCAACAGTGTGAAAATGTTCCCTTTTCTCCACACCCTCTCCTGCAATTATATTGTAGACATCTTGATGATGGCCAATCTGATCAGTGTGAAATGATACCTCAATGTGGTTTTGATTTGCATTTCTCTTATACTGAGTGATGCTGAGCAACCTTTCTGTGTCTCTTAGTAAACTGTATATCTTCTTTGCAGAGGGCTTTTACCTATGTTTTGATTGGTGGTTTGTTTACTGAGTAGTATTTGTAGCTGAGCATTGAGATGCATGAGCAGCTTGCATATTTTGGAGACTAATCTTTTGTTAGTTTTTCAGTTGCTATTCAGTTCAGTTCAGTTCAGTTGCTCAGTCATGTCTGACTCTTTACGACGCCATGAATTGCAGTACGCCATGCCTCCCTGTCCATCGCCAACTCCCGGAGTTCACTCAGAGTTGCTATTATTTTCTCCCAATTCTGAATCTACATATTCACCTTAATTATAGTTTCCTTCATTGTACAAAAGCTATAGAGCTTAAATAGGTTCCGTTTTTAAAACTTATTTTTATTTCCTTTAGGCAACGGGCCATAGAGGATCTTGCTGTGACTTATTTTGTGGTGGTTATACCTACATTTTACTCTGAGGGTTGTATATTTTCTGGTCTTACTTGACACCTGTAATCCATTTTATTTTTGAACATGATGTTAGATAGCGTTCTAGTTTCTACACATAGCTGTCCAGTTTTCCCAGTAACAATTTTTGAGGAAAATGTATTTTTCTGTTGCACATTTTTGCCTGCATCATCAAAGATAATGGGTGCATGAATTTATCATTGAACTTTATAATTTTTTTCCATTGGTCTATATTTCTATGTTTGTACAAGTTTCATACTCTCTTGATATCTTTGTAGTGTAGTCTGAAGTTAGATTTGACTCCTCTAGTTCCATTCTTCTTTCTTCATTCTTCGAGGTCTTATGTGTTTCCATGCAAATCGTAAAATAATTTCTTCTAGTTTTATGAAAAATATTGTCGGTAGTTTGAGAGGTATTGTATTGAATCTATTCATTGTTTTGGCTGGTATATTCATTTTAACTCTATCAATTAGTCCAATTCAAGAACATGATATCTTTCTGCATCTATATATGTTTTGATTTCTTTCCTCAGTGCTTTCTTTTATCCTTCTTGGAAAGTGAAAGTTGCTCAGTCACATCTGACTCTTTGCATTCCCATGGAATATGCAGTGTATGGAATTTGAAATTCTCCATGCCAGAATATTAGAAAGGGTAAGTTTCCCTTCTCCAGAGGATTTTCCCAACCCAGTGATCAAACGCTGGTCTCACACGTTGCAGAAGGATTCTTCACCAGCTGAGGCCACAACGGAAGCCCAAGAACACTATACTGGGTAGCCTATACCTTCTTCAGGGGGTCTTCCTGACCCAGGAATCAAACGGGAGTCTCCTGCATTGCAGGCAGCTTCTTTACCAATGGAGCCATCAGGGAAGTCCTTTGTCTCTTTATGCAAACTTATTTCTAGTTATTTTATTCCTCTCATTGCAATGGTGAACATGATTGTTCCTTAATTTCTCTTTCTGATTTTTCATTTTGAATGTGTAGGATTATAAGGGTTTCTGTGCATTAATTTTATTCCCTGCACATTTACTGTATTCATTGATTAACTCCAGTAATTTTCTGGTGGCATCTCTTGGGTTTTCTGTGTAAAGGGTAATATCATGTGAAAATAGACAGTTATACCTCTTCTTTTCAAATGAGGATTCTTTTTATATCTTTTTCTTCTTTGAAAACTGTGGCTAGAATTCCCAGAACGAGTAGTGATGAGTGTGGGCACATTGTCTTAATGCTGATTTTAAAGGAAATTTTTTTCAGCTTTTCATTATTAACAATAACGTTTGCAATGGTTTTTGTCATATTTGGCTTTCATTATGTTGAGGTATGTTCCACCTATGACTACTTTGGCAGAGTATTTTTTTTTTTTTTTTTTTTTTTCCCCTCTCTCTTCATAAAAACTCTGACTTTTGTTGAATTCAAATTTGAATTTTGGGGGGTTTAGCCTCCAAATTATTTGTGTTTCGTCTAGTTGTTGTTGTTGTTGTTTTCCTGTAGTTGATATCTGATCTAACAACATTGTGATCAGAAAATATGCTTGAAAATATTACAATTTCTTGAAGTTTATCAAGGTTAGATGTGATCTAACCTTGGATGTGATCTGTCCTAAGATAATGTTCCATTTGCACTTGAGAAAAAGGAGAAAAAAAGGAGAAAAAGGTGAAATCTGTTCTTTTGCGGTGGGATGATGATTAGCTCAAACTGGTCTAATGTATCTTCTAAAACTTGAGTTTTCCTTATTTCATTTTCTGTCTGGATGATCTGTTCATGTTATGAGTGAAGTATTAAAATCACCTAATACTATTGGTTAGTGTCTATTTCTGCTCTTATAGTTGTTGGCATTTGCCTCTTGTATTGAGGTGCTCCTAGATTGGGTGCATATAGCTTCTTCTTGGATTGATACCTTGATTGTTATCTAATGCAACCTTCTTTGTCTCCTATAGTGGTCTTTAATTAAAGTCCATTTATCTGATATGAATATTGTTCCTCCTACTTTTGCTCTCCATTTTCACAAAATAGCTTTTCCCTGGCCATCATTTGCAGGCTGTATGTGTCCCTAGTTACGAGGCGGTTTTCTTGCAGACAGTATATTCTTGTATGCATTCCCCCAGTCTTTGTCTTTTCATTGGAGCATTTAGCCCATTTCTGTTTAAGGTAGTTGTTGATAAGTATGATCTTCTTACCATTTACTATATATTTTGTGGCTTTGTTTTTATAAGCTTTTGTTTTTCCTTTCTAGAGGAGATCCTTCAGCATTTCCTGAAGTGCTGGTTTAGTGGTTCTGAACACTAACTGCTTTTATTTGTCTGTAAAGCTCTTGTTTTCTCTTTTGAATGAGAATACTATCTTTGTTGGATAGAGTAATCTTGGCTTTAGGTTTTTGCCTTTCAGAACTTTAAGTATATCCTGCCTTTCCCTTCTAAGCTGAAGAGTTTCTATTGTAAGACCAGCTGTTATCCTTATGGGGATTCCCTTCTATGTTATTTGTTGTGAATCTTTTGTTACCTTGAATATTTGTTCATTGTGTATATTTATGTGTTTGTTTGTTTTTATTTTGATTTATGTGTGTTCTGACATGTTTTGTCTTGGTTTTATCCCTATGGGACACACTGGGATTTTTCATCTTAGGTGTCTATTCCTTTTCCCACTTCAGGGGAGTTTTTAACTATTTTCTCCTCAAATATTCTCTCATGCCCTTTCCTTTTGTCTTATTTCTCCAAGAAACCTATGATTTAAATATGGGGGCATTTAACATTGTCCCATAGGTCTCTGAGATTGTCTTCATTTCTCTCTCTCTCTCTCTCTCTCTTTTTTTTTTTTTTCTATTCTGCTTCATTTATTTCCAATATCCGATCTTCCAGCTCACTTAGTCTTTCTTCTGCCTCAGTTACGCTACTGTTCCTGTTGTCCAGAGTGATTTCTATCTCAGTTATTTCATTGTTCATTATTGATTGACTGCTCATTATTTCTTCTAGGTCCATTTAAAACACCCCTTTCATCTTCTCAATCCATGTCTGAAGTCTATTTATCTGTAGATCCATTTGTTTCTAAGACATTGACTATTATTATGCTGAACTGTTTTTCCTGTAGACTTCCTACCTCCTCCTCTTTCATTGGTTTGTTGATTTTTATTGTGTTCCTTCATCTGCTGGATATGTCCCTGCCTTTTCATGTTGTTTCGATGACTGTCTTCGAGGACCATCATTGCTATTAATTGGGTGGTCTCCTCCAAGTGAATGTGGTGGGACAAGTGGCTTGTGAAAGTTTTCTAGTTGAGATAAATTTTTGTTGTTGTTGTTGTTGTTGTAGAAGATGGCTGTTGATCTCATTTGTTCTGAGAGTCAATGCGGTGTCCATTAGAGAATTAGGGGGCTCTATTATGGCTTTGATTCCAGATGAGCTATTTCAAATCCTTGAAGATGATGCTGTGAAAGTGATGTACTCAATATGACAAGAAATTTGAAGATCTCAGCTGTGGCTCAATTCGAAATGGTCAGTTTTCATTCCAATCTCAGAAAAGGCAATGCCAACGAATGCTCAAACTACCATGCAAGTGCACGCATCTCACATGCTAACAAAGAAATGCTCAAAATTCTCCAAGCCAGGCTTCAGCAATATGTGAACCATGAACTTCCAGATAGTCAATCTTGTTTTAGAAAATACAGAGGAACCAAAGATCAAATTCCCAACATCTGCTGGATCTTCAAACAAAGTAAGCAAGTTCAAGATAAACATCTAGTTCTGCTTTACTGAGTATGTCAAAGCCTTTGACTATTAGGATCAAAATAAACTGTGGAAAATTCTGAAAGAGATGGTAATACCACACCACCGGACCTGCCTCTTGAGAAGCCTGTATGCAGTTCAAGAAGCAACAGTTAGAACTGGACATTGAATAACAGACTAGTTCCAAATAGGAAAAGGAGTACCTCAAGGGTATGTATTGTCACCCTGCTTATTTAACTTCTATGCAGAGAAATGTTTGGCTGGAGGAAATGCAAACTGGAATCAAGACTACCAGGAGAAATGTCAAAAACTTCAGATATGTAGATGACACCACCCTTATGGCAGAAACTGAAGAGGAACTGAAGCGTCTCTTGATGACAGTGAAAGAGGAAAGTGAAGAAGTAGGCTTAAAGCTCTACATTGGGAAAACTGAGGTGGCATCCTGTCCCATCACTTCATGGCAAATAGATGGGTAAACAGTGGAAATGGTGGCAGACTTTTTTTTTTTTTTTTTTTCGGGGGGGGGGGGGCTGCAAAATCACTGAAGATAGTGACAACAGCCATGAAATTAAAAGATATTTACTCCTCCTAGACAGCATAAAACAAGACCAGAGGCTGACTGTGGCTCAGATCATGAAATCTGTATTGCCAAATTCAGACTTAAATTGACGAAATTAGGAAAAACAGCTAGACCATTCAGGAATGACCTATATCAAATCCCTTATGACTATACAGTGAAAGTGAGAAATAAATTTAAGGGACTAGATCTGATAGAATGCCTGATGAACTATGGAGGGAGGTTCATGACATTGTACAGGAGACAGGGATCAAGACGATTCCCAAGAAAAAAGAAATGCAAAAAGGCAAAATGGCTGCCTGAGGAGGCCTTACGATTAGCTGTGAAATGAAGAGAAATGAAGACAAAGGAGAGAAGGAAAGATATACCTATTTGAACACAGAGTTCCAAAGAATAGCAAGGAGAGATAAGAAAGCTTTCCTCAGTAATCAGTGCAAAGAAATAAAGCAAAAAAATATAATGGGGAAGACTAGAGATTTCTTCAAGAAAATTTGAGATACCAAGGGGGCATTTCATGCAAAGATGGGCACAATAAAGGACATAAATGTTATGGACCTAACAGAAGCAATAAATATTAAGACGAGGTGGCAAGGAATACACAGAAGAACTGTACATCAAAGATATTCACAACCCAAATAATCATGATGATGTGATCACTCACCTACATCCGGATATCTTGGAATGTGAAGTCAAGTGGGCCTTAAGAAGCATCACTATGAACAAAGTTAGTGGAAGTGATAGAATTCCAGTTGAGCTATTTGAAATCCTAAAAGATTATGCTATGGAATTGCTTCACTAAATATGTCAGCAAATTTAAAAAACTAAGCAGTGGCTCAGGACTGGGAAAGGTCAGTTTTCATTCCAATCCCAAACAAAGGCCAAAGAATGCTCAAACTACTGCACAGTTGCACTCATCTCACACGCTAGTAGAGTAATGCACAAAAATATGCAAGCCATGCTTCAGCAATACATGAACCATAAACTTCCAGATGCTCAAGCTGGTTTTGGCAAAGTCAGAGGAACCAGAGATCAAATGGCCAACATCCGCTGCATCATCAATAAAGCAAGAGAGTTCCAGAAAAAGATCTACTTCTGCTTAATTGACTATTCCAAAGACTTTGACTGTGTGCATTACAATAAACTCTGGGAAATTCTGAAAGAGATGGGAATATTAGAGCAGCTGACCTGCCTCTTCAGAGGCCTCTATGCAGGTCAGAAAGCAGCAGTTTGAATGGAATATGAATAACTTGCTTCCGCATAGGAAAAGGAGTATGTCAAGGCTGTATATTGTCACTCTGCTTATTTAACTTCTATGCAGAGTACATCGTGAGAAAGGCTGTGCTCGATGAACCACAAGCTGGAATCAAGTTTGTCAGCAGAAATAACCTCAGATATGCAGATGACACCACCCTTATGGCAGAAAGGGATGAAGAACTAAAGACCAGTTTAATGAAATTGAAAGAGGAGAGTGAAAATGTTGGCTTAAAGCTCAGCATTCTGGAAACTAAGATCATGGTATCTGATCTGATCACTTTATGCCAAATAGATGGGCAATCACTGTTTAACTTCCTTTTGAGGGGCTCCAGAATCACTACAGATGGTGACTGCAGCCATGAAATTCAAAGATGCTTACTCTTTGGAAGGAAAGTTATGACAAACCTAGACAGCATATTAAAAAGCAGAGACGTTACTTTTCCGACAAAGGTCTGTCTAGTCAAAGCTATGGTTTTTCTAATAGTCGCGTATGGATGTGAGAGTTGGACTATAAAGAAAGTTGAGCATCGACAAATTGATGCTTTTGAATTACAGTGTTGGAGAACTCTCTTGAGAGTCGCTTATACTGCAAGAAGATCAACAAGTCCATCCTGAAGAAATCAGTCTTGAATATTTATTGGAAGGACTGATGCTGAAGCTGAAACTCCAATACTTTGGCCACCTGATGCAAAGAGCTGACTCATTTGAAAAGATCTTGATGCTGGGAAAGATTGAGGCCCAGAGGAGAAAGGCATGCCAGAGGATGAGATGGTTGGACAGCATCACTGACTCAGTGGCCATGAGTTGAGTAAACTTTGAGAGTTGGTAATTGACAGGGAGGCTTGGTGCGCTGCATTCCATGGGGTTGCAAAGAGGCAGAGACAATTGAGTGACTGAACTGAGAAGGCTGTCTTTTAATTTTCTTGAGTGTGTTCCTGTTTTGCTGGAAGATGAGCATGGGTTGTATTGCACTGGAGCTTGCTGCTCTTCGGTGGAGCTTGCTTTCAGTGTAGGCATGTATCCTTTTGTACGGGATCTTGTCTATCACTATTCCCTGGGGCCAGGGGTTCTATGATGATCCAAAGTTCTGGAGCTGTGCTACCTGCCTCTGGCTTTTGGTACCCCTCTTTCAGTAACCTTGACTACTCTTTCAGCATTCCACAGAAGACAAAACCCCATGTGAGTGATGAAACAACTTCACATCCTGAACTGTCAAAGAGATTCACAGTGTTATATAGAGAAAATAAGAGGGAAGAGCTAGATAGATATGATGAGGAGGAGAAAAGAAAGTCAAAGGGAAAGAGAGCAATCAAGCCTGTAATGAAATCCCTGAGTGAAAATAGATATTAAAACAATAGAGTCTTAATGCTACAGCAACGGCAAGCCACTCCAGTACTCTTGCCTGGAAAATCCCATGGATGGAAGAGCCTGGTAGGCTGAAGTCCCTGGGGTCGCTAAGAGTTGGGCACGACTGAGTGATTTCACTTTCACTTTTCACTTTCATGCATTGGAGAAGAAAATCTAAACCCACTCCAGTACTCTTGCCTGGAGAATGCCAGGGACAGACGAGCCGAGTGGGCTGCCGTCTATGGGGTCGCACAGAGTTGGACATGACTGAAGTGACTTAGCAGCAGCAGCTACAAAACTAATAGCAAATATCAGAAAGCAAAATTAAAAACATAGACTATAATTTGAACTCCCAAATGTGCAATAGAAAATAAATCAAAACATAATTGAACACAAAAATTAGAAAAAATATTGTGGGGTCAGTTCAGTGTCAGGCAATCCCTTGTTCTAGCTTGCACTTTTTTTCAAAGTCTGCAATAGTCCTTAAATGCAATTTTACTCCTTGACTTTAATCTGTTGTACCTGCCACTTCTGGAGTGGATCTCCTGTCTTATCTTTACTTAGGATGGCCTCCTCAGCTTACAAATCTCTTCAATGTCTAATCTTAGCCATAATAGGAAGAGGTAACAGTAGACTTTATTCAGGGTCACTTGCTCTTCTGTGAGGTGGAGAGGCAGGAACACTGCAAAAAAATACCACTGGGATTTGTGGGGAACCCTCGTATGAATGGAAAGCACAGGGTCTGCCAAAATCCAAGGTGATGTGCACTTCTCAGATCCAACCACTCAAGCTCCTGGGTGCTCCCGTGAGGGTGCAGTCACAGGTGGGCCATGTATCTCATGCACTTCCCAGGCCCAAGCTACTCAGGGTCCGTCCTGTGCTAGGCATCCAGACCCAGGTTGGCCATGTGTCTCCTGCAATTCCCAGGTCCAAGCTGCTCAGATTCCCAGGTGTTCTATGAAGGGCCAGTCCCAGATGAGCCATGTATGTTCCGCTCTTCCCAGACCCAACCAGTCCAGCCTCCCCAGTTCTCTGTCAGGGCACAGTCCCAGGTGGGTTCTTTGTCTTCTGCACTTCCCAGGCCTAAGCTGCTCAGATTCCTGAGTGTTCTCTGAAAGCCCAGTCCCAGTTGAGCCATACATCTCCTGCTCTTCCTAGGGCCAAGTGGCCTGGTGTTCTGCTAGAGCATAGTCCCAGGTAGGCTCTTTGTCTCATGCACTTCCCAGGTCCATGCTGCTCAGGTTCCAGGATGTTCCAGAGTACACTTCCAGAGAGCAACTCAGGCTCTCGGGATAGCTGTGATGTCATAGTACCTGGTGGGCCATCATTTTCGTGCACTGCTCAGGTTCAATCTGGGCAGTTTCTCAGATACTCCACAAAGATACAGTCCATGGTGACCTGTGCATCTCCTCAGAGGAGCTGATCTCAGGTTATGACACTCTTGGCAGCTTTACACTGTCCCGGATCCCAGGAAGCCATGGTTAGAGGCTATTCATGGATAGAGTCTGCTCACAGCTTAGAAGGAGATGCAGTCTCCTGGGCCTAACAGTTTATGGCCTTCTGCCTCTGGTTGTCAACATTCTGAATCTTTGCCTCCTGGGAGGGCTGTAATGGAAGCTGGCTTGCTCTCCTTTGGTAAATACTAGGGTACAATCTGTTCTGTGAGCAGGTCAGGGGTCGCTTTGTGGTCTTAGAGCCTTCTTATGGGAACATTCCTTTTATTTATTAATTTTTTTATTTTATCTCTCTAGCATTCTGTGTTTCAGGCTGCTACATTACATTAGTCCTCTCAGAGTGTCTTCAGGGCATTGAAACCCCATCTTTATTCTAAGGACTGAAGATGCAGAGGGTGCCTCCGTACATAGCCCCCACTCAAGGTGGTTGAACAGGAGACTGTGAGGCAACTCTCCACTGATAATTGCCTTTTGGGCTTGAATTCTGAGATGATTTTTGTTTGAGGGGCAGTGGGTGCTTATACTACGCTCTGAGATTCCAAAGTGGCCCACTGAATCTACTTCTGAGAGGGTTTCCTGCAGTATGGAAACTTCTCCTTCTCTAATAGCTTAAGATGAATAGTTCCATATTCATGATCTCTGAAGAAGAAGATTTAACTTCAGGATCAGGGACCAGAGTTGATCACTCAAGAGCTCTTAAAGTTAGAAAAGGGACAGAGAAAGCTTCTGACTTGGACATCAGAAGGGGACCGGAGAAAGCCCCCCCACCCCCCTCCCACCCCCTTGCTAGTGTTAGCAAGGGAGTTGCACACATTTTAACATAGCTATTATAATAAATCAAAAGAATGTCTCAAGTTTGTGAAAATTTTACCAGACCTATTCCCAAAATTTATATTTTAGGATCAAAGGATTAGAATTTAACAATAGAAAGACCCTACCAGACCCATTCCCATAATACACCTTCTAAAATATTAGGATTAGTCAGAAGGTTTTCAGGAAGGAGAAACTGTCCTCAAACATGATACATTGTTGCTATATAATCTCAATTACAGAGTTTAAACTGAGTTGTTTGCTGTGTAATCATCAGTTCCACGTTTAAAGGGGGGGGGGAGGAAGCACTTTATGTGACTAAGACTAAGGAATATAGAGAATATAGGAATATAGAGAAAAGCAAACAACCAGCAAACAAACATGTTTGCCATTTTCTCCTTCTTGAGAATTCCAGACCCATCCATCTCCTCCTCAACAATCCAGACACCTTTCTCCGCTTTGGGGAGCCCAGACTTCTTATCAGAATTGACTTTCTATCCCCAACACAAGTTCAGTTCAGTTGCTCAGTTCAACTATTTGTAACCCCAAGAACTGTGGCACACCATGCTCCTCTGTCCATCACCAGCTTCCATAGCTTGCTCAAACTCATCTCCATTGAGTCAGTGATGGAATCAATCTCATCCTCTCTCATCTGCTTTTCCTCCTGCCTTCTTCATTTGTGAGAGTCAGTTCTTTGCATCAGGTAGCCAAGGTATTGCAGCTTCAGCTTTAGCATCAGTCCTTCCAATAAATATTCAGGACTGAATTTCTTACTGACTGATTTTATTTCGTTTCTGTCCAAGGGACTCTCAATAGTCTTCTCAGGGCTCAGCTTTCTGTATAGTTCAACTCTCACATCCATTCATGACTACTGGAAAAATTATAGCTTGGACTAGAAAGACTTTTGATGGCAAGGTAATGTCTCTGTTTTTAAACATGCTGTCTAGTTTGGTCACAGCTTTTTTTTCCCAAGAAGCATGTACCTTTTAATTTTATGCTGCAGCCACCATCTACAGTGATTTTGGAGCCAAGAAAATAAAGTCTCACACTGTTTCCATTGTTTCCCCATCTACTTCCATGAAATCATGGGACCAGATGCCATTATCTTCGTTTTGGAATGTTGAGATTTAAGCCAGCATTTTCACTCTCCTGTTTCACTTTCATCAAGAGGGCTCTTCAGTCCCTCTTCACTTTCTGCTATATGGGTTTTGCCATCTGTATATCGGAAGTTATTGCTATTTCCAGCAATCTTGATTCAGGTTTGTGTTTCATCCAGTCTGGCATTTCACATGATGTACTCTGCATCTAATTTAAACAAGTAGGGTTACAATTCAGAACCAGTCCATTGTTGCATGTCTGGTTCTAGAATCAATCTCTATCCCTAAATCATTTGTCTCTCTATTCTTGTTTATCCCTTCTCCTACCTCATTATTGGCCTTTCTGGGTATCTAGTGTCCTCTGCCATCATATAGAACTTGTTTAGTGAAAGTTACTCCATATCCTGACAATCTTTGGAGGTATTTACTGAGAAATATTTGAACTCCTTCTCATATGTCACTGCCATCTTAGGATCAGTCTACTGAGTTTATTTTCAGAGTATGCATTCTGTCACTACTAAGTAAGTGCTCTAAAGTAGGCATACTGTCAATATAACACCATCAAGTACTGTTTAGCTCATAGTGTGAAGCATGCACTCAGTGAAGCTACTGGGCTCCCCCTCTGTAGTATGCATCCAGCAGCTACTTAGTTTGCACTCTGAAGTATGCTTCTTACCACTGTTGTGCCCCACTTGGTGGCAATTATCCTGCAGTTCATGATCTGGCACTCATGAGTGTATGCACCACTACTTCTGATTCTGCATGCAGCAACTACTGAGGTTGAAATCACGAGTTTCCATTCTGCTTTTACTAAGAATTGAATTAGCACAGGTGCACTAATTAGCTTGCACTCTGGAACATACATTACCACTCTAGAGCATAAATATCACAACGAAGTGCATCTGCACTCTGGACCTGGCATGTGGTAACGACTGAAAATGCAAGAAGCTTTTCACAATTACTGACCCCTGATTTGAAACTGCTGCTGCTGCTGCTGCTAAGTCACTTCAGTCGTGGCCAACTCTGTGTGACCGCATAGATAGCAGCCCACCAGGCTCCCCTATCCCTGGGATTCTCGGGGCAAGAATACTGGAGTGTGTTACCACTTCCTTCTCCAATGCATGCATGCATGCTAAGTCGCTTTAGTCTTATCCGACTCCGTGAGAACCTATGGACAGTAGACCACGACACCCCTCTGTCCACGGGATTCTCCAGGCAAGAATATTGGGGTGGGTTGCCATTTCCTTCTCTTATGTCAAACCACACATGCTACAAACACTGAGCTTGCCCTCTGGAATATGCGCTTGTCAATACTGAGGCCTCCATGTAGAGGACACTCGCCAGAACTACTTAGTTTCCAATCTGGATCACCCTTTCTGCTACTATTGAGACTATTAACAAGCTTTAGAACAAGTGCATTGCTGTCACTGAGACTGCACCGTAGAGCATACATCCCATCACTCCTAAACCCAGCCATGTTCCTTAATCGGCTGACCGAGGCCCTCGTCCAATACACCAGGCTGTCACCTGAGTCCCCCATCGGGGCGGCCACCTTGGCCAATCGTCTTATTTCCCAGTCTGCCCCCAATATCCGGAAAAAGTTGGCCAAGGCCAAGGACGGCCCTCAGACCCCTATCCAAAACCGGGTAAAAATGGCTTTTAAGGTCTACCATGCCCGCGAGGAAACCGCTGAGGCCAGCCGAAAGGCAAGGCTCAAGCAAAAGGCCGAATTTCATGCAAGCCTCCTAAACCAGCAGACCCAGGCCTTGGTAGCAGCCCTGCGGCCGGCGGCGGGCTCGGGGCCCCAAAACCCCCCTCCAGGGGCCTGCTTCGAGTGTGGCCAAGAAGGGCACTGGGCCAGGATGTGCCCCAATCTGCGACCTTCCAAGCCGTGCCCATTGTGCAAACGACGAGGACACTGGGCTAGTGACTGTCCCCAGGCCTCTCAGGCCTCGACCTCTAGGGGCCAGGGACCAGAGCGCCCCACGGAGACCTCCTGCCCTCCTTCGGCTTTGGAGCTGCTGAACTTCAACGGTGACTGACGCAGCCCAGACTCGGGGACCCCAATAACCCAAGCCAAGCCCAGGGTAAGCTCCAGGTAGCGGGTAAGTCCATCAATTTCCTACCTATTTGGTCCTTTCCTCTTTTGGAGGCACTTTACGTCCTTCCCAGGTTTCGGTTATGGGCATTGACGGCCAACCCTCGTGTCCGCTCCAAACCCAACCACTATCTTGTCAATTAGATTCCTGTCTATTTACCCACTCCATTTTGGTCATTCCCTCCTGCCCTACTCATCTGTCAGGAAGAGATATACTTGCTAAGCTGAAGGCCACTCTTCAGCCAGCTCCAGGGTTGGCTCCCATGTCAGGGGCCTTTCTAATGCTACTGGTTGACCCTCCAACCCCTTCTGTTAATCCTGAGGTCCAGGACACCCGAGTCCCGGTGGTGGCTCGGCACCACCCTCCGGTCCTCATCTGGCTAAGGGATCCCACCTGTTTCCCAGCCCGGTCCCAGTTTCCTTTATCTACTCGCAACCTCAGATGGCTAAAGCCCATCATCGACCGTCTCATGGGACAGGGTCTCCTGATCCCCACGACCTCCCCCTGTAACACGCCTATTCTCCCTGTTCAGAAGGCTTCAGGAGACTACCGGCTAGTGCAGGATCTCCGCCTGATCAACGCGGCGGTGATCCCTGCCCATCCACTTGTCCCTAACCCCTACACCCTCCTTTCTTCCATACCTCCTCAGACCTCCCATTTCACAGGGATGCCTTTTTACCATCCCACTTCGCCCACATGCCCAGACATCGAGCCTACCGCTATCTGCTGGTCTTGGTGGACACCTTTTCAGGATGGGTCGAGGCCTTCCCCACTGCCCGGGAGATGGCAGCAGCAGTGGCAGAGGTTGTGACGGCCCATTTCATTCCCAGATTTGGGTTGCCAAACTCTCTCCAGTCTGACAATGGGCCTGCATTTATCTCACAGATCTCTCAGCAGGTGGCTGCAGCCCTAGGTATCGGCTGGCATCTCCACATCCCCTATCGGCCCCAATCGTCAGGCAAGGTAGAGCAGGTGAACAGCATCATCAAGACACATCTGACCAAGACAGCCGCAGTTCTGAGGCAAGCCTGTCTTGGGTCGACCTCCTTCCTCTGGCGCTCACTCGCATTCGCACCACACCACACTCCAAAACAGGTTTGACCCCTTTTGAACTGCACTACGGCAGGCCCTCTTTCCTGACTCACCTCCCCGAGGGAGAGGCTCCCCCACTCGCGGGATACCTCCCCCTCTTCTCCCTCCTAAGATCCTTGCTGAGGGAATATGCAGACCGGGTCCTGCCACAACCAACAGATGACGCAGGACCCACCCAGCCTCTAGCACCAGGAGATCAGGTACTGCCCAAAACCCTGAGTCCCTGCCCACTACAGCCTCACTGGACGGGGCCCCATACTGTAATCCTCACCACTCCTACAGCCGCCAAATTCCTAGTACACGAGCCCTGGTATCACCTGACCCGACTTAGACGAGCTCCCCCGGGTCTCCCGGAGACAGCGGTGGCCCCGGGAAGACATTAGGGACAGCAACCGAGAGAGAGGACAGAAGGAGTAGGACAGAGAGGAAGGGAGACAAGGGAAGGAAAGAACAAGGGGGAAGAGAGTAAGAGAAGAGAGGAAGTGAAAGAAAACAAAAGAAAGTCAGAGAAGGAAAGAGAAGAATTAAAGAGCGAAAAGAAGAGAAGGCAAAAGAAAGTAGGAAAGAGAGATAGAGTGGCGGAGAAGGGAAGGAAGGAAGAAGGATAAAGACTGAAACTGAAAGAGTGAGAGACGAGAGACAGAAAGGAATTAGAGAGTGTGACAGAAGGGAAAGGAAAGAGCAAGGCAGAGAAGGAGAAAAGAGAGACAGAATCGAAGGAAAAGAGAGATGGAGAGAAACCGAAGGATTGGTCCCCCACTCTTTGACTGTCCCTAGCCCTCACATACCTGACCACCTGCTTCCTATTCCTGGGGTGCTATTCCCTTGGGACACCCTGACCTGGTTACCAGCTCCATCCTCACGGGACCCCCAAGGCTGGTTATCCACCGCACCCCTTTTCACCCCAACCCCGGAACAATGCGGGGCTCTCTACTCTGGGTTGTTCTGGGGGTACTGGGGGCCCTGGAGGAAGGGGGACACACCAACCAAAACCCCCACCAGTCCTTTCAGATCACTTGGATGCTCCGGAATGGACTGACTCATGAGGTACTCAATTTGACCACTGGAATTCACCCCCCTAGTACGTGGTGGCCAGATCTGTATTTCAACCTCAAAGACCTTATAAAGACTTCTTGGTCAGTGACCCGGACCAGAAACTTTGGGTTCTGGGCATGTCCCGGACACCTAAAGACACATAATTGGGAGATTTGTGGAGGGCTGCAACACTATTTCTGTTGGTCCTGGAGCTGTGTCACCTCCAATGATGGGAGATGGAGATGGGAGGTCGGGAACCGGGACCTAGCCAATTTCTCGTTCTTCGACCCTATCGCGGGATTGCTCAGGTGAAAGTAATGTTCAACCAGGAAGCGGCTAAACTGGAGAGGTCTTGGGTGTCTGGGCTATCATGGGGCTTCCAACTCTATGCTGAGTGGTTTGAAGCAAAGCCAGGGGGAATTCTGGTTGTTAGTCAGATAATAGAACCTGTTCAGGCCCATTCTGTGGGTCCCAACCAGGTTATTGCACCTTCCTGCCCCTCACCACGGGGGACAAATGCCACAAATGTTGTGACCTCACCTACCCTCACACCCTCCATTCAGCTGACCCAGACTGACCCACCAGAGACCCAGGAACCCCTGTGGGTCTTGGTCAAGGAGACTTACAAGGCCCTCAACCACTCCAGTCCTAACGTGACCCAATCCTGCTGGCTCTGCTACACCCTACATCCACCTTACTACGAGGCCATGGGCTTAAATGCTACCTACAACTTCTCCATTCTGTCCAACCCACCGCAGTGCTCTTGGGGAGACCGCAAGGTGGGCCTTACCATGAAAGAAGTATGGGGTTCGGGGACCTGCTTAGGCACAGTCCCTACGGATAAACAAAACTTGTGCACCCAGACTGGCAATGATACCAACTTCGCCAATAAGACCTACGTCATACCTGACACTGGGGGATGGTGGGTGTGCTCACAGACTGGGCTAACACCCTGTCTCCACTTGGCTGTCTTCAACCAGAGCAGGGAATTCTGTGTCATGGTAACGGTAGTGCCCAAGATTACATACCATCCAGAAAAGGTCCTCTACAACTTTTGGGACCAAAACACCCCAGCTCCTAGACATAAGAGGGAGCCTATTACAGCTATTACCCTGGCAACTCTGTTCGCCCTGGGAGCAGCTGGGACAGGCACGGGCATTGCTTCCCTGACCACACAACATCAGGGCTTCATCACCCTGAGGGCCGCAATTGATGAAGACATCACCCGCATAGAAAAGTCCATGACGGCCCTAGAGAAATCCCTGACTTCCCTTTCCGAAGTGGTATTACAAAATCATAGAGGACTAGACCTGGTCTTTTTGCAGCAGGGGGGCCTCTGTGCAGCCCTCAGAGAAGAATGCTGTTTCTACGCTGATCATACTGGGGTGGTTGTGAGTCCATGGCTAAAGTAAGAGAGGGATTAGAACGCAGGAGGAGAGAGAGGGAAGCTCAGCAGGGCTGGTTCGAGCCCTGGTTCCAGAGTTCCCCTTGGCTGACAACTTTGCTGTCCTCCCTAGTGGGACCGATCATCATTCTCCTACTGCTCCTGACTTTTGGGCCCTGTATCCTGAACAAGCTTTCGGCCTTTATCAAACAGAGGCTTGACACGGTCCAGCTGATGGTGCTGCGACAACAGTACCAAGGGCTTCCAACAAGCACTCCGTGGCAAGATTAACAGCAGACACCCCCGTCATCCCGACTGTACCCTACCCTATCCCGTCCGTACCCTACCCCTCGTCGCCCCCTTTCAGCAGGAAGTAGCCAGAGAGAGTCGGCGCCCCTTGTCCTATATCAAAAAGGCCAGGATGAAAGGTCAGGGCGAGGTCAGGATGAAAGGTCGGGCAAGGCCAGGGCATGCCCAGGGATGTCGGGACATGCCCCAGCAGAGGGCGCTGCAGACACACCCCGGAGATGGACCGGCAACCAAGCCGACCAATCAGGACCTGACACGAAGCCCTCGCCGTCCAATCAGGAGCTGACACGGAGTCCTTGGACACTAATCACCGCTGAGCCCGTGTTTTCTTCCTTATATGGGAGGCAGCCTGGGCTATAAAACCCCTTCCCCACCCCTCACACCTCGCAGCTTCCCTTTCCCCCACAGACTCTGCAGATTCCCCCGCTGACTCCCTTTGCTTCACAGACCCCCTCTCGCTTCCCTGCTTACCCGCCCCTGGGAGTTCTGCCCGAGAGTGATCGCCCAATAAAAGGCCCTGTTCAACGGTCATAGGGGTGGCTCCTTCCCGCGGCGTTTCCTACAGCTATATGCCCAGCATCGTGTGCCTACAGCTGTGTTGTATACTTATTTTGCTGGTACAGCTTTGAACTTCACAGCATGATTTGTTTTGGTCACAACATGTGGCTTCATAGGATATTAGTTCCCCAACCAGGGATCGAACACAGGATCCTGGCAGTGAGAGGGTTGAGTCCTAACCAAACCACTGGACTGCCAGGCAACTCCTGTATTTAGGTGCTTTGGTTTGTTTTGTGTGTTATTTTCTTTAATTTTTGCTATATTTATAGGAAAACTCTTCTGTGTATAAGTATGATGTGAATGGTATTATAACTTAAAATGTTTGTGTTGTACATATGATCTCAAAATTGAATAGTTTGAAAGAACTTAACACTTGTTATCTCTTGGCCTAGGATCCCTCCTGAGATAGTAGTCAAGCTTTTGCCTGGCTTGGCAACCTCTGAAGACAGCTTGTTGAATCTAAGCTCTCTCACATGGCTGTACTCATGAAGCCTCAGTTCCTCCTTCTGTGGGCCTCTCCAAGGGGCTTCTTTTGTGGAGGCTGCTGTCTTTTCTCAGAATGAGTGATTCAGGAAAGCACTTGCACCCATGATAAAGTGCAGAGTCTTTTTTCAGATGTTACACGTTTTCACTTGTGTATTTGCTCAGTCTCACAGGTCAACCCTGTGATATATTGAGAGAGAACAACACAGGGGTGGGAATATCAGGAGATTCGATTCACTTGAAGGCTTGTTACCATACCCAAAATCCACCATGCCAGCCTTTTTTTTTTTCATATGATCTCAGTTCTGTTACTGTGAGCAAATTATTTGGCTTGTGTACTCTTCTTGTGTGCTGCTGCTGCTGCTGCTGACTCTGCAATCTCATGGACAGCAGCCCACAAGGCTCCCCCATTCCTGGGATTCTCCAGGCAGAACACTGGAGTGGGTTGCCATTTCCTTTTCCAATGCATGAGAGTGAAAAGTGAAATTGAAGTCGCTCACTCGTGTCCGACTCTTTGAAACCCCATGGACTGCAGCCTACCGGGCTCCTCCGTCCGTGGGATTTTCCAGGCAAGAGTACTGGTATGGGTTTCCATTGCCTTCTCCAGCTTGTGTGCTCTCCGGCTTGATCTACTCAATTCTTGATCTACTCAGTTCTAGACCTACTCATTTCTTGATATTCTAGCAAGTCTCCTCTTTGTCCTGGATTAAGTTTTCTGTTTCTCTGGATGGTTCCCATCAGCAAACAGACTGACAATAATGTGACCTGTCGTTAAAAATCCATCTTTTGGTGACACATCCTGCTTCTGCTGCTTTTATTTCATATTTGCTTATTATATACTTCTGCAGAGTTGTTCCTAGACTTTGTTATCTCCAGTTCTCTCATTTTCCTTTAAAGCCACTCTTGTCAAGGCCACAAGTGAATTTTAAATGTTTAACTCAGTGGTCAATTTTTAGTTGTTATTTTATTTAATTTATTGGCAGCCTTTATCAGAGTAGTTCGTTTCCTCCTCCCTGAAAAAAATGTTTCACTTGGATTACAGAGTGCTTCTCTTTCTTGCTTCTCTTCCACCTACAGTTCTCCCACATAAAATGTGTGACCTTTGTGTCTAGCTTTATTCAGATGTCATATTTTCTATTTAAATATTTACTTATTTAGCTATGTGGCATGTGGGATCTTAGTTCCCAGCCCAGGGATGGAACCTGTGGAGAGTCTTTAACACTGGATATCCAAGAAAGTCCCTTAGTTTGTGTACTTTTAAGATTCATCCATTTCATGGCTGTATAGCAGTGAATGTTTTTGTTTTATTTTTATGGCTGAATATGGTATATGAATATGGTAAATGGCTTCCATGCAGTCCATTTTGAGCATATACGACAGTTTGTTTATCCATTCGTCAACTAATGGATAATACTTGGATGGTGTACTTTGTGCCTATTGTGAGTAATGTTGCTGTGAACACTGATTTTGCATGGACTGAACATTTTCAGTGTTTATGGATATATACAAAAGAGGGAAATTGCTGCATCATATGGCTACTCTATATTTAATTTTTGAGGTGCGGACAAACCACTTTTCCAATAGTGGTTGTACCATTTTACAGCAATTACCTCAACAATATCTGAAGATTCCTTTTCTCCACATCCTCTGCAGCACTTGTTATTATTCATCATTTTGATTGGGTGTGAAGTAGTATGGGTGTGAAGTAGTATCTCAGTGAGACTGATTTACATTTTGCTAGGGGCTTCCCTGGTGGCTCAGAAGGGAAAGTGTCTGCCTGCAATGTAGGAGACCTGGGACCAATTCCTGGGTTGGGAAGATCCCCTTGAGAAGGAAATGGTAATCCACTCCAGCACTCTTGCCTGGAAAATCCCATGAACGGAGGAGCCTGATAGGCTACAGTCCATGGGGTTGCAAAGAGTCAGAAATGTCTATTCAAATTCTTTTCCTGGTTGTTAAATGCTGGAGTTTTTTTTTTTTTTTTAATTGTTGTAGAAAACATCTAATTTAAATTTTTACCATTTAAACCATTTTTCCATGCTAACTATTTCACAAACTTTCATCAGCCTTTTGGAGAAAGAAATGGAAACCCACTCCAGTATTCTTGCCTGGAGAATCCCATGGAGAAGGGAGCCTGGTGAGCTTTAGTCCATGGGGACGCAAAAGTTGGGCACAACTGAGTGAATAACACATACACACACACATAGTCACAGTGTTGTTTTGTTGTCATTGTCATTGTTTTAGCATTGCTGTGCAGCTTGAATGACAGTTCCCTGGTTGAGGATCATACCCAGGCCGGCCCCTGATAGGAAACTGTGGAGTCCTAACCTCTGAATTACTAGGGAATTGCTTATCACATTGTTATGAAACAGATCTCTACACCTTTACATCTTGCAAAATTGAAACTCTGTACCCATCACCTGTCCCATTAAACAACAACAACTCTTTTCTTCCCTGTTTGCCTAGACCATGGACTCCATCGTTCTTTTTTGTTTCCTTTCTATTGCTTGACTATGTTAGCTATTTCATACAAGTAGAGACTTACAGTATTTGTCTTTTTGTATGACTGGCTTATTTCATTTGGCTTGATGTCTGAAATGATCATGCATGTTGTACCATGTGACAGAATTTCTTTATATGGCTAAATAATATTTCATTGTATGTATATATCACATTTGATGGACATTTAGATGCTTCCACCTCTTAGTTGTTGTGATTCATGCTGCTGTGAGCACGGCTGTGCAAATATCTCGAGACCCCATGTTAACTTGTTTTGAATTTATATCCTGAAGTGGAATTGCTGAATCATGTGTCAGTTCTATTTTTAATTTTTCGAGGTGCCTTTTCTGTAGCAGTTGCACCATTTTAAAATCTAGCCACTATGGAGAACAGTGTGGAAATTCCTTAAAAAATTGCAAATAGAACTGCCGTAGGACCCAGGAATCCCACTGCTGGGCATACACACTGAGGAAACCAGAATTGAAAGAGACACATGTACCCCAGTGTTCATCGCAGCACTGTTTATAATAGCCAGGACATGGAAACAACCTAGATGTCCATCAACAGATAAATGGATCAGAAAGCTGTGGTACATATAATCAATGGAGTATTACTCAGCCATTAAAAAGAATATATTTTCTTTCTCTTTCTGACTTCCTAAGTATTCTTTTTAATGCTAGTATAGATTCAAGTATTTACTTAACAACATATGTTGCTACTGTAACAAAATGTGATTGACTTTTAAAATATTTGTCTTGTATTCTGCAAGTTTTATATTAATTCTAATAGTTGTGTTTTTTTCAAGATTTTCTATATACAAAAGTATGTTATCTCCAATATAGTTTGACTTTTTCCTTTCCATTCTGAAGGCTGTTTTTTTTTTTTTTTTTTTTAAAACAACAGCAACAATTCCTTTTTGTTTCCTGATTACTCTGGTTATAGAACTGCCAGTATAATGTTGAGCCAAAGTGTGTAATAGACTTCCTTGTGTTGTTCCCAGTCTTAGAGGGAACACTTTCAGTTTTTCATTATTAACTATGATGTTAGCTGTTGCTCTTTTACAGGTGCCCTTTGATTGAGAAAGTTCTCTTCTGTTCTTAGTTATTGTGTTTTTTAACCCCTGTTATGAACAGATGCTGGATTCAGGGAAATGTTTTTTCTGCAGGCAGATGTGTTACTTGTTTTATTGTTTTAAAATGGCATAATGTTGACTGACTTTCATATGATGAGCCAACTTTTCGTACCTCCATAAATCCCATGTGATCATGGTATACAATCTTTTTTATATGCTGTTAGATTTTGTTTTCCAGTATTTTGTTGAGGACTCTTTCACCTGTATTCATAAGAGATATCGTGTGTGTGTGTGTGTGTGTGTGTGTGTGTGTGTGTGTATGTGTGTGTGATGTCTCTGTCTGATGTTGGTATGAGAGAAATACTGGCATCACTTTGCCTGCTATGTGGGAAGAGACCTGTGGCATAAAGATGAAGCATTGTTGGGGCGTAAAGGATGAAGCATTGTTGGATTTAAGTTTAGCCAGGATTAGAGGGAGAAATTTAGGATATGTCAGTGTGGAATTGGGGTGAGATTATCAGGAGAGTTCATTCTCAATTTCCTAGGCCTGTGTTAAGCGCTTGACATTGAATTATGCTGTTTCTTAACTAGGTATAGATAGATTATACTTTGAATTTGCTACCTATTTTCTTTGTTAACATTTATGAAATTAGAGTTTGTGAATCAGTAGTAATGTGCATTTAAGATGCATTTTCTTCCAATTTTACTACAAAACAAGATGTCATTGAATAGCTGATGCCTTTTCAAAAGAGCTGCTAACCTTAAGTCTAAGAAATAAGCATGTTTGTCTTTAAGATACAGAAACGCATTTAAAAGTTATAAATTTGCCCAAGAAGATGCAACTGGTGTGTGGTTAACTTAGAATTCCAACTTAATCTTCTTTGACTCCGAAGTCCATGTTTCTAAACACTGTACAACAGTGCTTTTGTAAAAATACTCGTCCTTTACATGTGATTTCACATAATGATCAGTAGTGTTGGGGATTATTTTTTCTTTATTTTTTTTTAAATAGAAGAGGTTAAAGTGAACTTGGGATAAATCTATGATTCTAGAGCCATGTAGACTTGTAGTCATAGGTTTTTCAGCTGTCATTGAGTCTCGTTGACACTCAGTGTCTTTGTCTGTAAGATAAGGGTGTTTATAACTATGCTAGAGTTTTGGAGATAAAGAGCACATTTTTCTGTACTAAACTAATATGTAGTATGTTTATACTTAGGTGGAAGTTTGTAAAAAGGAAGCACTGGGACTTGTGGCCTCACCCTCTAAGAATAAAAAAGTATTAAAAATATGCAACTACCATGTATGTTACGTGAAGTAGAAGAAGAGCCAGAACTAAGGAAAAGCGAGGGAGAAACCAAACAAGTAGATGATGATGATGATGAACTGATCTTGGTTGGAGTGGAACATGTAAATGAAGATGCTGATGTGATCTTTGTTGGGATGACCTCAACTTCAAAACCAGTCGTTTCAAACATACTGAACAGAGTTACCCCAGGTTCTTGTTCAAGGAGAAAAAGGTATGGTCACTTCAGGAAAGGTAACGCTCACAAATTACAGCCTGTTAGTCATGTGACTCCTACATCAGAAGCAAAGACTGTCTTGCCAGTTTCTGACTCTGAATCAAGATCAACAGATAGTCCTATTATTATTTAACCTTTGTCTCAAGCTGATTATAAAAATATTTCGCCACAAATAGTGCCTAATAGCTTTTCAAAGGAGTTATGTTCTTCTTTGATTACCTTCACAAATTCATTGCAGCATCCAGTAAAAACAGCGGTTTCTGCAGGAGATATGAATAAAAGTCCTCATGTATCAAAGCGACTTTCCACTTGTGAAACAAATAGCAGAAATCCCAAAAGGCCTAAGCTCAGTGATGGCATTATAGGGGAACATTCTTTAGTTTTTTCCCCTTCAGGTATTTTTCATACAGTGACCACTCAGCAAAGCACACCAGACTGTGTCCATACCTCACTAAGCCATGTTCAGAATGGAGAACCTTGTCCAACACCTTTTCCAAAGCACAATGTGCATTGCAAGCCTGTAAGACCTTTAGGGGAAAATGGACTGACAAAAACTGATTTTCCAAGTTTAGCAAGTCCAAACAAGACTGTTGATCACACAGAAGAAAATCTGATTGTGTTACTTCGTGACTTCTACTATGGAGAGCACATAGGAATTGGGCAGCCAGAACCGAAGACCCACACAGCATTTAAATGCCTCAGCTGCTTGAAAGTTCTAAAAAATGTCAAGTTTATGAATCACATGAAGCACCATTTGGAACTTGAGAGGCAGAGAGGTGACACCTGGAAAACCACACCACCTGCCAGCACTGCCTCCGCCAGTTTCCTACTCCCTTCCAGCTGCAGTGTCACATTGAAAGTGTCCACACTCCCCAGGAGCCCTCCACAGTCTGTCAAATCTGTGAGTTGTCCTTTGAGACAGATCAGGTTCTCTTAGAGCACATGAAAGACAATCATAAGCCTGGTGAAATGCCCTATGTATGCCAGGTTTGCAGTTACAGATCATCATTTTTTGCAGATGTGGATGCACATTTCAGAGCATACCATGGTAACACTAAGAATTTACTTTGCCCGTTTTGTCTCAAAATATTTAAAACTGCAACAGCATACAGACGTCATCATAGAGGGCACTGGGAAAAGAGTTTTCACCAATGTTCCAAATGTCGGCTACAGTTTTTAACTTCCAAAGAGAAAAGGGAGCACAAGACCCAGTGTCATCAAAAGTTTAAGAAGCCTAAGCAGCGAGAAGGATTATCTCTGGAAACAAAAGTTGTTATTCAAGTATCACTGGAACCCCTTCAACCAGGATTGGTGGAAGTGGCATCCATTACTGTGAACACATCTGATTTTGAATCATCACCCCCCAAATCTAAAAATAGGAGGTCAAAAAAAGAAAAAAAATTAATTCTACTTTCAGTAAGTCTGAAGCAAGTATTTCAGTCAAAGTTAAAAACACCATTTAAAACAAACAAAAAAATCAAATTATAGCATTATTCAATAATATCAAATATAGGGAAACCAATGGGTAATTTATGTGTTTTTGTTTTAAATACAGGAAGTACAATTTTGTTTGATCTGCATATTGAGATGTTATTTAAAAATCTATTATCTGTTTTTCATATAATTGTCTTAACGTGTAAAAAGAATGTGTGTGTGTGTGAGAGAGAGAGAGAGAATGAGAGAAGTGGAGAAAGGAAAAGTAACAACCTATTTTGGTATTTCATGTTACTTGTAAGTTTGAAAGCTCTACTATACATATAATCCGTAGAGTGTTTTAGCAATGTAATTTTCAACTGTTTTCATGCCTTGAAGATCTCAGTATCAACTATATAGCCAGATTTGAATGTCACTCTCTGAAGTGCCTCTTGGGCTGATCGAAGATAACCTGGCTCTGAAAGCGTGCAGTGGAGAAGTTGATGGAGAAGCTACGATGTGAGTTTGCACCAGACACGGGATTTAATCAGTGAAGAGCTGTGGCTTCTTGTCCCAGCTGAGGAAGAGGCATACATTCACTCCAGGCATAGAGCCAAGGGAGAAGGAACACTGTCTCAGAGTGTTTTTACCTAGCCCAGGGACATCTCAAGGAAGCCAACCATTAAAATGCCTGTGTTTGGTGAGAGACCCTTGCAAGCATCAAGCAGGCCCTGTGTATCATTGACTGCAGTTGGAGAAGCAGAGATGATAGAATGAGACCTGGTGCCTGTAGACCTCCTGTTGAGTGATCAAAAGGGGAATTTGATTCATCCCGTCCCCCTTCCCATTTGGCTGGCCTATAGTCACAATGAGGTAGCCATATCTGTGTCAGACACAGTAGTAAAGCAAGTTAAAATTCCCAAAGGAAAAAGAGCCTTGAAGTCCACTTTGATTTGTGCTGGACCCATAGTTTTAACTGAAAAGGATCAAGAACAGGGAATCTGTTCAGTTTTTTAATTGGGCTAAATTGAGTTCTCTTACCCGTAAGCTACAATGGAGTTGTCCAAGAATAGTGGATATAGTGGATAAAAATAGTCCAGGGTGATTAAACCCTTTTTAGAACTTTTCCTTACCTTTTCCAGTTACATGTGTCTTACCCTAGTTGAACATGTGAAGGTTTCAGTTTTGTATATTATCTTGCCTTGGACACAAATGTAGTACAGTTAACAGCTAATTCTTTGCATGTGTAATTTCCCATTGTATCAAACTAATTGAGTTTCAGTCTTTCTTGACACAGTCTGATGTGCAAGAATTGTCTCATGTATTTCAGTAATTATCAGGTCATAGAGTTATTCTTCCTCTAATCTATCCAACCATCTAGTCTGTGATTATACTTGTGGAAACCTTTTTTTCTTGTGGTCTCCAAGGGCTCTTTCACAGACCTTTGGGTGCCCTCTAAATATTGGTTCCTGAACATCAGCACACTTGGCTGCCTCCGTAGGTTCTTGGAGTTGAGTCTCCTCCTGGAGTTGTGTGTCACCCCTTCTCCACTTCTGGCACAGATACGTAGCAATCTCTGTGCACCATTCAAGGAAGCTGGGATCCTGTCTGTAGACGTTTGCCAGGAGCAATCTCTCCGTTTCCTCTTCCTTTCTCCTCCTCTTTGTCTCTCCCCACTCTCCCCTCTCCTCAATTTATTTAAGTCCTCTAAGCTTTCACAAAATACTGGAAAATGATAATCATCAAGGGGTTATCATCCCCCTCAGAACTGAAGAGGAAGGACTACAGATGATTAAGCTGTAGTGAATCTATTGTCTCCATTTTAGGTAATTTCCTGAGTGTAAATTCAAATTCAAATAATTTGTACTTATTTACTCAAAGCTTGATTCATTTATTTGCACTTTGAATATTTTACTAGGCCTTTCCAGTTTGTTTACTTGGGCCAAAGCACTTTGCTAAGTGACAGCTTAAACCACTTTTAGTTGTATAAAGAGTGTGTGTGTGTGTTCTGGTCTCAGGTGAAAACTGTGTAAATAAATATGCAAACTATTGCATTCTTTTCTCCTTTCTTCAATTTCTATAGTAAAAATACTAAATGTTTTAGTTATGTGTTTTTATTGTTGCTTAGTATTATCAACACTGTTACTGTTAGTTGCTGTGAAGTATGCTCCTAAGGAGTACAAGTTGTATTTATTGCCAAATTAAAAGGTTCCAGCAATATGGTCCCTGACTGCTTCCTCTCTTCCATCCTCTGTTCTTCTACTCTACTATTTTCCCCACTAATGTACTCTTTTTGACAACACTGGCCTTGGTTTTCCTCCATCAAATTCCATTTCTTCCAGATCCAAAGACTGCAAGTGCTGTTCTTCTGGAAATGCTCTTCCTGTAGGCCTGCATGGCTTGCTACCTCCCTTGTTTGAGCTTCACCAATGCTGTTCAAATAACACAATCAAATCTCCAACCCCCTCTCTTTCCTCCTCCTCCTTAAAGGCACTTGAAGTCTCTATCCTCTTCTTCCCTCTCCAGGCTAAATTTCCTAAATTTTCACCAAAAAAAAAAAAAAAAAAAGAAGAGATAATAACATCAGGGCTTTGCTTCTTAGAATTAACGAGTCAGTTTCTGTGCCTGCAAATAAAAGATAGTTAATAGTGAGTTGAGTTCTTTCAGGAGCTTCCTCTGTTTTTCTATTGATACCTCTATATTTTGTTCACACAATGACACTTTGTTTTCTTTACAAATATATTGAAGATCTGTCAAGATTACTATTTTGTTACTGCCCTTTGTGAATTTCCTTGTCTGCTTTGCTTGTTCTTTCAGGAAAAATTTATTATTTTATTAATGTTGCCAAACATTGTAAGTAAAATTAGTATTTGTAGAAATAATTTTTAAAAAATTATTTCTGCTGTCTGTCTTTACAAATAACATGGCGTATTTTTATTTTTTTAAATAATCGTATTGTGTTGGCCAGTTCTAAACTTCTAAACAGTGATGTGTAAATGGGTTTTCTTGTTCTGAGTACCATGAAAAGCAATGAGTATTTGGCTTAACAAATTTCTGTTTCTTTTTTTTAGATCTTGAAGAGATTTGTTTTATTGGATAGTTTACAACATTTGTTGAGACATTTACTTTTCTTTCTTTCTCCTTTCCTTTCTTTTTCTTTCTTTCTTCCCTTATCTCTCTTCCTCTTTCTTTCCTTCCTTTTCTTTCCCCAGGTTTTTGCTTGATTGGACCTTTCCTGAAACAAAAGTAATTCCACTCAGAGTTGAATATTATCCTCTCAGAATCCCATTTCGTTTCTCATTTCTAGTATTGGAATTAACCTCCTTGTCCCCTTATTAGATTAGCCACAGTTGTATGATGTTTCTGATTTTCTTTTTCCAAGAAGCAGCTCTTGTTTTATTATCCCAACACGTTTTATTTTTGTTGTTTTCTATTTGTGTTTCAATTCATATATACTTTCTGCATTCTTTAGGATTTTTTTTTCTTTATAACTTTGTATTTTAGAAGCTTTCTTTACAATTTTTTTTTCTGTAAATATATTTGATTTGCAATGTTGAATTTCAGATGTATATCAGAGTGATTTAGTTATGCAGATACGAATCTATTCTTTTGTAGGTTCTTTTCCATTATAGGTTATTAGATGATACTGAGGATTTCTTTTCTTTCTTTTTTCTTTTTTTCCATAGGTGGTTTAGGGATTGACCTATCTTTATTTAGCAATTTTGTCAGAATCCCAAATATTTTTATGTATACATGTTTTTTAATTAAAATTTCATTATCTAAGATTTTTGGCAAGTTGATTCCAAAGATTTCACTATTTTCAGGCTGAATGTTTTCATTTATAGTTTACTGAGAATTAAGTTTTCCTTGGAGCTCTGAGGGTATGTGTGTATATACACTGACATGTCTATGTACACATCCTTTTCAGATTACTATGTTTTAAGATATGTAAATGTATTTTCAAAGATATTTTCTATTTGTATGGTAAAAACATGAAATGTTTTAATTCTAGAAATTTGTTCCCCCTAATGAATGTAGTATAAAGAGTAAAGGTATAAAACCTGTATTCCTTTGAGAATAATCCTTACTAACAGAACTTGGAAATGTTAAAAAAATATTCATAACACTTATGAAAGGTGGTAACAAAAACTTTATTCAAGGTAAGAGTACTACAGTGGGCTATTATAATATGGGAGAGAGCTTGAGCTTATGTCTGACTCCAGCAGGGATGCAGCTGGGATTTATAGCTAAAGAACAGGGTGGGTCCATGGGATTTCAAAGAGAGACTGGGAGACTGAAAAGCAATGGACAACAATAACAGAATGGGTGTCAGTGGATGGAAACTTATTAAGAGGACTATAAGGGTGAGGGTGGATTCTGGCTCAACTGAGAGGATCATTGCTGAGGCTAGGCAAGGCTGATAAGATATTCAGGTGAGTGAAATGATATTTGCTCTGATGCTGAGGGTGGTCAAATCAAGGGTGGAGTATGTTTTCTAAACTGAAGTAGCAGAATCTGGATTAGATTGGACTAGATGGACAGGCACCCCTGAATAAAGACATTGCCCAAAGTTGGCAGTGCATTAATGAACTACTGCTGCATAACCAATTACCCAAAACTAGCAGCTTAAAACAATATTTTTTCATACTGCTGCTGAAAGTTGGGAATCCAGGTGTAATTCAGCTGAGTGTTCTGGCTCAGTGTCTCATGAGATTGCCATCCTCTGAAGCCTTGACATGCGCTGGTGGATTTCCTTCTAAGATGGCTTACTCACATACCTGTTGAAATCAGTTTCCTTGCTGGCTGTTGGGAGAAAGCCTCAGTTTATAGGCCTCTCTATAGGGCTACCTGAGTGTTCTCAAGATATGGCTAAGCTGGCTCCTAGAGTGAGTGATCCAAGAGGATGAGCAAGGAGGCTGCAGTGCCTTTTATGACCGAGTCTCAGATGCTTCATTGTTCATTTCTACAATATTCTAACATTAGAAGTGAGCCACTAAGTCCAGCACACATATGAAGGGGAGAAGGAAGGAACTGTGGACATAATTTAAAACTACGTGGTACACACATGGCCACAAATTGTTTACATGCTTGTATGTCCAAAATGCATTTTCCTGCCAATGCTTTTAAATAGTTTATCCGTTATAGCATTAACGTGAAGTTCAGGACCTTGTCATCTAAGTCAGGTCCAGATATGGATCAGTGTCCACTTGTACAGTATCTCAAGTGTTCTGTTGCTCAGTTGTGTCATATTCTTTGTGACCCCATGGACTGCAGCACTGTTGGCTTCCCTGTCCATCAACTCCAGGAGCTTGCTCAAACTCAAGTCCATTGAGTCGATGATGCTATCCAACAATTCCATCCTCTTCTGTCCCCTTCTCCTACCTTCATTTTTTTCCCGCATCATGGTGTTTTCCAATGAGACCGTTATTCGCATCAGATAGCCCAAGTTTTAGAGCTTCTGCTTCAGCATCAGTCCTTCCAATGAATATGCAGGAGAGATTTATTTTAGGATTGACTAGTTTGATCTCCTTGCAGTCCAAGAGCCTGTCAAGTCTCCAAAACATCAGTTCAAATTATACAAGTGTAGTTCCTCTAGACCTGAGGATCTGTGAACAAAAGAGATGAGTTAATCTGCTCACTTTCACAGCCAACATACAGTGTTGGGTAAGGCATAGATAACCTTCATAGACACTCCTTTTCCAGAAAGGGGAGGGGAGATGGGAGTCAGTAGTAGCGTTCTGAAATCCCATGGGTTCTTGTGGGCAGTGCTTTGATTAGTATTTAAGGCCTGGAAACTTCCTAGGCTTCAGTCTCTGATTTTTTATTTCTACCCCCTGGCATGATGCCATTGCATGAATGGTGGCTAGTATATGGTTACATGAAACAGTCTCCCTAGCCTGCTTCTTGCTTGTAGAAGGTAGAAGTCCAGAGCTCTTATAGTGTACTATTGCTGGTCCTTTCAGTCTGAGCTGAACTTAAATATGCTATCTTAAAAACTTGGTGTGTCTCCTGATAATCTTACTGGTGTTCATGGCAAAGCACACCACTCCAAAGCCACAATCACACATGTCTTCATAATAAGGCTTACTCTGTCTTGGTTTTCCGCTGAGATAGCTGAGGGATAACACCCTGAACCTTGGTAGAAGTCTTACTGTGTGACTGAAATGATCTCTGAGTGACACCCGTAAAGTCTTTGGAGGGTATTGGCCTGGCTAAATAATGCAATGAGGCATCCCCTTCCAGCTTTCTGAAGCTTAACAAAGAATTTTACAGTCACACTCGTCTTTAGAGCACCTTTGTTTATTAAAAAAAAATAATATGAAGAACTGGCCTATAGGTGGTATAAAATGTTATATTTAGACCACCTAGTCTCAATGCACTGGATATGGTCTTGCTTGAGAGTCATTAATTTTAACATTTTCTGTCATCTTAATAGACTGGAAAATTCCCAAATCAGCAAATTTTGTCTCCTGTTTTAATAGTCTTTATCTTAAACTTTTTTTTTTTTTTTTTTTAAATTCCCTTCATGTTTTACTACAGGCAGGAAGAAGAAACCAGGAAGCACTTTTGGCTGTTTAGATGGAAATCCTCTTAGATAACTCAATTAATTAAGTACAGTTTGTCCTCCCAGCTCATTAGGTACATTTCTACTTTTCATAAACTGCAGGTGTAGGGGACTTTCCTCTTCCCACTCCCCAGGCTCTTTCTTCCTGCCTCTCCTTTCTGCCAGGCATCCTAGGTGCACCACTGTGATTCCACTTAGAACGTGTTTGCTCAGTGAGATAACGGGGAGCGATTCCCTGGCTTCAGTGCTTCTGCTGGCCGGAGGCTATGTACCTTTCCCTAAGAACTTCATGTTTTCGCTGTCCAACTTCTATCATCTGGCTAGGTCAATTGCAATGGCTCATACTCACAGGCGAACTGGCAGGGATTTCTACGGGCAAATTTGCACAAACATAACATGTGTACACAGTAACATAGCTGAGAGGAAACTTGTCCATATGCAGAAGTACAAGCTTTCTTTTCCAGGAACATGAATTTTGATAAGCACTCAAATTTCTACATGCACATGTGCACAAACATGCACGTGTACACAGTAACATCACTGAGAGGAAACTTGTCCATATGCAGAAGTACAAGCTTTCTTTTTCAGGAACATAAATTTTGATAACCACTCAAATTTCTACACGCACATGTGCACAGTCATACACGTGTACACAGTAACATCGCTGAGAGGAAAGTAGTCCATACGCAGAAGTACAAGTTTTCTTTTCCAGGAACATGAATTTTGGTAAGCACTCAAATTTCTAGGCGCACATGGGCACAGACATGCTCGTGTACACAGTAACATCGCTGAGAGGAGACTTGTCCATATGCAGAAGTACAAGCTTTCTTTTTCAGGAACATGAATTTTGGTAAGCACTCAAATTTCTATGCACACATGTGCACAAACATATGCATGTACACAGTAATATCGCTGAGAGGAAACTTGTCCATATGCAGAAGTACAAGCTTTCTTTTCCAGGAACATGAATTTTGGTAAGCACCCACATTTCTTTGTCCTTGTTTTTTCACTTCCTCATCGATCATGTCATGTTACACTTCTAACTCTGCCTTTTCCTCAAAGGTTACAAAACCTTGGCAGTTGCTATTGACAGGGACTGGCCTGCAGAGCAGCAGGCAGTGTTGGAAGTTCTTGCCATGAACAGCTGTATAACATGTGCCTGCCTTCTGCATTCTCCCATCATCTTGGACAGCTTCACAGTACCAGTCACGTTGGCCTGAGCCATTGCCTGTGCACTCCTTCAGGGGACCAGAAAACAAGGACCTCTGAGCTCAGCTGACTTGAAGAACTGCTTTCTCGGTGTGCACCTATCTAGGTCAATCCGTGTCAGTGTTGTGCCCCTCTTGCTAGCCTACTATCCCTTACAGCCCACAGCATTCTGAATGAGGCCCCCTGTTCTTCCTATCTGTGTAGCTTTCTGTGTGCACCATCTACCTGTGGCACCATGTGCTATCTGTAGCAGGAAAAGGCCAGAAATGCCTGAGCCTCCAAAAGCCCCCAGAGACTGTGATAGGCCTGGGTCTGATCCAAGGTTATGAAGAAGGTGCACATTGATACAGGGTCTTTTCTGATACCAAGAATGGAACTGGAGGCCATAAAAGTAAGGTGGCATCCCTACACGTCTTCCTTTCTGTTTAACACTACCCACGCACATGGAGTCCCCAAACAGATGATGCCCTGGGAAATCTGCAGTTTCTGGGCCCAGAGCTAATGCCTCCCTTGGACAGAAAGCAGCTTTACTATTTCAAATGGACCAAGAGGGCTTGAAACACCCATGCCTCAGTGATTTGCTAAATGCCAAAGCTCTCAGTTGCTCTCATTAGGCCCAGGTAGTACTCCCTACAGTCACGCATACCTGCTTCCCTACACAGCACCTGTTGCCAAGGAAACCAGTTCCTGGTTGGGCCCAGGGACACCCAAGACGGTCCCCTGGAAGGCAGCATCCCTCTGAGTGTCACCTGGATGCAGATCCCCTACAACACAATCAGAGATTCTGCTCCAACAAGACTACCAGAATTCTCTTTCAGGTGCAGACATGCACCTTTGCCCCTCAGGCCCCCAAAGCCAGGGGCAAGACCCAAAAGAAAAGAAGGAATTCATGTCAGAACTTTCAGCACGGACCATGGGGTATCTTTGGCAGGACTGCTATTGCCTAGACTCTGGACCCTGAAAACCAGCAGGCCCTGAACTGCCCCAGGGGCTTCTCTGTCTTCCCACTCTCCGGAGGTCCCTTGGGACATGCAGTTTGCCCACCGCCCTTGTCTTTTCTCTGTTCCCTCCCTCACAGGCATATCCCGGCATAGGATCACACAGGTAAATCCGCTTGCGCTTTCCTCGCCTTTTGGCACTGCCAGGGAGGCAGGCTGGAAGTGCCTGGAGGCATGCCATGCTTACAGCATGTCTCTCCTAGGATGCCTGTGGTTTTGCAGATACAGCATACTTTAGCATGTCTCATGTTTTGTGTCACATTGTGCCGGTGTGTGCCACCCTCAGGGAGGGCATGTGCTGGCTGCAGAGCTGATCCGGGGCAGCGCTGGCCTAGGACCTTCCCAGTTCTCCTTTTCACATGTGTGTGGAACAAGTCTCCAGTGCAGCAGGCAATCTATGACTCTTTCTCCTTCAGGTCTCTGCCCATCTCAGCAGGACCTTAGCCTCACCATCCCGGGTCTTGCCATAGCCACGTCCATCATTTCCACAGGCCAGCCCACAGCCCCACATACTGAGGGCTCCTCAGGCAGTAGTTTCAAAGCCCCACCCCACGTGATTTGCTCTGTGTGAATCCTTAGACCATGTAGCCCACTTCCTGGTCCAAACACACACAACAACATGGTAGAACTGATGAGCATGTTTTGTATCTGGTCTAATTACAGATATCTGGAGCCACAGTCTGGAGTTATCACTGGCCATCCTTTCCTTGTTCCCATCCTGGGCAGGATCAATGCAGAGATATGGCGACAAACCACCTTCAGCCTGGTCACCTCATGACTCCTCTTTTGGTTGCTCAGCACCTCCTCTCCTGCCGCCTTCATCTCTGCCTCTGCCCTGGGCCTTACACACACACACACATACACACATACACACACACACAATAACAGCCAACATAAATAAGCACATGTGAGTATACACAGACATGCTCAGCACGGGGACACAACTGCAAACAGAGAACATAGGTGTATCAGGAGGTGAAGACGACTGAGGCCAGCAATGTCAAAGATGGCGACAGCAGGCACCATGTTCTGCCCTTGGGGCTCCCTGTTCACCTTCTCCACGAACTCTTCCATATTTTCCCAAGGCAGCCTGAAGCCGCTTCCAGCGCAGCATGTTTGGTGATTGCGAGACACTGAGTGGTGAATGTGGAAATTCACAGAAGATCCCAAAGTCGGCACACAGGTGCACTGGGAACCCGGGGAGGACACCTTTTCAATGATAGGCCTTCCCAGGGTAAGGTGCAGGAGTGAAGTGCCCAGGCGATCTCAAACTCAGTGAGCAGCAGGAGGCCAGGGGATGGAAGGACCCACAAAGGATAATTCTGACAAAGATACTTAATATACACTGCCTCTAGTAATATCACCTGGATTCTGGTGCTGCCACCACAGCTGATTTGATGGAGACTTGCTTCACTCACAGACACACCAAGTCCCCAAATAGACAGTCTCAGGAGGTCACCTGCTACATGCACGACCCAAATTCTGGCTCCACAGCCAGCTTGCATGAGTCTGAGCATCCCCATTTGGGAAAGGACAGTGTCCCTGTAGTATCACACGACTGTCCCTTCAGGGCCCACCTTCAGACCCCATCTCCACATATGTTTCTGTCAGTTACTCTCAAGGAAGAACCTTCCTGCCCAGGGTACTACTTCAGGGAATCGTCCCACACATCTTGGCTGACAATCTGCTGGCAATACGAGCAAGGTGAGCTAGCAGCCAAGAATCCCAAAATGAATTGCTAACTGTGTTCAGGCCCAAAGCAACCACACCTCAGCAATCCTGTTCGATTCTGAGCAGTTGTGACCTGACAACCAGCCATGTCCATGCTGCAGCTGGATGCTCCCCGTTCAAAGTCCCAGAACCAGTGGATAGGAGTGGAACAATGTGCCCTATACCCTACAGAAAGACAGGGGAGATGGGTGTGGATCCCACAGGTGGACAATCCACAACCTTGCACACCCACACTCATCACCACAGCAACCACGTTTTACAAGTGATGTCAAGGTATTTCTACTTAGTGGTCACTGTGTTCAAGAAGTAGGGGGGTCCTGAAAGGAAAATATCAACTTGCAGTTGGACGATGGATGGTTCTGCAACAGCACCTGCCAGGATAGGGAGGAGGGAAAAGGGTCGTGCGCCTCCTCCTCTTCCTGAGCATCAGACTTCAAGGAGCAGCAGAAAGGATACAGCTATGGCCCAGAAGCAAGGGATGCCCCAGATAATGGCGATCCTCCAAGCCAAGTCAGGCTTCCTCCTCTGATGGTTCTTGCACATGAACTGGAAGTAGGCCCTGCAGTTTTTCTTATGCTCAGAACTCAGGTCCACCAGCAGGGCAGCCAGTGCCTGCAGCGCATGTTGCCCTGGAAGCTCAGTAGTGCTCCCGGGCCTTTCCTGGCCCTGCTCCTCCACCATCTTCTCAGCTCCTTGGAGAACCCCTATTGCTGCTACTCATCTACCACAACATCCACCTCCTCCATGACGTCTTCCGCAAGCAGCTGGAACAACCACCCAATCCCCACCACGTCTCCATCCAACAGGGGCTCACTGTCATCCACTGCCTCCACCCTGCATAGGGTGGCTCCTTTGCCTGGCATGACAACTTGTGGCTGCAAGGCCCAGACTCAAAAAGCCTCAGGATGGCAGGCCACCAACCCCAGCGCCCTGAAACCACGGCTCACAACTAGGAAGGTCTGGGATCCCAGGATGCTCCCGCATTCCTCTGACCACCTTTCACACTCCTCTTGGCCCTGATCATGACCCCAGGCTGGGGCAGACGCGAAGGGATGGGACATAATAGCACAACAAGTGGTGTGCAAATGCGGCTCAGGCTTCAGGAATCCTGTGGGACCCACTAGCTCTTTGGGGGCGGGGAGTGAGGGGGATGGTAGGGAAGTGGGGGCTGGTGTGTGTCTGGTGGCCTGAGGCTGAAGAAAGGGGTGGCAGACAGTGAAGGACAGGGTGAACGGGCCCTGGGGAAATCAGCCGAATAGGCAGATCCCTAGGCTGTGAGCCACGCATAGGCTGCTGGCCCAAATCTAGTCCAATGGCCAAGAGCTTGGTGGCTGGCCCCCTTATGGACATGCCCCTCAAACGTAGGGCATCTTCCACGGTTCCTGGGCTACAGCTGCACCCACATGGCATATACCGCTCCAGGGAGGTAATGGGTTTTGCATCTGCTGATACCCCAGGCGCTGTCATTGACCGGGATCTGGAAATTCCAATGACGGGTTCCTGCTTCACAGTCTGAACAGCACACTCCTGTGTCCCTCAGGACCCTCAGTGACTGAGAACTCTCCCTGAGTATCCAAAGGATAAACAGGGGCTCCACTTGGCTGGATACATTTCTCCATGGGACAGAGAAACTGTTGTTGTCCGGATGCTAGGGGAGAAGGGAAAAACCCCACTGTTTGCTACAGTTGATCTCCGCTGTTCAGGGACACCAGAGCCTTAGGGTACAGAGCTCGCTCTGTGTCTCTTCATCTCTGCTTCTGGCATAGCACTGTTTTGGGCAATCCTTCTATGTGTGTACCAAGGGCTGGTGTCTGTCTCCATCTCTCTAAGTGGTGCTCTTGCTGTCTGCCACTCTCTGGACACCAGTGCTCATGTGAGAAGTTTATATGAGAAGGCAAGCCCTTCTCCTCCTTAGTGAGTTGCACCCATGGGAGATCAGACTTTGTTAGTCCACACATTTGGAGAGTGGTTTCTCAACCTTGAAAATCAACAGTGGGTGGTCACTGCTGAACTGCAGAAGGTGTGGTGCGACCCCCCCCTCCCTTGCCAGACAGACGTGAATGCTGCAAAGCCTCAAGTAGCTTGGCCACACTTTCCACAGATGGAGAAATGGGGCATGGCCTGGGGCCTGAGGGAACTTCCTGAATATTATTTGAATACCTGCCAGGGAGATGGTAAGGACAGCTCCCCATTAAGTTCCATGACACACTGCTGCCAGAAACACGCATGGCTGCCAATTTACCCTATCGAGGCCATTTCAAAGTGGTTCTGTTCTCTATGTGAGAACACATCTAAGCCTGCCCAGTCACCCAAGCCTGTGGGGCTCGGAGCAGCAAGAGGATCAAGATAAGCCGTCCGTCCTATAGTCCTGATACCCAATATATGTGTTCTGCAAAGAGTACAAAGCATGATGATTCAAACTGGAAGACTGCAGGTAGCAGGTGCTTATGCTGCAGTTCTGGTCCATCACTGAAACCACACAAAAAAGGCAAGGGTTGCTCATGCTCATGGTAAGGTCAGGGAAAGTATGCCTGGCACTTGGGAAGGATGGAAAGGCCCTTGTATCTGGGTGTGCAGGGGCTGTGGGGTTCACCCACCATGGCTTCTGTGTCTGGGATTGCAGCCTGTTCTGTGTCTCAGATCTTCTGCACTCTCACTGGTCGCCCCCAGGCACTTTATTCCTGCCTCTCCTTTCTGCCAGGCATCCTTCCTGTACCACTGTGATTCCACTCAGAACTTGCTCACTCAGTGAGATAATGGGGATCAGTAAGTACCCTGGCTTCAGTTCTTCTGCTAGCTAGAGTCTACGTACCTTTTCCTATGGCTTTCATGTTTTTGCTATTCAATTTCCATCATCTGGTTAGGTCAGTTCTGACAGCTCATACTCATAAGTGTACTGGCAGGCACATCTGCACACACATGCGTGAACACACTAACGTCCCTGAGAGGAAACTTGCACATATGCAGAAGTACAAGCTTTCTTTTCAGGGAACATGACTTTTGGTAACCACCCGACTTTCTTTGTCCTGGCTATTTGTGGTGTTTTTTTTTTTTTTTTTTTTTTTCACTTGCTCATCAATCATGTCAGGTTGCACTTCTAACTCTGTGACAGTGCCAAGAGTGTTTGAACCACCCATGCTTCACTGATTTACTAAATGCAAAGACTCCCTTTCAGTTGCTCTCACAGGCCAGGTAGGTCTTCATACAATCAGCTATACCTGCTTGCCCACACAGCTGAAGTGCCAATGAAGCCTGTCCTTAGTTGGGCCCAAAGACATCTAAGACAGTCACTGGGAAGGCAGCGTCCATCTGAGTGTCACCTGGGGCAGATCCGCTCTGACAAAATCAGAGAATCTGCTCCAGCTAGACTGCCAGAATCCTCCCTCAGGTGCAGCCATGCTCCTTTGCCCGTCTAGACCCACAGCCAGGGGCATGACCCCAGAGGAAAGAAGGAATTCACGTTAGGACTTTCAGCACGAGCCATGGGTTGGTTATCTCTGGCAGGACTGCTATTGCCTAGACCCTGGCCCTGAAAACCAGCAGGCTTCAAATTGACCCCAGGGGCTTCCCTGTCTCCCACTCTCCAGAGGTCCCTTGGGACATGAAAGAAGCCCACCATTCTTGCTTCCTCCCTGTTCCCTCCCTCATAGGCACATCCTGGCAGAGCGCCACATATGATGGACACCCACCCCTGCACTTTCTTTGCCTACCTGCACTGCCAGGGAGGCTGGAAGTTCCTGGAGGCATGCTACATTCACACCCTGTCTCTCCAAGGATGCCTGTGGTTTTTCACGGACAGCCTACCTTAGCTCATCTTGTGTTGTGTGTCACATAATGTAAGTGGGTGCCACCCTCATGGAAAGAGTGTGCTGGCTGATGGGCTGATCCTGGGCAGCACAGGCCCAGGACGTTCCTGGTTCTCCTCACGTGTGTGGAACAAGACTCCAGTGCAGCAGACAATCTGTGCCTCATTCTCCTTTGGGTCTGCCCTTCTCTGCAGGACCTTAGCCTCCTCACCACCCCAGTCCTGCCATAGCCACGTCCACATTTCCACAGAACAGCCCATGTGCCCACAGACTGAGGGCTCTACAGCCAGTGGTTTCAAAGACCCATCCCATCTGATTTGTCCTGGGTGAACCCTCAGACCATGTAAACCCTCTTCCCGGTCCAAACAAACACAATAGCCAGGTAGAAATGGTGAGCGTGTTTTTGTATTTGGTCTTCATCTCTGCATCTGCCCTAGGCTGGACACACACACACACATGCACACACACAAACACATATGACACAAGCACATGTTTTTATACACACACATGCTCAGCATGGGGACACAAACCCAAACGGGAAACAAAGGTGTTTCAGGAGCCTGTGTTCCCTGTTTGTATTTGTGTTCCCATGCTGAGCATGTGTTTGTATACACACATGTGTTTGTGTTGGCTCTGTGTGTGTGTGTGTGTGTGTGCGTGTCTGGCCCAAGGAAGATGTAGATATGAAGGCAACAGGAGAGCAGGTGCTGAGTAACCATAAGAGGAAGCACGAGGCATCCCCAGTCTAAGGGTGGTTGGTCGCTGCAATGTCGGGGATGGAGTCAGTAGGCACCATGTCCTGTCCTCTGGCTTCCTGTCTACCTCCTCCCCGAGATCTTCTATATTTTCCCAAGGTAGCCTGAAGCCTCTTCCAATGTAGCATGTGTGGTGGTGCTGAGCCACCGGGTGGTGGATGTGGAAATTCACAGAAGATCCCAAAGTCGGCACACAGGTGCACTGGGACCCCGGAGAGGATGCCCCTGCAATGATAGGCCTTCCCAGGGTAAGGGGCAGGAGTGAAGTGCCCAGGCGATCTCAAACTCAGTGAACAACAGGAGGCCAGGGGATGGCAGGACCCATGGAAGGATGATTCTGACAAAGAAACTTAATTCACCCTGCCTCTAGTAGTATCACCTAGGACTCTCACTCTGCAACCACAACTGATTTGAGGGGACTTGCTTCGCTGATGGACACATTGAATCCCCAAGCCCCAGTTTTAGCAGGCCACTTGCTACATGCATGGCCCAAATTCAGACTCCGCAACCAGTTTTCATGAGACTGAGCATCTGCATTTGGTAAAGGACAGTGTCCCGGTTAGTACACAGCTGTCCCTTCTTGGCTCACCTCCAGACCCCTTCACCACACCTGTTTCTGTCATGGAAGAATCTTCTCTCCTGGGGTAGTCCTTCAGAAGATCATCCCACTCATCTTCACTGAAAATCTGCTGGCAACACTTTGCTGCTGAGCAAGGTCAGCCCTGGGCTGACCAGGATCGGAACTCTCACATGAGCAGCCAAGAACTCAAACAACAATCATCAACTGTATGCAGGACCAAAACAATACCACCTCAGCAATCCTGTTTGATCCTGGGAAGTTGTAGCCTGACAAACAGTTGAGAAAGTTAAGGCTCCTGGTGTCCATCCTGGAGCTGGTGCTCCCTGTTCAAAGTCCCAGAACCAATGGACTGGAATGGAACAATGTCCCCTATACCCTGCAGGAAGAGAGGGGAGATGGGTGTGGATCCCATAGGTGGATTGTCCACACCCCTGCACACACACAATCATCATTCCTGGACTCACGTTTTACCAGTGATGTCAAGATAATACTCCTTAATGATCACTGTTTTCAAGAAATAGGGGTGGTCCCGAAAGGAAAAGATCAGCTTGCTGCATGACCGTGGATGGCTCGCACCTGTACCTGCTAGGATAGGGAGGAGGGAATACATGCAAGCTTCTAGGGTCCTCAGCTTGCCTCCCAGGCAGGCATTACCAGCTTCCACGAAGCTTCTCCAAACTCTCATAGTGTAGGAACATGGATAACATGATCCTCCCACACCCCACCAAGTCCCATTCCCAGCTGTCCTCAGTCTCCCTCACTGACATTCAAGTCAATCATGTAGCTGAGAAAGTCTTTATCTTGGTGGCTGATCATGACAGAAGCTTGAGGGTGGTTCATAATCTGCTTGAGGTCAAGGAGCCATTTATGCCACATGGTGGGCCAAGAAGAGCCAGGAGAATCAGCCCTAGTCTGGGGTGGAAGAAGGACACGGGAACAGGCATCTTCAAGGATGCTGGGCACTTCTGCTTACCCAGCCACAACTGATGAGCCCTGCCATACCATCAGACAAATTCATGGCTCTACATTACTGATGGTGTCCTGCATCTGAGATGGTCTGCATTCCCCAAGCAGGGGCTGTTTCTGATAGCTATTATTTCTCAGACCTGTGTATGCTGGGTAGTGGCATGTCACTGCATACATGGTAGGACTTACAGTCATTGTGACAAACCATGTCTGAAAGCAAAGGGGTTGGTGTTGGCTAGTGTATGTGTATATATGTTGTGTGTGTGTGTGTGTGTGTGTGTGTGTGTGTGTGTGTCTCCCATATCTCAGTTATTTTCGGAATCATTCACCTTTACAACAATAACTGTCAGCTAAGGTGGCTCTGGTGTACTGTCTCTGGTCATTTCTGACTTAGAGGCTATTCCTCCTCAGATGGAGGCCTGAAGTAGACACACAGAGTCATGGCTGCAACACTTACAGGTGTGGCCCTGCCCTGACTCCACTCAGCTGTGCGTTTGGAGCCTGCCAATTGCCCAGTACCACACTTCCTTCAGGGTCCACCAACACCCATCCTGCCCCCTCACCTCCACCCCTCCTCCTGCTCCTGCCTCTGCACCTCCCCCTCCTCCTGAGCAGCGGACCACAAGGAGTAGCAGAAAGGATACCACATTGGCCCAGAAGCCAGGGATGCCCTGGATGATGGCACTCTTCTGAGCCAAGTCACGCTTCCTCCTCTCATGGCTCTTGCACATGAACCGAACGTAGGCCCTGTAGGTTTTCTCAGGCTCAGAGCTCAGTTCCACTTGCAGGGTCGCCAGTGCCTGCAGCACATCTAGTGCCGGGAGCTCACTCGGGCCTCCAGGCCTTTCCTGGCACTGCTCCTCCACCGTCTTCTCCTCCAGCTTCAGGGAGGACCCCTGTGGCTGTTACTCATCCAGCACAACCTCCACATCCTCAATGATGTTCTCTGCAAGCAGCTGGAAACCCCGTCTGATCCCTGCCACGACTCCATCAACCTGGGCCTCGCTGTCCTCTCCTGCCTACACTCTAAAGAGGGTGGCATCTTCACCTGGTGTGACCACTGGTGGCTGCAATGTCCCAGCCATGCTCAGCATCACCAGGACAGGCCATGGGACCCCATCCCCCTGAGCACCCATGCTCACAACTAAGAAGGCCCGGGGTCCCAGGACGCTCCTGCATTCCTCTGACTGCCTCTCACACTCCTCTTGGCTCTGACCATGACCCCAGCCTGGGTCAGATGCTGAGACAGGATATAATAGCACCATAGCAAGTGGTGAGCAATGGTGGCCCAGGGTGCAGTAACCCTGTGGGGCCCACTAACATTTTTGGCGTGGGGAGTATGGGGCACGATTCAGAGGCTATGGCTGGTGTGTGTGGGGGGTGGCCTGTGACTATAGAAACTGGTGGTGGCAGCCCAGGACAGGGTGAACAGGCCCTGGGACATCAGCCAAACAGGCGGGGCCCTAGGCTGTGAGCCATGCACAGGCAGCTGACCAAATCTAGACCAACGGCCAAGAGGGTAGTGGACAGGACACGATGGACATGCCCCTAGACCGGATGGCATCTTCCGTGGTTCCTGGGATCCAGCTCCACTACGTGGCCAGACTCTGCTCCAGAGAGCTAGCAGGTTTTGCATCTGCTACTACCTCAGGCGCTGTCATTCACCTAGATCTGGAAATTCCAACTGCACATTCCTGATCCACAATCCAAACAGCACACACCTGTGTCCCACAGGACCTTCAATAACTGGGAGCTCTCCCTGAGTATCCAAAGGTTACACAGGGGTGCCAAGTGGCTGGATACTTTTCTCCATGGGACAGACAGACTGTTGCTGGCTGGATGCTAGGGGAGTAGGGAAAAACCCCACCTTTTGCCACATTGATCTCCATTTTTTCAGGGACACCAGGACCTTAGGGTACAGAGCTCTCTCTTTGTCTCTTTGTCTCTGCTTTGGCATAGCACTGTTTGGAGCAATCCTTCCCTGTGTGTACCAGGGCTGGTGTCTGTGTGTCTCCATCTCTTTAAGTGGTGCCATTGCCATTTGCCACTGTATGGACACCAGCGGTCATAGGACAAGCTTATCCTTGGAGTGAAGGCAAGCCCTGCTCCTCCTGAGTGAGTTGGACCAACGGGAGATCAGATATTTTTAGTCCACAGGTTTGGAGAGTGCTTTCTCAATCTTGAAAGCCAACAGTGGGCAGTCACTGCTGATCCACAGAAGGGGTCGGGTAACCCTCCCTCCCTCACTGGACAGACATGAACCTGCACAGGCCTGAGGTGGCTTGGCCACACTTTTCACAGAGGGAAAAATGCAGCATGCTCTGCTGGCATGAGGAAGCTCCCTGAACCTTGTTCAAATTCCTGCCAGTGAGTCGCTAAGGACAACTCCCTGTTAAGTTCCGTGACTCACTGGTGCGGGAGACATGTATGTCTGCCCATTTACCCTATCAAGGTCCTTTCAAGTGGTTCTGTTCTCCATCTGAGAACACGTACCAGCCTGCCCAGTTACCCAATCCTGTGGGGCTGGGAGCAGCAACAGGATCAATCTAAGCCATCCATCCTATAGTCCTGACCCCCTGTATATGCTTTCTGCAAAGAGTACAAAGAGTGATGTTTCAGACTGGAAGACTATGCAGGTAGTAAGTGCCTATGCTGCCGTGCTGGTCCATTTCTGAAACCTCACATAAATGGCAAGTGTTGCTCATGCTCATGGTAAGGTCAGGGAAAGAATGCCCAGTGTTCGAGAAGGATGGAAAGGCCTTTGTAGCTGCATGTCCAGGGGGCTCTGGGGTCACCCACTGTGGCTTCTGTGTCTGGGATTGCAGCCTGTTCTGTGTCTTGGATCCTCTGCACTCTCACTGGTGGCCCCCAGTCAATTTCTTCCTGTCTCTCCTTTCTGCCAGGCTTCCTGGGTGCACCACTGTGATTCCACTTAGAAACTGCTCACTCAGTGAGATAACAGGCATTGGTACCCTGGCTCCAGTGCTTCTGATGGCCTGAGTATGTACCTTTCCCTATGGCTTTCATGTTTTCGCTATCCAACTTCCATCACCTGGCTAGGTCAGTTCCGACACTTCATATTCACAAGCGTACTGTCAGGCAATTTTGTGCGCACACATGCACACACATGCGTGTGTACACACTAATATCCCTGACAGGAAACTTGCAGATATGCAGAAGTACAAGCTTTCTTCTCCAGGAACATGAGTTTTGGTAACCACCCGAGTTTCTGTGTCCTGGTTATTTTCTTTCACATGCTCGATCATGTCAGGTTGCACTTCTAACTCTGTGATTTAGCCTCAAAGGCTACAAAATTTTGGCATTTGCTCCTGACAGGGACTGATCTGCAGAGAATTGGGCAGGTGGAAACGCTCACCCTGGACAGCTGAGTGACATGCACCTGCATTCTGCATTCTCCTATCACCTTGGGCAGCTTCCCAGTCCCAGTCAGACTATTCTGATCCATTGTCTGTGCAATCCTTCAGGGGACCAGAAAACAAGGACGTATGGGCTCAGCTGACTTGGAGAACTGTCTTCTTGTTGTGCACCTATCTAGGTCATTCCTGGTCAATGTCGTTTCCCTTTTGCTAGCCTACCACCCCTTACAGCCCACAGCATTCTGAATGAGGCCCCCTGTTCTTTCTATCTGTGTAGCTTTCTATGTGCACCTGTCTACCTGGGTTTCCAAGTGCTATCTCCCTTTAACAGGAAAAGGCCAAAGAGATGCCCGAGCCTCCAAGGGCCCCCAGGGACTGTGATGGGCCTCTGTGTGACCCAATGTTGTGAGGATTCATGCTTATGCTTGGCAAAACCAATACAATATTGTAAAGTAAAACAAATAAAAACTATAGAAATTTAAAAAAAAAAAAAAGAAAAACCACCACAAATTCTTCCCTTGGATGAAGATTGTTTACAACCCAGTGTGTTTCCATTGGCTGGACATGGTCCTTGGAATTTTGCTGTTGGGTTTGGACCCTAAACTTCAAAATGATGGCAGAAGGTAGAAAGGCATTTAGACGTTTTTCTACAAAAGCAAGAAGAAAGGCACTACTGCCAAAAAGATGACTAAGAGGGAACAATAATAGTCTTCTATCATTGGAAAAATATAATCCCAGGGAGAGTAATTAGATAATATATAAAGGATTCTTGGGAAGGAAAATTCAGACTCTCAGGAACATTTTCTACATGTCAGGACTTGTGAAATAGTGTTCCAAAAAAAGAGGCAGAAACTGTCTTCACTGAAACATGGAAAGTCAAGTGAAAACTGACCATGATAAAAACTCCAACTGGGCATCTCCAATCTACTTCTTAAAGATGAATTTGCCAAGATTTAGATTTAAGAAAGATTTTGAACTGTAGCCCAAGAATGAACAAACTATTGCTGCATGGAAAACATAGATACGTCTCATTAAGTATAATGTTAAGTAATGTAAGCTAGACACAGAGATGCATACTGCAAGATTCCATTCATGTAAAGGTCCAAAAGAGATAAAACTAATCTGTGTGTTGAAAGTCAGATATCCTAGTTATCTTTGGAGTGTGGTGATTGGGAGAGACACAAGAGAGTTTTCAGGATTGCCAGTGATGTTCTCTTTCTTGATTTGGATGCTAATTACATGGATGTGTTTAGTTTGTGAGTATCCATTGAACTGTACACTCATGATTTATGTATTTTTCTATATGTATATTTCAATAAAAAGTTATAAAGCTTTAAAAATAAATGAATACATAACAATGTATTGAGGAAGGAGCACATAGATAAAGGGCCACTTTTGATACAAGGCATGCAACCTGAGGCCATAAAGATAAGGTGGCATTTCCACACGTAGTCCCTTCTGTTTATGACTTCCCTGACCCACGGAATCCCCAAACAGACGATGACTGGGAAACCTGCCCTTACTGGGCCCACAAATCAAGCCTCCCTTGGGCAGATAGCGGCTTTTCTAGCTCAAAAAGAACAAGAGGGCTTGATTCCACCCACCCTCACTGATTTGCTAAATGTGAATACTCTCTTTCAGTGGGTCTCATTAGGCCCAGGTAGTACTTCTTGCAGTCAGGCATCCCTGGTTATCTACAGAGCCCATGTGCCTAGGAAGCCAGTCCTCGGTTGGGCACAGGGATATCAAAGACAGTCATCCAGGACGCAGCTTCCCTCTGAGTTTCAAATGGTGCAAATCCCCTTTGAAAACATCAGACAGCCTGCTCCAGCAAGACTGCTAGAATCCTCTCTCAGGTGCAGATACACACCTTTGCCCCTCAGGCCCCCAAAGCCATGGGCAAGACCCAGATGAAAGAAGGAATTTACATCAGGACTTTCAGCATGAGCCATTGGGTATCTTTGGCAGGACTTTCCCTAAACCCTGAAAACCAGCAGGTCCTGAAATGCCCCAGGGGCTTCCCTGTCTCCCACTCTCCTGAGATTCCTTGGGACATGCAATAAGCCCGCCATCCTTGCTTCCTCCCTGCTCCCTCCCTCATAGGCACACCCTGGCAGAGGAACACACATGTATACCGACACCTGCACCTTCTTTGCCTTTCTGCACTACCAGGGAGACTGGAAGCACCTGGAGGCATGCCACGCTCACACCTTGTCTCTCCTACGATGCCTGTGGTTTTGAACGGACAACCTACCTTAGCATGTCTTGCATTTTCTGTTGCATCGTGCCAGTGTGTGCCACCCTCATGGAGAGAGCGTGCTGGCTGATGGTCTGATCCTGGGCAGCACTGGTCCAGGACCTTCCCGGGTCTCCTTTTTATGTGTGTGGAACAAGTCTCCAGTGCAGCAGGCAATCTGTGTCTCTTTCTCCTTCAGGTTTCTGTCCTTCTCAGCAAGACCTTAGCCTCCTAAACTATCCCAGGTCCTCTGTATCCACACCCACCATTTCCACAGGATGGCTCATGTCTGCACAGACTGTGGGCTCCACAGGCGGTGGTTTTAAATCCCCACACCACCTGATTTGCCCTAGGTGAATCCAGAGACCATGCACCCGCTCTACCTGATCCAAACACATACGACAGTATGGTAGAAATGGTGAGTGTGTTTCTGTATTTTGTCTAATTGCAGATTTCTGGAGCCAAGTTCCTGTGTTATTAACTGGCCATCCTTTCCTCATTCCCATCCTGGACAGGGTCACTGCAGAGATACAGTGAGCAACCTCCCTCAGACTTGTGATGCCTTGTGTCTCCTCTTCTGGTTGCTTGGCATCTCCTCTCTTGTTCCCTTCATCTCTGCTTTTTCCCTGGACCAGACACACACACACACACATACACACATAAACACAGGCGACAAAAGCATACATGTGTATACAATTACAGGCTTGATACAGAGACACAAACGTATACAGGGAACACAGGTGTTTCAGGAGCTGAAGACACCATGTCTAGCACTGTTGGAGATGGCGTCAGTAGGCACCATGTCCTGCCCTTGGAGCTCCCTGTCCACCTCCTCCCTGAGCATTTCCATATTTTCCGAAGGCAGCCTGAAGCAGCTTCCAGTGCAGCATGTGTGGTTGTGAAGAGACGCCGATTGGTGGATGTGTAAATTCACAGAAGATTGCTAGGTCAGCACACAGGTGCACTGGGACACTGGACAGGACACCCTTTCAATGGTAGGCTTTCCCAGGGTAAGGGGCGGGAGTGTAAGGCACAGGCAATCTTAAACTCATTGAATAACATGAGGCTGGGGAATGGCTTGACACATGGAAAGAAGATTCTGACAAAGGTACTTAATTCATCCTGTTTCTAGTAGTATCACCTAGGACTATCGCACTGAGGGAGACTTGCTTCACTCGGACACAACGAATTCCAAAGCCCCCAGTCTCAGCAGGTCATGTGCTACGTCCAGGACCCAAAGTGTGGCTCTGCATCCAGCTTGCATGAGCCTTAGCATCCCCATTTGGGAAAGGACAGTGTCCTGGACACGACACAGCTGTCCCTTCAGGGCCCAACTGAGACATCCTCCCCACATGTGTCTCTGTGAGTTACCGCTCATGGCAGAACCTTCCTTGCTCGGGTAATATGTCACAGGATTGTCCCACATGTCTTCAGCTGTGATTGAACTGAAATGAATAGCAACTGAAAAACTAACAAAAAATTAGTCTCCAAAATATGCAAGCTGCTCATGCATCTCAATACTCAGCTACAAATACTACTCAGTAAACAAACCACCAATCAAAACATAGGTAAAAGCCCTCTGCAAAGAAGATATACAGATTACTAAGAGACACAGAAACGTTGCTCAGCATCACTCAGTATAAGAGAAATGCAAATCAAAACCACATTGAGGTATCATTTCACACTGATCAGACTGGCCATCATTAAGATGTCTACAATATAATTGCAGGAGAGGGTGTGGAGAAAAGGGAACATTTTTACACTATTGATGGGAATGTAAACTGGTACAACCATTATGGAGACTCCTTAGAAAGCTGGAAAGAGAAATGCCATATGACCCAGCGATCCCACTCTTAGGCATGAACTTCAAGGAAACTAGAATGGTAAGAAACACAGTACTCCAATGTTTATTGAAGCACTGTTTGCAATACCTAGGATGTGAAAGTGACCAAGATGTCCATGAGCAGATGAACTGTTAAGGAAGTTTTGCTACATATACATAAGAAATATTACTCAGTTATAAGAAGTCATGCAGTTGAGTCAGTTCTAATGAGGGGAAGAGCACGAAACCTATCACACAGAATGAAGGAACTAAGAAAGAGAAAGATAAAACTGTATATTAACTCACATATGTGGAATTTAGAAAGATGGGCTATACGCAGGCCAGGAGAAGAGACAAAGATCTCAAGAACAGACGTTTGACTCAGTGGGAGAAGGTGAAGGTGGGATGACTTGAGAAAAGCGCATTTAAATGTGTACGGTACCATATGTAAAAAATAGAAGACGAGTGTGAGGTTTTATAACATGGGTGATAGAGGATACCCATCACACAACTTCTGAAATTGCAATCTAATGCATGCATCAGCCACCAATGAGCTCTCATTCTAGTGCACATCATGCACATTCTGAGCTTGCAGCCTCCAGCTCTCATTTTACCCCTTCTGACATCACGATCCAGGATAGGCTGTGGTAACTGCTGAATTTGCACTTTAGGGGAGGCATCTCAAACTTATTAAGCCCACATTCTAGTGCAAACCTGTTACACCTTGAACCTGATCTCTGGAGCATGCAGCTTGCCACTACTAATACTGTTTATCATCATCTAGTATTTCACTGTCATGAGATGTTTCCATTGCTTCTTCATCTCTGGTCATAACTCTGTGTCGTTTACCACCATCCAGTGTTTATTTCAGTTCTGTAACCTGTTTTGAGTGCTTGTTCAACTCACTCCAGGACAAACATATCTAGTATTCAGTGCTGTGACAGGTTAAGTGTTTCTTCATCCTCCCCTAGTTAAACACAACAGTAATTTGCCACCCTTAGTGTTTCATTTTGTGACATGCTTCTATCCACTCCAGGTCTAACACACTCAGTAGATTATCATCATCCAATGTTTTAACTGTGGAACATCCCACAAGTCTTCTTCATGCACCCCATGTCAAACATACCCAGTAGCTTATCACTATCCCATGTTTCAGTGCAGTGAGATGATTCAAGTGTTTCTTCTTTTTCTCCAGGTAAAGCACACTCAGCAGTTTGTCACCAGTGTTTCACCTGTGACATGATTCATCTTAATTTATGTAGTTGGCTGTGTTGGGTCTTAGTTGTGTCATATAAGATAGTCCTTGAGACAAGCCAACTGTAAGCATGGCATGAAGTCTCTGGAGTGTGAGAGCTTCAGTACTTGCAGCTATGCAGGTTTAGTTATTCTGTAGCATATGGGATGTAAGTTTCCCAGTCAGGGATTGAACCTTCATCCCCTACACTACAAGGTGGATGCTTAACTGCTGGACCACCAGGAAAGGCCCTGTGACATGCTGTAAGTGCCTGCTTTTACACCTCATATCAAAAAGACACATTGTTTGATGGGAACATATCAGCATCCATGGTTGCAAAGATTTGACATGCTTCAAGAACTTCTTCATCCACACTGGTCAAATACAAGCAGGTGTTTATCACAATGTAGTGCCATTCCACGTACTTCTTCATTGATTACTCATTGAATGCATCCAATAGATTATCATCATCTACTGTTTCAGTGCAGTGACACCTCGAGTTATTCTTCATGCACCCTGGGTCAAACACATCCAGTTGTGTATCTCTATCCAGTATTTCACTGCTGTGACATGCTTTCAGTGTTTCTTCATCCACCCCAGGTCAAACATACTAAGTAGCTTATTATCCACTCTTCAGAGAGGACGTTCAGCCACATCTTTCTCCACCCCAGGTAAAATAGCCTCACCAGCTTATCACTTGCTGCTTTTCACTGCTGACACAAGTTCAAGTGCATCTTTATCTAACACACCAGTAGTTTATCACCATCCCGTACTTCCACGCTGTGACACAAACTGCTTTATCATCCAGACTGGAAAAATACATCCAGTACTTTACTAAAGTCAGTAGTTCAGTGCTATGACATGATTCATGTACCTATTCATCCACTTTCTGGGAAAACACACTCTGTATTTTATTACCATGCAGTGCTAAGTGCCTCGACATAGGACATGCTCCGAATGCTTCTTTGTCCACCTGGTGTCAAATACTCAATAGTTTTTAAACATCTATATTTCAGTACTGTGAATCACTGCATATGCTTCTTTGTCAATCCTGGCCCATCACTCCTTGGAGTTTACTACCCTTCAGTGCTTCAGTGCTGTAATATGCTTCATGTGCTTCATCTTCTCCTGTAAAACATACTCATTAGTGTATCATCATTCAATATTCAGTACAGTGATATGCTTCAAGTGATTAATAGTCCACATCAGTTGAACATTCCCAGCATTTTATCATTAGCCAAGGTTTCAGGGCCATAATTTATGGCATATAGTAGGCGCTTGTTTGATCCCCAGAGGTGAAATTCAACACGTGTTTTATCACCATTTATTCTATCAGTGCTAGAGTGCTTCCTTAACTACTCTGGGTTAATACACATCCGTTCTTTCAGTGCTGATTAATGCACAAGTGCTTCCTCAACTATCCTGTTTCAAATACATACAATAGTTTATCAACATACAGTAGTTTATCAACATCCAGTGTTTAAGTGGTGTGACACACTTCAGATGCTTCTTTACCCATGACTGATGTTTGTCAGTCACACAGTCATGTCCACCTCTTTGAAACCCCATGAACTACAGCACACCAGGCTTCCCTGTCCTTCACTATCTCCTGGAATTTGCTCAAATTCGTGCCCATTGAGACAGTTATCCCAGCAGTCAACCGCCTTATTCTCTGTCACACCCATCCCCACCTGCTTACAATCTTACTCAGCATTAGTCTTTTCTAATGATTTGGCTCTTTGCATCAGGTGGCCAAAAAACTTCAGCATCAATCCTTCCAATGAGTAGTCAGTGTTGATTTCCTTTAGGACTGATGGCTTTGATCCCTTTGCAGTTCAAGGGTCTCAAGAGTCTTCCCCAGCACTACAGTTCTAAGATATCGATTATTTTGCATTCCACCTTCTTTATAGTTCAGATCCCACATCCATGCATGGCTATTGGAAAAACTGTACCTTGACTTTTGCCAGCAAATGGATGTCTCTGGTTTCATATGCTGTCTGGGTTTGTCATAGCTTTTCCTGCAAGAAACAAGTGTCATTTAAATTCATGTTTGCAGTCACCATGCACACTGATTTTGGAACTCATGAAAATAAAAATCTTTCACAGTTTCCATTGTGTCCTGATTTATTTGCTATCAAGAGATGGGACTGGATGACATGATCTTAATTTATTGAATGTCGAGGTTTAAGTCAACTTTTTATATCTCCACTTTCATCTCAGCAAAGAGCTCTAATCCCTCGTCTGCTTTCTGTCATGTGAATGTCTGAGTTTATATTTCTCCCAGCAATTTCAATTCCAGTTTGCACTTCATCCAGTCTGACATTTTGCGTGATATAATGTGCATGTAAGTTAAATAAGTGGGGTGACAACAAGATAGCCTTGACATACTCCTTTACCAATTCTGAACAACTCCATTGTTTCTGTCTGATTCTGTTATTTCGTGACTTGCATACAGGTTTCTCAGGAGCCAGGTAAAGTGGTCTAGTATACCCACCCCCTTAAGAATTTTCCACAGTTTCTGTGACCCCCACAGTCAAAGGCTTTAGCATAGTGAATGAAGCAGAAGTAGATCATTGTCTGGAATTCCCTGCTTTTTCTATGATCCAGTGAATGTTGGCAATTTGATCTCTGGTTCCTCTGCCTTTCGTAATCCAATTTGTACATTTGAAAGTTCTCAGTTCACATATTGTTGAAACCTAGATGGAGGCATTTTGAGCATTACCTTGCCAGCGTATGAAATGAGAACGACTGTGCAGTAGTTTGAGCATGCCTTCACAATGCCCCTTTTTGGGATCAGAGTGAATCTGACCTTTTCCTGTCCTGTGGTCATTGAGGAGTTTTCCAACTTTCCTGGCACGTTGTGTGCAGCATTTTAACAGCATTATCTTTAACAATTTGAAATAGCTGAGCTTCAAGTCTATCATCTCGACTAGCATTGTTTGTGGTAATTCTTCCTTCGATCCACTTGATTTCACACCCCAGGTTGTCTGGTCTATGTGAGTGATCACACCATTATGGTTATATAGGTGATTAAGCAGAGAATGCGATGGCACTCAACTCCAATTTTCTTGTCTGGAATTTCCCATGGACAGAGGAGCCTGGTAGTGTGCACTCCATGGAGTCATGAAGAGCTGGACATGAGAGAAGAGACATAGCAGCAGCAGCAGCAGCAGCAGCAGCAGCAGCAGCAGCAGCAGGTAATTAAGACCTTTCTTTGGTACAGCTCTTCTCTTATACTCTTGCCAGCACTTCGTCACATTTTCTCCTTCTGCTAGATTCATACCACTTCTGTCCTTGATTGTGCCCATGTTTGCATGAAATATTCCCTTGGAGTCTCTCAGTTTCTTGGCAAGATTTCTAGTCTTTCCTATTCTATTGTTTCCTCTATTTTTTATTGGCATTAAATTCACACAATATTATATCCCCATCCAGAGTTTAAGTATAGATATGCTTCAAGTGTTTTTTAATCCACTCCAGAAGAAATTAATGTGACAACCGTCACCATCCATTATTTCTGTATTGTGACATGTTTTGAGCCTCCTCCATTCCCTCCAGGTAAAACACACCCTGTAAATTATCATCAGTCATTGATGCTGTGCTAGTATAGGCTTGAAATATCCCTTTGTCTCATTTAGTCAAACACTCCCTGTCGTTTACCACTGTCCAGTGTTCCAGTACTGTGGCATGCCTCATATACTTCTTTATCCTCTCCAAATGAAATACGGTAGGTAGCTTATCACAATTCCTGTTTCAGTTCTGTGATGAGTTTAAAGTCCTTCTTTAGTCCTTTCTAGATAAAACGCATTCAGAAGTTTACCATGGTCCCATGTTTTAATCTGTGCCATGCTTTCAGTTTCTCTTCATTCAACATGTATCAAACAAACCCCATAGTTTACCACCATCCAGTGTTTCAATGCTGTTTCCTGCTCAACTGCTTCTTCATTCTCTGCAGAAAATACATAACCAATAATTTATCACAATCCAGTGTGTTAATTCTGGTATATGCTTCAAAAGATCCTGTGTCCACTCAAGGTTGAGCACACTCTTAGTTTATCACCATCCATTGATTCAGGGCTATTACATACTTTCACTGATTTTTCAACTACCACAGCTCATCATACACAATGATTTACCATGACCCAGTTTCAGTGTTGTGACCCGCTCCTTGTGCTTCTTTCTGTATACAAGATCAAACACAGACCATCTGAAGTGTGAACATACAGTGTTTTAGTCATGAAACCCACTTCAAGTGGTTCTTCACTTACTCCACAACAAATACGCCATATAGGTTATCGACATTCATTGTTTCAATGTTGTAGCATATATTAATGGCTGCTTCACTAACTCCAAGTCAAACACATTCAGTGTTTTACCACTATCTTGGGTTTCTGATATGTGACATGCTTCAGTAGCTCCTGAAACTACTCAAGGTCAAAGGCACTCCATAGATTTGTTGTTGCTGGCTGTTATTTGTTGTTCAGTCACTCACTCATCTCCAACTCCTCATAATCCCATGGACTGCAGTATATCACACCTTCTTGCCCTTGATCATCTCCTGGAGGTGGCTCAAACTCAAATCCACTGGGTAGGTGATGCCATCCAAGTATCTGGTCCTCCATCGTCCCCTTTTTCTGCTCCAATCTTTTGCAGCAATAGTCTTTGCCAATGAGTTGGCTCTTCACATCAGATAGCCATAATATTGAAGCTTCTGCCTCAGCATCAGCCCCTCCAGTGAATTTTCAGGATTAATTTCATTTAGAGTTGACTGGATTGATTTCCTTGCAGCCCAAGGGACTCACAAGAGTCTTCTCCAAGACTCTGGTCAAAAGTATCAGTTCCTTAATGTTCAGCCTCCTTTATGGTCTAACATACATTGTCACATGACTACTTAAAAATCACAAATATAGTTCTGACTATATGGACGCTTCTTGGCAAAGGAATGTCTCTGCTCTTTAACATGCAGTCTAGGTTTATCACTGCTTTTCTTCCAAGAAACAAGTGTCATTTAATTTCAAAGCTGCAGCCATCACCTGCCATGATTTTGGAGTCCAAGAAAACAGAAGTCTGTCACTGTTACCATGGTTTTCCCATCTATTTGCCATGAAATTATAGACCAGATGCCATGATCTTAGTTTTTTGAATGTTGCGTCTTAAGCCAGCTTTTTCACTCTCCTCTTTCACCTGCATCAAGAGGCTGTTTAGTTATTCTTTGCTTTATGCTATATCGGTGGTGTCATCTGCATATCTGAAGTTATTGATATTTCTACTTTTCTCAATTTCAGCTTGTGTTTTGTCCAGCCCAGCATTTTCCAAGATGTGCTCTGCATATAAGTGAAATCAACAGGGTGACAAATATAGTAGTTTTTATTGTTTCCCGCACCCCCCCCCCCCCACCCCAATTTCAAGCAATCTGTTCTTCTTTATCTGGTTCTCACTGGTTGTTTCTTGACCTGGATACAGGTCTCTCAGGAGGGATGTAGGTAGTCTGGTATTTCCATGTCCTTAAGAATTTTCTGCAGCTTGTTGTGATTCACACAGTGGATTTTTATCATAGTCAGTAAAGCAGAAATAGTGTTGTTGTTTTTTTTAATAATATTCTTGCTTCTTCCATGATCCAACGGATGTTGCCAATTTGACCTCTGGTTTCTGTCTTTCCTAAATCCAGTTTGAACATTTGCAACTTCCAAGTTAATGTGCTGTTAAAGTCTTGCCAGGACAATTGTGAGCATGCCTTCGTTCAATTCACTTCAGTTGCTCAGTTGTGTATGACTGTTTGTGAGCCCATGGACTGCAGCAAATCAGCCTTCCTGTCCATCACTGACTCCCGCAGTTTACTGAAATTCATGTCCTTTGAGTCGGTGATACCATCTAACTGTCTCATCCTCTCCTCCCCTTCTCCTGCTCTCAATCTTCTCAACCATCAGGGTCTTTTCAAATGAGTCAGCTCTTCACATCAGTTGGCCAAAGTATTGGAGTTTCAGCTTTAACATCAGTCCTTCTTATGAATATTCATGATTGATCTCCTTTAGGATGGACTGGTTGGATCTCCTTGCAGTCCAAGGGACTCTCAAGAATCTCCTCCAACAACACAGTTCAAAAGCATCAATTCTTTGGTGCTCAGCTTTCTTTATAATTCAACTGTCACATCCATACACGCCTACTGGAAAAATCATTATCTTAACTAGTTGGAGCTTTGTTGGCACATTAACATCTCTGCTTTTTAATATGCTGTCTCAGATCAATTCAGCTCAGTCGTGTTCGACTCTTTGTGACCCCATGAATCGCCACAAGCCAAGCCTCCCTGTCCATCACCAACTCCCTTAGTTCACTCAGACTCATGTCCATTGAATCAGTGATGTCATCCAGCCATCTCAGTTGTTCACAAATTGACTTCTAAAGAGATAGTGTGTAAAATAATGGCAGTTGTGTGATATTTGGAACATTATGTGGCATTGCCCTTCCTTGGATTTCAAATGGAAAACTGACCTTTGCCAGTCCTGCAGCCACTGATGAGTTTTCCAAGTTTTCTGGCATACTGAGTGCAGCACTTCAACAATATCATCTTTTAAAATTTGAAATAGCTCAGCTGTTGTCCCATCACCTCCATTTTCTTTGTTGGTAGTAATGCTTTCTAACAGCCACTTGATTTCACATTCCAAGATGTGTGGCTGTAGGTGAGTGATCACCCCGTCATGGTTATCTAGGTCATTGGGAACTTTTTGGATATTTCTTCTATGTAATCATGCCACCACTCCTTAATATCTTCCACTTCTTTTATTTTCATACATTTTCTGTCCTTTATTGTACACATATGTGCATGAAATACTCCCTTGATATCTCTTATTTTCCTGAAGAGATCGCTAGTCTTTCCCAGTCTCTCATTCCCACTCAGTAGTTTAGCAACATTTATTGTTTCGTGGATGTGACATGCTTCCAGTGCTTCTTCTTCCACTTGAATTCCTACACTCCCAGTAGTGTATCAGAATCCCTTGTTTCACCACAGGGACCTGCTTTACCTGCTTCTTCTCAACCCCAGATCAAACACATTCAGTACTTTATCACCATAGACTATTCAGTGCATTAACATGCGACACTTTCCAGTGCTTCCTTGTCACCTGGCACTAATTATCCAGTGGTATATGTGCCATACTCTATGTTAGTGCTGTTACACAGGTCAAGTCCTTCATTTTCTAAAGATAAAACACACCCATCATCCAGTGTCTTAGTGCAGAGACATGCTTGAGGAGCTTCTTCATCCACGCGGTCAAACACTCCCAGGAGTTTTTCACCATCCAGTGTTCAAGGTCTGTGACATGCTTCAAGTGCTCCTTTGTGTACACTGGGTCAAAGACACCCAGTAGTTTGTCATTATCCAATGTTTCAGTTATGCAACGTGCTTCTGGGTTTCTTCATTCCCTCAGGTCATCACACCAAGTAGTTTCTGACTATCCAGTGTTTCAGGGTTACAGCATGCTTCCAGAGCCTCTTTTTCTCTCTGGGTCATACATACCAAGTAGCTTGTCCCCGTCCACGTTTGAGTTCCGTGAAATGGATCATGTGCTTCTTGTCTGCCCTAAATCAAGCACATACAACAGTTTGTCACCATCTGGTCTTTCATGTTGGTGACAAGGTTCAGATACTTCCCCATGCACTCTGGGTCATACACACCCTGTTATCACCTGTTTCAGTTTTTTGACATGATTTAAGTGCTTCTTGCCTATCCTGGATCAAACACACCAGTAGTTTAGCAACATCCAATGTTTCAGTAATGTAACATATTTCAAGAATTTTGCCACACACTACCGTTCAGAAGTACCCAACGGTATATTAGCATTCCATGCCTCAGTTCGAGGACTTGCCTCAAGTGCTTCTTCACAACCCTAGACAAAACACACCCAGTAGGTTATCACCATCCATTGTTTCAGTCCTGTAGCATGCTTCATGTGCTTCTGCATCCTCTCTAGGTGATGCACATGCAGTAGCTTATGACCATTTAGTGTTTCCATTTTATGGCAGATTCCAGGACTTTTCCAACCTCACCAGGCCAAACACACTCAAACATTAACACCATCCAATGTTTTACTGTGTGTGACTTTCCTCAAGTCTTCCTCATTATCCCAAGTCAAACACATCCATAACATTCACCACCTACTGTTCCAGTGCCAAGATCCATTTCAATGGTGTGTTCATTCTCCCCATTTAAAGACATCAGTTCAGTGACATGCCTCCAGTGCTTCTCCAACCATCCAATGTCAAGCCCAGCCTGTAGTTATTGACCATTCAACGTTTCATTATGTGACATGCTGCAGTCAAATGTGCCCAAGATTATTAAAAAAAAAAAAAAAGAAAAAGAAAGAAGAAATCACTCTTTAAGGGGTGATCAGTTCAGTTCAGTCACTCATTCATGTCCAGCTCTTTGTTATCCCATGAACCACAGCAAGCCAGGTCACCCTGTCCATCATCAACTCCCATCGGTAACCCAAACCCATGTCCATTGAGTCAGTGATACCATCCATCCATCTCATCCTCTGATGTTCCCTTCTCCTCCTGCCCTCAATCATTTCCAGCAACAAGATGCTTTCAAATGAGCCAGCTCTTCATATCAGGTGGCCAAATTATTGGAGTTTCAGCTTCAACATCAGTCCTTCCAATGAACACTTAGGACTATTTCCTTTAGGATGGACTGGTTGGATCTCCTAGAAGTCCAAGAGACTCTCAAGAGTCTTCCTAAACACCCAGTTCAAAAGCATCAATTCTTCAGTGCTCAGCCTTCTTTATATTCCAAAACTTACATCCATACATGACTACTGGAAAAACCATAGCCTTGACTAGATGGACCTTTCTTGACAAAGTAAAGCCTCTGTTTTTTAAAATATGAATATAATGATCAATTATCAACAATAATCAATAATAATAATAATCTAGGTTGCTCATAAGTTTCCTTCCAAGAAGTAAGCGTCTTTTAATTTCATGGCTGCAGTCGCCATCTGCGGCGATTTTGGAGCCCAGAAATATAAAGTCATCTTCTCTTTCCACTGTTTCCCCACCTATTTGCCATGAAGTGGTGGCATCAGATGCCATGATCTTAGTTTTTTTGAATGTTGAGCATTAAGCCAACTTATTCACTCTCTCATTTCAATTTATCGAGAGGCTCTTTAGTTCTTCACTTTCTGCCATAAGGCTGGTGTTATCTGCATATTTCAGATTATTGATATTTCTCTGTCAATCTTGTTTCCACCTTGAGATTCCTCCAACCCAGCGTTTCTCGTTATGTAGTCTGTGTAGAAGTTAAATAAGCAAGGTGGCAATGATACAGCCTTGAGGTACTCCTTTTCCTTTTTGCAACCAGTCTGTTGTTCTATTTCCACTTCTAATTGTTGCTTCCTGACCTGCATACAAGTTTTTCAAGAGGCAAGTCAGGTTGTCTGGTATTCCCATCTCTTTCAGAATTTCCCAAAGTTTATTGTGATCCACATAGTCAAAGTCTCAATAAAACAGAAGTAGATCTTCTTTTTTAACTCTCCTGGTTTTTCAATGATCCAGCAGATGTTGGCAGTTTGATCTTCGTTCCTCTGCCTTTTGGAAAACCAACTCGAATATCTGGAAGTTCCTGGTTGCTGTATTGCTGAAGCATGGCTTGGATAATTTTGACCATTAAATTAGTAGCATATGAGATGAGTGCAACTGTGTAGTAGTTGGAGAATTCTTTGGCATTGCCTTTCTTTGGGATTGGAGTGAAAACTGTCCATTTCCAGTCCTGTGGCCAGTGCTGAATTTTCCACATTTGGTGCCATGTTGAGTGCAGCCCTTTCATAGCATTGTCTTTCGGGATTTGAATTAGCTCAACTGGAATTCTATCCGCTCCACTAGCTTTCTTTGTAGTGATGCTTCTTAAGACCCACTTGAGTTTACATTCCAGGATGTCTGGCTCTAGGTGAATGATCACATCATCGTGATTATCTGGGTCATGAATATCTTTTATGTACAGTTCTCCTGTGTATTTTTGCTATCTCTTCTTAATATCTTCTGCTTCTGTTAGGCCCATACAACTTCTGTCCTTTATTGAGCCCATCTTTGCAAGAAATGTTTGCTTGGTATCTCTAAGTTTTTGAGGAGATCTCTAATCTTTCCAATTCGATTGTTTCCTCCATTTCTTTAGTTCAATGGTGTGGCACAATTCAAATGCTCTCTTCCCACTCTGGTCAGTCACAGTCAATAATTGTACCAGCCAGTGTCCAGTGCTGTGACATATGACCAATTTCAACTATTCCTTAATGAAGGGAGTAAAAAAAAAAAAAAAAAAAAAATCCCAGAGTTTATCAATACACAGTGTTCCATGGCTGCCACTGGATTCGAGTACTTCCTCACCCACTCCAGGTTAACATAGTCGTTTATCACCATCCATTGTTTCAATACACTGACAGTCTTCAAATGCTTCTACATTAATCCTGGTGTAAAATTTCCAGTAGTTATAAACAGCCAGTGTTTTAGTTTGGAGCACGACCCAATGGCTTCTTCATGCTCACCCATAAACCAAACTCCGTAGTTTGTCGCCATCTAGTGTATACATGAAGTGACATGCTTAAAGAGCTTCATCATCCACCCTAGATCTAGACAGTCTTCTGTCTCCATATCAGCGTTTCAGTGCTATGACATGATTTGAAATTTTGTCTGTGCACACTGAGGCATACACAGCCAATAGTTCACCATGTTCCAGTGTTTCAGGACTTTGATAAGATTAAATATGATCTTGGTCCCACTAACGTCAATACACTCACCATTTATAACCATCTTGTTTCACTGCTGTGACATAATGTCAACTGATCCTTCATCCATTCCTGTATCAAACAAACTCAGTAGTTTTTTCCCCATCTAGTGCTAGTGTTCAGTACTATGAAATGATTCTGAAGCCTCTGTTTCCATTCCAGCTTAAACATAGTCAGTATTCTCAATCAGTGCTTCAGTAATGTCTCATGCTTCAAGTGCTTTCTTCATTCACTCCATATCAAGTACATTCAGTCGTTTAAAAACATGCAATGTTTCAGTTGTGTGGCTTGCTTCAAATGTTTCTCTAATCCACTTGAGTTGAAACATATCCAGTAGCTTATGACCATTGGTGTTTCAGTGCTGTGACATATTTCAAGTGCTTCTCCTTCTACACCATGTTGAATGCATGCAATAGTTTATCACCATCAGTGGTTTCAGTTCTGTTACATTCTTCAAGTCTTGTTTCATATACTCTGGTTCAAATACACCTAGAAATTGTTCACCATCAACTGTTTAGTTCTGTTATATGTTTCAATTGTTTCTGTAGATACCAGTTCATAAACACGCATACAGTTTTCACCATCCTGTGTTTTAGGGCTGTCATATGGTTAAATGAGTCCCCTTCTTACCCCAGGTCAAATAGCCCCAGTATTCATCAACATCCAGTCTTTCAGCTATGTGATACAAGTCAAGTGCTTTATCATCCATTCTTGGAAGACACAGCCAATAATTTATCGAATTCCAGTGCTTCAGTGCTGTGAATTTTTAAAGTGTTTCTGCATCCAAATAGCTCAGGCAAGATTAAGAGATTATAACTATCACTGGTTCAGTTTTATGACATGGCTTACACGCATCTCCATCTACATTAGATGGAACACTCTCAATAATTACCAACATCCTGTAAATCATAGGTAAACCATTCTTGGAATGCTTCTTTGTCTACTGTGGGTCAAACACACCAAGTAGTTTTTCACCATTCAGTGTTTCAGTGCTGTGACAACTTCCACTGCTTATTTGTGTACTACAGGTCATCACACCAAGTGTCTTGTAACTATTAGCTTGCACTCTAGAGAACATATCTCTCTTCTACTGAGACCGAGTTGCAGAGCATGCATCTCACCAGTATTAAGACCTCATTCTAAGCACACACGCCACTTCTGCAGTGGCTAAACTCTGGAGGAAATGTGACAACACTATTGATCCTGTATTCTAGAACACACATCTTACCATTGCTGAATCAGTGTTCTACAGCAGGCTTAGCGCAACTACTGAGCTTGCATTCTGAAAGTATCATCCTACCTCTACTGAGTCAACATTATATGGCATACATGATCCAACTTCTGAGTTTGCACTATGGAATACACATTATGCCACTACTGAGCAAGCTCTAGTGTACACATGACAACGTACTGATCCCTACATCAAAGGGTAATGCTGAAAATTATTCAAAGTACTGCACTATTGTGCTCATTTCACATAGTAAGCAATAAAATGTTCAAAATTCTTGGTGCTAGGCTTCAAAGTATTTGAACCAAGGGCTTCCAAATATATATGATGGATTTAGAAAAGGCAGAGGAATGAGGGCTTATACTGCCCACGTTCACTGCCTACTAGAGAAAGTAGGAAGTCAAGAGATACCTGGAATAACAGGCAAATTGGACCTTGGAGTACATATGAAGTATGGCAAAGGCTAACAGAATTCCCTAAGAGAACTCACCATTTATAGAAAACACCCTCTTCCAACAACACAAGAGATGACTCTTGAGTTGGTCAATGCAGAAATCACATTGATTATGTTCTCTGCAGCCAAAAATGGAAAAGCCCTATGTAGTCAGAAAAATAATAATAATAATAATACTGAGCAGTGACATGGCTCAGATCAGGAATGCCTTAAAGAAAATTTCAGACTTAAATTGAAGAAAATATGGAAAACCACTAGACCATTTGGGTTGACCAAAATCAATCCCTTATGATTACACAGTGGATGTGACCAATAGATTTGAGGGATTAGATCTTATAGACAGACTGCTTGGAGAACTATGGACCAAGGGTCATGACATTCTGCATGAGACAATGAACAAAACCATACCCAAGAAAAATAAATGCAAAACCGCAAAAGTTTTGTCTGAGGAGGCCTTACAAACAACTTAGAAAAGAAGTGAAGCTAAAGGCATAGGAGAAAAATAAAGATAATCCATTTGAATGCAATTTTCTTAAGAATAGCAAGGAGAGATAAGAAATGCCTTCCTCAGGGATCAATGCAAAGAAATAGGGTGGCAAAGAACAGAGATAACCTCAAGAATGTTACAGATACCAAGGGAACATTTCATGAAAAAATGGGTACAATAAAGGAGAGAAAATATATGAAGCTAACAGAGGCAGATATATTAAGAAGTGATGGCAAGAATACACAGAAGAGCTAACTTAAAAAAAAAAAAAAAAAAAAAAAAAAAAGAAGAAGAAGAAGAAGAAGATCGTAATGACACAGATAACCGTGATGGTGTCTTTACTCACCCAGAACTAGACATCCTGGAATGTGAAATCAAGTAGCCCTTAGTAATTAATTATGAACAAAGTTACTAGAGGTGATGTGTTTCCAGTTGTGGAATTTCAAGTTCTACCAGATTATGCCATTAAAATCCTGCACTCATTATGCCAGCAAGTTTGAAAACCTCTGCATTGGCCACGGAACTGGGAAAGGTTAGTTTAAACTCCAATCCTAAAGAAAGGCTATGCCAAAGAATGTTCAAACTAACACACAATTGCACACATCTCACATGTAAGCAAAGTCATGTTCAAAGTTCTCCAAGCTAGGCTTCAGCAGTACATGAACCGAGAACTTCCAGATGTTAAAGCTGGATTTAGAAAAGTCAGAGAAACCAGAGATCAAATTGCCAGCATCCATTGGATCAGAGAAAAAGCAAGGGAGTTCAAGAAAAACATCTACATCTAATTTGGACTATGTCAAAGGTTTTGACTGTGAGGATGACAACAAGCTACGGAAAATTCCCGAAAAGATGCAAATACCAGATCTCTTTAGCTGCCTCCTGAGAAATCTGTAGGCATGTCAAGAAGCAACACTTAGAACTGGACATAGAACAATGCGCTAGTTTCTAATTGGGAAAGGAGTACTTCAAGGCTGTATAATGTCATGTGGCTTACTTAACTTATATTCAGCACATCATGTGAAATGCCAGGCTGGATGAAGCCCAAACTAGAATCAAGATTGCCTGGAAAAATATTAATAACTGCAGATTTGCAGTTGACACCACATATATGACAGAAAGTGGAGAATAACTAAAGAGCATATTGACGAAAAGAAAGAAGAGAGTGAAGAACCTTGCTTAAAACTCAATGTTGAAAAAATGAAGATCATGGCATCTGGCCCCGTCACTTCACATCAAATAGGGAAATCATGGGGAAAAATGAAAACAATGATAGACTTTATTTTCTCGGGCTCCAAAATCACTGCAGATGGTGACTGCACCCGTGGAATTAAAAGGTGCTAGATCCTATGAAGAAAAGCTGTAACCATCTAAAGAGCATATTCAAAAGCAGAGGCATTACTTTGCAATTAATGGTCAATCAGATCATACCTATGTAGTTTCCATTACGCTTGTATGGATGGGAAAGTTGGACTATACAGGAAGTTGCACATGGAATAATTGATGATTTTGAACTGTGGTGTTGGAGAAGACTCTTGCGAGTCCCTTGGACTGCAAGGAGATCAAAGCAGTCAATCCTGATGGAAATCAGCCCTGAATATTCATTGGAAGTACTTTTGCTGAAGCTGAAACTCTGATACTTTCACCACCCGATGCAAACAGCTAACTATAGGAAAAGACCCTGAAGCTGGGGAAGCTTGAGTGCAGAAGGAGAAGGGCCTAGCAGACGATGAGGTGGTCGGATGGTACAAATAATTTGATGCACATGAGTTTGAGCAAACTGGGAGTTAGTGATGGACAGTGAGGCATGGAGTGCTGCATAATAAGGAACATAACATTCCTTATTATGTTGCAGAGAGTTACTATGCCTGAGCAACTGAACAACAGCAGAATAATACACTTCAGTAAGAAGTGAAGACGCAACTTTCAGGAAGATTCTCAGAGAAAAATAGAGAAAAAAATATCAATCCACTTCTCATGCAGCCATTTTTACTGTTATTGAAACAAGTTTTTTCCATATTTAAATATGGCTTCCTGAAGTATGTGAATTCTAACTTGTTTTTTCACCTCAGAGAGGTGTGTTTATGAAGTCATGATGCACAGAGACACGTCAGTTCTCACAGATTCCCTTAATAAAATGTTGATGTACTTAAGGAGTTGGGGGTATTTTTTCCATGGGAATATATATTTTGATGAGCAACTTTTTAATACTTTAGAAAATGTTAATTACTATAATCAAAATTGTTTGGAATATGTGTAGTCTTTCCTTTGCTATCAGAAGATACTGCAGCCCTAACAATAAGGCAGGGTTTTCCAACCAAAACCCTGAAACAGAACAGCTCACCACACTCTGAAAGCACATTAGAAAAGTGTTAATTTGCTATTCAAATCAGTGAGCATTATACCCAAATTAATGAATGGCTAAAACAGCTTGAAGAACATCACTAGAGCCTGCTAAAAGAAATCAATATGGGATTAATGGTATGAAAGGTTAGAGTACATGAAACTTGAATTATATTAATGGAAAATATATTAAAAGTTTCCTATCGTGTGGGCAGAATGAGAATTGTCCTCAGAAACTAAAACAAACAAAACAAATCTATACATTCTTTTAGAAAATCCAAATGGCTTCAGAATGAAATATAAAGGTGCAGAAGAGATAGCTAACAGCTTAAGTAGATATATGTATACTCGAATTACATGAGCAACATGATGTTTCATAGGCTTGTAGGCATTCACACCACAAATTTGAACTCTGATGGTTGGGATACCCTGACCTCTCATCCTGGTGAACTATTGCCTAGAATATTTTTAATCTGTGATAAATTTCTTCTAATCAGTACCATTCTATCACATTTTGAAAAATAAGTATTTTTGCACTTTCAACATGCAAAGTATATTTGCTGGTTGTTACATATATGTAACTACACTTCTATGTTAAACTCACTTTTTTTTTTAAGGTCTTATTTATTTTGTTATTTTTAAAATTGCATGTATTTTGGTGGGGCCAGATAGTCATGGATGTTCAAGGGCTTTCTCTAGCTGAGGCAAGTGGTATGGTGCACTTCAATATGGTGCATAGCTTTCCCATTGTGATGTTTCTTATGTTGGAGAACACTGGCTCTAGTTTTGTCACATGAGCTCCTGAGTTGTGGCCCATGAGCTTAGTTACACTTCAGCATGTGGGATCTTCGCAGACAAGGATTGTTGGGAAGCTGACTATTAATCGATGGATCACTAGGGTAGTTCTGAACAAACGCAGACTATATAGGCTGGAAGTTTGATACAGTACATATGAAAGCCAAGAAGTACTTAAGTATATATTGTGTTGCTTTGGGGTATCCTCCTGGTGGCTCAGTGGTAAAGAGTCCACTTCCCAATGTAGATGACGCAGGGTTAAGAAATCCCTGAGTTGGGAAGATAGATTTTCCAGAAGAGAGAATGAAAACCAGCCTCAGTGTTCTTGCCTGGGAAATCCCATGGGCAGAGGAGCCTAGTGGTCTGTGGTCCATGGAGATGAAAAGGAGACGGAAATGACTTAGCAACTAATCACGACCACCACCACCATGTTGTTTTGGCAGGTAAAGTAGATAGTTTGTTTAAATGACCTTTGCCTGGAATGTCTGAAAAGTAGTCAGTGGTTTTGATTATTAAAATGATGCATAAGTAAAAGGCATTTTTATTTTATTGTGTGTAAAAATCCTTTACAATATTGACTGTAAATTTTTATAATGTATTGCCAGAGAATTTAGCCAGTCATTATATACATTTATTTAGTTCTCTTTTGAAGCCATGTCTTACAACAGCAAGTGATTTCAATTATGTTCTTGTTTTGATATCCGTCTTGAAATAGGTTTTATTTATTTATTTATCTGTTTTTGAAAGCCAGCATTTCAGTAGGTTTCAATCATTTATTTAATCATTTAATATTTTCTACTAGAACAACTAGCCTCTAAAGAGGGAAATGACACTCCATTTCTCCTCTGATCTAATAGGGAAAAGAGAGTAGTAAAGTTCATTGCTTTATGTATTTTTATTTTCAGGGTTAAAATGCTCTTTCTAAGGAACGCTTCCAAATTTTAAGGTTTGCAAGGATTCTGTAAAAATATATTTTGGTTTCTGGTCTGCTTTTTCTCACAGTCATGTCTGGTTCTTTGTGAGACTCTGAAATATAGCCCATCAAGCTCCTCTGTCCATGGGGGTTCTTCAGGCAAGAATACTGGAGTGGGTTGTTAGGTCACTCTTCCAGTGGATCTCTCATAGCAGATGGATTGTTTACTATCTAAACCACCAGGGAAGCCTAAAGAATACTGGAGTGAGTGGCCTATTTCTTCTCCAGAGCAACCTCCCAAATCAGAAATCAAACTGGGGTCTCCTGCATTGCATCAGATTCTTAAGCAGGTTACCTCCAGGGAAGCCCTGGTTTCTGCTAAAAAGTGCCCATTGTCATTCCTTATTATGTGGACTCACTGATCATATGTTATGATTAAATAGGAGACAACATTCATTACGATGTTTTATACTTGACATGATAAACAATTTTTTCTTTGAAGAAAATTATGCCATAATGATAAAAATACCTAATAAATTATACATACTAATATTAGGAAAAAATAAAAATAAACTCAAGGACCATAGCCTGGGGAATGGTCTTCCATACAGTTTAAAGAGGAGTGTTTTGAAGCTGTAGGGGCAGAGCCAGTACACACAGAAAATTCTTTAAAGTTGAAAGTGCATGAATGAAACCTATATCGTGGTAAAATGATCCTGTTAACCACAAAATACAGGTCTGGCAACAGTGATGTTAGTGTTTTCCTAGGCAAGAATCTGGAATCATTAAACTTCTTAATTATCTTAACTAACTAGGAACACATAACGCCAAAGCACAGAAATGCATAATCTCATTTTCATATCCTGACTTCCCCAGAGGGTACACTGATGAAAGATAACTGCAACAGATTTTTACTTTCCCATTCAAGTGAATACCAAGTGACTCTTCTCCATGGTTAAAGTAGATGAACAATATTTGTTTCCCAGGTCAAAAATAGGGTGTCTAGCATAAAGTTCAAGCAAAATTATATCTAGCCAGAATGTTCACTGATACTTATTACGTGAAAAGGTCTTCCATCACTATGAAAATCAATTCTAAATATTTTATTTCTGAAGAGAAACTATTTTCTGTTTCTTTGTTTACAGCAACTTTATTTATTTATATTTTAAATACAATAGTGCATTGGTTTTGTCAGACATCAACATGAACCCTCCATGGGTGTAGATGTATTCCCAATCTTAAACCCCCTCCCTCCACTCTCCCCATACCATCCCTCTGGGTCAACCCAGTGCAACAGTCCCAAGCATCCTCTCCTGCATTGAAGCTAGACTGGCGATTCTTTTCTTATATGACATTATACATGTTTCAATGCCATTCTCGCAAATCATCCCACTCTCTCCCTTTCCCAGAGAGTCCAAAAGACTATTCTATTCATCTGTGTCTCTTTTGCTGTCTTGCATACAGGGTTATCATTACCATCTTTCTAAATTCCATATGTTTACAGTAACTTTAAACTGTATTCCATCACTCCAACATTGGATACACAGACTAGGGCCTCTACCTCTGCCACTAACAGTCCCTAGTTTCAGTTCAGTTCAGTTCAGTCACTCAGCCGTGTCTGACTCTTTGCGACCCCATGAAATGCAGCACGCCAGGCCTCTCTGTCCATCACCAACTCCAGGAGTTCACTCAGACTCACGTCCATCGAGCCGGTGATGCCATCCAGCCATCTCATCCTCTGTTGTCTCCTTCTCCTCCTGCCCCCAATCCCTCCCAGCATCAAAGTCTTTTCCAATGAGTCAACTCTTCACATGATGTGGCCAAAGTACTGGAGTTTCTGCTTTAGTATCATTCCTTCCAAAGATGTCCCAGGGCTGATTTCCTTCAGAATGGACTGGTTGGATCTCCTAGCAGACCAAGGGACTCTCAAGAGTCTTCTCCAACACCATAGTTCAAAAGCATCAATTCTTCAGTGCTCAGCTTTCTTCACAGTCCAACTCACATCCGTACATGACCACAGGAAACACCATAGCCTTGACTAGATGGACCTTAGTCGGCAAAGTAATGTTTCTGCTTTTGAATATGCTATCTAGGTTGGTCATAACCTTTCTTTCAAGGAGTAAGCGTCTTTTAATTTCATGGCCCCAGTCACCATCTGCAGTGATTTTGAAGCCCAAAAAATAAAGTCTGACACTGTTTCCACTGTTTCCCCATCTATTTCCAATGAAGTGATGGGACCAGAAGCCATGATCTTCGTTTTCCGAATGTTGAGCTTTAAGCCAACTTTTTCACTCCTCTTTCACTTTCCTCAAGAGGTTTTTTAGTTCCTCTTCACTTTCTACCATAAGGGTGGTGTCATCTGTATATCTGAGGTGATTGATATTTCTCCCAGCAATTTTGATTCCAGCTTGTGTTTCTTCCAGTCTAGCATTTCTCATGATGTACTCTGCATAGAAGTTAAATAAGCAGGGTGACAATATACAGCCTGACGTACTCCTTTTCCTATTTGAAACCAGTCTGTTTTTCCATGTCCAGTTCTAAACGTTGCTTCCTGACCTGCACATAGATTTCTCAAGAGGCAGGTCAGGCATGGTCACCAATAACAATGAAAACCCAAGTTGTTTCAGATTACTCTCACCATGAATTAAAACAGCTGAATATGTATCTTTACTGATGAAATTTGTACCAGTATTGTTTATCATATTTTTTATAGATTTTTAAACTTATGATAATACTCTACTAAAGTGAAATTGAAGTCGCTCAGTCGTGCCCGACTCTTTGCGACCCTGTGGACTGTAGCCTTACAGGTTCCTCCATCTATAGGATTCTCAGGCAGGAATACTGGAATGGGTTGCCATTTCCTTCTTCAGGGGATCTTCCTAACCCAGGATTGGAACCCAGGTCTCTATTTCAAGCAGACATTTTACCCTCTGAGCCACCAGGGAAGCCCAATACTCTACTGTTGCTGTAATGCATTCTAAAGCACATGAGAAATAAGAAATCAAAAAAGATTAGAAAAATGTTGAAACATCATGAAATGTTTTTTAAATGTTTCTGTTCCAGTTTTGTTATCATTTATCAGAGGCTCTAAAAATATAACTACCTGTTTATTTTATGTATTTATGATGTTTTTGTCATCTTTCATGCCTTTGGAGTTATGAATAATGTAAATGTTAAAATGAACATCTTAAAGACTACAGTTAAATCTTGGCTTAAAACAAACAAACAAACAAAAAAAGCGCCAGTTTTATTTGAAAAAGTAGACCCCAGGTTTTAGGAATCAGTTGCAAATCAGAAAGTATAAAATGATTATATACAAAGAAAGAATCTAATAATCAAATGTGTATTAAGAAGATGTCTATTTCTTGATGAATTTGTAGTTTATAGGTTGTTTATAAAGCTGATAACATATTTCATAGAAGTGCTGTCGTCTCTCTAACATTTTGTTTAGTTTTGCCAAATATTCCTTGTGGCTAAATTAATACTGTGGAGATAAAACTGACAATTATTTTCTTTGGTAAGAATGCAAAATGCACCAGTTGCATAGTATATTTGAGACCTGAAGGTTGTCAGCACTGAGCTTGGGTTAAAGGCAAGAAATCTAACCAAAGGTGATACTTAAATACCAAGCCTCACAGATGTAAGCCTGTCCTTAGAAGGAAAAGAGAATAGCTTTCTGGAGCTGTGACTAAGCACATTTAAGGTAATTATTGATAATTATGATCCCGTTGCCATTTACTTTATTGTTTTGGGTTCGGGTTTATACACCCTTTTTGTGTTTCCTGTCTGGAGAATATCGTTTAGCATTTGTTGGAGAGCTGGTTTGGTGGTGCTGAATTCTCTCAGCTTTTGCTTGTCTGTAAAGCTTTTGATTTCTCCTTCGTATTTGAATGAGATCCTTGCTGGGTACAGTAATCTGGGCTGTAGGTTATTTCCTTTCATCACTTTAAGTATGTCTTGCCATTCCCTCCTGGCCTGAAGAGTTTCTATTGAAAGATCAGCTGTTATTGTTATGGGACTCCCCTCGTGTGTTATTTGTTGTTTTTCCCTTGCTGCTTTTAATATTTGTTCTTTGTGTTTGATCTTTGTTAATTTGATTAGTATATGTCTTTGGGTGTTTTGCCATGGGTTTATCCTGTTTGGGACTCTCTGGGTTTCATGGAACTGGGTGATTATTCCCTTCCCCATTTTAGGGAAGTTTTCTACTATTATCTCCTCAAGGATTTTCTCATGATCTTTCTTTAGGTCTTCTTCTTCTGGGACTCCTATAATTCGAATGTTGGATTCTTTCATATTGTCCTGGAGGTCTCTGAAATTGTCCTCATTTCTTTTAATTCGTTTTTCTTTTTTCCTCTCTGATTCATTCATTTCTACCATTCTATTTCACTAATCCTATCTTCTGCCTCTGTTATTCTACTATTTGTTGACTCCAGAGTGTTTCTGATCTCATTTATTGAGTCATTCATTATATATTGACTCTTTTTTTAATTCTTCTAGGTCCTTGTTAAACCTTTCTTGCATCTTCTCAATCCTTGTCTCCAGGCTATTTATCTGTGATTCCATTTTGATGTCAAGATTTTGGATCATTTTCAGTATCAATATTTGGAATTCTTTCTCAGGTAGATTCCCTATCTCTTCCTCTTTTGCTTGGTTTGTTGGGCATTTCTCCTGTTCTTTACCTGCTGAGTATCCCTCTGTCTCTTCATCTTGGTGATATTGCTGCATTTGAGGTGGCCTTTCTATATTCTGGGAATTTGTGAGGTTCTCTTTATTGTGGAGTTTCCTCACTGTGGGTGGGGTTGTATCAGTGGCTTGTCAAGATTTCTTGGTTAGGGAGGCTTGTGTTGGAGTTCTGGTGGGTGAGGCTGGATTTCTCTCTGGAGTGCAATGGAGTGACCCGTAATGGGTTATGCGACGCCAATGGTTTTGGAATAACTTGAACTGCCTGTACATTGAAGCTCAGGGGAGTGTTCCTGTGTTGCTGGAGAATTTGCGTGGTGTGTCTGACTCTGGAACTTGTTGGCCCTTGGGTGGTGCTTGGTTTCAGTGTAGGTATGGAGGCATTTGATGAGCTCCTATTGATTAATGTTTCCTGGAGTCAATTCTCTGATGTTCTCAGGGTTTGGACTTAAGCCTCCTGCTTCTTGTTTTCAGTTTTATTGTTACAGTAGGCTCAAGACTTCTCCACCTATACAGCAGCGATGATAAAACATCAATGTTAAAGATGAAAAGTTTCCCCACACTGAGGGACACCCAGATAGGTTCACTGAGTTACATGGAGAAGAGAAGAGGGAGGGGGTAGTTAGAGGTGACTGGAATGAGATGAGGTGGGATCAAAAGAGGAGAGAGCAAGCTAGCCAGCAATCAATTCCTTATGTGTGCTCCACCATCTGGACCACTCAGAGGTATTCACGGAGTTATACAGGGAAGAGGAGAGGGAGGAAGTAAACAGAGGTGGCCAGGAGGATAAAAGAGGGAAATGAAAAGGAGAGAGACAGATCCAGCCAGTAACCAGTTCCTTAAGTGTTCTCCACCATCTGGAGCACAGAGATTCACAGAATAGGGTAGAGAAGAGAAGGGGGAGGGAAGAGACAGAGGCCACCTGGTAGAGAAAAAGGAGAATCCAAAGGAGGAGAGAGTGGTCAAGCCAGTAATCTCACTCTCAGGTAAAATTGGGTAGTGAATTTGGGTTTTTAAATGTACAAAATTGACAACAAATACCAAAAATCAAAGTTTAAAAATCTAGAGTAGAGGTTGGATTTTCAGAAATACAATATTAAGGAAAAGAAGAAGAAGAAGAAAAACAAGAATTATTAAAACAACAACAACAGCAACCACACAGACTATATACAGCGTTTGCTTTAAAATATAGGTTTTTTTTAAGTAATAGTAGGTTATAAAAATAAAAATTAAAGGATAAATAGAGGACCTAAATATTTTTAAAAGTTAAAAAAAGAAGAAGAAGAAAAAGAAAAGAAGAAAAAACTACCACACAACAACATCAACAAAAAAGAAAAAAGAAAAAGAAATGGTCATAAAAATAGTAAAGATATATCTGGCCCTTTCTCTGGTGTTGTGGGCAGTGTGGGGTTACTTCCAAGGCCGTTCCCTCCATTTAATTTCTTCTGTTTGCTGGTCTCTTCAGTGTCTGATTTCTGTCCTAATATGGGGGGGGGGGGCGGTGGTGGACACTTTTTTTTTTTTTTTTAGGCTCCCTTGTTCTGTCGCGCTGTGGGGAGGGAGGGATGGGGCAAACAAATAACACCTGCATGTGCTTGCAGTGTCTCAGCCCGCTGGGCCTGCCCCTGCTCATGGTGCACACTGCTCAGGCTCTACATTGCTCCACCAGCAGCAGTCTGAGGCCGGCCCTAGACTGCATGCACCTCCCAGGTCTAAGCCACTCAGGTTCGGCTCTCAGGTAGCCCTCAGAGGCACAGATTTGATTGGGACTGCGTTTTGTGCCCTTCCCACGTCTGAGTAGCTCAGGTTTTTGGTGAGCGCGGTCACTGTGACTTGTCGCCTTTCCTGTCTCAGCTGCTCAGTTTTCTGGATGTACCACTGGCACCCCTTGTGAGGTGGATGGTGACTGTCCGGATCCCCCAGAAGTCTTAGCAAAGAAGCCTGCTTGCAGTTTTGTAGGTAAAGTCTCTCCGGGTCTGCGATTGCCCCCTTCCAGCCCTTGCGGTTCAGGCTGCCTGTCACCGGCGGGGGATGGTCTGTAACCGGGTATTTCTGTTCCATCCTTTGTTCTGTGTGCGGTCCTGGTGGTGTCTTCTGTTCAAGCTTTTTGCGTGGTAGCTATCCCACAGTCTGGTTTGCTAGCCCAAGTTAGTTCATTCTGTTTATGCGCGGGACGTTCCTGCCTGATTCTTAAAAAGTACTGCAGCCCATGCCTCCTGTGCTGCCCTGCCCTGCCCCCACTCGCTAGTGTCTACGTTGCTTTTCCGCTGGGGGAGTTATTGTTGGGCTTGTAATCTGTTGGTTTTAATTATTTATTTATGTTTCCTTTCTGCTATGTTGCCCTCTGTGCTTCCAAAGCTCGCCACAGACTCAGCAGGGAGAGTGTTTCTTGGTGTTCGGAAACCTCTCTTTTTAAGATTCCCTTCCCAGAATGGGATTCCCTTCCCAGGAGGGAGCTCCCTTCCTACCTCCTTTGTCTCTTTTTTCATCTTTTATATTTTTTCTTACCTGTTTTTGAAGACACTGATCTGCCTTTCTGGTTGCCCGATGTCCTCTGCCAGCATTCAGAAGTTGTTTTGTGGAATTTGCTCATCGCTGAAATGTTCTTTTGATAAATTTGTGATGGAGAAATGGTCTCCCTGTCCTATTCCTCTGCCAGCTTTACAATATTTCTTAATCAAACAGAATTTGGCATGGGGTGCACAGGGGGGATGGCATAGCGCATGGTGAGAGTGAGGGGATATGGTCACACCAAATAGAATCTGGGGTCGTAGTTCCCTAATGGGAATAGAACTCTTGCCCCTGCAGTGAAAGCACAGAGTCCTCCTCACTGAACTGCCGTTTTTTAATTCCATGGAATTAAAAAAAAAAAAAACTGTAGAATATATTAAATAGTGGTGGCTTTTTTCTGAATGGGAATGTTTTGCTCCTTTGAACTGAATGGTAATAACATTTGCAGAAGAGACACAGAGTGAAAGGTATGTCTTTTTATTAAGGGACAACAGCACCCATTGTGTGAGTTATTGGGTGGAGTTTAGAGACAGGCTGTCTGGGGCTAAGCTCCTTATTCCTGTGTTCAGCCCTTGAGTAATAATCAGAAGCTTTCTCTGAAGAAAGTGGGGCCAGCTGTCAGGCTCCTAAGTATCTACTGGCCAGTATGGTCAGGATTAAATGCAGCAACTGTTAGATATGGGATGGGGCAAGAGGTCACCTTGTCCCTTTGTTTCTTTCTTTTTTTTTTTTTTTTGCTGCCTGGAGAGATGCTTGTCCTGGTACAAGTGGGGCCAAAACTGTGTCTTTGTGGCCAGAGGATGTCTCTGAGCCTGCCTTGGGTTCTCCTAGGGTGGAGGGACAGCAAGTTCTCCCCTGTTCCTTGGCCAAAGAAGGACATGCCCCGCCTTGCTCTGACAACCCCCAATGACTCACTCCGTATTAGGTTCTTCAGAATGGGTGTCCAGGACCCACCCCAACTCCCGGGCCTGGCTGACCAGAGCCTGCAGTGGAATGAGGCCTTGGCCATCGTGGCCCTGGAGGAGCTGCCCCTAGAGCTCTTCCCGCCACTGTTTATGGTGGCCTTTGCCGGGAGGCACACCCAGGCCCTGAAAGTGGTGGTTCAGTCCAGGCCCTTCCCCTGCCTCCGCCTGGGGACCCTGATGAAGGAACACCAGCCTCATCTAGAGACCTTCCAGGCTCCACTCGATGACCTGGACGTCCTGCTTGCTCAGAGGGTCCAACCCAGCTAAGGTCAACCTGGCAGACTGGTGGGGCCTGGGTGTGTGAGCAAGATGCAGCTAGAGCAGGAGGATGAGGGGTTCACTTGGACAGGCATCCGGGTGTACAGGACTTGTTGAGGGGCTGAAGGGACGAAAGGCTTGTGCTCCCAACCAATGTCCCTTAAGGTAGGGACCAAGGGGATTCCTGAAGCCAGAGGAGCTGTGGTATATATGGAGTGCAGAGCCCTCGTGGGGTCCTGGTGCCAGTCGGCCTCTGCACAGCTCGGTGTGTCCCCCGCGGCCCTGCAGGCGGTGGAAGCTGCAGTTGCTGAACTTGCAATGAAAAGCCCACCAGGACTTCTTGACCATGTGATCCAGCAACACGGACAGTATTTGCTCACTCCTGGAGCTTGAGCCAGCCCAATCCATGCAGAAGAGGTGCAGGGTGGAGATGCAGGTGGGCTAAAGCCGGCATGGGCCCCTTTGCAGCTGCTGCTCGACCTGTGCCTCAAGGAGGACCCCCTGAAGCAGACCTTCAGCTACCTGGTGAAGAAGGCCAAACAGGAGGAGCCTGCCGCACATGAGCTGCCAGAAGCTGAGGATCTCCACCATGCCCATGCAGAACATCCGGAGGATCCTGAAGGTGGTGCAGCTGGACTGTGTCGAGGACTTGGAGGTGAATTTCACCTGGAATCTGGCCACTTTGGGCAGGTTTGTGCTGCACCTGGGCCGGATGGGCAACCTACCCTGGCTGCTGCTCTGGCGCATCCACCTGTTGCTGCACACAGCCCCCAGACAGGAGGAGCACTGCATCACCCAGCTCACGGCCCAGTTCTTGAACCTGCCACACCTGTAGGAGGTCTACCTGAACTCCATCTCCTTCCTCGATAGCCACCTGCACCAGGTGCTCAGCTAAGGTGTGGCGCCAGCTCTGTGGACCAGAACAGGCCTCTCTCTTTCGTTACCATCAGCATGTGAACTCTGTGCCTGCTGTGGACATTGCCAGGGTGCCCAGGCGACTCGGAAGTCCTCACGATGCTGCCACTCTGTCCCCGGGCATCTTGTCAGATCATCTTCCTGGTTAGGGTCAGAGGTGTGGGCTAGGATAGATCCTGTCAAAGCGGACTTCTTTCTGGGAGTCCACGTAGTGGCGGTCAGCTGTGATGCCCTTGGGAATTCTTTCCGAGTGATGTCTTAGCTGAGGTGATGACAAATAATTAAGCAAGGAGAACACTGGTCCATCAGGCATGAGGTTTGAAGTCCGAAGCTCTGTTTCTCCCTCCCACCTGCCACTTTTGTCCTGAGCTGTTTTAGGCTCCAGGTGAGCTGTGGAAAGTAGGTGATTCCGAGATGACAAGGAAGTACCATGAGGGGAACTTGCAGCTCCTAAGCAGTCCAGAGAAGATAAAAAGTTAAATAAGCATCATTGTTGAAGTGGCTCCAATCTCTCTAAGTCCAAATTACAATTATTGTCTTCCTCTAAGACTTTTGAATACATAGGAAATTCTCAATAACAGGTTATCGCTCTGCCTTGAACACAGTGATAAAAGCTGAGAGGAAGCAGCCTAGTCTGTCTGTAAGAATGCATTGCATTGATTCCCTTTTTGGCAGCTGAACTAACTGTCCAGGAGTGAGCATCACTAGAGGGAACCTTCTTCCAAGGGTCCCTCACTGCTTACCCCACCTAGGCCCTGGATTGGAGCATTTTCCCCAGTGGATTCAGCAGATGCAAATCCTCCATCTCGTACCCTGGCTGGTGCCAAAACAGGTTCACTGTGCAAAATCAGCCCCAGAGTCCTGGGTGATATTCACCCGCAGTCAATCTGGAGCCTCTGGGACCCAGCAGCCCATGCCCATTTTCCTACTGCTCAGCCATATCTGACTCTTTGGGACTCCATGGACTGTAGGCTCTCAGGCTTCTCTGCCTATGGAATTCTACAGCTGAGAATACTACAGTGGGTAACAGATCTCTTTTCCAGGAGATCTTCCCAACCCAGGGATTGAACTTGGGTCTCCTGCATTGCATGCACAACTGAGCAGCCAGGAAAGCCTCCAGTTTGTAAGAGACAACCCAACATCCCTGAATCCATTGTCTAAATGTGGTTTTATGTCACTAATATCCCCACAGGTTTTATTTTATTTTTACATTAATAAAAACTTTCACACACAATATTTATTCAAAGGTTGATGGAAATCTATTCCCAATCGTCAAAAAATGTCACTACAGAGTTCAGTATTTCAGTGTTGAGCGTAACTTGGCATTTTTATCCTTGGTGTCTTTCATCTGTAACTTTTTTTCATAAAACCTTAATCCTTAGGTATTTAGCTTAAGCCAAATGGTAAAGATAAAATTTCCTCCAAATCCTAGTTCTCTGCCAACCTGGCCATACTAAGGCTTTTAACTAATTCTCTTTTCCCACCAGAGCTCTTTACTGAGACCAAGTCCTCTAAGAGTCAGAGGAGATTTAGCAACTAAACCAAATAACAGCACCCCTTCAGAGTGGTGGGCTACAACTATACCCCTTTTCATGACCGAAGGAGCTGCGACTGGCATGGACCACCAAAATTTTGCCATAGTAATGTCCTGGAAATTAACATTGCCTTGATTTGAGCTTTTCTGGTGGCTCGGATGGTAAGGAATCCACCTGCAATGCAGGAGGCTCAAGCTTAGTCCCTGAATCAGGAAGATCCCCTGGAGAAGGGAGTGACGACCTACTCCAGTATTCTTTCCTGGAGAATTCCATAGAGGAGCCTGTTGGGTTACAGTACATGGAGTCCTAAAGAATCAGATAGGACTGACTAACACTTTCACATCACCTTTAATAATGTAGATAAGCAGGTGGTGCAAGTCGTCATTGATTGAGTTCCTCAATGTGTCATGATCACATATGTTTTGGTCCCTCTCTGTCCAACCCTTGCACTGAAGCTATAAAACCATTCCTTTATGATTTGTTACTCAGGGAATTAGAACTGAGAGCAGAAGCAGTAAGAAGCCAGACACTCTGCACTGATTAGGTGAGGATGAAGGGGGAGAGTGATAGAGCTGGCTTAAAACTACATACTAAAAACACTAAGATCGTGGCATCTAGCGCCATTACTCCATGGTAATTAGAAGGAAAAATGTGGAAGTACTGACAGACTTCCTCTTCTTTGGCTGTACAATCACTGCAATGATGATTGCCACCATGAAATCAAAAGACAGTTGCTTCTTGGCAGGAAAGCTATGACAAACCTAGACAGTGTGTTGAAAAGCAGAGACATTACTCTGTCAACAAAGGTCTGTATAGTTAACACTATGATCTTCCAAGTGGTCATGTACTGTTGTGAGAGCTGGACCACAAAGAAGGCAGAGTGCCAAAGAATTTTTGCCTTCGAGTTGTGGTGCTGGTGAACACTCCTGAAAGTCCTTTGGACAGCAAGGAGTTCAAACCAGTCAATCTTAAGGGAGATCAACCCTGAACACTTGTTAGAAGGATTGATGCTGAAGCTGAAGGTCCACTATATTGGTCATGTGTTATAAGCAGCTGATTCACTGGGAAAGTCCCTGATGCTGAGGAAGATTGAGGGCAGAAGGAGAAGAGGGTAACAGAGAATAAGATGGCTGGATGGCATCACCTATGCAATAGACATGAACGTGAGCAAATTTCAGGAAATGGTGAGGGACAGGGAGGTCTGGCGTGCTGAAGTCCATGGGGTTGCAGATACAACTGTGCAAATGAACAACAACAATTTCTTGAGATAAAGCTGTTCCAGGGAGAGTAGAAGAGGATAAGATTTGTGAGAACAATGGAAGGGACAAGCTCTCACCTAGACACAGAGGAAGTGGGTAGAGGCTAGACCCCTGGATTAGTGCTCTCTTGAAAGATGTGCCTTTTGGACACCTTGTAGAGTCCACTTCTCACACAGCCCTGATCTGTAGGTCAGCAGGAACCAGCCTGTGTCCCAAAGGCCTGATCTCCTCCTGTATACCAGGTTCTCAGTTGGTGTGAGATGCTCAGCCCTGTTGGCGGGCACTCAGGCTGACCACATGTCACTCCACGGCCACAAGCCCCTGACCACAGCAATGGACCTGGACTGGAGTTGGCCTTGGGGTTGTCCATGGAAGGAAAGGTGGGAACAGGTCATGTCTGTCTTTCTTTTTTTGTTTCTTTTGCTGGCCATCCAACATAGCTTGCAGGATCTTAGTTCCCCAACTAAGGATAGAATTCACGCCCTCAGCAGTGAAAGTGCAGAGTCCTAATCACTGCAGTACTACCAGAAAGTTCCTAGTAGATCATTTCTTGAGCCTGGTGGATGCCCCAGAAGCCTGATGTTGGCAGCTGAGAGCCAGGCTTCTATGGGCCAGGCTTTGATGAAGTCACCAGACATTCCTTTCTCCCTGACCTCTGGGAGATCTGTGACTGTGGCCCATATCATAGAAACTTCTGGAAGTACAAAGAAATGAAGGATGACACACCCCCTCTCCACTCATATTCCTTTCATGGCTACCCAATGCCTTCCAATAAATTCTTCTGCCCTCAATCCATCTACAGAAAGCATGCTGTCCTCCTTCCCAGAAACCTTCACTGAAGAAGAGGTTGAAATCATGTCCTCTGCTTCTTCCTAACCTAACATGTGAAGGCTTTTCTGTACACTTGGTGACAAGCTTCTGCCAAATAGCTATGGGTTTTCTTCTTTTTTTTTTAAACACATGCTCTCCTTCACATCCAGGATGGTTTGAGCACACGCCTCATTCTGTTCTTAAGATTCTGTTCTTCAGAGTCTAGGAGAGAAGTAAAAAACAAAGAAACAAACAAACAAAAAGGTCGGGGGTGGTGTGCAGAAAGATAGTTGGGTGGGGACGTTTTGCAGTAGTGGTCTGCAAGACGGGGTCCACAGGAGCAGGCTGCGTCCAGGAAAATCTGGGTGGGTGGTCATTTATTGATGTTTGGGAGTCGACTTGAAGCCAAATCATCACCTGCATACCCTCTACTGTCCTTGAGGTGAGCCCTCTCTAGGGACTCCTGATCTAAAGAACACACTAATGTACTAATGTGGCCACTAGAAATACATCAGATGTAAAACTACAGGAAATTGTTTTCTCCCAGTTCTGGATGCTAGAAATCCAGGATCAAGGTGTTGACAGTGTGGTGTCTCTGGAGATCTCTTTCCTTGATGGGCAGCCACCTGCATTCTTGTGTTCTCCTATTTCTTTAAGTCCATGCATCCTTTAGGTCTTTTGTATCCTAATTTCCTCTTTATTTTCTGGCCATGCTGATTTTCTTCTGGGTCTTAGTTTCCAGACCAGGGATTGAACTTGGTCCCTTGGCAGTAAAAGTTCTGAGCCCTAACCACTGGCATTCCAGGGAATTTCCCTCTTTCTTTTTATATAGAGAACCATCAGATTGGACTAGGGCCCACCCTAGTGACCTCGTTTTAACTTAGTCACCTCATTAAAGGTATAATCTACAAATGGGTTACATTCAAAGTGTTTGGGGTTAGAAATTCTACAGATTTTTTTTTTTTTAATGAATTAATTTACTTGATGGCACCAGGTGTTAGTTGTGGTATGTGGGGTCTTCGGTCTTCCTGGCAGCACATGGGATCTAGTTCCCTGACCACGGACAGAAGCCCAGCCCCCTGCACTGGGAGTGGAGAGTTTTAGCCACTGGACCTTTGGGAAAGTCCCCCCAACATATGGATTTTGCAGGACACAATGAAGCCCAAAACAGGGTTGATGGTAGGGTGATTTGCCTGGTTACATATTTACACCCTACCTACTCCATAGAAACATCTGATACCTTTAATAACGTTGACTCCCTGGTCCCATTCCTGGAGGTACTGAGTCTGTGGGTATGGAATAAGATCGGCAGGATCAATCAGAACATCAGTACTTTTCAAAAGCTCTCTAGTACTCACTGTTTAATATGGACACCTTAAGCAGGCTGGGAAACACCTGGAGCTTGTGAGAAACTCAGACTCTCAGACCGCACCCACAACTGTTGGATGAGAATGTGTTTTTGCACAAAACGCATAGGCAATTTCTTAGATGCACTGACGGTTAAGAAGCACAGCCCAGGAGATTTGAAAGTGTGGCCCAAACTGAGATGTTTGCATCCAGATCTCTGAGCTTTGCCTATACCCTAACTTCCATCAATACGAAGGACACCCAGAAGCCCCAAAAGAGGGTGTGGAGCTCCTAGAATCTCTGAAGGGTGGTAGGGAGGATGAAGCTCCCAGCTCACGCTACAACATCTCTTTGGTTTATTGAATTACCAATAACCTGCTCCTCCCAAGGCAGGTGCTCAGTGTGTCACATGAAGAAGAAAATGAATTCCTGACCCTCAACACTTAGGGTCTCCTGAAGGAGTAGATTCTTGGGTATTTTAAGCATAGTCTTATTGTTGCTTGGGCTCCCGTTGTGCCTCATCTGGTAAAGAATCTGACTGCAATATGGGAGACCTGGGTTTGACCCCTGGATTGGGAAGATCCCCTGGAGACAGGAAAGGCTACCCACACCAGTATTCTAGCCTGGAGGATTCCATGGACTCTATATAGTCCATGCAGTCACAAAGGGTTGGACACAACTGAGCACCTCTCACTTCCACTGTTGCGGTTGAGTTGCTAAGTTGTGTGTCTGAGTCTTTTGTGACCCCGTAGACCGTACCCTGCCAGGCTCCTCTGTTCATGGGATTTCTCAGGCAAGAATACTGGCATGGTTGCCATTTCTTCCTCCAGGAGATCTTTCCGATCCAGAGACTGTACCCAGGTCTCCTGCATTAACAGGTGGATTCTTTACTGCTGAGCCACCAGAGATCAATCTTTCCCAAACTGTTGGATGACTTTACACCCTGGGATTCACTACACTTCAGAATCAAGTGAGGCAAACATTGAACTTTCAGATTCCCAGGCCCTCTCCTAGGGCAATTTGAATTTTTAGGTGTGATATTCAGCCCTGGAATTTCTATGTTTAATAATGTCCCAGGTGATTTTGAGATTTGAGCAATCTTTAGAAGCATATGAAAGTAAAAGTATTAGTCATCCAGTTGTGTTTGACTCATTGCAAACCCATGGACAGTACCTCACTAGGCTCCTCTGTTCCTGTAATTCTCCAGGCAAGCATAACTGGAGTGGATAACCATTCTCTTCTCCAGGAGATCTTCCTGACACAGGGATTAAACCCTGGTCTCCTGTACTGCAGGCAGATTTTTTACTCTCTGAGCCATCAGGGAAGCCTAGAAGCATAAATAGGTTGTCAAAGTATTGCTTCCTTTTCCCTAAGTTTTGCAAACATTTTAAATTGATATCCAAAATGTTTCTGTTGTAAGTGTAAACACTGCAAAGGATGTACCTTTTGGCATACAATAAAAATAAACCCTTTAAGTAAATCAAAGTAGGAATTCCCTGGCAAGCCAGCAGTTAGTGTTCAGTGCTTTCACTCTGGTGACCTGGGTTCAGTCCCAGGTGAGGAAACTAAGCTCCTGCAGGAAGTCTCATGATCTGTCCATAAATAAATAAAACTGTCAATATCATGCTTTTAAATATATTCAGAAGGATGTAAAGAGCCTAGAGTTTTTAAAAATATTCAGTTTTATTCACTTATTTGGCTTCTTCAGCTCTTAGTCGTGGCATGCAGGATCCTTTGTCCGTTCTACTGCCCTCTGACATGTGGGATCTTACCCACCACGTATTAAACCCACATTTTCTGCATTGAAAGGCAGATTCTCAACCACTGGACCACCAGAAAGTCCCTAGCCTTGGGTTCTGATAGTCACCAACACTGGAGAAAGATTTGGCAACACTTCCAGCATTTTTCCCTGGTGAATTCAATGGGTAGAGGAGCCTGGCTGGCTACAGTCCATGCAGTAGCAAAAAGTCAGATACAACTGAGCAACTAGGCACAGCACCGACCATCATGCTTCTTAAAAGAGTATAAAATGAGCTCTTTCTAATGGTCAGTTTTTAATTTTTCCCCTGCTTCACTGAGATGTAATGGACATATATTCTGTAAATGTAAGGGGAACACATGTTGATTTGATAATAACGGCATTTTTGATGTTATATCTGATTACAGCATTTGATATCACGTTCATTAGTGAACATCATTTTTGTTCTAATTCAATGACTCTATTACCTTATAATGAATGGAAATACACATATTTCTTCTCTGAAACCCTTCCTCCCCCGACGAATCTTTGTGCACAGGGCTGTAAAGGCAGTGGGAGGAAAATCTTGAGATATAATCTAGGTGCTGAAAAGGAGGACAGAGAAGAGAGGGGGTTAGGGGGGGAAGGGAGAAGGAGGGGGGTGAGGGTGTGACCTGACATCCCTGACGTGGTTTAAGAAAACATGACCCCTGCCTAGAAAAAGCTCCTGGAGTTCAGCATGTAGATCCACAGTGAGAGTCCTGGGAATCCAGCGGGTGCTGAGTCTTCAAGTGCAGATCTCTTGGGAGTAAGCTTGTTTCCTGCCCTCCTCACCCTGCCTCCACCCCAATACACCCCCTTACCCTCAGAAGAGGACAGGAGTTCACTGTTTGCAGATGGAGAATTTTTTGCCATTGGAAGGGAACTCCTGAATTTTTAGGTCCTGACATTAGCCCATGCCCTGTTGGAATAGCTGTGTGGACCATCTTTCCTTGCCCTCAAGCTGTTAAACCTCAAATAACTAAAGATTCAGATAAATTGGAGATAAGGTGATGGGTCTCTGGATGCCAGAGATGCAAGTGGGGACTCTCACCACAGTGAAACCTGGAAAATAGCCCCTGGGAGGGGCCCTGAAGTTCCACCCACACTCTTTCCTCTCTCTAACATTATGCTAGAAAAGTTTCTATTTGATTTGAATTAGTTCTAATGAAGTGAATGAAACTGGAGCCTATTATACAGAGTGAAGTAAGCCACCAATACAGTACACTAATGCATATATATGGAATCTAGAAAGATGGTAATGATACCCTGTATGTGAGACACCAAAAGAGACACAGATGTATAGAACAGTCTTGGACTCTGCAGGAGAGGGTGAGGGTGGGATGATTTGGGAGAATGGCATTGAAACATGTATATTATCATATGTGAAATGGATCACCAGTCCAGGTTCGATGCATGAGACAGGGTGCTCGGGGCTGATGCACTGGGATGACCCAGAGGGATGGGATGGGGAGGGAGGTGGGAGGGGGCTCAGGATGGGGAACACATGTACAGCCATGGCATATCCATGTCAATGTATGGCAGAGCCACTATAATATTGTAAAGTAATTAGCCTCTAATTAAAATAAATAAATTTATGTTTAAAAAAAAAAAAAGAAAAGAAAGAAAGATCCTATGGGGAAAAACTGGTTCAGAAACCTGATTGGAGCCTGGTTTGGGTACTATGGATTGGACTAGAATGGGCTTTAAAAGGGTTGGAATCTCCTGATGCAGCCTCACTGAGAAAAGGCTTTTGGTGAGCCAGGTAGAAGTTCCAGGGACACTGGACACAGGAAGTGGTGCTGCTATTCCCAGAGATATCTTTCTGGGACGTGGAGACAAAGACACTCCAGCTTCACCCTTCACTTAGTCTCAAAGTAGGAAGTGTTTAGCTGCACTGAGTCAACTGGACTTCAGGAGCTGATGAGCCATGGGGTTTGGAATGTTTCATTTTTTTTCTCTGCAGCGGTGAGTCTGCAATATTTCTCTGTAAAGGGCTAGAGAGTAACCAGACATTAAGGGCCATGAGGTCTCTCCCATTACCAGTGTGAAATAGCCTCAGACAGTGACAAATGATCATTGCTGTGTCCCAATAAAACTTTATTTGTGACAGTGAAATTTAGATATCATATAATTTTCATGTCACAAAATTTTCCTGTTTCTCCCCAATTTTTAAAAAAAATATAAAAATATTAAAAGTTTTTTAAAAGTTGATAAAAAAACCAAAAACTGAAACATAAAAATCACTCTGTTGGCTGGTTGGGGAAAACAAAAACAAAAACAAAAAAAGGGAAGCAAGCCAATTTGTCAATCCCTGTCTAAACCATTTGCCTATATAATGCAACTAGCATCCCAATTGTGACTTGTGACATGAATTTAGTAGGCTGGATTCTGCTTATGAAAAATAGAAATTTTCATTAAATCTAAGATGACATCAGCTGTAAGATACATTATTCCATTTACTTTTGGCCACACCCAGTGTGCAAAGATGGGCACAGAAAGGACAGAAATAGTATAGACTTAACAGAAGCAGTAGATATTAAGAAGAGGAGGCAAAGAATACACAGAACTGTACATCAAAGATATTCACGACCCAAATAATCATGATGATGTGGTCACTCACCTAGACCCAGACATCTTGGAATGTGAAGTCAAGTGGGCCTTAAGAAGCATCACTATGAACAAATTTAGTGGAAGTGATAGAATTCCAGTTGAGCTATTTCAAATCCTAAAAGATTATGCTATGGAAGTGCTGCACTCGATATGCCAGAACATTTGAAAAAAACTCAGCAGTGGCTCGAGACTGGAAAAGGTCAGTTTTCATTACAATCTCAAAGAAAGACAGTGGCATGTGGGATCACAGGTCCCTGACCAGGGATTGAAACTGTGCTCCTGGTCTCGAAGTGAGGAGTCTTAAATACTGGATTACCAGGGAAGTCCCACAGCATTATTTTTCATACCACTATAAAATATATATTTATATACCTATGTATGCATGTTTGTTCAGTTGCTTAAGTCATGCTTGACTCTTTACAACACTGTGGACTATAGCCCACCATTCTTCTCTGTCCACACAATTCTTCAGGCAGGAATACTGCAGTGGGTTGCATGCCCTCCTCCAGGGGGTCTTCCTGACCCAGAGATGGAACCTGCATCTCTTAGGTCTTCTGCGTTGGCAGGAGCGACCTTTACTGCTAGGGCCATCATTTACACACAACCAAAAAAACTATGATATGCTACCGATGAAATGTGATCTGGTATCACAAATGGTCATATGTAAACTTTAGAATGTCCCTTAATGTCTATGAAACGTGTTAATGGCATAACATGAGCCTGTGAGGTAATTCTCCACCAATAATTGTGTTTTTTGCTTGAATTCTGAGATGATTTATGTTTGGGGGTGGGGAGTGGGTGTTTATACTCAACATTCTGAAAACTAAGATTATGGCATATGATCCCATCACGTTATGGCAAATAGATGGGTAATCAGTGTTTGACTTTCTTTTGAGGGTCTTCAGAATCACGGCAGATGGTGATTGCAGCCATGAAATTCAAAGACGCTTACTCCTTGGAAGGAAAGTTATGACCGAACTAGACAGCATATTAAAAAGAAGAGGCATCACTTTTCCGACAAAGGTCCGTCTAGTCAAAGCTACGGTTTTCCTAGTAGTCATGTATGCATGTGAGAGTTGGGCTATAAGGAAAGTTGAGCATCAAATAATTGATGCTTTTGAACTGTAGTGTTGGAGAAGTTTCTTGAGAGTTCTTTGTACTGCAAGGAGAGCCAACAATTCCATCCTGAAGGAGATCAGTCCAGAATATTTATTGGAAAGACTGATGATGAAGCTGTAACTCCAGTACTTTGGCCATCTGATGCAAAGAGCTGACTCATTTGAAAAGACCCTGATGCTGAAAAAGATTGAGGTCCAGAGGAGAAAGTCATGCCAGAGGATGAGATGTTTGGATGGCATCACTGACTCAGTGGTCATGAATTGAGTAAACTTTGGGAGTTGGTGATTGACAGGGAGGCCTGGTGTGCTGCAGTCCATGGGGTTGCAAAGAGTCAGACACAACTGAGTAACTGAACTGAGAAGGCTGTCTTTTAATTTTCTTGAGTGTGTTCTTGTTTTGCTGGAAGATTAGCATGGGTCGTCTTGCAATGGAGCTTTCTGTTCTTGCACGGAGCTTGCTTTCAGTGTAGGTATGTATCTTTTTGGATGGGATCTTGTTTATTCCTAGACCCTGGGGTCAGGGGTTCTATGATGATCCAATGTTCTGGAGCTGAACTACTGCCTCTCGTTTTTGGTCCCCCTCATTCAGTAACCTCAAGACTACTCTTTCAACATTGCACAGAAGACAAAAACCCATGTTAGTGGTGAAATAACTCCACATCCTGAACAAAGAAATTCACAGCATTCCATATAGAAAAGAAGAGAGAAGAGCTAGACAGAGATGATAATGAGGAGAAAAGAAAGTCAAAAGGTACAGGAGCAATCAGGCCTGTAATCAAATTCCTGATTGAAAATGCATATGAAAAAATAGACTCTTAATTCTACATACTAATAACAAATATCAGACAGCAAAAATTAAGAACCTAGACTAGAATTTGGACTCCTAAATGTACTATATGAAATAAACCAAAACATATTCAAACACAAAAATTAGAAAAAAATATATCGTGGGGGCACTTCAGTGTCAGGTAATCCCTTATTCTAGCTTGCACTTTTTCTTAAAGTCTGAAATTGTCCTTAAATGCAATTTTATTGCTTGACTTTAATCTATTGCACCTGCCACTTCAGGAGTGGTTCTCCTGTATTATCTTTACTTAAGCTGGCCTCCTCTGCTTGCAAATCTCCTCAATGTCTTATCTATGCTCTGATAGGAAGAGGTGACAGCAGACTCTTATCAGGGTCACTTTCTCTGTTGTGCTGTGGAGAGGCAGGAACAGTGCAAACAAATACCTCTGGGGTGTGTGGGGAGTCCTTGTAGTGAATGGAAAGCACAGGGTCTGCCAAAGTCCAAGGTGATGTGCACTTCTCAGATCCAACCGCTCAAGCTCCTGGATGCTCCATGAGGGCACAGTTACAGGTGGGCCTTGTATCTCATGCACTCCCCAGGCCCAAGCTACTCAGATTCCCAGGTGTTCTATGAAGGCCCAGTCCCAGGTGAGCCATGCATGTCCTGCTCTTCCCAAGCCCAACCAGTCCACACTCCCCAGTTGTCTGTCAGGGCACAGTCCCAGGTGTGTTCTTTGTCTCCTGCACTTCCCAGGCCTAAGCAGCACAGATTCCTGAGTGTTCTCTGAAAGCCCTGTCCCAGTTGAGCCATACATCTCCTGCTCTTCCTAGGGCCAAGTGGTCTGGTGTTCTGCTAGAGCATAGTCCCAGGTGGGCTCTTTGTCTCATACACTTCCCAGGTCGAAGATGCTCAGGTTCCACGATGTTCCAGAGTACACTGTTCCAGAGAGCCACTTAGGCTCTCGGGATGACTGTGGTGTCATAGTCCCAGGTGGGCCATCTTTTTGTGCACTGCTCAGGTTCAATCTGGTCAGTATCTCAGATTCTTTACAAGGATACAGTCCGTGGTGAGCTGCGCATCTCCTCAGAGGAGCTGATCTCAGGTTGTGACACTGTTGGCACCTATAAACTGTCCCAGATCCCAGGAAGCCATGGTTAAAGGCTGCTTACAGATAGAGTCTGCTCACAGCTTGGCAGGAGATGCCGTCTCCTGGGCTTAAAAGCTTATGGTCTTCTGCCTCTGGTTGTTGACATTCTGAATCTTTGACTCCTGGGAGGGCCCTAATGGAAGCTGGCTTGCTCTCCTTTGGTAAATACTAGGGCACAGTCTGTTGTGTGAGCAGGTCAGGTGTCACAGCATGGTCTTAGAGCCTCCCCATGGGAAGGCTTTTCTTTTTTCTTTATATTTTTTATTTCTGTCTCTCTGGCATTCTGTGGTTCAGGCTGCTATATCACATTGGTCCTCTCAGAGTGTCCTCAGGGCATTCAAACCCCATGTTTAATCTAAAGACTGAAGATGCAAAGGGCGCCTCTGTACATAGCCCCCACTCATTGTGGGTGGACACGAGACTGTGAGGTAATTCCCCACCAATAATTGCGTTTTTTTGCTTGAATTCTGAGATGATTTATGTTTGGGGGTGGGGAGTGGGTGTTTATACTATTCTCTAAGATTCCAAAGTGGCCCACTGAATCAACCTCTGAGAGGGTTTTCTGTGGTATAGAAACTTATCCTTCTATAATAGTTTAAGATGAATAGTGCTGGATTCATGATCTCTGAAGAAGAAGTTTTATCTTCAGGACTGGGGACCAGGCTCGATCACTCAAGAGCTCTTGCATAGCAGAGATTTATTAAAGTAAGAAAAGAGACAGACAAAGCTTGTGACATGGACCTCAGAAGGGGGCCGGAGAATGCCCCCCTTGCTAGTGTCAGCAAGGGAGTTACATGCATTTTAATTCAGTTATAATAATACATCAAAATAATATCTCAAGTTTGTGAAAATTTTACCAGACCTACTCCCATAAGTTATTTTTTAGGATAACATGATTAGAATTTAACAATAGAAAGACCCTACCAGACCCACTCCCATAATACACCTTCTAAAATATTAGGATTAGTCAGAAGTTTTTCATGAAGGAGAAACTGTCCTCAAGCATGATATATTGTTGCTATGTAATCCCAATTACAAAGTTTAAACTGAGTTGTTTGCTGTGTAAGAATCAGTTACAGGTTTAAAGGAAAAAAAAAAAAAAAAAAACACTTTCTGTGACTAAGACTAAGGAATATAGAGAAAAACAAACAAACAAGTAAACAAACATCTTTGCCCTTTTCTCCTCCTTGAGAATTCCAGAACCCCATCTCCTCCTCAAGAATCCAGACACCTTTCTTCACTTTAGGGAGCCCAGACTTCTTATCAATCTGCCTATGATTTGACTCTCTATCCCCAACACAAGTTCAGTTCAGTGGCTCAGTTGTGTCCAGCTATTTGTAACCCCAAGGCCTGTGGCACACCAGGCTCCTCTGTCTATCACCAACTTCCATAGCTTGCTCAAACTCATCTCCATTGAGTTGGTGATGGACTCAATCTCTTCCTCTCTCATCCACTTCTCCTTGTGCTTTCAATCTTTCCCAACACTGGGGTCATTGGCATGAGTCAGTTCATTGTGTCAGGTAGCCAAAGTATTGTAGCTTCAGCTCTAGCATCAGTCCTTCCAATAAATGTTCAGGACTGAATTTCTTACTGACTGATTTTGTTCCCTTGCTGTCCAAAGGACATACAAGAGTCTTCTCCAACACCACACTTCAAAATCATTACGGTTTCAGGGCTCAGCTTTCTCTATAGTTCAACTCTCACATCTATACATGACTACTGGAAAAATTATAGCCTGGACTAAAAAGACTTTTGCTGGCAAAGTAATGTTTCAGCTTTTAAATATGTTGGTCATAGCTTTTCTACCAAGAAGCAAGTATCCTTTAATTTTATGCTGCAGCCACCATCTACAGTGATTTTAGACACAAGAAAATAATCACTCACAGTTTCTATTGTTTCCCCATCTGCTTGCCAGGAAATCATAGGACCAGATGCCATGATCTTTGTTTTTGAATGTTGAGTTTTAAGCCAGCATTTTCACTCTCCTGTTTCACTTTCATCAAGAGGCTCTTTAGTCCCTCTTCACTTTCTGCTATATGGGTTTTGTCATCTGTGTATCTGAGGTTATTGCCATTTCTCTCAGCAATATTGATTCAGGCTTGTGCTTCTTCCAGTCTGGCATTTCACATGATGTACTCTGAATCTAATTTAAACAAGCAGGGTTACAATTCAGAGCCAGTCCTTTGTTGCATGTCTGTTTCTAGAATCAGTCTTTGTCCCTAAACTTTTGTCTCCCTCTTCTTGTTTATCTCTTCTGCCTCATTATGAGCAAACTGATTAGCCTTTTTGGGTATCTGGTGTCATCTGCCAGCATATAGAACTTGTTTAGTGAAAGTTACTCCATATCCTGACAATCTTTGAACTATTTACTGAGGAAAAACTGAACTCCTTCTCATATGTCACTCCCATCTTAGGACCAGACAGCTGCTGCTAAGTCGCTTCTGTCGTGTATGACTCTGCGATCCCATAGATGGCAGCCCATGAGGCCCCCCATCCCTGGGATACTCCAGGCAAGAACACTGGAGTGGGTTGCCATTTCCTCCTCCAATGCATGAAAGTGAAAAGTGAAAGCGAAGTCACTCAGTAGTGTCTGACTCTTAGCGATCCCATGGATTGTGGCCCACCAGGCTCCTCCATCCATGGGATTTTCCAGGCAAGAGAGGTGGAGTGGGGTGCCATTGCCTTTTCCGAGGACCAGTCTAGCCAGTTTATATTCAAAGGTATGCATTCTGCCACTACTTTAGAGCACTTTAGTGCTCTAAAGTATGTACACTGTCAATATAACACCATCAAGTACTATTGAGCTCATAGTGTGAAGCATGAACTCAGTGAAGCTACTCAGCTCAGCCTCTGTAGTATGCATCCAGCAGCTACTTATTTTGCACTCTGAAGTATGCTTCTTACCACTGTTGTGCCCCACTTTGTGGCAATTATCCTGCAATTCGTGATCTGGCACTAGGAGTGTATGCACCACTACTTCTGATTATGCATGCAGCAACTACTGAGGTTGAAATCACGAGTTTGCATTCTGCTTTTACTGAGAATTTAATTAGAACATGTGTACGAATTAGCTTGCACTCTGGAACATACATTACAACTCTAGAGCATAAGTATCACAATCAAGTGCACCTGCGCTCTGGACCTGGCATGCCATAACAACTGAAAATGCAAGAAGCTTTTCACAACTACTCACCCCTGATTTCAGACTTCCACTGCTGCTACTACTAAGTCATTTCAGTCGTGTCTGACTCTGTGTGACCGCATAGACAGCAGCCCACCAGGCTCCCGTATCCTTGGCATTCTCCGGGCAAGAATACTGGAGTTGTTTGACACTTCCTTTGCCTATGAATGCTAAGTCTCTTTAGCCTTGTGCAACTCTACACGAACCTATGGACAGCAGCCAAGGAGGCTGCTCTGTCCATGGAATTCTCCAGGCAAGAATATTGGTGTGGGTTGCCATTTCGTTCTCTGGTTTCAAGCCACACACGCTACCAACACTGAGCTTGCCCTCTGGAATACTTTCCTGTCAATACTGAGGCAGCCATCTAGAGAATGCTCGCTGGAACTACTAGTTTCCAATCTGGACCACCCTTTCTGCCACTATTGAGACTATTAACAAGATTTGGAACAAGTGCATTGCTATCATTGAGACTGCACAGTAGAGCATACATCCCATCACTCCTGAACCCGAGTCCTTGAGTATATGGCCTTCCAGTACTGAGCCTGTCCCTAACACATGCCTGTTGTAGGTACACATACACATTTGGTATATTACACTCAGGACTCTGCATCCCTGCACTACTGAAATTGCCTTTCCGAACAAGAGTTCATCACCCGCTGAACTTTCACTCTAAAGCATAAATATCACAATCATTAGCTTGTTGCTTTATAGGTAAGTCAGGCCACTACTCAACCTGCACTGTAATTCAGGGGTGCCTAAGCAATTACTGCACTTGCACTCTGAAGTTTCCTTCTGGACACAACTGAGCCAGCACTCCTGTAGACAGAGTGAGTTTAAACACTGGAGGACATGGTACACCTCTACTGAGCATGAGCACAAGTGCAGGCATCCAGGCTCTGCTGAGCACATGCCCTAGTTCCACACATGCCATAGTAACTGAACGTGCAGCTGGGAGTACAGATCTCATGACTGCAGAGTGCCCACATTTCATCATGGGTTTTGCACTACTGAGGTTTACTCAGAAGCATGTATCCCAACATGACTGCATGTGCATTCAAGAGCTAATGTTCTGACACTACTGAGACTGTGCTGTAGAATAAGAATGCCTGAACTACACAACTACACACTGAATCATGCATCCCAGCAGTATAAATCCTAGCACTACAGCACACTTGTCACTTCTGAGTCCTTATACTAAGCAGGCATGGAACAGCTAGTGAGAATGTGAACTTGAGCATGTGTGTGGCCATTACTAATTTCACACTCGGAAGCATGTGTCTTACCACTTGTAAGCCCAGGCCCCAAAACACTTATGTTTCATCTACTGATTTTGTACCCTGGTACACTGTTTTACCATTGCTGAGCCTGCCTTATAGAACATGAGTTCCACTACTACTAATCTTGCTTGATGGCCTGTGTGCTTAAACCTGTGAGCCTACACTCTGCAGCTGAAAATTGCCAATGACTTGGCTTGTCCTATGTTGCATATTTTCCCCACTCTTCTTCCTGCACTCTAGAGCAGGTGTCCCAACTACTGAGGTTGCACTCTGGAGGACCTACTCCAAGAGGCTGCATTGTAAAACACATATCCTACCCATGAGTGAACCATTATTTTAGATCAACTGTGTGACCACTAGTGACCTAGAATTCTAAAGAATAAAGTCACTTCCTTGAGGTATTGCTCTAGAAGGTGTGTGCAACAATTATTCCAGTGGCATTTTATACCAGCCATTATGCTGCTAGTCATCCAGCACTCTAGACTGTGCAAGCTGTGAGTAGTGTATCTGTATATCTATGGATGATGTGCAACCACTGCAGACCTGGTGTATATGTCATATTTCCTGCCTCAGTTGATCATACATCACAATACACATATGCCACAACCCTTGTGCTTGCATTGTTGAGGGCTTGTCATTCCACTACTGAGCTTGTGTGGCAGAGCAGGTGTATCATATTTTCTGAATTCTATCTCTGGATATGCAACCAAAAATAAAAACCCAGAGTGCAAGAGGACATGTACCTCTGCACTCTGCATTCTTGAACAAGGGCATTGAAATTCCTGAGACGACACTCAGAAGCACATGTAGAGCAGCCATGCTGCATCTGCTGAACTTAACTCTTCAGCATGCCTCTCAACAGTGAAACACACTTTAGGTATATCCCTGGTGATACAGACCGATGATCTAGAGCAGGCATGCTTCAAATACTGAATCTTTGCTTTAGAGAACACGTGCTTCATCTCCTGAGTTGTGCTTTTGAGGATCCTCCCCACCACTACTTAGACTGTGCTCTAGAGTGGGTGTGACACAAATAGTAGGATGGCACTTTGGAGCCTGCATGCATCACTACTGCGTCTCAGCTCTAGCCTGGAAGTACTGAAACAGCTTGTCTTGCAATCTGGAGCACACATTCTGCCACTAGTGTGCTTACACTTTAGAGCAGGCTGTCTGAAGCCATCCCATTGGCACTGGCAACATGCATCCAGCCACTGCTGAATGCACACTAGAGCACAGTTCCTACCACTATTGAGCATGTACTCTACCACAAGATGTCTAAAACTGCTCAGTTGCATTGCAGAGCATACCTCTTACCACAACTGAACTTGCATTCTACAGGAAATGTTACACAACCACTGACCTTGTGCTCTAGAATTAGCACACCATACATAATTTTCTTAACATCTGAAGCATTTATCTGGCCAACAGTAAAGGCATGCTTTAGATCAGCTGTGCTAAAATCACTGAGCTTGCCCTCAAGAGTATATCTGAACTCACATTTTATAGCACACGTACTACCACTGCAGATTCTGTGCTCTAAAACTCTCGTGAGACGAGAGAATAAGATGGTGGAGCTGTAAGTGGTTGTGGAGTACATCTTTCCATTGATACATCAGGCATACAGCTTCAGACACAGAAGAGTAATCAGAACATTACCAGAAAGCAGACAGGAGTACCTGACAAGAGGAAAAGAATATATAGAACCACGCAAAACTCAGTAGGATGAAATAACTGGGGGAAAAAACAGGAGCTAGTAGGACTGAATCTTCCCTGACAGGGTGAAGGAACTGAAGTAGAGGTCCAGTCCCACCTTGGGTCAATCGTCTGAATCATAGAATACACATTTAAAGCGGAGAGTGAAACAGCTGATCTGTGGAAAGCTAGATGCAATGAGAATCAGAGAGTCCTTGCTGCAGCCGTACATACCTCATACAAGGACATCTGTCCCCTGAAAGGCACAGTGGCTGGGAGCCAGAGTTTAGGGATTCTGGGGTAATTAATAGGCGAGGGCTGCTGTTTACTGGGGAGAGATGGAGAGAGGGGGTGTGAGGGAGGAGACTGTGGTAGGGTATACCTGTGGAGGAAAACCAGGCAGCCATGAAAGCAAGGCAATATCACCGAGTCACATGTAGGGGGTGGAGCAATCACCATGGCCTCTCTCTCCCCACATGCTAGCATCAGCAGTTACTAAAATGATGAGGCTGACCCACCAAATGCTGAACACATTGAAATGCAGAGCAGGACACCTCCCAGGGTGCTCCTTTAAGTGCCTGATGCACCATACTAGAGTAGAACCCCACTCAGGATGCCTCTTTAAGTGTCAGATGCACTGATCTACAGAGTAGGACCACAGCCAGGGAGGTCTCTCTATGCGCTGACACATTGAACAACAGAGAAGGATCCCAGGCAAGGAAGCCTTCTAAATGGCTGAATAGGTGGAACTAGGGAGAAGACTGGCCAAAGAGGCCTTCTTATCGCCAGATACAAGAGCTAAAAAAAAAAAAAAAAAAAAAAGACTCTGATAGGGCCATAACTCCTGTGGTGTAGTCAGTCTGTATCCCTGCACCCGGCCCACTTGACACCACCGGGGTCCCTCAAGGCCAAGCAGCTGCTCCACCTTCACAGTTAACTCTCATTGGAAAAAAGCTGCCGCAGGTTAAAAAAAAAAAAAAAAAAAATCGTGCAACTATTTGCACAGGATTGTTTCAGTCCTGTCTAACTCTGCGTGGAACACATTTCACCGCTACAGAGAACAAGCTCTAAACAGCTGATCTTTTCCAGTCTTGTAGACACTGCTGAGTTTTCCAAATTTGCTTGCATATTGAGTTCAGCACTTTCACAGCACTATCTATTAGGATTTGAAATCACTCAAATGGAGTTTCATATCTCCATTAGCTTTGTTTCTATTGATGCTTCCTACTACCTACTTGGCTTTACATTCCAGGATGTTTGGCTCCTGGTGAGTGATTACATCATCAGGATCATCTGGATCATGAAGATTTTTTCTGTATAGTTCTTCAATCTTTTCTGTATAGATTTTGCTGCCTCTTCTGTCCTTTATTTTGTCCATCTTTGCATGAAATATTCCCTTGGTATCTCTAATTTTCTTGAAGAGATCTCTAGTCTTCCCCATTCTATTGTTTTCCTCTATTTTTTGCATTCATCACCGAGAAAGGCTTTCTTATCTCTCTTTGCTATTCTTTGGTACACTGTATTCATATGGGTATATCTTCCCTTTTCTCCTTTGCCTTTTGCTTCTCTTCTTTTCTTAATTATTTGTAAGGCCTCCTCAGACAACCATTTGCCTTTTTGCATTCATTTTCTTGGGGATGATCTTGATCACTGCCTCCTGTACAATTTCATGAACCTCCATATGTAGTTCTTCAAACACTCTATTATACCTAATCCCTTAAATATCTTCTCATGTCCACTGTACCACCATAAGGGATATGATTTAGATCATACCTGAATCATCTAGTGGTCTTCCCTACTTTCTTCAATTTAAGTCTAAGTCTATAGCACATACTGAGCTTCCACTCTGAACCTTCCTTCTTACAACTATTTGTCCACTGTTTTAGAGCACTTTTGCTGCACCTATTTATCTTCACTCTGAAACATCTGTACCGTCCCTCCTGAAAGGATGCTCAAGTGCATGCATTTAACTCCTACTGCGTCTATGCTCCAGAGCAGTCCTGCCGATCTACTAAACTTGCATTCTGCCACAGGCATCTTCCACTACTTAGACTATGATACTGAGGTCATGCTGCAACTACATAGTTGCAATCTCAAGCTTATCTTCTTTGACTTTCAGCTTTTATACCAGCACACATGTTCTGCCCCTCCTAAGCCCACTTTCTTAAATAGATATGAAACAACTGTTGAGGTTGCATTCTGGAGCATGTCCCTGCTATTTCTGAATGCATTTAATTTTATTTCTTCATATTTCTTTTAAAAAATGATTTATTTTAATTGGAATAGAATTACTGTGTATTACTGTGATGGTTTTTGACATGTACATCAACATGAATCAGCCACATGGATACATGTGTCCCCCTATCCTGAACACAACTCAGACCTCCCTTGTTACCCCGTGCTTCTGGGTTCTTCCACAACACAAGAGTTGGATGCATCTTTCATGCATTGAACTTGCACTGGTCATCTCTTTTATATATGGTAATGTACCTGTTTCAATGCTATTTTCTCAAATCATCCCATCCTTGAACTCTCCCATTGAGTCTCAGTGTCTGTTCTTAATATGTGGATCTTTTTTACTAGCCTTCATGCAGAATCATTGTTACTGTCTTCCTAAATCCCATTTATATGCATTAATAAACAAGAATTGCCTCCCTCTTTCTAACTTTTTTTTTTTTTTTACTCTGAATAATAGGCTGCAGGTTGAACTGCCTCATTAAAAGTGACATAAAGAGAGAACATTCAAAGATGGCGGAGGAATAGGACGGGAAGACCATTTCTCCCTCACAAATTCCTCAAAAGAACATTTCAACACTGAGCAAACTCCACAAAACAACTTCTGTAGGCTGGCAGAGGACATCAGGCAACCAGAAAAACAGACCATTGTCTGCAAAAACAGGTAGGAAGAAATATAAAAGACGAAAAGAGAGACAAAGGAGGTGTGGAGGGAGCTCCATCCAGGGAAGGGAAGCCTGTCCCGGGAAGGGAATTTTAAGAAGAGACGTTTCCAAACACCAGGAAACACTCTCCCTGCCGAGTCTGTGGTGAGCCTTGGAAACACAGAGGGCAACATAACAGGAAGGGAAAAATAAATACATAATTAAAACCAACAGATTACAAGCCCAACAGTAACTCCCCCAGCGGAAAAGCACCACAGACGCCTGCATCTGCCACAAGCTAGTGGGAGAGGGCAGGGAAGCGCGGGAGGAATGGGCTGCAGTGCTTTGTAAGAATCGGGCAGGAACACCCTATGCGCAACCAGAATGATCTAACTTGGGCTAGCAAACCAGACTGTGGGATAGCTACCGCACGAAAAGCTCGAACAGAAGACACCACCAGGACCGAGCACAGAACAAAGGATGGAACAGAATAATCCAGCTGCAGACCATCCCCCACCGGAGACAGGCAGCCAGAGCCGTAAGGACTGGAAAGGGGCAATTGCAGACCCGGAGAGACTTTACTTACCTAACTGCAAACAGGCTCCTTTGCTAAGACTTCTGGGGGTGCTGGACAGTCACCATCTGCCTCACGGGGGGCACCAGTGGTCCACCCAGAAAGCTGAGCAGCAGCGGCAGAAAAGGTGACAAGTCGCGGCGATCATGCTCGCCAAACTCCTGAGCTACTCGGGCCCAGCCGAACTTGTGCCTCTGAGGGCTGCCTGAGCGCCGAACCTGAGCAGCTTGGACCGGGGAAGTGCACACAGCCTAGGGCAGGCCCCAGACGGTTCCTGGCTGAACATCGTAGAGCCGGAGTGATTTGTGCGCTGTGAGAAGGGACAGGTCAAGCGGGGCTGAGACACTGTGTGCACACGACAGTGCTATTTGTTTGCAGCATCCGCCCTCCCCACAGCGCGACTGAACTAGTGAGCCTAAAAAAACCAGCAAACAGAAGAAGTTAAACAGAGGGAACCACATTGGAAGTGATCCCACACGGCCCACAACATGAGAGAAGGGCCAGATATATTTTTACTATTTTTAAAATCATTCCACTTTTTTTCTATTTTTTGTACTTTTTTAAATTGTTAAGTCTTCTATTTCTCCTCTAATTTTTATTTCTATAACCTACTACCATTATTTTTTTTAAAGGCTTTTTTTTGGTTTTGTTTTAAGGCAAACACCATATATACTCTTTGGATGGTTGTTGGTGTGTTTGTTTGGTTTTTTTTTAATAATTATTTTTTTTCCCTTTTTTTTCCCCCCTCTCTTTCTTTTTTTTTTCTTTCTTCCTTTTTCCTTTTGCTTCTTTTCTTTAATATTGTATTTTTGAAAATCCAACCTCTCCCCTAGATTTTTAATCTTTGCTCTTAGGTTTTTGTTGTCAATTTTGTACATTTAAAAACCCAAACTTCACTACCCAAGTTTACCTGAGAGTGAGATTACTGGCTTGACCACTGGCTCCTCCCTTGGACTCTCCTTTATCTCCACCAGGTGGCCTCTGTTTCTTTTCTCCCCCATCTCTTCTCTATCCAACTCTGTGAATCTCTGTGTGTTCCAGACGGTGGAGAACACCTAAGGAACTGGTTACTGGCAGGATTTGTCTCTCTCCTTCTCATTCCTCTCTCTTATCCTCCTGGTCACCTCTGTCTAATTCCTCCCTCTCCTCTTCCCCATATAAATCCGTAAATACCTCTGAGCGGTCCAGACTATGGAGCGCACATAAGGAAGTGACTACTGGCTAGCTTGCTCTCTCCTCTTTTGACCTCAACGCATCTCATTCCAGTCACCTCTAACTACCCTCTCCCTCTTCTCTTCTCCTTGTAACTCAGTGAACCTGTCTGACTGTCCCTCAATGTGGAGAAACTTTTCATCTTTAACCCAGATGTTTTATCATCGGTGCTGTATAGATGGAGAAGTCTAGAGGCTACTGTAAAAATAAAACTGAAAACCAGAAGCAGGAGGCTTAAATCCAAAGCCTGAAGACATTAGAGAACTCTTGAATTCAGGGAACATTAAGCAATAGGAGCTCATCAAATGCCTTCATACCTACACCAAAACCAAGCTCCACCCAAGGGCCAACAAGTTCCAAAACAAGACATACCACGCAAATTCTCCAGCAACACAGAAACACTCCCCTGAGCTTCAATATACAGGCAGCTCAAAATTATTCCAACCTTTGATGTCTCATAAAACATTACTGGTCACTCCACTGCACTCCAGAGAGAAGAAACCCAGCTCCACCCTCCAGAACTCCAACACAAGCCTCCCTAGCCAGGAAACCTTGACAAGCCACTGATAGAACCCCACCCACAGTGAGGAAGCTCCATAATAAAGAGAACTCCACAAATTACCAGAATATAAAAAGGCCACCCCAAACGCAGCAATACAACCAAGATGAAGAGATGGAGGAATACTCAGCAGGTAAAGGGACAGGAGAGATACCCACCAAACCAAACAAAAGAGGAAGTAGAGAGTCTACCTGAGAAGGAGTTCCGAATATTGACAGTGAAAATGATCCAAAATCTTGAAATCAAAATGGAACCACAGATAAATAGCCTAGAGACAAGGATTGAGAAGATGCAAGAAAGGTTTAACAAGGACCAAGAAGAAATAAAAAAGAGTCAAAATATAATGAATAACGCAATAAATGAGATCAGAAACACTCTGGAGGCAACAAATAGAATAACGGAGGCAGAAGATAGGATTAGTGAAACAGAAGAGAGAATGGTAGAAATAAATGAATCAGAGAGGAAACAAGAAAAATAAATTAAAAGAAATGAGGACAATCTCAGAGACCTCCAGGACAATAGGAAATGCTCCAACATTCGAATTATAGGAGTCCCAGAAAAAGAGGACCAAAAGAAAGATCATGAGAAAATCCTTGAGGAGATAATAGTTGAAAACTTCCCTAAAATGGGGAAGGAAATAATCACCCAAGTCCAAGAACACGGAGAGTTCCAAATAGGATAAACCCAAGGCGAAACACCCCAAGACACATATTAATCAAATTAACAAAGATCAAACACAAAGAACAAATATTAAAAGCAGCAAGGGAAAAACAACAAATAACACACAAGGGGATTCCCATAGGGATAACAGTTGATCTTTCATCAGTAACTGTTCAGGCCAGGAGGGAATGGCAAGACATACTTAAAGTGATGAAAGACAATAAGCTACAGCCCAGATTACTGTACCCAGCAAGGATCTCATTCAAATATGAAGGAGAAATCGAAAGCTTTACAGACAAGCAAAAGCTGAGGGAATTCAGCACCACCAAACCAGCTCTCCAACAAATTCTAAAGGATAATAGAGAATCCTGCTGTGATTTATGTCTGAGAGTGTTTTGCCTAAGTTCTCCTCTAGGAGTTTTATAGTTTCTGGTCTTACATTTAGATCTTTAATCCATTTTGAGTTTATTTTTGTGTGCGGTGTTAGAAAGTGATCTAGTTTCATTCTTTTACAAGTGGTTGACCAGTTTTCCCAGCACCACTTGTTAAAGAGATTTTCTTTACTCCATTGTATATTCTTGCCTCCTTTATCAAAGATAAGGTGTCCATATGTGTGTGGATTTATCTCTGGGCTTTCTATTTTGTTCCATTGATCTATATGTCTGTCTTTGTGCCAGTACCATTCTGTTTTGATGACTGTGGCTTTGTAGTAGAGCCTGAAGTCAAGCAAGTTGATTCCTCCAGTTCCATTCTTCTTTCTCAAGATTGCTTTGGCAATTCGAGGTTTTTTGTATTTCCATACAAATCTTGAAATTATTTGTTCTAGTTCTGTGAAAAATATGGCTGGTCGCTTGATAGGGATTTCATTGAATTTGTAGATTGCTGTGGGTAGTATACTCATTTTCACTATATTGATTCTTCCGATCCATGAACATGGTATATTTCTCCATCTATTAGTGTCCTCTTTGATTTATTTCATCAGTGTTTTATAGTTTTCTATATATACGTCTTTAGTTTCTTTGGGTAGATATATTCCTAAGTATTTTATTCTTTTCGTTGCAATGGTGAATGGAATTGTTTCCTTAATTTCTTTTTCTACTTTCTCATTATTGGTGTATAGGAATGCAAGGGATTTCTGTGTGTTGATTTTATATCCTGCAACTTTACTATATTCATTGATGAGCTCTAGTAATTTTCTGGTGGAGTCTTTAGGGTTTTCCATGTAGAGGATCATGCCATCTGCAAACAGTGAGAGTTTTACTTCTTCTTTTCCAATTTGGATTCCTTTTATTTGTTTTTCTGCTCTGATTGCTGTGGCCAAAATTTCCAGAACTATGTTGAATAGTAGCGGTGAAAGTGGACACCCTTGTCTTGTTCCTGACTTTAGGGGAAATGCTTTCATGGGGAGGGAGGTGGGAGGGGGGGTCATGTTTGGGAACACATGTAAGAATTAAAGATTTTAAAATTAAAAAAATAAAAAAACTTTATACAAAAAAAAAAAAATTCTAAAGGATATTCTCTAGACAGGAAACACGAAAATGGTGTATAAACCCGAACCCAAAACAATAAAGTAAATGGTAACGGGATCATACTTATCAATAATTACCTTAAATGTAAATGGGTTGAACGCCCCAACCAGAAGTCAAATACTGGCCGAATGGATACAAAAACAAGACCCCTCTATATGCTGCTTACAAGAGACCCACCTCAAAACAAGCGACACATACAGACTGAAAGTGAAGGGCTGGAAAAAGATATACCACGCAAATAGAGACCAAAAGAAAGTAGGAGTGGCAATACTCATATCCGGTAAAATAGACTTTAAAACAAAGGCTGTGAAAAGAGACAAAGAAGGCCACTACATAATGATCAAAGGATCAATCCAAGAAGAAGATATAACAATTATAAATATATATGCAGCCAATGTAGGAGCACCGCAATATGTAAGACAAATGTAAAGAAGTATGAAAGGGCAATTAACAATAACACAATAATAGTGGGAGACTTTAATACCCCACTCACACCAATGGACAGATCAACTAAACAGAAAATTAACAAAGAAACGCAAACGTTAAATGATACATTAGATCAGTTAGACCTAATTGATATCTATAGGACATTTCACCCCAAAACAATGAATTTCACCTTTTTTTCAAGTGCTCATGGAACCTTCTCCAGGATACATCACATCCTAGGCCATAAATCTAAACTTGATAAATTCAAAAAAATCGAAATCATTCCAAGCATCTTTTCTGACCATAATGCATTAAGATTAGATCTCAATTACAGGAGAAAAACTACTAAAAATTCCAACATATGGAGGTTGAACAACACACTTCTGAAAAACCAACAAATCACAGAAGAAATCAAGAAAGAAATCAAAATATGCATAGAAACTAATGAAAATGAAAACACAACAACCCCAAACCTGTGGGACACTATAAAAACAGTGCTAAGAGGAAAGTTCATAGCAATATAGGCATACCTCAAGAAACAAGAAAAAAGTCAAATAAATAACCTAACTCTACAACTAAAGCAACTAGAAAAGGAAGAATTGGAGAGCTCCAGAGTTAGTAGAAGGAAAGAAATCTTAAAAATTAGGGCAGAAATCAATGAAAAAGAAACAAAAGAGACCAGAGCAAAAATCAACAAAGCCAAAAGCTGGTTCTTTGAAAGGATAAAAAAAAATTGACAAACCATTAGCCAGACTCATCCAGAAGCATAGAGAGAAAAATCAAATCAATAAAATTAGAAATGAAAATGGAGAGATCACAGCAGACACACAGAAATACAAAGGATCATGAGACTACTATTAGCAGTTGTATGCCAATAAAATGGACAATGTGGAAGAAATGGACACATTCTTAGAAAAGTACAATTTTCCAAAACCGAACCAGGAAGAAATAGAAAACCTTAACAGACCCATCACAAGCACGGAATTTGAAACTGTAATCAGAAATCTTCCAGCAAACAAAAGCTCAGGTCCAGACGGCTTCACAGCTGAATTCTACCAAAAATTTCGAGAAGAGCTAACACCTATCCTACTCAAACTCTTCCAGAAAATTGCAGAGGAAGGTAAACTTCCAAACTCATTCTATGTGGCCACCATCACCCTAATACCAAAACCTGACAAAGATGTCACAAAAAAAGAAAACCACAGGCCAATATCACTGATGAACATAGATGCAAAATTCCTCAACAAAATTCTAGCAATCAGAATCCAACAACACATTAAAAAGATCATACACCATGATCAAGTGGGCTTTATCCCAGGGATGCAAGGATTCTTCAATATCTGAAATCAATCAATGTAATTCACCACATTAACAATTTGAAAAATAAAAACCATATGATTATCTCAATAGATGCAGAGAAGGCCTTTCACATAATTCAACATCCATTTATGATAAACAGTCTCCAGAAAGCAGGAATTGAAGGAACATACCTCAACATAATAAAAGCTATATATGAGAAACACACAGCAAACATTATCCTCAATGGTGAAAAATTGAAAGCATTTCCCCTAAAGTCAGGAACAAGACAAGGGTACCCACTGTCGCCGCTACTATTCAACATAGTTCTGGAAGTTTTCGCCACAGCAATCAGAGCAGAAAAAGAAATCAAAGGAATCCAAATTGGAAAAGAAGAAGTAAAACTCTCACTGTTTGCAGATGACATGATCCTCTACATAGAAAACCCTAAAGACTCCACCAGAAAATTACTAGAGCTAATCAATGAATATAGTGAAGTTTCAGGATATAAAATCAACACACAGAAATCCCTTACATTCCTATACACTAGTAAAGAGAAAGTACAAAAAGAAATTAAGGAAACAATTCCATTCACCATTGCAATGAAAAGAATAAAATACTTAGGAATATATCTACCTAAAGAAACTAAAGACCTATATATAGAAAACTATGAAACACTGATGAAGGAAATCAAAGAGGACAGTAATTGATGGAGAAATATACCATGTTCATGGATCAGAAGAATCAATATAGTGAAAATGAGGATACTACCCAAAGCAATTTACAAATTCAATGATATCCCTATCAAGCGACCAGCCATATTTTTCACAGAACTAGAACAAATAATTTCAAGATTTGTATGGAAATACAAAAAACCTCGAATTGCCAAAGCAATCTTGAGAAAGAAGAATGGAACTGGAGGAATCAACTTGCTTGACTTCAGGCTCTACTACAAAGCCACAGTCATCAAAACAGAATGGTACTGGCACAAAGACAGACATATAGATCAATGGAACAAAATAGAAAGCCCAGAGATAAATCCACACACATATGGACACCTTATCTTTGACAAAGGAGGCAAGAATATACAGTGGAGTAGAGACAATCTTTTTAACAAGTGGTGCTGGGAAAACTGGTCAACCACATGTAAAAGAATGAAACTAGATCACTTTCTAACACAGCACACAAAAATAAACTCAAAATGGATTAAAGATCTAAATGTAAGACCAGAAACTATAAAACTCCTAGAAGAGAACATAGGCAAAACACACTCAGACATAAATCACAGCAGGATCCTCTATGACCCACCTCCCAGAATTCTGGAAATAAAAGCAAAAATAAACAAATGGGATCTAATTAAAACTAAAAGCTTCTGCACAACAAAGGAAAAAATAAGCAAGGTGAAAAGACAGCCTTCTGAATGGGAGAAAATAATAGAAAATGAAGCAACTGACAAACAACTAATCTCAAAAATATACAAGCAACTTATGTAGCTCAATTCCAGAAAAATAAACGACCCAATCAAAAAATGGGCCAAAGAACTAAATAGATATTTCTCCAAAGAAGACATACAGATGGCTAACAAACACATGAAAAGATGCTCAACATCACTCATTATTAGAGAAATCCAAATCAAACCCACAATGAGGTACCACTTCACACCAGTCAGAATGGCTGCGATCCAAAAATCTGCAAGCAGTAAATGCTGGAGAGGGTGTGGAGAAAAGGGAACACTCCTACACTATTGGTGGGAATGCAAACTAGTAGAGCCACTTTGGAGAACAGTGTGGAGATTCCTTAAAAAATTGCAAATAGAACTGCCATATGACCCAGCAATCCCACTGCTGGGCATACACACCAAGGAGACCAGAATTGAAAGAGACACATGTACCCCAATGTTCACCGCAGCCCTGTTTATAATAGCCAGGACCTGGAAACAACCTAGATGTCCATCAGCAGATGAATGGATAAGAAAGCTGTGGTACATATACACAATGGAGTATTACTCAGCCGTTAAAAAGAATTCATTTGAATCAGTTCTGATGAGATGGATGAAACTGGATCCGACTATACAGAGTGAAGTAAGCCAGAAAGAAAAACACCAATACAGTATACTAACACATATATATGGAATTTAGAAAGATGGCAATGACGACCCTGTATGCAAGACAGCAAAAGACACAGATATGTATAACGGACTTTTGGACTCAAAGGGAGAGGGAGAGGGTGGGATGATTTGGGAGAAGGGCATTCTAACATGTATTCTATCATGTAAGAATCGAATCACCAGTCTATGTCTGACGCAGGATACAGCACGCTTGGGGCTGGTGCATGGGGATGACCCAGAGAGATGTTATGGGGAGGGAGGTGGGAGGAGGTGTCCTGTTTGGGAACGCTTGTAAGCATTTAAGATTTTAAAATTAAAATAATAATAATAATAATAAAATAAAAAATAAAAATGCAAAAATAAATAACAAGAAAATAAAAGAAAAGTGACACAAATATATGTTTTTTCTCTGGCTAAACAATATTCCATTTGCATATATAGCAAAACTTCCTTATATGTTCCTCTGCTGATGTGCATCTAGATTAACTCCATGTCATTGCTTTTGTAAAGAGAATTGCAATAAGCACTGGGGTACATGTGTCCCTTCATTGTAACTCCCTCTGGGTACATGCCAAGAAGTGGGGTTGTTCAGTCATATGACAGTTCAAGTCCAAGTTTCTCAAGGAATCTCCAATCTGTTCTGCATACAGGTTGTACCAGTTTGTGGTACCACTAACAGTGTATTAGGATTAACTTTTCTCCACACTCTCTCCAGGATTTCGTGCTTGTAGAATTTCTGGTGACCACCACTCTGAACAGTGTGATATGACTGCACATTAATTTAAAATTTTTGTTTCTCTAATAATGGATGATTTTAAGCATATTTCCTCTGTTTGTAAGCCATCTGTATGGCTTCTTTAAAGAATTGTCTGTTTAGGGATTTTTCCCCCTTTTAATGATGCTGTGAAAGTACTTCACTCAATATGTCAGAAAATTTGGAAAACTCAGAGTGGCTAAAGGACTGGAAAAGGTCAGTTCTCATTTCAATTCCAAAGAAAGGCAATGCAAAAGAATGCTCAAATCACCACACAGTGCATCCATCTCACGCTAGTAAAGTAATGCTCAAAATTCTCCAAGCCAGGCTTCAGTAATACATGAACCATGAACTTTCAGATGTTCGAGCAGGTTTTACAAAAGGCAGAGGAACCAGAGATCAAAATGCCAACATCAGCTGGATCATTGACAAAGCAAGAGAGTTCCAGAATAAAATCTATTTCTGCTTTATTGACTATGCCAAAGTCTTTGACTGTGTGGATCACAATAAACTGGAAAATTCTGAAAGAGATGGGAATACCAGACCACCTGACCTGCCTCTTGAGAAACCTATATGCAGGTCAAGAAACAACAGTTAGAACAGGACATGGAACCACAGACTGGTTCCAAATAGGAAAATGAGTCCGTCAAGGCTATCGATTGTGACTCTGCTTGTTTAATTTATAAGCAGAGTACATGATGAGAAACGCTGGGCTGGAAGAAGCACAAGCTGGAACGAGGACTGCCAGGAGAAATATCAATCACCTCAAATATGCAGATGACACCACTCTTATGGCAGAAAGTGATAAGGAACTAAAAAGCTTCTTGATGAAACTGAAAGAGGAGAGTGAAAATGTTGGCTGAAAGCTCAAAATTCAGAAAACTTAGATCATGGCATCTGGTCCCATGACTTCATGGGAAATAGATAGGGAAACAGTGGAAACAGTGTCAGATTTTATTCTGGGGGTGCTCAAAAATCACTGCAGATATTCATTGCAGCCATGAAATTAAAACACACTTACCCTATGAAAGGAAAGTTATGACCATCCTAGACAGCATATTGAAAAGCAGAGACATTATCTTGCCAACAAAGTTCTGTCTAGTCAAGACTATGATTTTTCCAATAGTCATGTATGGATATGAGAGTTGGACTGTGAAGAAAGCTGAGCACTGAAGAATTGATGCTTTTGAACTGTAGTGTTGGAAAACTCTTGAGAGTCCCTTGGACTGCAAGGAGGTCCAACCAGTCCATTCTAAAGAAGATCATTCCTGGGTGTTCTTTGGAAGGGATGATGCTAAAGCTGAAACCCCAGTACTTTGGCCACCTCATGTGAAGAGTTGGCTCATTGGAAATACTCTGAAGCTTGGAGGGATTGGAGGCAGGAGAAGGGGACAACAGAGGATGAGATGGCTGGATGGCATCACTGACTCGATGGACATGTGTCTGCGTGAACTCCGGGAGTTGGTGATAGACGGGGAGTCCTGGTGTGCTGCAATTTATTGGGTCTCAAAAAGTCACACACAACTGAACTGAACTGAACTGAACTGAACTGAAGTAACTAATAAATAATTAATCTCAAAAATATACAAACAACACTTGAACCTCAATTCCAGGAAAATAAACGACCCCATGATAAAATAGGTGAAAGGACTAAACAAACATTTCTCCAAAGATGGCATACGGAATGCTGACAAACATATGAAAAGATGCTCAACATCACTCATTATCAGAAAAATGCAAATCAAGACTATAATGAGGTTCTATTTCATGCCAGTCAGAATGACTGCTATCCAAAAGTCTACAAACAATAAGTGCTGGGGAGGGTGTGGCGAAAAGGGAACCCTCTTACACTGTTAGTGGGATTACAAACTAGTACAGCCACTATGGAGAATACTGTGGAGATTCCTTAAAAAACAAACAAACACAAACAAACAAACAAACTGTAAATAGAACTGTCATACGACCCAGCAATCCCACTGCTGGGCATATACACCAAGGAAACCAGAATTGAAAGAGACAAGTGTACCGCAATGTTCATCACAGCACTATTTCTAATAGCCAGGAAATGGATTCATGATAGATGTCCATCAGCAGACTAACGGATAAGAAAGCTGTGGTACATATACACAATGGAGTATTACTCAGCCACTAAAAAGAAAACATTTCAATCAGTTCTAATGAGGTGGATGAACTGAAGCCTATTATACATAGTGAAGTTATCCAGAAACAAAAATACCAGTAGAGTAAACAAGCACATATATGTGGAATTTAGAAAGATGGTGATGATAAACCTGTACGTGAGATAGCAAAATAGACACAGATGTATAGATCAGTCTTTTGGACTCTGTGAGAGAGGGCGAGGGTGGGATGATTTGGGATAATGGCATTGAAACATGTATAATATCACTTGTCAAATGAATCGCCAGACCAGTTTGATGCGTGATACAGGATCCTCGAGGCTGGTGCACTGGGATAACCATGAGGAATGGTTTGAGGAGGGAAGTAGCAGGGGTTTTCAGGATAGGGAACAAGTGCACACCTGTGGCAGATCCATGTTAATGTATGGCAAAATCAATACAATATTGTAAAGCAATTAGACTACTATTAAAGTTAATTTATATTAAAAATACATAAAATAAAATTCTGTCCAATGTGAAGAAAACAACAGCATTTTTTGAACAATATCTCTAAGTAAATTCGAGTTGCAATTTTCTGGGTTCAAGGTGCCCTCATAAGTATTAGCCCTAACTCTTATTACAGAAAGAATAGTGAAAAATGAGCTAGATTAAAGGAGAGCTTTTCAGCAACAAGATCTGTATGTTTCAGCCAGAAAGATATTAAGTAATGTAAGGCTTCCCAAACAGTTTATTTAAGATCTTGGGAGCTAGCAATGAGTTTGGAAACCTAAAGTTGCCTAAAAGTATATTTTGACATATATACATATATACACCTGTCTATGCATAAGTGTATGTATGAAAAAAAGTGCAATGGCTTTTAATTCATGTTAAGTATAATAGAAATGGAAAAACAAAGATAAAACCCAAAGGTAGAACGGTTCAAAATCTACTCGATTATTGAATATTATGTAAGTTGAAATATTTCAAATATGTTTTCTTGGTTGCATGTAAAATATGAGGATTCTTTTATATCACTCACCTCTCTCCTTTTAATAAATATATACCAATTTTCAAATGTTTGTCCAGTTTAATGACAAAATACAGATAACTCATATATAAAATAGAGAGTTATGTTTTCATAACATAAACTATTGATACCAAGCTTAGATTTTAGAATTATTTCCAACTCCATGCTCCATCTCAATAGGAAAGAGCCAAAGTTGTTGCTGACTCAATCACTCCAGGAGCTGGGAAACCTGCAAAAGAAACTGAACCTGCACTGAGATTTTCTGTCATATTTATGATCGAGCTCTAAGTCCAAGACTATTTTTCCTTTCTTCTACAAAGCAGTCCCTTCTTAAGACTGAAAAGCATGGAAATCAAGAGAGAGAGGTAGGAGATTGTAGACCTCCTCATGTTCAAAAGTAATTTTAATCAGAGAAGCTAGAAAAGACAGAAACTGAGGAAAATAGTCAAGTGATAGAGAATAATAATGATTTAGCCATTAAGCATATTCAAGGGTTATTAGTCCCTCCTCAAGGGCCATCATGGAGAAGGAAATTGCAACCCACTCCAGTGTTCTTGCCTGGAGAATCCCAGGGATGGGGGAGCCTGGTGGCCTGCCATCTCTGGGGTCGCACAGAGCCAGACACGACTGAAGCAAATTAGCAGCAGCAGCAGCAAGGGTCATTGATAACATTCTGAGCAATAGCCTGTGAACAGTTTCAGAGATGCTAAAGCCCAAACCAGGCTGAAATTTAAGTACGTAGTTGGAACTAGACGGTCGATGATGTGGACTCCCAATATCCTCAGTAATAGGCCATTAGTAGAATGTCCCAATATTGATCACAGACCCCCATGTTCCACCCTCGCTCAGTCATTAAAATATTTCCCCTGAAAGTATTTGGAGATTTGCGTCTTTGAAGCACCAGCTGCTAAAAACCTTGCTCGGTACTACAATAAGCACGTTTTTTTGTTTGTTTGTTTTTTTTCTTTTCCCTCACTGAAATCCAGTCAGTTCATAAATATTTTTGCACAGAAGCAAGTAGACCAAGTTTGCGAGGGTAATACTACTGAACATTAAGAATGTGTATATAGAAGGATGATAAGTCACTTGTATTTCAGAAATAAACTAGATTCATTGATGTGATTTTTCGATAACCCTGTATGTGAGACAGCAAAAGAGACACAGGTGTCTAGAACATTCTTTTGGACTCTGTGGGAGAGTGAGAGGGTGGGATGACTTGGGAGTATAGCATTGAAACATGTATAATATCATGTATGAAATGAATCGCCAGCCCAGGTTCAATGCATGATACTGGATGCTTGGGGCTGGTGCACTGGGATGACCCAGAGGGATGGCACAGGTTGGGAGGAGAGAAGGGGTTCAGGAAGGGGAACACATGTATACCTGTGGCGGATATATGTTAATGTATGGCAAAACAAATACAATAATGTAAAGTAATTAGCCTCCAATCAAAATAAATAAATTTATTTTTTTAAAGATATCATCCAAAAACCTCCATACCTACATTGAAACCAAGCACCACCCAAGAGCCAATAAGTTCCAGAGCAAGACATACCATGCAAATTCTCCAGCAAAACAGGAGCATAGACTGGAGCTTCAATATACAGGCTGCCCAAACAGCAAACCCGTAGACATCTCAAAACTCACTACTGGACACTTCATTGCACTCCGGAGAGAAGAGATGCAGCTCCACTCACCAGAACAGTGATGCGAACTTCCCTAACCAGGAACCTTGACAAGCCACTCGTCCAACCCCACCCACAGGGAGGAACCTCCACAATAAAGAGGAACCACAAACTGCCAGAAAGAGAAAGGCCATCCCAAACACAGCAACCAAAAAAAAAAAAAAATCTTTAGTAATGAGATTTTGCATGCTTCATGGTTTTGGTTACTATTTCTGTCAGCAGTCTGTATTTTAAGTTGATGCTGAAGTAAACACTGGTTGAAAATTACCCTTCAATTGCTAGGAGACCAGTGACTTTGTGATGTCACAACAAACTTTCGATTGCTAGGAGACCAGTGATTTTGTGATGTCACAGCTTTTTGACTGGGAGGACCTCTGTGATGGTCTAGAGAGTTTCTCTCTGCAGGCCAGGCAAACATCATTTGAAGTTGCAGTGTGTAAAACCAGACAAATGAGAAATTTATCTGAAGAAAGGTTCCTCTGAGATGGCACATATTTCTTCAGAAATTCAAGATGGGCCTCCTAAAGATGAATCCGCTGATTCAGAAACCTCCATTAGATCTTCTTTGTATGATTATACAACTGGGGACTCAGTTTTGAGATCTATGATTGAAGAATATGCTTTTCAGGCTTTGTCTGAGGATCTTGTGATCAAAAGGCCACACTACACATATTCTGTCTCTGAAACAGATGATGTGAATGATTTTCTTTCACTCACATTTCCACAAAAACTTTGGAATATAGTTGAGAGTGATCAGTTTGAATCTATTTGGTGGGATGACACAGGCACATGTATAGTGATCAATGAAGAACTCTTTAAGAAAGAAGTCTTGGAAAGAAAGGATCCTTTCAGAATATTTGAAACCAAGAGTATGAAAAGTTTAATTCGACAGCTTAACCTTTATGGATTTCATAAAAAGCGCCAAACTGTTCAAAGATCGGCTTCACTACCTGTCTTTCTGGAAGAAGAAAACAACATCTCTCTTTTGTGTAAGGTATTCCAAAATTTTCACTTATTGGCAATATGTCAGATTAAATCATGTGACCTAGAAAGCATGTTCATATATGTAGCTAAATCGGAATTTAAACTTGAGATAGCAAATTGTTGAATGTTTTATTTTTTTGAAGTTGAAAACAGCCGGAGGTTAAAATATTGGATGTTAACAAACTTTCGTATCAACTTGAAACCAGATATAAGTTCTGAAGCTACTTTAAGTGGTATTTACTGTATATATACAACATACTTTTAGTTGACCATATTATTTCTAACATGTTATGTGTTAAAACTACCAACAGAGCTGTTTTATTTGATGTTATTTAATTGGTTCTATTAAAGGAATACGTTTTTATAACTTAGCTTTGTTTGTCAGTTTTACCTTGGTTTATAAAGAAACTAAATAATTTAATTCTTTGATTTTAGCTACAGACCTACTATAATCCAAACTTCAAAAGAGGCCATCCCCAACTTTTAGTAAGAATGCAAAGAAGAGTTGGAATTAACAATGTGTCTCCAATATCTTCATTAGTTCAAGGTAACAAGAAGCATGCTAAAGCAAGTGTCAAAAAAGATGATCATAACTCTGAATTTCTTCCAGAAATGAGTGGAGAGAGCGCATTTCCAGCCTCCACAAGTTTAAGTGTTCCTTTCATACAAAAGCCTCATACCAGCCAGATAGTCACTAATACAAGTGCTCTATCTCCATGTGCCTTACCTACCCTATCAGCAATATCAGTTAGACACACAGACCAGATTGTGGTAGATCAAACTGATGTTTTACAAAAGTTGAGCATTTTTAATTGGCACTCACAGAGCAGCTATACTCAAGGAAATGGCCACGTTGAGGACTTTGCTACTACAACTACATCTCCTTCTCGGAACCACATCAAATCTCCATTACAGAGCAGTTATTCTGGACTGATGGTGGGACCTTCTAAGTTTCCAGACAGGCATAGCGATATGTCAGCCCATGACAGTCCTTTTCTTAACCTGCAAGAGAGAGGCAACTCATGGTTCTCAGTGCCAACAATTGCTTATACATCTGCCTCCTCTCTTTCAAGCAAACTCATCAATAATCATCATTATGTGGAAACCATCCTAATTAAAAATGATCTATCAAATACGTGTCAGATTATGGAGCCTAAAGGAGATTGAAGTTTACATTTGTAGATGTCAACAAATATCTACAATTCTTGTATTTGAACAATAAATTTCCATGTTCATCTTCATAGTTTCATTTTTTATTTTCAAACAAGGTAGAGTAAAATGAGGCTTTAATTCAATGGTTGGCTATTTTATTGCATGGTTTTATAAACTCGTCAGTTCAAGAAAACATTCGTTATGCATCCTAGGTAAATGACTCCTGATATAATATTTGTAAGCAAGAAAATGAGAACAAAGGGAAAAGAGGTAATGGATGTAAAGTGATTTCTGAAATCATCCCTGATGAAATGAAGGGGTGCCTAAATTAGGAGGGTATGGGTGAATGAAGAGATGCAAATAAAGTTAGAAAAATGAAAATACACAGTATGAACTTTAGTGCATTCACACATTATATTCTATTAGTTACTGGTAGAGTCTTAAAAGGTTAAACAGTGTTTGCTTTCATTATAGAAATTCATTCTGTCCTTGAAAATATAGATATTGCAGCATTGTCCAAAATCTTGATCACAATTATGCCATCACTATGATAACAAAGATAACGTGACATAATCAGTGACTGGTTATGCACAAGATATGTACTTTACAAGTGGTATTCTATAGGGTCATTTTTGTTCTGTCCTTAAGGACCCTCTTTATTTCCTGACATCAAGATTCCACCCTATAATTCCAAATGCATTTTTAGACGTTGCTTATCTGTTGCCACAGAGACAGAATAAATTCCTGGTGGTGAATGCAGCATATCAGCGTGGTTAAAAAGTTCTTGAATAATATGATATCTGTTTTCCTTAGTAATTTCATTATCTTTCTCTTATACTGTGCTTCTGAAGCTACAATCATGCAAATTATTTTCAATCATGCTAAGCCCCTTCTCACAACTTTGTCTCAACACTTTCTTCGGATTGGAAGGAACTTATGTTTGCCCTTCCATGAAGGAGAGCACAGATATCAGGTCTTCAATGTATCTTTCACATCAGCTGAAACATAGAGCCCGTCAATGACACATTTTAAGTGCTTACTGAATTATCAATAAAGAAATGTAATAACCAATCAAATGCTCTACACATTACTCAACAACATTCTATAACCTGCACTACTATCATTATTCACCTTTGCTATTTACTGAGAAAATTTTCCCAGTTGATAAATATTTATTATATTTACATGGATGTGTGATTTCTCGGGAGGCATGTATTCCCGTGTTTTGAAGAATATTTCACGTTTTGATGTCATTTTTCTCTTGTTATTTTGTTGTGTCAATCAGTCTTTTTCATAGGCAAAGAGGAGTAGATGCTTTCCTGGAGTTCTCTTGCTTTTTGGAGGACACAATAGGTGTTGACAATTTAATCTTGGATTCCCCTGCCCTTTGTAAATCCACCTTGAACATCTGGAAACTCATGGTTCACATTCTGTTGAAACTTGGCTTGGGGAATTTTGAGCAGTTCTTTGCGACTCTGTGCTGTTGCTGCTGCTAAGTCGTGTCAGTCGTGTCTGACTCTGTGTGGCCCCGTAGACAGCAGCCCACCATGCTCTGCTGTCCCTCGGATTCTCCAGACAAGAACACTGGAGTGGGTTGCCATTTCCTTCTCCAATGCATCAAAGTGAAAAGAAAAAGTGAAGTCGCTCAGTCGTGTCTGACTCTTCACTGCCCCCATGGACGGAAGCCTACCAGGCTCCTCCATCCATGGGATTTTCCAGGCAAGAGTACTGGGGTGGGTTACCATTGCCTTCTTCGCGACTGTGTGAGATGTATGCAATTAAGCAGTTGTGTGGACATTCTTTGGATTGCCTTTCTTTGCGGTTGGCATGAAAACTGATCATTTTCAATCCTCTGGCCATAGCTGAGTCTCCCAAATTTGCTGGCATATGGAGGGCAGCACACTCAGAGCATCTTCTTTCAGAATTTGAAATATCTCAACTGAATTCCATCACCTCCTCGAGCTTTGTTTGTAAGTATGCTTCCTAATTCCCCTAGACTTTGTATTACAGGACGTCCGGCCCTAGGTGAATGATCATACCATCGTCCTTCACTGGGTCATGAAGATCCTCTGGGCATAGTTCATTGTTTATTCTTCCCACCTCCTCGTAATAGCTTCTACTTCTGTTATGTCTGTACTATTTCTGTCCTTTATTGTGCCCACCTGTGTATGAAATTTTTCCTTGGAATCTCTGATTTTCTTGACAAGATCAGTAAGGATACAATTCTATTCATTTCCTTTATTTATTGGCTTTGATAACTGTGGAAGGTGTTATCTCTTTTTACTATTCCTTAAGACTCTGCATCCAAATGTGTATCGTTTTCCATTTTTCTCTTTTCATTTAGCTTCACTACTCTTCTCAGCTCTTTTTGAGGCCAGGTAACTTTCAGTTCAGTTGCTCAGTCATGTCCAACACTTTGCAACCACTCAATTGCAGCACGCCAGGCCTCCCTGTCCATCATCAACTCCTGGAGTTCACTCAGACTAACGTCCATCGAGTCGGTGATGCCATCCAGCCATCTCATCGTCTGTCGTTCCCTTCTGCTCTTGCCCACAATCTCTCCCAGCATCACAGTATTTTCCAATGAGTCAACTCTTCGCATGAGGTGGCCAAAGTACTGGAGCTTCAGCTTGAGCATCATTCCTTCCAAGGAAATCCCAGGGCTGATTTCCTTCAGAATGGACTGGTTGTATCTTTTTTCAGTCCAAGGAAATTTCAGAAGTCTTCTCCAACACCACAGTTCGAGAGCATAATTCTTCGGCACACAACCTTCTTCACAGTCCAACTCTCACATACATACATGACCTCAGGAAAAACCATAGCCTTGACTAGACAGACCCTAGTCAGCAAAGTAATGTCTCTGCTTTTGAATATAACATCTAGGTTGGTCATAATTTTTCTTCCAAGGAGTAAGTGTCTTTTAATTTCATGGCTGGCTATCACCATCTGTAGTGATTTCAGAGCCCCCCAAAATAAAGTCTGACACTGTTTCCACTATTTCTCCATCTATTTCACAGGAAGTGATAGGACCGGATGCCATGATCTTTGTTTTCTGAAAGTTGAGCTTTAAGCCAACTTTTTCAGTATCCTCTTTCACTTTCATCAAGAGGCTTTTTAGTTTCTTTTCACTTTCTGCCATAAGGGTGGAGTCATCTGCATATCTGAGGTTATTGATATTTCTCCCAGCAGTCTTGATTCCAGCCTGTGTTTCTTCCAGTACAGCATTTCTTGTGATGTACTCTGCATAGAGGTTAAATAGCAGGGTGAAAATTTACAGCCTTGATGCACTTCCTTCTTTCCTTTTTTAATTTTTACTTTATTTTACTTTACAATACTGTATTGGTTTTGCCATATATTGACATGAATCCACCACGGGTGTACATGTGTTATGAAACATGACCCACCCCCACCCCCCCACCTCCCTCCCCATAACATCTCTCTGGGTCATCCCTCTGCACCAGCCCCAAGCATGCTGTATCCTGCATCAGACATAGACTGGAGATTCAATTCTTACAAGATAGTATACATGTTTCAATGCCATTCTCCCAATCATCCCACCCTCTCCCTCTCCCTCTGAGTCCAAAAGTCCGCTATACAGATCTGTGTCTTTTTTGCTGTTTTGCGTACAGGGTCATCATTGCCATCTTTCTAAATTCCATATATCTGTGTTAGAATGCTGTATTCGTGCTTTTCTTTCTGGCTTATTTCACTCTGTATAATCAGCTCCAGTTTAATCCATCTCATCAGAACTGATTCAGATGTATTGTTTTTAACGGCTGAGTAATACTCCATTGTGTATATGTACCACGGCTTTCTTATCCATTATCTGCTAATGGACATCTAGGTTGTTTCCAGGTCCTGGCTATTATAAACAGGGCTGCAGTGAACATTGGGGTACATGTGTCTCTTTCAATTCTGGTCTCCTTGGTGTGTATGCCCAGCAATGGGATTGCTGGTTCATATGGCAGTTCTATTTGCAATTTCTTAAGGAATCTCCACACTGTTCTCCATAGTGGCTGTACTAGTTTACATTCCCACCAACAGTGTAGGAGGGTTCCCTTTTCTCCACACCCTCTGCAGCATTTATTGCTTGCAGATTTTTGGATCCCAGACATTCTGAATGGTGTGAAGTGGTACTTCATTGTGGTTTTTATTTGCATTTCTCTAATAATGAGTGATGTTGAGCATCTTTTCATGTGTTTGTTAGCCATCCATATATCTTCTTTGGAGAAATGTCTATTTATTTATTTGTCCCATCTTTTGATTGGGTCGTTTATTTTACTGGAATTGAGCTGCATAAGTTGCTTGTATATTTTTGAGATTTGTCGTTTGTAGGTTCCTTTGTTTACTATTATTTTTTTCCCATTCAGAAGTCTGTCGTTTCACCTTGCTTATATTTTCCTTTGTTGTGCAGAAGCTTTTAATTTTAGTTAGATCCCATTTGTTTATTTTTGCTTTTATTTCCAGAAATCTGGGAGGTGGGTCATAGAGGATCCTGCTGTGATTTATGTCTGAGAGTGTTTTCCCTATGTTCTCCTCTAGGACTTTTATAGTTTCTGGTCTTACATTTAGATCTTTAATCCATTTTGAGTTTATTTTTGTGTGCGGTATTAGAAAGTGATCTAGTTTCACTCTTTCACAAGTGGTTGACCAGTTTTCCCAGCACCACTTGTTAAAGAGATTGTCTTTACTCCACTGTATATTCTTGCCTCCTTTGTCAGAGATAAGGTGTCCATATGTGTGTGGATTTATCTCTTGGCTTTCTATTTTGTTCCATTGATCTATATGTCTGTCTTTGTGCCAGTACCATACTCTTTTGATGACTGTGGCTTTGTAGTAGAGCCTGAAGTCAGGCAAGTTGATTCCTCCAGTTCCATTCTTTCTCAAGATTACTTTGGCTATTTTAGGATTTTTGTGTTTCCATACAGATCTTGAAATTATTTGTTCTAGTTCTGTGAAAAATATGGCTGGTAGCTTGATAGGGATTGCATTGAATTTGTAAACTGCTTTGGGTAATATACTCATTTTCACTATATTGATACATCCGATCCATTAACTTGGTATTTTTCTCCACCTACTTGTGTCCTTTTTTATTTCTTTCATCAGTGTTTTATAGTTTTCTATATATAGGTCTGTAGTTTCTTTATGTAGATATATTCCTAAGTATTTTATTCTTTTCGTTGCAATGGTGAATGGAATTGTTTCCTTAATTTCTTTTTGTACTTTCTCATTATTAGTGTATAGGAATGCAAGGGATTTCTGTGTGTTGATTTTACATCCTGCAACTTTACTATATTCATTGATTAGCTCTAGTAATTTTCTGGTGGAGTCTTTAGGGTTTTCTATGTAGAGGATCATGTCATCTGAAAACAGTGAGAGTTTTACTTCTTCTTTTCCAATTTGGATTCCTTTGATTTGTTTTTCTGCTCTGATTGCTGTGGCAAAACTTCCAGAACTATGTTGATTAATAGTGGTGAAAGTGGGCACCCTTGTCTTGTTCCTGACTTTAGGGGAAATGCTTTCAATTTTTCACCATTGAGGATAATGTTTGCTGTGGGTTTGTCATACATAGCTTTTATTCTGTTGAGGTATGTTCCTTCTATTCCTGCTTTCTGGAGAGTGTTTATCATAAATGGATGTTGAATTTTTTCAAAGGCCTTCTCTGCATCTATTGAGATAATCATATGGCTTTTATTTTTCAATCTGTTAATGTGGTGAATTATATTGATTGATTTGTGGATATTGAAGAATCCTTGCATCCCTGGGATAAAGCCCACTTGGTCATGGTGTATGATCTTTTTAATGTGTTGTTGGATTCTGATTGCTAGAGTTTTGTTGAGGAGTTTTGCATCTATATTCATCAGTGATATTGGCCTGTAGTTTTCTTTTTTTGTAGTATTTTGTCAGGATTTGGTATTAGTGTGATGATGGCCTCGTAAAATGACTTTGGAAGTTTACCTTCCTCTGCAATTTTCTGGAAGAGTTTGAGTAGGATAGGTGTTAGCTCTTCTCGAAATTTTTGGTAGAATTCAGCTGTGAAGCCGTCTGGACCTGGGCTTTTGTTGCTGGAAGATTTCTGATTACGGTTTCAATTTTCGTGCTTGTGATGGGTCTGTTAAGATTTTCTATTTCTTCCTGGTTCAGTTTTGGAAAATTGTACTTTTCTAAAAATGTGTCAATTTCTTCCATGTTGTCCATTTTATTGGCATGTAATTGCTGATAGTAGTCTCTTATGATATTTTGTATTTCTTTTTTTTCTGTTGTGATCTTTCCATTTTGTGATAAAATAGAGTAAAACAAAGGCTGTGAAAAGAGACAAAGAAGGCCACTGCATAATGATCGAAGGATCAATCCAAGAAGAAGAGATAGCAATTATAATTATATATGCAAGTAATATAGGAGTTCCACGATATGTAAGACAAATGCTGACAAGTATGAAAAGGAAAATTAACAATAACACAATAATAGCAGGAGACTTTAATACTCCACTCACACCTATGGATAGATCAACTAAACAGAAAATTGATAAATAAATCCAAACTTTAAATGATACATTAGACCAATTAGACCAAATTGATATCTATACAACATTTCACTGCAAAATGATGAATTTCACCTTTTTTCTAGCACTCATGGAAACTTCTCCAGGATAGATCACATTCTGGGCCATAAATCTAACCTTGATAAATTCAAAAAAAATCGAAATCCTTTCAAGCATCTTTTCTGAGCATAATGCATTAAGATTAGATCTCAATTACAGGAGAAAAACTATTAAAAATTCCAACATATGGAGGTTGAACAACACACTTCTGAATAACCAACAACTCACAGAAAAAATCAAAAAAAGAAATCAAAATATTCATAGAAACTAATGAAAGTCAAAACACAACAACCCCAAACCTGTGGGACACTATAAAAGCAGTGCTAAGAGGAACGTTCATAGCAATACAGGCATACCTCAAGAAATAAGAAAAAAGTCAAATAAATAACCTAACTCTACACCCAATGCAACTAGAAAAGGAAGAAATGGCGAACCCGAGAGTTAGTAGAAGGAAACAAATCTTAAAAAATTAGGGCAGAAATAAATGCCAAAGAAACAAAAGAGACCATAGCAAAAATCAACAAAGCCAAAAGCTGGTTCTTTGAAGGATAAATAAAATTGACAAACAATTAGCTAGAGTCATCAAGAAACAAAGAGAGAAAAATCAAATTAATAAAATTAGAAATGAAAATGGAGAGTTGCACTTCTTTTCCTATTTGAAACCAGTCTGTTGCTCCATGTCCAGTTCTAACTGTTGCTTCCTGACCTGCGTACAGATTTCTCAAGAAGCAGGTCAGATTGTCTGCTATTCCCATCTCTTTCAGAATTTTCCACAGTTTGTTGTGATCCACACAGTCAAAGGCTTTGGCATGTCAATAAAGCAAAAATATATGTTTTTCTGGAACTCTTTTGCTTTTTCCATGATCCAGCAGATGTTGGCAATTTGATCTCTGGTTCCTCTGCCTTTACTAAAACCAGCTTGAACATCAGGAAGTTCACAGTTCAAGTATTGCTGAAGCCTGGCTTGGAGAATTTTGAGAATTACTTTACTATTGTGTGAGATGAGTGCAACTGTGCAGTAGATTGAGCATTCTTTGGCCTTGACTTTCTTTGGGATTGGAGTGAAATTGACCTTTTCCAGTCCTGTGGCCACTGGTGAGTTTTCCAAATTTGCTGGCATATTGAGTGCAGCACTTTCACAGCATCATCTTTCAGGATTAGAAATAGCTCCACTGGAATTCTATCACATCCACTAGCTTTGTTCTTATTGATGCTTTCCAAAGCCCACTTGACTTCACATGACAGGATGTCTGGCTCTAGATGAGTGATAACACTATCGTGATTATCCGGGTCATTAAGGTCTTTTTTGTACAGTACTTCCGTGTATTCTTGTAACATCTTCTTAATATCTTCTGCTCTGTTAGGTCCAGACTATTTCTGTCCTTTATCGATCCCATCTTTGCATGAAATGTTCCCTTGGTGTCTATAATTTTCTTGAAGAGATCTCTAGTCTTTCCCATTCTGTTCTTTTCCTTTATTTCTTGGCACTGATCACTGAAGAAGGCTTTCTTATCTCTCCTTGCTATTCTTTGGAACTCTGCATTCAGATGCTTATATCTTTCCTTTTCTCCTTTTCTTTTGGCCTCTCTTCTTTTCACAGCTATTTGAAAGGCCTCACCAGACAGCCATTTTGCTTTTTAGCATTTCTTTTCCATGGGGATGGTCTTGATCCCTGTCTCCTGTACAATGTCACAAACCGCAATCCATAGTTCACCAAGCAGTCTATCTATCAGATCAAGGCCCTTAGATCTATTTCTCACTTCCACTGTATAATCATAAGGGATTTGATTTAGGTCATACTTGCATGGTCTAGCGGTTTTCCCTACTTTCTTCCATTTAAAACTGAATTTGATTATAAGCAGTTCATGATCTGAGCCACAGTCAGCTCCTGGTCTTGTTTTTCTGACTATATAGAGGTTCTCCATCTTTGACAACAAAGAATATAATCAATCTGATTTCGGTTTTGACCATGTGGTGTTATCCATGTATAGAGTCTTCTGTTGTGTTGTTGGAAGAGGGTGTTTGCTATGACCAGTGCATTTTCTTGGCAAAACTCTATTAGTCTTTGCCCTGATTCATTCTGCATTCTAAGGCCAAATTTGGCTGTTAACCTAGGTGTTTCTTGACTTCCTACTTTTTCATTCCAGTCTCCTATGATGAAAAGGACATATTCCTTGGGTGTTAGTTCTACAAGGTCTTGTAGGTCTTCATAGAACCATTCAACTTCAGCTTCTTCAGCATTACTGGTGGGGCATAGACTTGGATTAGGTTGATATTGAACGGTTTGCCTTGGAAACGAAGAGAGATCATTCTGTCGTTTTTGAGGTTGCATCCAAATACTGCATTTTGGACTCTTCTGTAGACCATGATGGCTACTCCATTTCTTCTGAGGGATTCCTGCCTGCAGTAGTAGATATAATGGTCATCTGAGTTAAACTCACCCATTCCAGTCCGTTTTACTTCACTGATTCCTTGAATGTAGATGTTCACCCTTGCCATCTCTTGTTTGACCACTTCCAATTTGCCTTGATTCATGGACCTGATATTCCAGGTTCCTATGGAATATTGCTATTTACAGCATTGGCCCTTGTTTTTATCACCAGTCACATCCGCAGCTGGGTATTGTTTTTGCTTTGGCTCCATCCCTTCATTCTTTCTGGGGTTATTTCTCCACTGATCTCCAGTAGCGTATTGGACACCTACTGACCTGGGGAGTTCCTCGTTCAGTATCCTATTATTTTGCCTTTTCATATTGTTCCTGGGGTTCTCAAGGCAAGAATACTGAAGGGGTTTGCTATTCCTTTCTCAAGTGGACCACATTGTATCAGACCTCCCCAGCATGACCCTCCCATCTTGGGTTGCCCTGTGGGCATGGCTTTGTTTCATTGAGTTAGACAATGCTGTGGTCCTAGTGTGATTAGATTAGTTTTCTCTGAGTATGGTTTCAGTGTCTCTGCCCTCTGATGCCCTCTTGCAACACCTACCATCTGACTTGGGTTTCTCTTACCTTGGGCGTGGGGTATCTCTTCATGGCTGTTCCAGCAAAGCGCAGCCACTGCTCCTTACCTTGGATGAAGGGTATCTCATCACCACCACCCTTCCTGACCTTCCACGTGGTATAACTCCTCTAGGCCCACCTGTGCCCGTGCAGCCACCACTCCTTGGATGTGGGTTGCCCTTCCCGGCTGCCGCCCCTGGCCTCAGCCATGGGGTGTCTCCTCCCAGCTGCTGCCCCTGGCCTCAGGAGTGGGGTGGCTCTTCCCGGCTCCTGACCCTGACCTTGGACCAGGGTGGCTCCTCTCGGCCATTCCTGCACAGTCCCAGCCTGGCACTCTCGGCTGCTGCCCCTGACCTCGGACTTGGGGTAGCTCCTCTTGGCCACGCTGAATGTGCCAGCTGTCACAGCCACTTTTCCATTTTGCATTTCTTTTCCATGCAGATTTTCTTGATCGCTTCTTACTGTACAATATCACAAAGCTCCATCCATAGGTCTCCAGGCGCTCATCTATCAGATAGAATCCCCTGTATCTATTTATCACTTTCACCATATACTCATAAGGGTTTTGACTTTAAATATGTAAAATATATTAATTCCCTATTTCCTCTAGTGAAATCTTCACCCAGATTTTCATCAAAGAAATACTGAAAACTCTATATGTTATTTGGGAAATATATGAAATATAGCTGTTTGATGTTTGCCATTTAGCTCAGGCCTTAATTTCTCAATCATGTAAAATTATCTTTCTTGAGTATGAATATGGAAAGTGTTTTACATGTGAAAATTTGAGAATTCATATTTCTTATGAGAACATTTCTCCCCAGATTGTCAGATGTGAAAGAGACAGAATTTCAAATCTCATATCTGAAGACTGTAATTCAAACTTGTTTGATGGAAATATAGAGAATATCAGAGCTCATGCATGAAATCTGTGGGCAAATTCTATATTTATTATAGGAAAATTAACACAGGTTTTTTCAAATGTTAGACAGCATTCAGTATTTCATGAAGGAAAGACTTCACAAATGTTTTCAAATTATAAATATGAAAAAAATTCCATATTTCATGTGACCATGTTGGGATATGTGACATAGATATATTTTTTTTTAATTTCCTGTCAAAGAATCTGCTTCCAGATTTTCATAACTCTAATGCAAAAATTTCCACATTTTCTGCAGAATATTTTGTGTCCATACTTTCACATATGATGTAAGAGAATTCTGTATTTTAAGTTGGAAATACTTTCTCCAGATTTGTATATGTGAATAATAGAGAATTTTATGTTTCACATCCTGAAATCTGCATCTAGAGTTTCACATGTGAAACAGAATTTCATCTTTTATGTTGGACACTCTCATTTCAGATGTCTATACTTGAAACAGGTAATACTTTCATCAAGAGGTGCCTTACTTACTGTTTTTATTCTGTCATTACGATGTTGTCATTGGGATTACTAAGGCTATTCATATCTCCCACATAAATTTTGTTTCTAAATTGAACTTCATCTAGATTTTTATTTTTTCATCATATTCTCTGCATATAAATTAAATAAGCAGGACAACAATACAAAGATTTGACTTCTTCCTTTCCCAATTTTGAATCAGTTCATTGCCCCATGTCCAATTCTAACTGCTGCTCCTTCACTTCCATACACGTTTCCCAGGAGACATATAAGGTATTCTCTCATTTTTATCTCTAAAAACTTTATAAAATTATTATTATTATTATTATTGGTTTTTGTGTGATTTGCAGTGCCCAAGTCATTAGCAGAGACAGTTAAGCAGATGTAGATGATTGTATGCTATCTCCTTGCTTATCCTATGATACAAACATCAACTCATGTGTATCTCTTATAATTAAATAATTAACTACACATTCCTGTGTTTGTTGGTTTTGTTATTTTATTTTTTGATCATTGTTTTGGTTGCTGTTTTCTCTCTTTTTCAAGTAGTCAAGTACCAAGTGGTAATTTCCCATGAACTTGCTATCTTATTCTACATAAAATAAATTATGCCCATGGCAGTCTCTGACCTTTGATAGCCACTGAATGGAGTTACACTTCGAGATCCGAAATCAGTGATCTGTGCTCTGGGAAAATGTCAGGAACATCAAAAACTAGCTAGATATATTCAAGTGCTGACTTTTTGAGCCCAATTATGCTGTTATATTCTATCTGGAAAGTTCTGCATTTCTTCACATTGATGACAATTACTCATTAATAGAACTTTCCAAGGGGAAAAGAAAAACAACAACCACACAATATGCTTGATTGCATGTTGGTAGTTAAAGTAGAACCAGTTACGTGTGTAAGTAAGCAACATCCCATCAAACAGATTAATTCATGGCAACTAATGTTTCCTGTTTTACTGTCAAGGAAGGAAGAATAAGAGAGATTGCCAGGAAAAACTGAGAAGTTCCAAGAAGGCAGAATTGTAGGCAGATATGAAATGCAACTCTCCCAATGAATGGACCACAAATAATACTACTACATGCACAATAGTTCTCCCACAGCATCAGATAAATACTAGCAGAGGACCTTGGTCACCTGAGTGTCCCATGTGGGTTCCAGATATACCTGTGTAGAAAGGAACTAAGAAGGGAGAAGGAGGATAAGAAGAAGTAAGACAAAACCTGTGCCTTGTGGTGGGAGATGGAGAAGCAGGGAAGAGATTTCCAGAGTGAGGCAAGCTCCATCACTAAAGGGTAACTTACCTTGGACTGAAAGGAAACAAGATAAAACAGATGATGAAATATAATTTGGATAGAGTGAGAGCCACACAGACAATGTGTGTCATGGCCCTGTATGGCTCAAACTGCAATGCAGCTCAGCCAGTGTGTATGGGGTCCAGAAATCGGAAGGCGGGATTCAGAGAGCCACTCTGGGAGAGGACTGCTGTTGCCTGTGTGGAGATGGCCTGATGGTCCACGTATGAGTAGTTGTGTTGCAGGGAATGTCTTTTGAGAATTCCCAAGCTGCCAAAGACGGAGGACCTTACTGCATTGTCACATACAGGGGGTAGAGATATCTTGGTAGACCCTCACCTTCCCACCTGTTAACACCTACTTCAAGGCAATAGAGAAAGACCAGCCGAAGTACCACTCATGCTCCTGAAAACACAGGCTAGAAGAGGATCCCATTAAGGCCAAATCTTTTCTGCCTATGGCTGCTGGCTCCTATTCAAAATTGACACCACCATGGTTCCAGCATTTCAAGTAGCTATACCACCTCCTGTGATCATCACAGCAGACCCCAGTGTGCCACAAGTGTCTAAGGGCAGACTCCTTTGGTGACCACATGACCTTGGAATGCAGAATGAAACAGGGCAAAGACTAATAGAGTTTTGGGAAGAAAATGCACTGGTCATAGCAAACACCCTCTTCCAACAACACAAGAGAAGACTCTACATACGGACATCGCCAGATGCTCAACACCGAAATCAGATTGATTACATTCTCTAGAGCCAAAGATGGAGAAGCTCTATGCAGTCAACAAAAACAAGACCAGGAGCTGACTGTGGCTCAGATCATGAACTCCTTATTACCAAATTCAGACTTAAACTGAAGAAAGTAGGGAAAACCGCTAGACCATTCAGGTATGATCTAATCAAATCCCTTATGATTATACAGTGGAAGTGAGAAATAGATTTAAGGGCCTAGATCTGATAGATAGTGTGTCTGATGAACTATGGAATGAGGTTCGTGACATTTTAGAGGAGACAAGATCAAGACCCCATGAGAAAGAAATGCAAAAAAGCAAAATGGCTGTCTGGGGAGGCCTTACAAAAAGAAGAGAGGCGAAAAGCAAAGGAGAAAAGGAAAGATATAAGCATCTGAATGCAGAGTTCCAAAGAATAGTAAGAAGAGATAAGAAAGCTTTCTTCAGCAATCAATGAAAAGAAATAGAGGGAAAGAACAGAATGGGAAAGACTGGAGATCTCTTCAAGAAAATCAGAGATACCAAGGAAACATTTCATGCAAAGATGGGCTTGGTAAAGGACAGAAATTGTATGGATCTAACAGAAGCAGAAGATAAGAAGTGGTGGCAAGAATACACAGAAGAACTGTACAAAAAAGATCTTCACGACCTGGATAATCACGATGGTGTGATTACTCATCTAGAGCTAGACACCCTGTAATGTGGAGTCAAGTGGGCCTTAGAAAGCATCACTACAAACAAAGCTAGTGGAGGTGATGGCATTCCAGTTGAGCTGTTTCAGATCCTGAAAGATGATGCTGTAAGAGTGCCGCACTCAATGTGTCAACAAATTTGGAAAACTCAGCAGTGGCCACAGGACTGGAAAAGATCAGTTTTCATTCCAATTCCAAAGAAAAGCAATGCCAAAGAATGCTCAAACTACCGCACAATTGCACTCAACTCACATGCTAGTAAAGTAATGCTCAAAATTCTCCAAGCCATGCTTTAGCAATACGTGAACCGTGAATTTTTTGATGTTCATTCTAGTTTTAGAAAAGGCAGAGGAACCAGAGATCAAATTGCCAACATTGACTGGATCATTGGAAAAGCAAGAGAGTTCCAGAAAAATATCTCTCTCTGATTTACTGACTATGCGAAAGACTTTGACTGTGTGGATCACAACAAACTGTGGAAAATTCTGAAAGAGATGGGAATAGTAGAACACCTGACCTGTCTCTTGAGAAATCTGTATGCAGGTCAGGAAGCAACAGTTAGAACTGGACATGGAACAACAGACTGGTTCCAAATAGGAAATGGAGTACGTCAAGGCTGTATATTGTCACCCTGCTTATTTAACTTCTATGAAGAGTACATCATGAGAAACGCTGGACTGGAAGAAACACAAGCTAGAATCAAGACGGCTGGGAGAAATATCAATAACCTCAAATATGCAGATAACACCACCCTTATGGCAGAAAGTGAAGAGGAACTAAAAAGCCTCTCAATGACAGTGGAAGAGGAGAGTGAAAAAGCTGGCTTAAAGCTCAATATTCAGAAAATGAAGATCATGGCATCCGGTCCCATCACTTCATGGGAAATAGATGAGGAAACAGTGGAGACAGTGTCAGACTTTATTTTGGGGGGCTCCTAAACCACTGCAGATGGTGACTGCAGCCATGAAATTAGAAGGCACTTACTCCTTGGAAGAAAAGTTATGACCAACATAGATCGCATATTCAAAAGCAGAGACATTACTTTGCCGATTAAGTTTAGTCTAGTAAAGGCTATGGTTTTTCCAGTGGTCATGTATGGATGTGAGAGTTGGACTGTAAAGAAGGGTGAACACCAGAGAATTATGCTTTGGAACGGTGGTGTTTGAAAAGACTCTGGAGGGTCCCTTGGACTGCAAGGGAATCCAACCAGTCCATTCGGAAAGAGATCAGCCCTGAGATTTCTTTGGAAAGAATGATGCTGAAGCTCAAACTCCAGTACTTTGGCCACCTCATGCGAAGAGTTGACTCATTGGAAAAGACCCTGATGCTGGGAGGGATTGGGGGCAGGAGGAGGAGGGGATGACAGAGGATGAAATGGCTGGATGAATGTGAATCTGAATGCACTCTGGGAGTTGGTGATGGACAGGGAGGCCTGGAATGCTGCGATTCATGGGGTAGCAGAGTCGGAAACGACTAAGCGATTGCACTGAATTATTTATGGAGATTATAAATCTGGGAGAGGGAAAACTGAAAATGGCAAACTTCTGTGCTAATCGTTCTGTAAAAGTATAAAAGATAATCTTAAACTTGGATAAACAGGTAGCCCATAAATAACTGAGGGGCTATCTCATTCACCAACACCTTTCACCTCTTCAGGATGGATACCTGGATGCTGGAGTTGGACTCCAGCACTCTGGCCCATGTTGAGGACTAGGACACTTTCAGATGCAGCACTAGGAAATATGTGTTATTCTTTTGATGCATTCAATTGTTGTGTTTTTTGTGCATCATTTTTCTCAGTTGTAGGCTTCTTTGTTACTACACATTGATTTGATCTTTGAAGATTATTTCAACCATGTTTTTATTTTTGTATTATTATTTCTACCTTTATTTTGCTTTCCTATTTTCTGTGCCTTTTGTTGCTGTTGCATCACTTCATTTTTTAACACAGGTATGTATTCTATATTAACTGTGGTTTCTTGTTATTCTGTAGGGGCTGTTCTGATCTTCTTGTCAGATTTGCTTTCATTATTCTTCAGTTGGCACTCTTATCTGGTGTTGTTTTTTACTTGATTGAGATTTACTTGATTGGTTCTCTTTATGAATCTCTTGTCTTCTCTGTAATGTTTATTGCTTGTGGTGCCTTCCATTTATTTATCTATTTGTCATGTATCTATGTTACTTTTTTAATATCCTCAATATTTACTATGGTATTGTAGTTTTCTGGACATAAGTTGGGCCTGATCTTTCCGGGTGTCAGCACCTGAGAGGGTAGCAGGCAGGAAGGCCAGGGGTCTCCAAATGAAGGAAATAGCCTGCAAGTGTCAGACATTTTTACCTCTCTTAAGTGGCAGGAGGAAACAAACTAGCAATATTTGTGCTTTTTTCCCTTCTCTATACAAATGTAAAAGGTGATTTCTCTTAAAATATTGCGTTACAATAATGACACTTGGTTTCATATGAAGTTAACTATTCTCAAACCTTGAGATAACTAATGCATTTTTCTTATGGAAATGTTTGTCTTGAACTATGCTATTGTACTATGCTTTTACCCCAAACTCTGTCATCAAGTCAGTGCCACCTAATGCCTCAGAACCTACTTGACAAACCAGTTTGTTATATTCAGATATTTGTTCCCTAATCTATGTAAAGAAAAAAAATTGTATGGTAATATGTCCTTCTACAAGATTCAAGTTAATAATTGTATGGCCTGGGATGACTTGTCTGATGCCAAGATTATCCCAAAATGTATCTTATGGGTGAGGGGGCCTGGTACCACTCTGAGTTTTAAAACATTCATTTCTTTCATTAACAGACTGCTAGTGAGTATATAACATCCAGCTGAAGACTAGCAGGGGGGTATTCTTTCTGCCCCCATCTGATGCCTATGTCAGAAGTTTTCTCTATCTCTTTATTTTTTTAAATAAAACTTTATTATACAAAGCTCTGAGAGATCCAGCCTTGTCTCTTGTCCCAGATTGAATTCCTCTCCTCCGGAGGCCAAGAATCTGGGCGTATTTTCATTCCACTACAACCTTTCACACTTAGACCAGAATCATGGGACACCTGGGAATTCCTGTGTACCATGACTATCAACTGGTGACAGTCTCCATGAAGGCCTCTTTCTTAATCTCTGATGCACTGCACCCAACTGCCAACACAACCCACGGCTGATGCATCACACCACACAAGAAGCAAGACAGAAAAACACAGCCACTCATCAGCAGACAGACTGCCTAATGTCAGGCTAATCCCATAGACACATAGGAATGACATGAACACATATGGTCCCACCATTAGAGAGGGAAGACTCAGCTGCAGACTCAAGAACATTGTTGTCAGTCTCTCCAGCTCCAAAGCCAACACTAGCCACTCAATCAGCTTTATCAACTTGGAGTGAAGACGAGGCATAATAAATATAATGCAGCGGTTTGTGAAGAAATAACCATTAACATGGTAAGTAGGGAAATGTGAAGACAGAGAAATATGTTGTGGGCTAAAGAATGTGGTAAAAACTCAAAACATAATGAAAGAAAAAATGGGCAGGATCCCTGAAAGTGGCTTGGATGTTGTGGTAGTAAAGGTGATAAAACATTCTAGAAATGGAATGCAGAAAAGACGAGAACCATTTCTGAAGGGCCTAGAAAACTGAAAAAGTAACAACAAACAATGAACAATACAGAAAAGGACTTTGGTCTCCTATATGCTAATACACCCTGTTGTACTGCAGAAGCCAACACAACATTGGAAAGAAATTATCCTCCAATTTAGAAATGTAGTTTAAAATGAAACATAAGTGCTCAAAGGCACACGAGACCTGACAAGCTTAATTGATCCTTATAGGACATTTCACTGAAACACAGCAGAATATGCATTTTTTTCTAAAGTGAACATAAAATATCTTCAGGATATATCACAAAGTGGATCTCAAATCAAGCCTTGGTAAACTTAAGATAGTGGTAATTGCATCAATCATATATATATAACCACAATGCTATGATTTGTATACCACATTTTGTGGAAGAGGACTTGAAAAACAGGAGTCCATGTAGACTAATAAATATAACTCTACATGGCCATGAGATCATTCATGAAATCTGAGAGATAATGAACGAAATATCTTCAAAATAAATGATGGCAAAACCAATAGAGTATTGTAAAGTAAAATAAAAATAAAAATTAAAAATAAATTTAAAAATAAAAATTAAAAAACTAAATAAATAAAAAGCAAAAAAGCAAAAAAACAAACTGATTTGTATAAAAAAAAAGAAATAAATGATATTAAAAACATGATTATCCGAAAGTTATGGAGCATACTAAAGCAGTAGAAGAGTGAAGTTGATAAATACTACACATCTCAAGCAATCAACATAAACTTTAGTCTAAAGCATTTAAGGAAGGAAGAAAAAGCAGACAAAATTCCCCAAAATAAATAGAAGAGGAAGAAATGATAAAAATCAGAGCAGAAATTAAAGAAAGGAAATGATGGGGAAAAAAATTAAAAAAAGCCAAAATCAGTATCACTAAAAGGGGTCTTGTAGAGAGGAGACACAAAATAGATAAATCAAGGTCCAGACTTATCAAGAAAAAAAGGGCAATCAAATCAATTAAGTGTGACATGATGAAAGATGAGATTATAACTGATACCACAGAAATAACGAAGAAATCATAAGCGCCAACAGCAAACAACCTTAAGTCAATAAAATTTAGAATCTGATCCATAGACAAACACTCAGAAATTCAACTAAGAAAAAAACATAAAATATATACAGAGCAATTATAAGCACTAATATTGAAATTGTAGTGAAAAAATTCTACAAACTTAAAGCCAGATGGCTTCACGTGGAAATTTTATGAGCCAGTCAGAGAACTGCTAGCACATGCACTTCTGAAACTCTTCCAAAGTTCTTGAGTGGAAGGAAAATCCAAAACTTATTCTACAAGGTCACCATCACACTGATACCAACACCGAGATAACACAGAAAATGAAAGTTACAGACCAATATCACACAGATGAACAGAAGCAAACATCCTTAGCAAAATACGAGCAAAAAAAATCCACCAATACCTTAAAAGGACTGAACACCATTATTAAGTGTGGGGTTTATTCCAGATATGGAAACATTCTTCAGTAGCTGCACATCAATGCATAGTGAAGGACTAAAACCATAGGATCACCTCAGTACTTGGTGAAAAAATTTTGATATAATTCAACAAGTGTTTGTGATAGAAACTCTCCAAAAACTGAACATAGCAAAAACTACCTCAACTTATCAAAGGCACACGGATCAAAACTACAACAACATATCACCTCTTACCATTCCAAATGACCATCAGTAGGAAAAAAATAAAAATGCTACCCTGTTAGTCCAGTGGCTAAGACACCATGATCCCTATGCAGGAGTCCCAGGTTTGATCACTGGTCACGGAATTAGATTCCACACACAGTGATTAAGGTTTTTAGCAATAAAATAAAGAAATAAATATTTATGTGTGCATACTAATGCATTCAAGTGGAATCCAGAAAACAGGTGCTAAATAACCCATTTCGAGTGTAGGAAGGGATGGACTCATAGAAAACACACTTGTGGACACAGTGCAGGAAGGACATATGTAACATACCAAGTATGTAGTAGAGAGCTATTGCTGTGGAGTGCTCTAATGGCTTTGGTTTTGGAGGAGAGGAGGCTCAAGAGGGAGAGGGCAGGACTGCTCAAATGGGAGGCTCAGCTATATTTACTAATAACTGATTTATTTTTCTGGGCAGCAAACACTAACACAACATTGTAAAGAAAGAAAATCAGTCCTTGGCTAATCGGTGCTAGTGATAAGTAAAGCATCACGGTGCGTGTCAAGTAAAATGTGTAACCAGGATGGCTTTAGAACATATAGACAAAGCAAAAGGAAAAAAAAAAAGAAAAGAAAAGAAAAGTCAAACCTAACTGCAGAGCTATTTTAGCCAGAATAAATTCAGACTCTACACTGGTGTCCCTTCACTTCATTTATTTGTCATTGTTTCTAAAAGTAAAGAACTTCTTTCTAAAAGCAAATTAAACATATATGATTGTATGTTTTCATAAACTGATGTCACCAATTTATGAAACCACGAATCCGTTCAAGTTTTAATAATAGCTGACCTTTGACTTCCAGTACTATGCTAAGTAGGAATTAGTAAAAATAGATTAACACTGAGGTGGTGCACAAGAATCCCTTATATTGCAGTTCTGGAGTGTGTGCTACTGACTGGGAAAAATGCATAGTCCAAAAGTGGAAAGTTATGTTTTCTTCATCAGGGCTTTCATTCTAATAAGAACTTAATCATGAGGAGCAACTTCTCAAGTATTGCGAAAAGACTGCTCTGAAGAAGGATAGGAAATCCAGGTTTTACAGAAGTTTTAGTACAACGATCAGGTATGGAGAATGTCCGAATATTATGGTTAACAAAAGAAAAACTGCTCACTAAAAGTGAATGGATTCAGATATTTTCTACCTATTGGAAGATGCAAGAATCTGGGCTGCTTGAAATAATTCCTTTGATAAGCACCTTAACTAGGGCTAGTGTCTAGTCTTTCTGTCTCAAGTCAGTTCTTCATGTGGCAGATGCAGTAACTAAGGACTTGATAGTGGGCAACTTGATTTCATCAAGAGTTCCCCCAGGTTTCACATTTATGGGTGGATGCAATGGCTTATGACTTGATGACTGCAGCATCCTATGTTTAATGATAAAGCTGGCAAATTTCTTGCTTCACAGTGTGCTCTATTCTCTACCTCAGAAAAACTTACTATCTCAAGAAAGATTCTTACACTCTCAAAGAAGTTGACTGTGGGCTTCTATCTCAACAGGACATCTGTTCAGTTCAGTTCAGTCGCTCAGTCGTGTCTGACTCTTTGCAACCCCATGATTCGCAGCACACCAGGCCTCCCTGTCCATCACCAACTCCAGGAATTCACTCTAACTCAAATCCATCGAGTCAGTGATGTCATTCAGCCATCTCATCTTCTGTCATCCCTTTCTCCTCCTGCCCCAATCCCCCCAGCATCAGAGTCAGAGGACCTAAAGTAATGTGAAAATACCTAATACAGATTTAGTACAAATCCCAAAGAGACAGGAGACTGATGGCAAACTATAAATCTGAAGAAAATGACCCGAAACACTTCAAGATCAAGGAAGGGTAAAATATATGTATATATGTCTATTTACAATTGTGTACCTAAGTGATATGTTCAAATAGGCATATATACATATAGTGTGTATATATTTATCTCTACTCAGATGTATACACACACACACTTATATTTCAATTCTACTGAAATTTTATCCGGAATGTTCTCAAAAATATGCTTTACATTAAGGCATAACACAAGTCTTAGTATTTTAAATCATACCAAGTACGTTCTCTGAAAACCAAGATGTGAAGCTCAAATTCAAAAATGGGACATGTGTTTGCAAATAGGTCAAAGTGTTAAAAATTAAACAAGACATTACTAAAGAACCAATATTTCAAAGGGTAAGTCACAAGGGAAATTATATAATTCTCTGCGGTGAATGTAAGTGAAAGCACTTTTAGCAAATCATCAGATCCTACAGAAGTACATACCTTCAGTTATATACATCCTGCAAAATATATACTGCAGCCTTTAGACAGCAAAATTATATACCTAAACTTTTGACATAGACATATGCATGTATATTTGTAGCTATATATAAACTAATGGTTGCCCAGGTAGTACTAGTACTAAGGAATCTGGCTTCTAATGCAGAGATCATAGATATGTAGGTTCGATTCATGGGTTGAGAAGATCTCCTGGAAATAAGGATGGTAACCCATTCCAATTTTTTCACCTTGAGAATCCCATGGATTGAGAATACACGATGGTGACAGTCTGTGTGATACAGTGTGTCAGACAGGAGTGTATTGACAACATATATGTCACTTGAATGGGTTTATATATGTATGTGTGTGTCGTGTGTGTGTATATGTATGTATATATGTTTGTGTATATATATGTGTATATATATGTATACATAATACAAGTATATATATCTATATATATAGTACAAGAGTGTGTGTATATATATATAGCACAAGTGTGTGTATATATATATAAAGTATATATATATAATACTATATATATAGTACAAGTATGTGTGTGTATATATATGTATACTACAAGCATATATATATATACATAAAAGTATATATATATATATATACACACATATATACACACACACAAGTATATATATATGGTACAATTATGTATATATATATATAACAAGTATATATATATATACACACACAGACGTATATAAATATATATGTACAAGCATTTGTATATATATATATATATATATATTACAATTGTGTATATATATATACACACACATATACATAAAGTATATAGTAAAGTGTATTAGTGTACAACTTGTTCCTTTTATATATTACCAATGACATGCTCAGCAAAAAAACAGTTCACTTACTCACTTCACTTCAGTCACAGAGTCGTGTCCAACACTTTGTGGTCCTATGAATCGCACCACACCAGACCTCCCTGTCCATCACCAACTCCCAGAGTTCACCCAAACATATGTTCATCGAGACGATGATGCCATCCAGCCTTCTCATCCTCTGTTGTTCCCTTCTCCTCCTGATCCAAATCCCTCCATCATCAGAGATTTTTATGAGACAGCACTTCGCATGAGGTGGCCAAAGTCCTGGAGTTTCAGCTTTAGCATCGTTCCTTCCAAAGAACACCCAGGACTGGTCTCCTTAAGGATGGACTGGTGGGATCTGCTTGCAGTCCAAGAGATGCTCAAGAGTCTTCTCCAGCACCACAGTTCAAAAGAATCAATTCTTTGGTGCTCAGCTTTTCTCACAGTCCAATTCTCACATCTATACATGACCACTGGAAAAACTAAAGCTGACTATATGGACTTTTGTTTGCAAAATAATGTCTCTGCTTTTTAACATGCTATCTAAGTTGGGCATAACTTACCCTCCATGGAGTAAACATCTTTTAATTTCATGGCTGCAGTCACCATCTGCAGTGAATTTGGAGCCCCCAAATTAAAGCCTGACACTGGTTTGACTAGTTCCCCATCTATTTCCTATGAAGTGATGGGACCAGATGTCATGATCTTTTGCAGAAGATTAAGCTTTAAGCCCAGTTTTTCACTTTCTTCTTTCACTTTCATCAAGAGGCTTTACAGTTCCTCTTCACTTTCTGCCATAAGGGTGGTGTCATCTGCATATCTGAAGTGATTGATATTTCTCCTGGCAATATGGACTCCAGCTTGTGCTTTGTCCAAACCAGACTTTCTCAAAATGTGCTCTGCATACAAGTCACATAAGCAAGGTGACAATATACAGCCTTGAGGTCCTCATCTTTCTATTTCAAAAGAGCCTGTTTTTCCATGTCCAGCTCTAATTGTTGCTACCTGACGTGCATATAGGTTTCTCCAGGAGCAGGTCAGGTGGTCTGGTAGTTCCATCTCTTTCAGAGTCTTCCACAGTTTATAGTGATCCACATGTTTAAAGGCTTTGACATAGTCAATAACACAGAAATAGGGGTGTGTGTGTGTGTGTGTGTGTGTGTGTGTTTCCTGGAACCTTCTTGCTTTTTCAATGATCCAAGATTGTTGGCATTTGGATCTCTGGTTCGTCTGCCTTTTCTAAAACCAGTTTGAACATCTGGAAGCTCATGGTTCATGTATTGCTGAAGCCTGGCTTGAAGAACATTGAACATTACTTTACTAGAATGTCAGATGAATGTAACTGACCTTTTCCAGTCCCAGGGCCACTGCTATGTTTTCCAATTTGCTGGCATATTGACTGCAGCACTTTCACAGCATCATCTTCAGGATTTGAAATAGCTCAACTAGAATTCCATAAACTCCACTACCTTTGTTCTTAGGGATGGTTTCTAAGGCCCACTTGACTTCACATTCCAGGATGTCTGGCTCTAGGTAAGCGATCACTCCATTTTGAATATCTGGGTGGTGAAGATCCTTTCTGTACACTTCTACTGTGTATTATTGCCACCTCTTCTTAATGTCTCCCATGTCTCTTAGGTCATAACATTTCTGTCATTTATTGAGTCCATTTGTGCATAGTGTCTTCCCTCAGTAACTCTAATTTTCTTGAGAGGATCTCTGTTCTTTCCCATTCTTTTCTTCCCTCTATTTCTTTGAGTTGATCTCTGAGGAAGTCTTTCTTATTTCTTCTTGCTAATTTTTGGAACACTGCATATCAGATACTTATGTCATCTCTTTTCTCCTTTCCTTTTCACTTCTCTTCTTTTACAGCTATTTCTAAGGCCTCCCTAGTCAACTATTTTTCTATTTTGCATTTCTTTTCCATGTGGATGGTCTTGATCCCTGTCTCATGTACAATGTCACAAACCTCCATCCATAGTTCATCATTCACTCTATTTATCAGATCTGGTCCCTTAAATCCGTTTCTTACTTCCACTGTATAATCATAAAGGATTGGATTTAGGTCATATCTGACAAGTTGGCTTAAAGGGCAACATTCAGAAAACTTAGATCATGGCATCTTTTCCCATTACTTCATTCATGGGAAATAGAAGGGAAAACAATAGAAACTTCATCAGATTTTATTCTTGTTGTTGTTGGAAATGGAGGGTGGGTGTCTCCAAAATCACTGCAGATGGTGATTGCAGTCATGAAATTAAAGCACGCTTACCCCTGGGAAGAAACGTTATGACCAACCTAGATAGCATATTCAAAAGCAGAGACATTATTTTGCCAACAAAGGACAGTTTAGTCAAGGCTATGGTTTTTCAAGTAGTCATGTGCGGATGTGGGAGTTTGACTGTGAAGAAAGCTGAGCGCTGAATAATTGATGCTTTTGAACTGTGGTATTGGAGAAGACCCTTGAGAGTTCCATACACTGCAAGGAAACCCAACCAGTCCATTCTAAGGAGATCAGGAATGACTGTGAAGAAAGCTGAGCGCTGAATAATTGATGCTTTTGAACTGTGGTATTGGAGAAGACTCTTGAGAGTCCCATACACTGCAAGGAAACCCAACCAGTCCATTCTAAGGAAATCAGTCCTGGGTGTTCTTTGGAAGGAGTGATGCTAAAGCTGACACTCCAGTACTATGGCCACCTCATGTGAAGAGTTGACTCATTGGAAAAGACTCTGATGCTGGAAGGGATTGGGGACAGGAGGAAAACGGGACAACAGAAGATGAGTTTTCTGGATGGCATCACTGATCTGTGGACGTGAGTCTGAGTGATCTCCGGGAGTTGGTGATGGACAGGGAGGCCTCGCGTGCGGCAATTCATGGGGTCCCAAAGAGTCAGACAAGACTGAGCAACTGAATTGAACAAAATGTGTGGAAAATTAAACAGTGCTTTCTGTAGGGCTCAATGAGGCAAAGAATAACTCACAGGGAAATGAGAACATATTCTGAGGTGATCCAAAACGAAAACAACGTAGAAAGTCATCAGAGAGAGCAGAAGAAGAGCCCATATACTTAAAAGTACACAAAAAGAAAGTTATGCAGATCTGGGAAGAAGCTAATGCCTTCTTCAAAAGCTGAAAAAAATTCTAATATCACAAGAAGAAAGAGGAAATGAACAAATATTAGTACGGTGTCAGTTCAGTTCAGTCGCTCAGTCGTGTCCGACTATTTGAGACCCCATGAATCGCAGCACGCCAGGCCTCCCTGTCCATCACCAACTTCCGGAGTTCACTCAGACTCATGTCCATCGAGTCCGTGATGCCATCCAGCCATCTCATCCTCGGTCATCCCCTCTCCTCCTGCCTCAGTACCTCCCAGCATCAAAGTCTTTTCCAATGAGTCAACTCTTCGCATGAGGTGGCCAAAGTACTGGAGTTTCAGCTTCTGCATCATCCCTTCCAAAGAAATCCCAAGGTTGATCTCTTTTCGGTTGGACTGGTTGGATCTTTCAGTCCAAGGGACACTCAAGAGTTTTCTCCAACGCCACAGTTCAAAAGCATCAATTCTTCAGCGCTCATCCTTCTTCACAGTCCAACTCTCACATCCATACATGACCATAGGAAAAACAAGAGCCTTGACTAGACAGACCTTAGTCAGCAAAGTAATGTCTCTGCTTTTGAATATGTACCTAGGTTGATCATAACCTTTCTTCCAAGGACTAAGTGTCTTTTAATTTCATGGCTGCAGTCACCATCTGCAGTGATTTCGGAGTCCAAAAAAAAAAAAAAAAAAGTCTGACACTGTTTCCAATGTTTCCCCATCTATTTCCCATGAAGTGATGGGACCGGATGCCATGATCTTTGTTTTCTGGATGTTGAGCTTTAAGCCAACTGTTTCACTCTCCTCTTTCACTTTCATCAAGAGACTTTTTATTTCCTCTTCATTTTCTACCATAAGAGTGGTGTCATCTGCATGTCTGACGTTATTGATATTTCTCCTGGCAATCTTGATTCCCGCTTGTGTTTCTTCCAGTCCAGCATTTGTCATGATGTACTCTGCATAGAAATTAAATAAGCAGGGTGACAGTATACAACCTGACGTATTCCTTTTCCTATTTGAAATCGGTCTGTTTTTCCATGTCCATTTCTAATTGTTGCTTCCTGACCTACATACAGATTTCTCAAGAGGCAGGTCAGGTGATCTGTATTCCCATCTCTTTCATAATTGTCCACAGTTTATTTTGATCCACATAGAATAGTCTTACATGCAAATTATTCTAAGATCCCATGCAATGCAGAACACAGTTAGATATTTTAAAGCACTCTGATTTAAAAGGTCACTAGAGTGAAATCATTCATCTACGCAATATCCTCCAACCTTAAGACTAAGAACAAATAACAGAAAACTCTGTGCAGTTCATAGGTGTTCTTCTCTGAGTCCTTGGGCTTTATTTTCCTTTCATAATTGTGTTTTGAGCATATAAGACTGAGGCTGTCCTTGTGTGTGTGCACGCATCAGATTAAGAATGTGTTTGTGAGTGTATGTCTAGGTTCTCCTTTGGACCATTATGTTAGAGATTTTGGCTGAAGAATTGGCTAATTCAAAATTATAAAGAGGCACAAATTGAAATGTCCATTCAAATGTCTGCTTTCATTTTTCAATATGCAAAACAGCTTGGTGAGATTAACAGGTTGAAAGCATTTCGATAATAACCAAGCTACTCCACCCTATCTTTGTTATGAACTATGGAACTCTCTCTCTATCACCCAGCAAAAATTGAGTGGGACCTTAGATGTCTATTTTGTCTGGCAATTACAAAACACTCACCTGCTAATACGGCAGTACCAGAGAAGGCTAAGTAGATCCCTGGAGTTTCAACCAGGCCTTCCTATAATAGGATACTACCTTCCTATGGGAGGCTGCACACTCACCAATAAGAACACTCTTAGGAATCAAAGAATCTAAGGATGGAATCTGTAATTCTGTTCCCACATAGTAGACCTTGTTTTCTCCTTTCCCAAGAATATCAGACAGACAGTTAAAATAGAAGGAGGTTATAAAATGGCCCACATACTTCTTACATAATACCTTAAATGTCCAAGTCCCACCACACTGCTAAGATGACGGCAATACAGGACTTTTGGCTTCAACTCTGTGTGGCAGTCATCATATAATAATTTTATGAATATTTGAGATGCACTCATAGTGCATTTATAAAGCCAAAAGTCTTGAGATCTGATTCAAAGAGGAAAACTGTCTGCTCCATGTCCTCAGTTTTATGGGACTTTCACACACATGCACACATTTTCACAATCCTCAACCTTTATCTGAAGTCAAAAGTTGACATTAAGAGAAGAATGCCCTATACACAAAGAAGGTAAGCGGAAAAATCAAAATGGATCCAGTCACCTACATACTTCCATGTTCAGTAATGGAACCCCTTGTAAGCATTCCTAAGGGCAACTAGGAGAAATAACTCAAAGATGCTTCTCCCATGATTAGAGAGGTTAATTGAGAAGCTATAAGAAGATTGTTTAACTCTCACCTCATTCTTAAGATCACATACCATACCTGTTAACACATCAGAAGATGGGCAGCTCTAGCAGATGTTTGCAGACAATGCCTACTTCTGCCTAAGGCTAAGATTGTAGATCCAAGTGACAGGTGGGATAAGGTTACTATCTCAGAATATCATATGACACTGCAGGTGTTCTCCTTCTCTTGGAAGCCTTAAAAATACATTGTGAGAAGTACAATATGAGAGAAGAAAATAAGGAAACTGACAAGAGCTGTGTCCTTTTAATTATCCTGATTCTCACTTACCATTCAAATTCCAGTGACAGACTTAATATACAATCTGAACCATCTCCCAATCATGCCAGTTCTAATTTTTTGATGTTGCTCAGTCACTCAGGTTTGTCAGACTCTTGTGAGTCTGTATACATCAAGAACCCTGGGCTCACCTGCCCTTCAAATATCCCAAGAGTTTTATTTAAACCCAAGACCTTTGAGTCAGTGATGCTTTGCAGCCATCTCGCCCTGTGTAGTTCCCTTCTCCTGCACCCAATCTTTCCAGGCATCAGTTTCCTCCCAGTGATTTTGCTCTTGGCTTCAGGAGGCCAATATATTGGCTCTTCATGTGCAGCATCAGCCCTTCTGAGAATAGTCAGAAATGATTCCCCTCACGGTTTACAAGTTTGAACCCCATGCTCACCACGGAACTCTCACATGTCTTCTCTAGCCCTACTGTTGTAAAGCATCCATATTCTGGCAGTCGGTTCTTGTGTTCCTGCTCACTCCTCCATACATTACTTTTGAAAATCAACTTTGACTATTCATGTCTTGTTCCATAATCTCTCAGCTTTGTAATATGGTTTCTAGATTGGTCACAGCTTTTCACCCAAGGGGCAAGTGCCTTTTATTTTCATGGCTGCAGTCACATCGCATAGTCATACCGGAGGTCATGAAAGTGAAACCTACCACTAATTCAACTCTCTCCCATGGAAATATCTCAAAATGATGGGACAACATTCCATGAGCTTATTTTTCGTGTTTGTCTGTTTTTGTATTGAGTTTTAATCTAGCCTTTTAAATTTCCCCTTTCACCTTCTTCAGAAGACTCTTTAGTTCCTAGTGTTTTTCAGCCATTTGTGTATTGTCATCTTATACCTAAGGTTATTCTTACTTCCCAAAGTGATTTTGTTTTCAGCTTCAGTTTCTTTCAGCAAGTTACTTTCCATGAAGTACTCTGCATAGAAGTCAAATAAGCTGGATGACAATATATCACCTTGATGTATTTCCTTGCCTATTTTGTACTAGTTCATTATTCCTTTTCCAATTCCAACTGCCATGTCTTGATCTGCCTGCATGCTTCCCTGGAAACAGGTATGGTGGTTTAGTATTCTGATCTCTTTAAGACTTTTCCACAATTTGTTGTTACCTTCACAGTCAAAGGGCTTCCCTGCTGGCTCAGGTGATAAAGCATCTGCCTGCAATGGTGCAGACCAGTTTGGTACTGGGTCTGGAAGATCCCCAGGGGAAGGAAATGGTAGGCTACAGTCCATGGGAGTCGCAAAGAGTCAGACTCAACTGAATGACCTTATTTTCACACACAGTGTAAGCCAGTAACAGAGACAATTAAGTATATGTAGATGACTTGATGAAACCCCCTTGCTTTATCTATTATCCAAACTCAAATTAAGGTTTACCTATTAAGATTACATGAATACAGCTAACTATACCTGCCTGTTCTTTTTAAAATATTTTTTTTGTATTTTTTTGCCTCAGTCTCTCCTTTTCAAGTTATCATCTACACAGTGTTACATTCCTGGGCACTTGCCATCTTCTAAATTATGCCCATGCCAGTCTCTGACCTTTGACACCTTCTTAAAACAGTTAAGGTTCCAGAACAGAAATAAGGAATCTGTGCTCTGGGAAAATGTCAGGACAGTTTGATAAATAGCTAGATATTTTCAGGAACTGATTTTGAGCCCAATTCCTGTGCCATCTCTTATCTGGAAAAGAACTATGTTTCCTCAAGCTGATGACAATTCCTCATTAGCAGAAATTTCAGGAAAAATAAGTGTGTTTATTCGCATGTTCAAGTCAGTGATGTACCAATTGTGTGAGTACATATGTAACCTTCCATCAAACAAATTAATTCATGCCAAGTAATATTTGTTGTTTCACTGGCATGTCTAAAGGAATTACCTAGTTTGCCTAGAAAGAAAATCAGAACTTCCGATTTGGCAGAAAATAAAAGAGCATGTTGACTGCAACTCTCTCATGGAGGCATCACACATAATCCTTCTATAAGACAACATTCCTCCAGAGCATAAGATGAATGTTAGCAGAAGACCTTGCTCAACAGAGAAGACTATATGAAAAGTAGACATAACTGGGAAGAATGGAGGGAAGATGGGAGAAGGAGGACGGGAGGAGGAGAACAAAGCCTGTGCCCTGGGGTGGGAGATGGGGAAGCTGGGAATACATTGAGAATTCAGGAAGTCACCTCACTAAACTTAGATTACTTTTGACTGAAAGGAAGCAAGGTGAAGAAGCTAAGAACATTTAGTTTGTCTAGAGTGAAAATCAAACAGCAAATCTGTGGTGTGGTCCTGCATCCCCCAAACTGCAATGCAGGTGAATTAGTTTGCATAGGGCCTGGAAGATGAAACATGGGTTTAGAAAGCCAACCTGAGAGGGAGCTGCTTTTTACTCTGTGGAGATCAAATGATGCATCTGTGATGACAAAGTTTGTAGAAACGAAAGCCTTTGAAAAATCCCAAAGTGACAAAGAAGCTGGAACTTAGGGCTCAGTCACAGTTAGGAGGGGACAGTATTGAATTTTCCCCTCTTGCCACATGCTAAGACCTAAAATCAGGCAATAGAAAAAGACTAACCGGAACTATCAGCCATGCTTCTGCAACCACAAGCTAGAAGATGATCCCATTGGCCTTAACTTTTCTGCGTGTGATTGCTGGCTCCTCAGCAACACTGGCACCACCAGGGTTCCAACACTCCAATCACCTTTAAAATGCGACACCTTTTTCAAGGACTGCTTCACTAGCTGACTGTCTGGCAGGAGAAAACACTGTCTCTGTTTTGAATAAGGCATTCCATAAATTTCCATTATTATAGGAAATACATATTTTTTTAATATAGTGACCATTTAACTGTGTTAACATAGGTAACTAAAACTGACTTTAAAATTGAGATAATATGCTGCTGAAATATTTGTCTATTCTTTTCAAGTTGAGAACAGCTGTATACTAAGACATTTTAAGTGTAATAAATTTAAGTTTTAAGTTTCCCTACCAACTTGGAACCAGAGAGAAATACTGAAGCCACTTAAAGGGGTATTTAGTGTACATATACAATATATTGTTACATGAGAAGTGAAATAAATTTGAATAGGTAAGTATTAAATCTATTAATGGGTTGTATTATTTGAAGTTATTATCTTTGTATGTTTTAAAAGGATCACTATGTTGAGTCTGGCTTTGTTTCTCTATTTTACCTTGGTTTGAAAAGTCACTAATAATTTTTTTCTTTGGTTTTAGTTAAAGTTCTATCATAATTCAAATGTTAAGTGGTGCTATCCCCTACTTTTAATAAGAATGAATAGAAGAGTTGGCACTAAAATTGTCTCTCCAGTACCTTCACTAGTTTGTGATTACAAGATGACACATGCTACAGGAAGGAGTAATGTGAATGATCATCTCTCCTAGATTCTTCCTGAAACTAGAGGAGAGTGTGTATTTTCAGCCTCCAAAATGTTAAGTGTGTCTTTCATATGAAAGCTTTCTTCTAGCCACCTAGTTGCTAATACAAGTGTCCCAAATCAAAGTGATTTTTTTCTTCATCATCAATGTCAGTTAGACTGAAAGAGCAAATTGTGATAGATCAAGCTGATATTTAAAATCTGTTGATCTTTTACATCAGCATTCACAGAGCAGCTGCAATCAAGCAAACGACCACAGGGAAGATTTTGTTACTATGACTATTTCTACTTCTCAGTACCATGTCTCATCTCCTTTGCAGATACCTGATTTTGACTGATGATCAGCCTTGTACCTTACAGTTAGATACAGTGATATGTCAGCCCATGAGGATATTTCCCTACACCTCAAGTGGGAGGCATGGTTCCCAGTGTAAACAGTCACTAATGCATCTACTATCTCTTTTTCAAGGTCAACTCATCAGCCATCTTTTATATAAATACATATAATTACTTTCATATAATTACTACTTACAACTGATCTATCAAGCAGGAATCTGATCATACAGGATAATGTAGACTAAAATTTATGTTGCTGTTGTCAACATATTCCTACATTTCTCTTATTTCAATATTAAATTTACATGTTCACTTTCATAGTTACATTTTCTATTCTGAAATAAGAGGAACATGAGGCTTTATCTCAATGCCTGTCTGTTTCACTGTGCATTGAATGGTCTTCTGAATTAAATTCGTCCATTCCAGTGAATCTTAACTCACTGATTCCTGAAAGTCTGATGTTCAAACTTGTCATCTTCTTTTGACTACTTCCAATTTACTTTCATTCATGAACCAAACATTCTAGGTTCATATGAAATATCGTTCTTTACAGCATCAAACTTTACTTGTATCCATAGTTATATCCACAATTAGGTGTTGTTTTCCCTTTGGCTCCATCTTTTCCTTTATAGTGATTTCTAGAAGCATATAGGCTGTCAACCAACTTGGAGAGTTCACCTTTCAGTGTCCTATGTTTTTTTGGTTTTTCATATTGTTCACGAAGTTAGCAAGAATAATAAAGAGGTTTTCCATTTCCCTTCTCGGATGCACCACATTTTGTTAGAATTCTCCACCATATCCAAACCATCCTATATGACCCTACATGACATGTCTCATAGTTCCGTTGAGATAGACAAGGCTGTGATCATTTGATCAGTTTGGTTTATTTTCTGTGATTGTGGTTTTCATTTGGTCTTCTATCTAATAGAGAAGGAAAAGAGGCTTATGGAAACTTCCTGATGGGATAGACAGTTCAGTTCAGTTCAGTTCAGTTGCTCAATTGTGCCTGACTCTTTGCGACCCCATGAATCGCAACATGCCAGGCCTTCCTGTCCGTCACTAACTCATGATCACGCAGACTCATGTCCGTTGAGTCAGTGATGCCATCCAGCCATCTCAACCTCTGTCGTCCCCTTCTCCTCCTGCCCCCAATCCCTCCCAGCATCAGGATCTTTTCTAATGAGTGAACTCTTCGCATGAGTTGGCCAAAGTACTGGAGTTTCAGCTTCAGCATCATTCCTTCCAAGGAAATCCCAGGGCTGATCTTCAGAATGGACACTTTGGATCTCCTTGCAGTCCAAGGGACTCTCAAGAGTCTTCTCCAACACCACATTTCAAAATCATCAATTCTTTGGCACTCGGCCTTCTTCACAGTCCAACTCTCAATTCATACATGACCATAGGAAAAACCAAAGCCATGACTAGACGGACCTTAGTCAGCAAAGTAATGTCTCTGCTTTTGAATATACTATCTAGGTTGGTCATAACTTTTCTTCCAAGGAGTAAGCGTCTTTTAATTTCATGGCCTCAGTCACCATTGCAGTGATTTTGGAGCCCAGAAAAATAAGGTCTGACACTGTTTCCACTGTTTCCCCATCTATTTCCCATGAAGTGATGGGACCGGATGCCATGATCTTCGTTTTCTGAATGTTGAGCTTTAGGCCAACTTTTTCACTTCCCACTTTCACTTTCATCAAGAGGTTTTTTAGGTCCTCTTCACTTTCTGCATAAGGGTGGTGTCATCTACATAAATGAGGTTATTGATATTTCTCCCGTCAATCTTGATTCCAGTTTGTATTTCCCCCAGTCCAGCTTTTCTCTTGATGTACTCTGCATAGAAGTTAAACAAGTAGGGTGACAATATACAGCCTTGACATACTTCTTTTCCTATTTGCAACCAGTCTGTTGTTCCATGTCCAGTTCTAACTGTTGCTTCCTGACCTGCATACAGATTTCTCAGGAGGCAGGTCAGGTGCTCTGTTATTCCCATCTCTTTCAGAATTTTCCACAGTTTATTGTGATCCACACAGTCAAAGGCTTTGGCATAGTCAATAAAGCATAAATGTATGTTTTTTTCTGGAACTCTCTTGCTTTTTCCATGATCCAGCAGATGTTGACAATTTGATCTCTGGTTCCTCTGCCTTTTCTTAAACTAGCATGAACATCAGGAAGGTCACGGTTCACGTATTGCTGAAGCCTGGCTTGGAGAATTTTGAGCATTACTTTACTAGCATGTGAGATGAGTGCATTTGTGAGGTAGTTTGAGCATTCTTTGGCATTGGCATTCTTTGGAATTGGAAGGAAAACAGACTTTTTCCAGTCCTGTGGCGACTGCTGAGTTTTCCAAATCTGCTGGCATATTGAGTGCAACACTTTCACAGCATCATCTTTCTGGTTTTGAAACAGCTCACCTGGAATTCCATCACCTCTACTGGCTTTGTTCGTAGTGATGCTTTCCAAAGCCCACTTGACTTCACATTCCAGGATGTCTGGCTCTAGATGAGTGATCACACCATCATGATTATCCAGGTCCTGATGAATTTTTGTACAGTTCTTCTGTGTATTCTTGCCACCTCCTCTTAATATCTTCTGCTTCTGTTAGGTCCATACCATTTCTATCCTTTATCAAGCCCATCTTGGCATGAAATATTTCCTTGGCATCTCTGATTTTCTTGAAGAGATCTCTAGTATTTTCCATTCTGTTGTTTTCCTCTATTTCTTCGCATTCATCACAGAGGATGGCTTTCTTTTCTCTTCTTGATATTGTCTGGATTTGTGCATTCAGATGTTTATATCTTTCCTTTTTCCTTTCCTTTTCACCTCTATTCTTTTCACAGCTATTTGTAAGGCCTCCCCAGAAAGCCATTTTGATTTTTTTTTTAACTTTTATTTTAATTATTAATTTATTTTTGATTTTAAAATCTTTAATTCTTACATGCATTCCCAAACATGACACCCCCTCCCACCTCCCTCCCGATAACATCTCACTGGATCATCCCCATGCACCAGCCCCAGGCATGCTGTATCCTGCGTCAGACATAGAAGGGCAATTTGATTCTTACATGCTAGCATACATGTTAGAATGCCATTCTCCCAAATCATCCCACCCTCTCCCTCTCCCTCTGAGTCCAAAAGTCCGTTATACATATCTGTGTCTTTTGCTGTCTTGCATACAGGGTCGTCATTGCCATCTTTCTAAATTCCATATATATGTGTTAGTATACTGTATTGGTGTTTTCCTTTCTGGCTTACTTCACTCTGTATAATCGGATCCAGTTTCATCCATCTCATCAGAACTGATTCAAATGAATTCTTTTTAACGGCTGAGTAATACTCCATTGTGTATATGTACCACAGCTTTCTTATCCATTCATCTGCTGATGGACATCTAGGTTGTTTCCAGGTCCTGGCTATTATAAACAGGGCTGCGGTGAACATTGGGGTACATGTGTCTCTTTCAATTCTGGTCTCCTTGGTGTGTATGCCCAGCAGTGGGATTGCTGGGTCATATGGCAGTTCTATTTGCAATTTTTTAAGGAATCTCCACACTGTTCTCCAAAGTGGCTCTACTAGTTTGCATTCCCACCAACAGTGTAGGAGTGTTCCCTTTTCTCCACACCCTCTCCAGCATTTATTGCTTGCAGATTTTTGGATCGCAGCCATTCTGACTGGTGTGAAGTGGTACCTCATTGTGGGTTTGATTTGGATTTCTCTAATAATGAGTGATGTTGAGCATCTTTTCATGTGTTTGTTAGCCATCTGTATGTCTTCTTTGGAGAAATATCTATTTAGTTCTTTGGCCCATTTTTTGATTGGGTCGTTTATTTTTCTGGAATTGAGCTGCATAAGTTGCTTGTATATTTTTGAGATTAGTTGTTTGTCAGTTGCTTCATTTTCTATTATTTTCTCCCATTCAGAAGGCTGTCTTTTCACCTTGCTTATTTTTTCCTTTGTTGTGCAGAAGCTTTTAATTTTAATTAGATCCCATTTGTTTATTTTTGCTTTTATTTCCAGAATTCTGGGAGGTGGGTCATAGAGGATCCTGCTGTGATTTATGTCTGAGTGTGTTTTGCCTATGTTCTCCTCTAGGAGTTTTATAGTTTCTGGTCTTACATTTAGATCTTTAATCCATTTTGAGTTTATTTTTGTGTGCGGTATTAGAAAGTGATCTAGTTTCATTCTTTTACAAGTGGTTGACCAGTTTTCCCAGCACCACTTGTTAAAGAGATTGTCTTTAGTCCATTGTATATTCTTGCCTCCTTTGTCAAAGATAAGGTGCCCATATGTGTGGATTTATCTCTTGGCTTTCTATTTTGTTCCATTGATCTATATGTCTGTCTTTGTGCCAGTACCATACTGTCTTGATGACTGTGACTTTGTAGTAGAGCCTGAAGTCAGGCAAGTTGATTCCTCCAGTTCCATTCTTGTTTCTCAAGATTGCTTTGGGTATTCGAGGTTTTTTGTATTTCCATACAGATCTTGAAATTATTTGTTCTAGTTCTGTGAAAAATATGGCTGGTCGCTTGATAGGGATTTCATTGAATTTGTAAATTGCTTTGGGTAGTATCCTCATTTTCACTATATTGATTCTTCCAATCCATGAACATGGTATATTTCTCCATCAATTACTGTCCTCTTTGATTTCTTTCATCAGTGTTTCATAGTTTTCTATATATAGGTCTTTAGTTTCTTTAGGTAGATATATTCCTAAGTATTTTATTCTTTTCATTGCAATGGTGAATGGAATTGTTTCCTTAATTTCTTTTTGTACTTTCTCTTTACTAGTGTATAGGAATGTAAGGGATTTCTGTGTGTTGATTTTATATCCTGAAACTTCACTATATTCATTGATTAGCTCTAGTAATTTTCTGGTGGAGTCTTTAGGGTTTTCTATGTAGAGGATCATGTCATCTGCAAACAGTGAACGTTTTACTTCTTCTTTTCCAATTTGGATTCCTTTGATTTCTTTTTCTGCTCTGATTGCTGTGGCAAAACTTCCACAACTATGTTGAATAGTAGCGGCGACAGTGGGCACCCTTGTCTTGTTCCTGACTTTTGGGGAAATGCTTTCAATTTTTCACCATTGAGGATAATGTTTGCTGTGTGTTTGTCATATATAGCTTTTATTATGTTGAGGTATGTTCCTTCTATTCCTGCTTTCTGGAGAGTGTTTATCATAAATGGATGTTGAATTATGTCAAAAGCCTTCTCTGCATCTATTGAGATAATCATATCATTTTTATTTTTCAAATTGTTAATGTGGTGAATTACATTGATTGATTTGCAGATATTGAAGAATCCTTGAATCCCTGGGATAAAGCCCACTTGGTCATGGTGTATGATCTTTTTTTAATGTGTTGTTGGATTCTGATTGCTAGAATTTTGTTGAGGAGTTTTGCATCTATATTCATCAGTGATATTGGCCTGTAGTTTTCTTTTTTTGTGTGTGTGGCATCTATGTCAGGTTTTGGTATTAGGGTGATAGTGGCCACATAGAATGAGTTTGGAAGTTTACCTTCCTCTGCAATTTTCTGGAAGAGTTTGAGTAGGATAGATGTTAGCTCTTCTCGAAATTTTTGGTAGAATTCAGCTGTGAAGCCGTCTGGACCTGGGCTTTTGTTTGCTGGAAGATTTCGGATTACAGTTTCAATTTCCGTGCTTGTGATGGGTCTGTTAAGATTTTCTATTTCTTCCTGGTTCAGTTTTGGAAAATTGTACTTTTCTTAGAATGTGTCCATTTCTTCCACATTGTCCATTTTATTGGCATACAACTGCTAATAGTAGTCTCTTATGATCCTTTGTATTTCTGTGTTGTCTGTTGTGATCTCTCCATTTTCATTTCTAATTTTATTGATTTGATTTTTCTCTCTTTGCTTCTTGATGAGTCTGGCAAATGGTTTGTCAATTTTATTTATCCTTTCAAAGAACCAGCATTTGGCTTTGTTGATTTTTGCTATGGTCCCTTTTGTTTCTTTTTCATTGATTTCTGCCCTAATTTTTAAGATTTCTTTCCTTCTACTAACTCCGGGGTTCTCCAATTATTCCTTTTCTAGTTGCTTTATTTTTAGAATTAGGTTATTTATTTGACTTTTTTCTTGTTTCTTGAGGTATGCCTATATTGCTATGAACTTTCCTCTTAGCACTGTTTTTATAGTGTCCCACAGGTTTGGGGTTGTTGTGTTTCATTTTCATTAGTTTCTATGCATATTTTGATTTCTTTCTTGATTTTTTCTGTGATTTGTTAGTTATTCAGAAGTGTGTTTTTCAACCTCCATATGTTGGAAGTTTTAACAGTTTTTCTCCTGTAATTGAGATCTAATCTTAATGCATTATGGTCAGAAAAGATGCTTGGAATGATTTCGATTTTTTTGAATTTATCAAGGTTAGATTTATGGCCCAGGATGTGATCTATCCTGGAGAAGGTTCCATGAGCACTTGAAAAAAAGGTGAAATTCATTGTTTTGGGGTGAAATGTCCTATAGATATCAGTGAGGTCTAACAGATCTAATGTATCATTTAAAGTTTGCGTTTCCTTGTTAATTTTCTGTTTAGTTGATCTGTCCATAGGTGTGAGTGGGGTGTTAATGTCTCCCACTATTATTGTGTTATTGTTAATTTTCCCTTTCATACCTGTTAGCATCTGTCTTACATATTGTGGTGCTCCTATATTGGGTGCATATATATTTATAATTGTTATATCTTCTTGGATTGATCCTTTGACCATTATGTAGTGGCTACAGCCTTTGTTTTAAAGTCTATTTTATCGGATATGAGTATTGCCACTCCTGCTTTCTTTTGGTCTATATTTGTGTGGTATATCTTTTTCCAGCCCTTCACTTTCAGTCTGTATGTACCCCTTGTTTGGAGGTAGGTCTCTTGTAAGCAGCATATAGAGGGGTCTTGTTTTTGTATCCATTCGGCCAGTCTTTGCCTTTTGGTTGGGGCATTCAACCCATTTACGTTTAAGGTAATTATTGATAAGTATGATCCCGTTACCATTTACTTTATTGTTTTGGGTTCCGGTTTATACACCCTTTTTGTGTTTCCTGTCTAGAGAATATCCTTTATAATTTGTTGGAGAGCTGGTTTGCTGGTGCTGAATTCCCTCAGCTTTTGCTTGTCTGTAAAGCTTTTGATTTCTCCTTCGTATTTGAATGAGATCCTTGCTGGGTACAGTAATCTGGGCTGTAGGTTATTGTCTTTCATCACTTTAAGTATGTCTTGCCATTCCATCCTGGCCTGAAGAGTTTCTATTGAAAGATCAGCTGTTATCCTTATGGGAATCCCCTTGTGTGTTATTTGTTGTTTTTCCCTTGCTGCTTTTAATATTTGTTCTTTGTGTTTGATCTTTGTTAATTTGATTAATATGTGTCTTGGGGTGTTTTGCCTTGGGTTTATCCTATTTGGAACTCTCTGTGTTTCTTGGACTTGGGTGATTATTTCCTTCCCCATTTTAGGGAAATTTTCAACTATTATCTCCTGAAGGATTTTCTCATGGTCTTTCTTTTGGTCTTCCTCTTCTGGGACTCCTATAATTCGAATGTTGGAGCATTTCCTATTGTCCTGGAGGTATCTGAGATTGTCCTCATTTCTTTTAATTCGTTTTTCTTGTTTCCTCTCTGATTCATTTATTTCTACCATTCTATCTTCTATTTCACTAATCTTATCTTCTGCCTCCGTTATTCTACTATTTGTTGCCTGCAGAGTGTTTCTGATCTCATTTATTGCATTATTCATTATATTTTGACTCTTTTTTATTTCTTCTAGGTCCTTGTTAAACTTTTCTTGCATCTTCTCAATCCTTCTCTAGGCTATTTATCTGTGATTCCATTTTGATTTCAAGATTTTGGATCATTTTCACTATCAATATTCAGAATTCCTTCTCAGGTAGATTCCCTATCTCTTCCTCTTTTGTTTAGTTTGGCAGGCATCTCTCCTGTTCCTTTACCTGCTGAGTATTCCTCTGTCTCTTCATCTTGGTTATATTGCTGCGTTTGGGGTGGCCTTTTTATATTCTGGTAGTTTGTGGAGTTCTCTTTATTTGGAGCTTCCTCACTGTGGGTGGGGTTCTATCAGTGGCTTGTCAAGGTTTCCTGGTTAGGGAGGCTTGTGTTGGAGTTCTGGAGGGTGGAGCTGGGTTTCTTCTCTCTGGAGTGCAGTGGAGTGACCAGTAATGTGTTATGAGACATCAAAGGTTTTGGAATAATTTTGAGCTGCCTGTATATTGAAGCTCAGGGGAGTGTTCCTGTGTTGCTGGATAATTTGCGTGGTATGTCTTGTTTTGGAACTTGTTGGCCCTTGGGTGGAGCTTGGTTTTGGTGTAGGTATGAAGGCATTTGATGAGCTCCTATTGCTTAATGTTCCCTGAATTCAAGAGTTCTCTAATATTTTCAGGCTTTGGATTTAAGCCTCCTGCTTCTGGTTTTCAGTTTTATTTTTATAGTAGCCTCTAGACTTCTCCATCTATACAGCACCAATCATAAAACATCTAGGTTAAAGGTGAAAAGTTTCTCCACCTTGAGGGGCACTCAGAGAGGTTCACTGAGTTACAAGGAGAAGAGAAGATGGAGGGGTTAGTTAGAGGTAACTGGAATGAGATGCGGTGAGATCAAAAGAGGAGAGAGCAAGCTAGCCAGTAGTCACTTTCTTATGTGTGCTGTATAGTCTGGACTGCTCAGAGGTATTTACGGAGTTACACGGGGAAGAGAAGAGGGAGAAAGTAGACAAAGGTGGCCAGGAGGATAAGAGAGAGGAATGAGAAGGAGAGAGACAAATCCTGCCAGTAACTAGTTCCTGAGGTGTTCTCCACGGTCTGAAACACACAGAGATTCACAGAGTTGGATAGAGAAGAGATGGGGGAGAAAAGAGACAGAGGCCCCCTGGTGGAGAAAAAGGAGAGTCCAAAGGAGGAGCGAGTGGTCAAGCCAGTAACCTCGCTCTCAGGTAAACTTGGGTAGTGAAGTTTGGGTTTTTAAATGTACAAAATTGACAACAAAAACCTAAGAGCAAAGATTAAAAATCTAGAGTAGAGGTTGGATTTTCAAAATTACAATATTAGAGAAAAGAAGCAGAAGGAAAAAGGAAGAAAGAAAAAAAGGGAAAAAAAAAAGAGCAGAAAAAAAAAGAAAGAAAAAAAAAAAAAACAACAACCACCAACAACCATCCAAAGAGTATATATGGTGTTTGCCTTAAAAAAAAAAAAAGACTTTTTAGTAATAGTAATAGTAGGTTATAGAAATAAAAATTAGAGGAGAAATAGAAGACTTAACAATTTTAAAAAAAGTTAGAAAAAAAAAGAAAAAAAAAAGGAATGATTTAAAAAATAGTAAAAATATATCTGGCCCTTCTCTGTTGTTGTGGGCCATGTGGGATCACTTCCAAGGTGGTTCCCTCTGTTTAACTTCTTCTGTTTGCTGGTATTTTAGGCTGACTGGTTTAATTGTGCTGTGGGGAGGAGGGATGCTGCAAACAAAGAGCACTGTGGTGTGCACACAGTGTCTCAGCCTCACTTGACCTGTCCCTTCTCACTGCGCACAAACCTCTCCGGCTCTAAAATGCTCAGCCGGGAACCGTCTGGGGCTGGCCCTAGGCTGCGTGCACTTCCCCGGTCTAAGCCGCTCAGGTTCGTCACTCAGATAGCCCTCAGAGGCACAGATTCGGTTGGGACTGTGTTTTGTGCCCTTCCCCGGTCCGAGTAGCTCAGGAGTTTGGCGAGCATGATCGCTGCAACTTGTTGCCTTTTCTGCTGCTGCTGCTAAGTTTTCTGGGTGGACCGCTGGTGCCCCTTGTGAGGCAGATGGTGACTGTCCAGCACCTCCAGAAGTCTTAGCAAAGAAGCCTGCTTGCAGTTAGGTAAGTAAAGTCTCTCTGGGTCTGCAATTGCCCCTTTCCAGTCCTTACGGTTCTGGCTGCCTGTCCCCGGCGGCGGATGGTCTGCAGCCAGCTTTTTCTGTTCCATCCTTTGTTCTGTGCTCGATCCTGGCGCTGTCTTATGTTCAAGCTTTTCATGCGGTAGCTATCCCACAGTCTGGTTTGCTAGCCCAAGTTTGATCATTCTGGTTGCGTGTGGGGCGTTCCTGCCCGATTCTTACAAAGCACTGCAGCCCACGCCTCCCGTGCTTTCCTGCCCTGCCCCCACTAGCTTGTGGCAGATGCAGGCGTCTGTGGTGCTTTTCCGCTGGGGGAGTTACTGTTGGGCTTGTAATCTGTTGGTTTTAATTAAGTATTTATTTTTCCCTTCCTGTTATGTTGCCCTCTGCGTTTTCCAAGGCTCGCCACAGACTCGGCAGGGAGAGTGTTTCCTGGTGTTTGGAAACCTGTCTTCGTAAAATTCCCTTCCCGGGACGGGCTTCCCTTCCTGGGATGGAGCTCCCTCCCCACCTCCTTTGTCTCCTTTTTCGTCTTTTATATTTTTTCCTACCTGTTTTTGAAGACAATGGTCTGCTTTTCTGGTTGCCTGATGTCCTCTGCCAGCTTACAGTTGTTTTGTGGAGTTTGCTCAGTGTTGAAATGTTCTTTGGAGGAATTTGTGAGGGAGAAAGTGGTCTTCCCGTCCTATTCCTCCGCCATCTTTGCAGTTCCCTCTCCATTTTGCTTTTTTGCATTTCTTTTCTATGGGGATGGTCTTGATCCCTGTATCCTGTACAATGTTAGGAACCTCATTCCATAATTCATCAGGCACGCTATCTATCAAATCTAGGACCTTAAATCTATTTCTCACTTCCCCTGTATGGTCATAAGGGATTTGATTTAGGTCATACCTGAATGATCTAGCAGTTTTCCCTCCTTTCTTCAATTTGAGTCTGAATTTCGTAATAAGGTGATCATGATCTGAGCCACGGTCAGCTCCTGGTCTTGTTTTGTTGACTGTATAGAGCTTCTACCTCTTTAGCTGCAAAGGATATAATCAATCTGATTTTAGTCTTGACCATCTGGTGATGTCCATGTGTAGAGTCTTCCTGAATCTGAGTCCTATTCTGATATATGGGGCCATGTTCAGTAAATCTTTAATCCAATTTACTCTTGATGGGTGTGGCTGTATTCAAGTCCTGTTGTTTGAACTGAGGCCTAACTATGGTATGGGTAATGAAAGTAATTGGGACCTTCTTCAAAAGGACTTGAGCAAGCACTCTTGTATTCAGTGCCCATCACCCTGATGCTTCCCATTCTTGGACCATGTCTCTACCGGACACTCCTGGACACTCACAAGCAACACTGGCTCAGTTTCTTGTGGGAACACTACTCTGACTCTTGCCTCCTGGTGAACACAAGGCTTTGTTTGTGCCTTCCGATAGTCTGCTTCAGTCCTGTGGAAGTTCTGTAATCAAATCCAGGTGGCCTCCAATGTCAAATTCCCTGTGGGTTCTCAGTCCCTTTGCCTGATCCCACGTTGAAAAATCTGTAGTTGTTCTAAAACTTCCTTACCTATACAAGAATTTCTTTAGAAAAATTATCCTGCAATTGGTGGATTGTGTGCTAGGCCACTTTTTGGTCAGTTGAAAGGTTACCTCCTCTGAGAGGGCTTATGTCACAAACTGCATGAACAAGGGCTGTAGCAGCCAGATAGCTCTTCCTTGTCAGACCATTGCTTACCCATGCCCCTGCAGGAGACTCTCAATCACTCAAAAACTCTTCTGACTCTGTTTAGGGGCAGTCCCTGAGTATAGGTGCACAAAATGTTTTATTGAGCACTCAGTGTGACTGGTAGGTGTTGATTCTAAATGCAAATTCACCCCTGCTGCAGTCTTGTTGGGACTTTACCTTTGCTTGGACATTTTTTTGTTGTTGGTGGTGGCGGGACCCAGTATTCTCCTGTCAATGGTAATTTAGCAACAAGCTGTAATTTTGGAGCTATTTTAGGAAAAGATGAGTTCACACCCTTCTACTTTGCCATCTTCACTTCCTCACAGGCACACAACAGCAAAGGGTTAAATAACTACATCCCACTTCTGCACTTTCTTCACCTTTCTGCACTGTCAGGTAGGGTGGAAGCCCATGGACACAACCAAGGTCACCTTTTCTCTTCTAAGATGCCTGTGCTTTCACAATGAAGGACCCTACCTTATCATGTCATTTATTTCACATGATGATAGAGTGTGCTTCCTGATGGGCTGATCTGAGGCAGCACTATCCCAGAGCCTTCCTCTAATATGGAAAGCTTCTCCAGTGCACTAGTTTATCTTTCCATTCCTCCTCCTTCCAGTCTCTACTCTTTTCTGAAGGACATTCACCTCTGCACAGACTTGGATACAGTTATATCCATATCCACCATTTCCACAGGCCAGCCCAGTTCTCATAGACTGAGGGGTCCACAGGCTATGCTTCAAAAGCCCCACCCCACTGGATTTACACTGGATGAGTCCTCAGGCCTTCTACATCCTCTTCCTGGTAAACACACACACACACCAACGCAGCAGAAACTGTGAGCTTCTTTATGTCTCTTGATGTAAATCCAAGTTTGTGAATACTCTGTCCTGAGTTGTCACTGGCCATCCTCTCCTCATTCCTGTCTTGAACAGAACCACCTCAGAGATGCATGGACCAGTCTCCCACATTCTGTGTATGCCTGGTGAGACTTCTGCTTGTTCCATATCTCATAGTCTGTAACATTCATCTCTGCCAGCTGTGGTTGAACATACATCCACACAGAAATACACACAAACGTGTGCAATAAGCTCATGTGGTTAGACAAACAAATGTTCAAGGCATGGGAAAACATAAGCAAAAAGGGAACATAGATCTTTCTGTAGCTGAAGAACCAGTGCTTCATATGAAATATAGAGATATCCATTTTCTTATAGAATAATGTCCAATCTGAACTGAAATATGAAGTGTAGAAAAGTCCAAATTCCATGATGTAGACTTAGCACCTAGGTCTTGATACAGTAAAAACAAAGCATTCCCCACTTCATGGAATCAATCTTTGTTTCAGTATATATTATTAGAAATACAGCAAACTACTTACTTCATTAAGAAACAGGGCTGCCCACATTTTAATTTGTGGAATAGAGATAATTCCATTTTCATACGGGTTTTCTATAACTTCAAAAAGCAGTGCCAAGATTGTCCTGTATGAAATATCCAGAACTTCACTTTAATGGTAGACAACCATGACCTAGATTCATATATGAGGTATAGAGGAGTCCGAATTTCACATAAGAAAAACAGCTTCCAGATTTTCATAAAGTGAGAGAAAAAATGTAATAGAGCATGGAGGCAAACAAGAATCACTCTATTTGCATGTAAAAATGTATGTACTTCTACATTTGAATTCAATTCAGTTCAGTCTCTCAGTCTTGTTTAACTTTTGTGACCCCATGTTCTGCAGCATGTCATGCTCCCTGTCCATCACCAATTACCTGAACCTCCACAAACTCATGTCGATCGAGTTGGTGATGCCATCTAACCATCTCACCCTCAATCATCTTCTTCTCTTGTTGGCTTCAATGATTCCCAGCATCAGGGTCTTGTTCAATGAATCCATTCTTCAGATCAGGGTCCAGATTATTGGAGTTTCCGTTTCAGGATCAGTGCTTCCAATGTATATTCAGGACTGATTTCCTTTAGCTTCCTTGCAGTCCAAGAGACTCTCAAAAGTCTTCACTAACACCACATTTTAAAAGCATCAATTCTTGCATATTCAGCTCTCTTTGCAGTCCAAATATCACATCTGTACATGACCTCTGGGAAAACCACAGCTTTGGCCAGGTGGACTTTTGCTGGCAAAGCAATGTCTCTGCTTTAGAATATGCTATCTAGGTTGGTCATAACATTCCTTCCAAACAGTAAATGCCTTTTAATTTCATGGCTGTAGTCACAATCTGCAATTATGTTGGAGCCCCCCAAAATAAAGTGTTTTGTTATTTCCATTGTTTCTTCATCCATTTGCTAAGCAGTGGTGGGACTGGATAGCATAATCTTTTCTGAATGTTGAATTTTAACCTATAGTTTTCACACTTCTCTTTCATTTTTATCAAGAGGCTCTTTACATCTTTTTCACTTTTTGCCGTGAGTGATTTCATCAAAGTATCTGACACTTTTGATATTGCTCCCTTCAATCTTGATTCATGCTTGCGTTTCTTCAAGCCTGACATTTAACATGTTATACATGACATATGAACTATGGACAGAGGTTTGTGACATTGTACAGGGAACAGGAATCAATACCATCCTCAAGAAAAAGAAAACAAAACAAAAAAAAAGCAAAACAGATGTCTGAGAAGGCCTCACAATGAACTGTGAAAAGAAGACAAGATAAAAGCAAAGGAGAAAAAGAAATATTTATCCATTTCAATATAGAGTTCCAAAGAATATCTAGGAGAGTTAAGAACATCTTCCTCACCAATCAATGCAAAGAAATGGAGGAGAATGATAGAATGGGAAAGACTAGAGTCTCTTCACAATTTAGAGATACCAAGGGAACATTTCATGCCAAGATGAGATCAATAATGAACAGAAATGATATGGACCTAACAGAAGCAGAAGATATTAAGAAGAGGTGGCAAGACTACGAAGAAAAACTAAACAAAAACATCTTCAGGACCTAGATAATCACAATGGTGTTATCACTTTGCCTCACCTAGAGTCAGATATCCAGGAATAGGAAGTCAAGTGGGCCTTAGGAAACATAATTATGAACAATGCCAGTGGAGGTGTTGGAATTCCAGTTGATCTATTCGAAGTCCTAAAACATGATGGTGTGAAAGTGTTGCACTCAATATGGCAGAAAGTTGGTAAACTCAGCGGTGGTTACAGGACAGGAAACAGTCAGGTTTCATTCCAATCCCAAAGAAAGGCAATGCCAAAGAATGTTCAAACTACCACACAATTGAACTCACCTCACATGCTTGTAAATAATGCTCAAAATTCTCCAAGCCAGGTTTGAACGATGTGGGAACCATGAACTTCCAGATGTTCAAAGTGATTTTAGAAAAGGCAGACAAAGCAGAGATCAAGTTACCAACATCTGCTGTTATCATTGAAACATTGCTTGTGCAAGTTCCAGAAAAAATATCTATTTCTACTTTATTGACTATGACAAAGCCTTTGACTGTGTGGATCATGATAAACTGTGGGAAATTCTGAAAGAGATGAGAATACCAGACAACCTGACCTGAATCCTGGGAACCTTGTATGTAGATCAGGAAGTAACAGTTAGAGCTGGACATGGAACAGTAATTTGGTTCCCATTAGGAAAAGGAGTATATTAAGGCTGTATATTGTCACCCTGCTTATTTAACTTAAATGCACAGTACATCTTGAGAAATGCTAGGCTGAGAGAAACACAAGCTGGAAACAAGATTGCTGGAAGGAAAATCAATAGCCTCAGATATGAAGATGACATCACCCATATGGCAGGAAGTGAAGAACAAGTAAAAGCTTCTTGAGTAAAGTGATGAGGAGAGTGAAAATTTTGGCTTAAAGTCCAGCATTTACCAAACTAAGGTCATGGCCTCCAGGCCCATCACTTCATGGCAAATAGAAGGAGAAACAGTGGAAACAAATCAGACTTTATTTTGGGGGGCTCCAAAATCACTGAATATGGTGATTGCAGCCATGAAAATAAAAGACGTTTACTCCTTGGAAGAAAAGTAGTATATTCAAAAGCACAGACATAAATTTGCCAACAAAGGACCATCTAGTCAGGGCGATGGTTTTCCCAGTGGTCATGTATGGATGTGAGATTTGGACTGTGAAGAAAGCTGAGCACCAAAGAGCTGATGTTTCTGAACTGTGGTGTTGGAGCAGACTCTTGAGAGTTCGTTGGACTGCAAGGAGATCCAACCAGTCCATTCTAGAGAAGATCAGTCCTGGGTGTTCGTTGGAAGGACTGATGCTAAAGCCAAAACTCCAGTGCTTCCATTTATTTAGATTTCTGTCCTTGTGCTAATGTCTTACTGTCTTTGTATATTCTGAAATCAGGCAGGTGGATTCTTCAATTTCCATTCTTCTTTCTCAAGACTGATTTTGCGATTAGAAGTTTCCTTGTGTTTCTATGCCTACTGTGAAAGTATACATACTGTGAAAGTATTTATTCTAGTTCTGTGAATAATACCGTTGTTAACTTGATAAGGGTTTCATTGAACCTATAGTTTGTTTCGATTTGTATACTCATTTTCACTATATTGTTTCTTCAAGTCCAACAACCTGGTATAATTCTCCATTTATTTGCCTCGTCTTTCTTTCTGTCATCATTGTTTTATAGTTTCATATATATAATATATATATATATATATATATATATATATATATATATATATACACACACACATATATATACACACATACATATATATATACACACATATATAGATATACATATATATATACACACACATATATATATATATATATACATGTAAGTCTTCTTGCTTCTTTATGTAAATATACCCCTAAGTATGCTATTCTTTTCATTGTTGTTTCCTTAATTTATCTTTCTGTTTTCTCATTGTTCATGTATAGTAATGCAAGGGGATTCTGTGCAATACATTATAACCCACAACATTATCATATTAATCAATTAGCACTAGTAATATTCTCATGGTGTTTTTATTGCTTCCTATGTAGAGGATCATGTATTCTGCAAACAGGAGGATTCCCCCCTTCCCCCACCCCCCCCTTTTTTTTTCCCTTAACCAACCTCTATTCCTTTTTATTTCGTTTTGTTTTCTGACAGTTTTAGATAGGACTTCCACATCAATGTTGAACGGCTGTGGTCAGAGTCGGCACCCTTGTTTTGTTCCTGATATTAGAGAAAATGCTTTCAATTTTTCACCATTGAAGATACTGTTTGCCCTTGTTTTCTCATATATGGCTTTTATTGTGTTGAGATATGCTCCTTTTATAACTGGTTTCTGGAGAATTATCATAATTGAGTGTTAAATTTTGTCAAAGACTTTCTCTGCATCTATTGAGGTGACCATACGGTTTTTATTCTTTCAGTTTAATATGGTGTATCATATTGATTAATTGATTTGCAAATATTAAAGAATCCTTGCAATCATGGGATGAAGCCAATGTGCTTATAATGTAATGATGTACGACTTTTTCAATATGTTGTTGGATTCTGTTTGCTAGAAGTTGCAGGAAATTTTCTGTATCTATGTTTATAAATATGTTTAGTGATATTGTTAGTGTTATATCATTGTTAGTGATAGTGTTAGTGGCCTATAGTTCTCTTTGTTGAATCTTTGTCTGGTTTTAGTATTAGGGTGATGATGGCCTCATACAATGAACTGGGGAGCTTACCATCCTCTGCAATTTTCTGGAAGAGTTTGAGTTGGTTAACTGTTTGTTCTTCCATAAAACTTTTCTTGGTAAATTCTTAAAAAAAAAAAAAAAAAAAATTGCAGGATTCATCTGTGAAACCATCCGGTTGTGGTCTTTTGATTGTTGAAAGATTTTTGATTTGAGCTGTAATTTTCATGATTCTCATGCATCTGTTAAGATTTCCTACTTCTTTCTCACTCAGTTGTGGACTGTTAATCTTTTCTAAAATTTATCCAATTTCTTCAATGTTATCCATTTTAGTGACCTATAATTGCTCACAGTAATCTCTTATGATCTTATTTGTTTCTTTTTTGTCTGCTGTGATTTCTCCATTTTCATTTCTAATTTTATTATTTTGATTCTTCTCCATCCCCCCCCCCCCTTTATTTTTCCCCTTGATCACTCTGGATAATGATTTTTGTTTGATTTATGATTTTAAGAATCAGGATTTCCCTTTATTGAACTTTGCAATAGCCACCTTTGTTTCTTTTTCACTTATTTCTGCTCCAATTTTTATTATTCTTTTCATTCTCCTAACCTTGGGGTTTTTCTTTTGGTGTTTGCTTTAAATGTAAAGGTAGGCTATTTCTTTGATGTTCCTCTTCTTCCTTGAGCCAGGCTTATTATGCTGTACCTCTCCTAAACACTGCTTCTTACTTAATCCAAAGCTTTTGCTGCCATGTTTTCATTTTCATTACTTTGTATTTAAATTTGATATCCATTTTGATTTCTTTTATGATCGGTTCATTATTCAGATCTGTGGGATTTAGCCTCCATATGTTGGATATTTTTTGTTTTGTTTTGTTTTCCTCTGCAGTTGATACCTAATCTTACTTAATTTTGATTGGAAAAGATGCTTGAAATTCTTTCTTTCTTTTTTGTTTTTTTAAATTTATCAAGGTAGGTTTATGGGACAGGATTTGATCTATTCTGGAGGGTATTCCTTGTGCATTGGAGAAAAGGCGACTCCATTACTAATGAGTGTAATGTCTATATATAATAATTAGGTATAACTAGTCCATTGTACCATTTTGGAACACCTCAAGATGCAAGGGAAATGCAAGCAAGAAGGAAAGGGGAAATTAACAGTACCACAATTATAAAGGGGGACTTTAATATCCCACTCAACCTATGGATATATCAAGCGAAAAGAAACTTAACAAAGAATCATGAGCTGTAAATGTGCTTTTGCATGTTATCTGCTTTTACACTTCCTGTAGTGCCTCTGGTATGGAAGAAGGAGATACTATATAGTTGGAAATACTATATAGTTAGACATATTTAGTAGTGGCAGGAAGTTACCTAGCACAATTGGTCAAAGCGGGAATTGATAGAACAGTACTAATACAAAGATTAGTCTTCTAAGCTATCTTTATTTTTTATAAGTGGAGAGGTACTCACCAAGAAAGTGAAATCCCAGATATGAGGTTATATGATCTCATAATTGGAATATGCCTAAGAGAACAGTCTGCATGCATATAAGTGAGTCCTGGCTTGAGCCCTAGTAATTATGCTAAGTGTTAAAACATGTCTGATAGAACACATCTCCTACAAGTCTCACACACCCTCCCTAAATTAATATCTCCTGAATGTCTAAGCTATGACTTTGTACTTGGTATAGTATCACAGGCTGAGGCTTTAAGGTTGTAAAAGTTCATTGAGTACAGAGACCGCATTAATTTATTGCGTGTGGAAATATCTCCCCTAGGTCTGCAGCCAGGTCTGGAGCAGCTGCCGTCATCCTAAATGGCCAGATGCTAGCTCTGAAATCGGTCCTTCATTCTCCTCTCCAACTTCCTCCATCTTATCCCCAATCTGAGGTGTTGTCTGTCCCTTGCCCTGAAAGATTCTTTGTTCTTACAGTCTTCCCCATCTTCCTACTCATTGCCTATATTTCATAATGTCTGCTGATTGAATGAACACAATTAAGGAATGGAAAGCAGAGGCTGAAGACAGGCCTGGACAGAAGTTTGTGATGTTACCTGGACAGAATCTGCCCTGACATGTGGCTACGCTGAGTGTTATTAGTGACTTGAATCCTATCCACTTGGTCATCTGGGAGATGTACATTTTCCCTCTGAAACTGGCACTGCTGCTGCTGCTGCTAAGTCGCTTCAGTCATGTCCAACTCTGTTTGACCCCATAGACGGCCGCCCACCAGGCTCCCCCATCCCTGGAATTCTCCTGGCAAGAACCCTGGAGTGGGTTGCCATTTCCTTCTCCAATGTATGAAAGTGAAAAGTGCAAGTGAAGTCACTCAGTTGTGTCCGACCCTTAGCGACCCCATGGACTGTAGCCCACCAGGCTCCTACACCCATGGGATTTTCCAGGCAAGAGTGCTGGAGTGGGGTGCCATTGCCTTCTCTGGAAACTGGCACAAAAGGCTTTTTTTTTTTAATGATTTCATTTCTGTTGTATGCCTTCTCTACAGTGTCCTATACCTGGTACTGTTACCTCCAAGTAATTCCTATTGAATATTCCTTGGGCCTGATGCACACATTTTCTGTTTTAGCCTTGGATAAGAAGGGAGGTTCAGAGATCTTGTTAGCACAATTTCTCAAGTTGGCAGAGGACTTACAATCTACACTCTATCAATTACTGGGATATGTCCTTTGAAGGGCGGCAGGTGTTAACAATGAACTTGCCTGGACCTGTGTTTTCTTGCCCTCATGTCCTCATAGAGCTGAGGCCCATGTGATTATCCTTAGGCCCGTCAGTTTGGACTGGATTTTATCCTTGTTGTTGTTGTTTTGCGTTTGATTTTTAAGCAGATGTATACTTTGCAAGCTAGAATTGTGGTCTTTTTGGCTTCTCACAAATCCAGAGGACTGGCAATAAGACTGGTGTCCATAGATAATACCTTTTGCCATGAACAAGGTGATCTCATTAAACATAGAAAACTGTCTGTGGGTAAGGCCCAGGTGGCTCCAACCATTTGTGGGAGACCTTGTGATTCTATAAGCTCCCAAATGGCTACTGCAGCCTATTATCTTGGTTAAGGGAGGTTAACGGAAGCATGATTACCATGATGTTCTTGTTTTGTGTCATCATTAAAGCAATAGGCAGCAATGTCTTGATCACTTCCCTTTGCAATGATCATTCCTCAGGATTGGTGAGGTCATGTCGTCAGAATTCAAAAGGAAATCAGTGTGAAGGTTTAAAGTAGCATACTATATGTTTTTGACAAGGTCATACTGACTTCCTGATGTCTGTACTTTTTCTACAACTTTCTGCAAATTATGCTCCTTCCATTACTTCCTAAGGGATATTTACCCATTTAATAGAAAGAATGGCCATTCTGGTTGAATCTCAGAGGAAACAGTGAGCAATCTTATGGGGCATTAGGAATCTGTGAGGATTATCAATTGATGGGTAAGAGAGTTCTTTACCACCTTCGTTTCACTGAGAACCTAAGTATGTATGGTGAGTACCGTGAATTCACTTAATCCTGTCCGATTCTTTCTGGCCCCATGGATTGCAACATGCCAGGCTTCCCTGTCCATCACCAACTCATAAAGCCTGTTCAAACACTTAATCACTGAGTCAGTGATGCTGCCAAGCATTTAATCTTCTGTCTTTGCCCTCTCCTCCAGCCTTTAATATTTTTCAGCATCATGCTCTTTCACAATGGGTCAGTCCTTCACTTCAGGTGATCAAAATATTGAAGATCCAGATTCAGTATCAGCTGTTCCAATCACCATTGTGAACAGATTTACTTGAGAATTGACCCCTTTCATCTCCTGAAGTCCAAGGGACTCAAGAGTTTTCTCCAACATCACGTATCAATAGCATTGATTCTTTGGAGGTCAAGATTCTTTAGGTCCAGTTCTCATCTCTGTATGAAGCTTGACTAGACTGACTTTTGTCTGCTTTATAATATGCTGTCTAGCCTGGTTATAACTTTTAATCTAAGCAGAAAGCATATTTTAATTTCATGAACAGAGTCACCATCTTCAGAGATTTTGGAGCCACCCCCACCCGCAATAAAGTTTCTCACTGTTTCCATTGTTTCCCCATCTTTATGCCATGAAGTGATGGGGCCGGAATGCCATCAACCTTATTTTGAATGTTGAGTTTTCAGTAACCTTAATCACTCTCATCTTTTACTTTCCTCAAGAAGCTCTGTAGTGCTTCTCATGTTCTCCCACATGAATCATGCCATCTGCATATCTGATGTTACTGATATTTCTCCCAGCAACCTTGATTCCAAACCCTGTTTCATCCAGTGTGGCATTTTGTATGGTGAACTCTTCATGTAAGTTCAATGAAGAGCTTGATAGTACAGCCTTGAAATACTCCGTTCCCAACTTGGAACAAGTTTGTTGTTCCATTTCCTTTTCTGACTGTTGCTTCTTGACCTGAATACAGATTTCTCAGAAGACACGTAAAATACTCTAGTAGTCCCATGTTTTGAAGAATTTTAAATGTTTTATTGTGATCTGCATAAACATGACTTTGGCATAGTCAAATAGGAGTACATGCTTTCCTGGCTCTTGCTTTTTTGATGACCCTACGGATGTTGGCAATTTGATCTCCAGTTTTTTTGCCCTTTCTAAATCCACCTTGAGCATCTGTAAGCTCATGATTCACATTGTGTTGAAGGGTGGCTTTGGGAATTTTGAGCAGTACTTTGAGAGGGTGTGAGATGATTGCAGTTAAATGGTAGTTTGCACATTCTTTGGATTGCGTTTTATTGCAGTTGAAATGAAAACTGACTTCTTCCAGTCCTCTGGCCACAGCTGACTTTCCCAAATTTGATGGCCTATGCAGGGCAGCACATTCACAACACCATCTTTTAGAATTTGAAACAGCTCAACTGAATCCATTACCTCCAAGAGCTTTGTTTGTAGTTATGCTTTTTAAAGTCCCACTTGACTTCACATTCCAGTACGTCTGGCTCTAGATGAGTGATCACACCATTGTGCTTACCTGGGTCATGAAGATCTTTTGTGCAAAGTTCATCTGTATATTCTTCCCGACTATTCTTAAAAACTTCTGCTTCTCTTACATCCTTACCATGTCTGTGCTTTATTGTGCCCATCTTTGTATGAAATTTTCCCTTGGTATCTCCAATTTTCTTGAAGAGATCTCCAGTCTTTGCCATTCTGTTCTTTTCCTCTTTTTATTGTCATTGATAACTGAGGATAGTTTTCTCTCTCCTTGCTATTCTTTGGGATTTTGCATTCAAATGTGTATAGTTATACTTTCCGCTTTTTTGTTTAGCTTCTTTGCTCCACTCAGCTCTTTCTAAAGTTTGGTCACTTTGCTATTTTGGATTTCTTTTTCATGGGCATGGTCTTCATAACAGATTCCTGTCAAATGTCACAAACCTCCACCAATAAATTTTCAGGGCCTCTGTCTATCAGATAGACTCCCCTGAATCTGTTTATCACTTCCACTGTATAATCATAAGGGTTTTGATTTTGCATGTGTAAAATACATTAATTCCCTATTTCATGTAGGAAAATCTTCACCCTACTTTCTTCAAAGAGACATAGATAAATTTATATGTTATTGGGAAATAACATATGAAATATACCTGTACATGTTTGACGTTTTAGCTCAGATATCAATTTATGATTCATTTAAAATTCTTTATTTCGTGTGTACCTTTCAGATCAGTTCAGTTCAGTCACTCAGTCATGTCCGACTCTTTGTGACCCCATGGATCACAGCATGCCCGCCCTCCCTGTCCATCACCACCTCCCGGAGTTCACTCAAATCTACATCCATTGAGTTGGTGATGCCATCCAGGCATCTCATCCTTTTTCATCCCCTTTTCTACCTGCCTCCAATTTCTCCCAACAACAGAGACTTCTCCAATGAGTCACCTCTTCCCATGAGGTGGCCAAAGTACTGGAGTTTCAGCTTTAGCATCATTCCTTCCAAAGAAATCCCAGGGCTGATCTCCTTCCGAATGGACTCTTTGGATCTCCTTGCAGTCCAAGGGACTCTCAAGAGTCTTCTCCAACACTGCAGTCCAAAAGCATCAATTCTTTGCCACTCAGCTTTCTTCACAGTCCAACTCTCACATCTATACATGACTACTGCAAAAACCATAGCCTTGACTAGATGGACCTTTGTTGGCAAAGTAATGTCTCTGCTTTTGAATATGCTATCTAGATTGGTCATAACTTTTTTTCCATGGAGTGAGCATCTTAATTTCATGGCTGCAATCACCATCTAAAGTAATTTTGAAGCCCCCCAAAATAAAGTCTGACACTGTTTCTACTGTTTCCCCATCTATTTCCCATGAAGTGATGGGGCCAGATGCCATGATCGTTTTCTGAATGTTGAGCTTTAAGCCAACTTTTTCACTCTCCACTTTCACTTTAATCAAGATGTTTTTTCATTCCTCTTCACTTTCTGTCATAATAGTGGTCTCATCTTTATATCTGAGGCTATTTATATTTCTCCCAGCAATCTTAATTCCAGCTTGTCTTCTTCCAGCCCAGTGTTTCTCATGATGTACTCTGCATATAATTTAAATAAGCAGAGTGACGATATACAGCCTTGACGTACTCCTTTTCCTATTTATAACCAGTCTGTTGTTCTATGTCCATTTCTAGCTGTTGCTTCCTGACCTGCATATTGGTTTCATGTGTGAAAATCTAGAAAATGTTTCATATGTGATAGTTGATATTTCATATTTCATGAGAACATTTATCCCCAGATTTTCAAATGTGAAATACACAGAATTCCAATTCTCACGTCAGAAGACATTCATTCAAGCTTTCTTGATGGAAATAGAGAGAATTTCAGAGCTCAAGCATGAAAATCTGTTGGCAAATTCTATATTTCTTGTAGGAAAATTAATGAAAGTTTTTCCAATATTAAATAGACAGTATTCAATATTTCCTGAAGGAAAGACAGCACAAAGATTTTTAAATGAAAACTGGAAAATTCCATATTTCATGTGAGAAAACCTGTGACCATATTTTGATATGTGAAATAGACACTTTCTTATTTCCTGTCAAAATATCTGCCTCCAGATTTTCATAACTCTACCATGCACTACTAGTTGGACACAACTGAGCGACTTAACTTTCACATTTCACTTTCATGCATTGGAGAAGGAAATGGCAACCCACTCCAGTGTTCTTGCCTGGAGAATCCCAGGGACGAGGATGGGGCTGCCGTCTATGGGGTCGCACAGAGTCAAACACGACTGAAACGAATTAGCAGCCGCAGCAACGTGAACAATTTCACATATTATGCAGAAAATATTGTATCCATACTTTCATGTGGGATGTCCAGAGAATTTCATATTTCAAGTTGGAAAAGATGTCACCAGATTTATAAATATGAATAATAAAGATTTTTATATTTCACAGTCTGAAATATGCATCTAGATTTTCATATGTGAAACTGAGAATTTCATTTCAAATGTCTGTAATTGAAGCAGATAATAGCTTCATCAAGAGGCTCCTTAATTCCTATTGTTGTTCTGTCATTTGTGTGTTGTCATCAGGAAAACTAAGTTTATTCATATCTCCCACCTAAATTTTCTTTCTAGGTTGAGCTTCATTTGGATTTTATTATTTTCATGATGTTCTCTGAGCAAAGTCAAATAAGCAGTGCAATAATATATAGCTTTGACTTATCCCTTTCCCTATTTTAATTCAGTTCATTGTCCTGTGTCCACTACTAACTGTTGCAAATTTAATAGCGTACACGTTTCCCACGAGACAGGTAAAGAATTCTGGTATTCTTTTCTCCAACAATTTTCCAAAATTACTTTTCTTTTTTATGGTTTGTGTGTGAGTCTCAGTTTCCAAGTCATTAGCAGAGACAATTAAGCAGATATAAATGATTGTATGGTATCCCCTTGCCTTTTCTATGATCCAAATATCAATTCATGTGTATCTCTTATGATTGAATCCTAACTACACATTCTTGTGTTTTTTTCTAATCATATATATATATATATAATCACATATATATATATATATATATATATATATATATAATATATATATATATATTTTGTTTTGGTCATTGTTGCTGTTGTCATTTACTCTCTTTATAAAGTAGTCAAATACCAACTGGCAATTTCCTATGAACTTGCCATCTTATTCTACAGGAATTAAATTATGCCCATGGCAGTCTCTGACCTTTAACACCCACTGAATGGATTTAAGCTTTGAGATTCGAAATCAGACAGCTGTACTCTGCGAAAATGTCAGGAACATTAAAAAAATAGCTAGATATATTGAAGTGCTGACTTTTTGAACCCAATTATGCTATTATATTTTATGTGGAAAGTTCTGCATTTCTTCATGCTGATGATAATTCCTCATTAAGAGAAATTTCCAAGGGGGGGGGGGGGGAAACGACAACAACAACAAATATGCCTGACTCCCTGTTGAAAGTCAAAGTGGTACCAGTTACATGTGTAAATATGCAACGTCCCATCCAACAGATTACTTCATGTCCACTAATGTTTCATGTCTTGCTGTCAAGGAAAAAAAGAATAATAGAGCTCTCCAGGAAAAACTGAGAAGTTCAAAGAAGGCGGAAATGTAGAAGGATATGAAATGCACACCTCTCAATGTATGGATCACATTAATACACAAATAATACTCCTACACAATCTATAGTTTCCCCAGAGCATCCAAAAAAATGCTAGCAGAAGACCTTGGTCTCCAGAGTGTTCGGTGTGGGTTTCAGTATGATAAGAGGAAGCAAGACAAAACCTATGCCTTGGGGTGGGAGATGGAGAAGCAGGGAAGATATTTCCAGAATGAGGCAAGCCTTTTCAGTAAAGTGTAAATTATTTTGGACTGAAAGGAGCAAGGTAAAACAGCTGGTAAAATATAATTTGTATAGAGAGAGTGTTACACAGACAGTGTGTGTCATGGCTGTATATGGCCTAAACTGAAATTCAGTTCAACCAGTGTGCATGGGGTCCAGAAGATGGAAGGCGGGATTTAGAGAGCCATCCTGGGAGAGGACTGCTATTAACTTTGTGGAGATGGCCTGATGGAGCACGTATAAGTAATTGTGTAGCAGGGAATACCTTTTGAGAATTCCCAAACTGCCTAAGAGGGAGGACCTTACTGCATTGTCACACACAGGAGGTGGAGATACCTTTGTAAGCCATTCCTCTTCCTGTCTGTTAACACCTGCTACAAGGCAATAGAGAAATACCAGCCAGAAGCACCACTCATGCTCCTGCAAACACAAGCTAGAAAAGGATCATATTAAGGCAAAATCTCTTCTGCCCATTGCTGCTGGCTCCTATTCATAGTTGGCACCACCAGGGTTCCAGCATTCCAAGCAGCTGTACCATCACCTGTGCTCATCAAGGCAGACCCCAGTGTTCCACATGTGTCTCAAGGCAGACTCCTTTGGTTGCCACATGTGAGGATGGATGGAAATTACACTTGATACCTAGAGACAGAGACACGCAGGAAGAGGATTGGAAATCTTCCAATTAGTCATGCATGCTGAAGATTAAATACATACGATTTATGACAGAAACCCTGCATCTATGGAATACATCAAAAGATGAAAAAAGGCCAAATGAAAGATGATGCCCAGCCTCATGAAGCTGTAAGAACGCACGAGATTTATAGCAGTTTTGAGTCTATGCTGTCCTTAGAGAGATCCAGAGCCCAGTTTTCTCCATCTTTGGTGAACTTCCCAAAGAGTTGTAGTTGTCCTCTGGCCCCTGTTGGGGACTAGGACACTGACAGATGAGACACTAGGAAATATGTATTATTCTTTTGATGTACTGAGTTGTTGTGTTGTTGGTGGACTATTTTTCTCAGTTGTAGGCTTTATTTGTTAGTACACATTGATTTGATCTTTTAAGATTATTTGAACCATATTTTGTAAATGTAGCTATTTCTGCTTTCACTTTGGTTTCCTATTTTCTGTGCCTTTTATTGCTGTTGCATCTCGTTATTTTTTACAACAGGTATGCATTTCTAAATTAACTGTGATTTTCTGTTATTCTGTGGGAGCTCTATCTGATCTTCTTGTCAGATTTGCTTTCTTTATTCTTCGTTTGACACTCTGTTCTAGTGTTGATTTTTGCCTTGTGATTTACCTGCTTGGTTCTGTTTATGAATCTGTTGTCTTCTCTGTAGTGTTTATTGCTTGTGGAAACTTTGATTTTTTTTTTTTTTCCATTTATCTACGTTGCTTTTTTAATCTCCTCAATCTCTTTCTATGGTATCCTGGTTCTCTGAACATAAGTTTGGGCCTGATCTTCTTGGGTGTCAACACTTGAGAGGGTAACAGGCTGGAAATCTAGGGGTCTCAAAATGAAGGAAATAGCCTGCAAGTGTCAGACATTGTTATCTCTCTTAAGTGGCAGGAGGAGACAAACTAGCACTATTTTTCCCTTCTCTAAACAAATTTAAAAGGAGGTTTCTCTTAAAATTCTGTGTTGCCATAACACCTGGTTTCACCTGAAGTTAACTATTCTAACTATTCTCAGACCTAGAGATAACCAATGCCTTTTTCTTATGGAAATGTTTATCTTAAGCTATGCTAATGTATTATGCATTCAACCCAAACTCTGTCTTCAAGTCAGTTCCGCATTTTGGCTCAGAATCTACATGACAGACCAATATGTTATACTCAGTTGTTGCTCCTCTAATTTATGTAAATGAAACTATTTATATGGTGATCTGTCCTTCTTCAAGATTCAAGTTAATAATTTTATGGCCTAGGATGAACCATTTGATGCCAAGATTTTCCCAAAATGCATCTTCTGGGTCAGGGGCCTGGTGCCATTCTGAGTTTTAAGACATTCCTTTCTTTCATTAACAGAATGCTAGTGACTATATAACATCCAGCTGAAAACTAGCAGGGGGGTACTCTTTCTTTCCCTTTCTGATGCCTATGTCAAAAGCTTTCTCTATCTCCTTTATACTTTAATAAAACTTTATTACACAAATGCTCTGAGCAATCAAGGCTCGTGTCTGGCCCTGGATTGAATTATTCTCCTCCCAGGGCCAAGAATCCCGGTATCGTGAATCAACAAAAATCCTTCATCTGGGGGGGCTCATCCGGGATCCTTCAGGACAAGGTAAGGATGCTTGGAGCTGTAGTTCTTTGTTCTCTTATTGAACACCTTTTCTGCTGTGCTCTACTAACTCTACGGTGTGCTTGTGTGAATAAATGGCATGCTCTGCATGAAGCAAGTGGAGAGCCCTGCTCTGCAGTTCTACTGTGATCTCATACGGCTTATGGCACAAACCTGTCGGGGGCTTATACCAACCTGCCAATGCCAAGAGGCACCCAACGCCTCCACTGGGAACCGACCAGAAATGGGCAAAGTGTGTGGACTGAACTCTCCTTTCTCGGTCAAATTTTTGGTCTCTTTGACCATTTCATAACTCCTCGGGAATTAGAAGTATTAACCTAATTTATTAGATCATAGACTTTCAAGGAACTTGTGATCTATACTGTTACTGTTTCCTGTGGCTTAGGTCCCAAACTTGGATCACTAGTCAAGAAAGCACCTAGCCTCACTAGGAATCAAACATTCAGAAGCTAGATGGAGCTCTAGCTCCAAGAATATCTATGATGTTAAAGGGTACTCAGAATAGGGCTACAATGTGTTTTTCTTTTCTTTTTTTTCCCTTTGGTAATGCTGGCTCTTAGTGGACCAGACGAGGCTCTTATACTGGTGTGGTGATACTTGGAAGGAACATTTCAGCTTTATGTTCATATCAGTCTTATTGTGGTCAAGAATATACTCAAGGTCGTGCACAGGCACTCAGATGACGAATGTTTCCCCCAGTGGTCTTAGTTTGGGAGGCATTCCAGAGGGTTACTCTGATTGCACCCTGGGTGGCATCAGAGGCAAGCAAGGTTAAAGGTGAAGAGCTGGATGTCAGGTAGAGATGCTATCAGGTCTACCTCTGGTGCATCCCCACCCCATCTCAGTGGTAGAACTGGGAGGGTCGAGGGCGGCCCCTGTGTCTGTAAGGGACAGACTAAGTCTGACCAGAAATGAAAATGTTTTGGAGTAAAGTCTGTCTACACCCCCATCTAGAGCAGGGAGGGAGGCCTTCAGTAGAAAAATGGCGCTGTTCACTTTTTTCCTCTTACAGATGGGAGCTTACAATACCAGCCTCACTCCTTTGAACTGTATCCTGAAAAACTGGGATAAATTTGATCCCCAGGGCTTGAAGAAGACACACCTTGTCTTCCTATGTGATACTGCATGGCCATGGTATCCATTGGAGGATGGCAAAAGGTGGCCAGTTGGAGGGTTTCCTAAGTATAATACTGTTTTACAATTAGACCTGTTCTGTAAGGAACAAGAGAAAAGTGCTCTTAAAGGATAAATTTATCACTCAGTCAGCCCCAGATATCCACTGTAACCTATTAAAACAGGCCTGTGGATCAAATCAGTCTTTAGATACTCTATTACAACTGGCTCAGACAGTCTATTATGGTAGGGAATATGAGGAAAAGAAAGAAAGGCAGAAAAAGCCAAAATAAAAAGCGGAAGCCTTTGCAATGACTATGAACAAACTTTCTTAAACAGCCTTAGAAAGATGCCCAGAGGAACCCAGATGAAAAGGGTTGGGCTTGCTATTACTGTGGAAAGGAGGGGTACCTCAAGCGGGATTGCCCTCAGGCATCTAAGCCACCCCCAGCTCCATGTCCAGTCTGCAAAAGACTACACTGGAAGAAAGACTTCCCTCAGAAGCATAAGTCTCCAGAGTTGGACTCTGAAGACAATCAAGACTGAAGGTGTCCAGGTGTCCACACACAAGCTCCTATCCTAATTACACCTGAGAAACCCAGGTATTAATAATTGTGGGGGGGGGGGCAATACATCAATATCCTTTTAGATACCGGGGCAACTTACTCTGTGCCTACTGAAACCTCTAGCCCACTTTCTTCCTGATCTGTTTCCATAATGGGATTGCCTGAACGAGCCAAAAGGTATTATTTCTGTTATTCTTTATCTTGACACTGATATTCTGTGCTTTTCACACAAGTTTCTGATCGTGCCAGAATCTCCCTCACCCCTTTTGTGGAGGGATATAATGAACAAGGTCCATGCCTCTGTTTTCATGAATATGGACCACCCCCCACCCCCCTTCTCTCCCTTTAGTTGAACAAAATGTAAATCCTAGAGTATGAGCTGATGGAGACTCAGTAGGTAAAACACAAAATGCTATTACTGTAGTTGTCAAGCTCAAAGACCTGCATGTATTCTAACATAAGAAGCAGTAGCCACTGAAACCTGAGGTTAAGGAAGGTTTAAAACTCATCATAGAAAATTTAAAGGAACAAGGACTATTAATTCCCAGTAACAGTCCATCTGCTGCTGCTGCTGCTGCTGCTAAGCTGCTTCAGTCATGTCCAACTCTGTATGACCCCAGAGATGGCAGCCCACTGGGATTCCCCATCCCTGGGATTCTCTAGGCAAGAACACAGGAGTGGATTGCCATTTCCTTCTCCAATCTAACACTCCTATTCTGGGTATAAAGAAATCATATGGTAAATGGAGACTAGTTCAAGATTTACGTATAATAAATGAGGCTCTAGTTCCTTTACACCCTGTGGTGCCTAATCCTTGCACTCTATTGTCTGAATTTCCTGAACAAGCCAAATATTTCTAAGTAATTGATTTAAAAGATGCCTTCTATTCAGTGCCTTTGACAGAAGAAAGTCAATTCCTATTTGCCTTTGAAGGCCCTATGCAGTCAGCTTCTCAGTTAACCTGGGCAGTTTTGCCCCAAGGAGTTCGTGACAGTCCTCACTTATTTGGACAAAGTTTGTCACAGGATCTACAAAAGCTCTGAAGTGGTGGTGTTATAATATGTAGATGATATTTTCCTCTGTACTAAGATAGAGGAAGCTTTTTCGTGAGTCTCAGAAGATTTGTTAAACTTTCTGGCAGGCTATGGTTACAAGGCATCAAGAGAAAAGGCTCAGCTTTGTCAAAAATTGGTTAGATATCTGGGCCTAATCATATCAGAAGGGACTAGGGCCATAGGCTCTGAAAAAATTAAACCTATACTAAATCATACCGAACCTATGGCTTTAAGACAATTGAGAGGATTTTGGGGAATCACAGGTTACTGTTGCATTTGGATTCCGGGTTATGGGGAACTTGCCCAGCCTTTATATAAAACTATAGCTGAAATTCAACAGGCCCATACTGACAAACTGGTTTGGCCTCCAGAAACTGAAAAGGCTTTTAAGGTTCTTCAGATTGCTCTCCTGCAAGCTCCAGCTCTGAGCTTGCCCAAAGGGTCAAAATTTGTTTGTCACTAAAAGGAAAAGTATGGCCTTGGGAGTTTTGACACAACCCTGAGGGCTTCACCAAAAACCTATTGCTTATCTAAACAAAAAGTTAGATGTAATTTCACGTGTGTGCCACACTGCCTAAGAGTAATTGGGGCAGCAGCTTTATTAGCACCTGAAGCTTTAGAAATAATTAATCGATGAAATCTTACTGTACTGACTTCTCATGATATAAGTGAAATCTTAAATTCTAAACTTAATATTTGGATGACAGACAGTAGACTCCTTAAATATCAGTCATTGTTGTTAGAGGGACGAGTAACTAATCCTAAAGTTTGTAAAATTTAAATCTGGCCACTGTCCTTCCTGAGAAGGAAAATGAAACACCTGATCAAGATTGTTCTCAATTCCTAACTTTAAACTATACAGCTCAGAAAGATCTAATGGATATCCCATTAGACAGTCCTGACATGCAAATATTTACAGATGACAGTTCTTTTGTTTGGGATGAAAAGCATAAAGCAGGTTACGCCATGGTAACTGCTGAACAGGTTTTGGAAGCAAAATCTCTCCCGCAGGAAACCAGGACTCAGTTAGCAGAGCTTGTGGCTCTGACTCGAGCTCTAGAGTTAAGCAAAGGGAAGCAGGTAAATATCTGCACAGATTCTAAGTATGCTTATTTGACTTTACATCCTCATGCTACAATATATATTATATATATAGTTTAAAACAGCAACAGGAAAACCTATTAAACATTTCAGAGAGATCGAGAGACTTTTAACTGCTATATATTGTCCTAAAAAGATAGTTCCTATACATTGCAAACAGCACACCAGGGATGGGAGTAAGGTAGCCAAAGGTAATCAGCTGGCTGACTGTCAAGCCAAAAAAGCAGCCATTTACGAAACCCCTTCACTGCAGACGCCTTTGATGTGGACAGGTCCTATGGAACAGGGAAAACCACAATACACTGAGAAAAAATTTAAAAGATATGAAAAAAGGGGGACACAGATTACTGATAAAAGATGGTTAGAGTCCAAGGGTTAATGATTCCTGAAAATGCTCAATGGAAAATTCTTAAAGGTTTACATCAGAGTTTTCATTTGGTTACAGAGAGTACTTACCAAAAGGCTTCTCATTTGTTTGAAGGTAAAAATGTAATATAAACTTAAAAAAAAATAGTATCAAAACGTGTGAGATTTGTCAGAAAAATAACCCAAAGACTGAAAAGCTAGAAAAATCTAGATTACAATCAAGTGGGAAGTATCCTGGAGAGGATTGGGAAATTGATTTCACTCATATGCCAAAAGGTAATGGGAATTCTTGCTTACAAGTTTGGGTAGATACTTCTACTGGATGGATTGAGGCTTTTTCCTGTCATAGAGAACCAGCTAAGGAGGTTATAAAGATATTAATTCATGAAATTATCCCCAGGTTTGGGCTGCCACGGAGTGACAATGGCTCTGCCTTTAAAGCTGCTGTAACTCAGCAGGTATCTAAAGCTCTAAGAATAAAATATCATGTACACTGTTCCAGGAGACCCCAATCCTCAGAAAAGGTTGGAAAAGCTAATGACATTATCAAAAGACATCTGCGCAAATTAACTCAAGAGACACAGGACAATTGGATTAAAGTCCTACCCATAGCTTTATTGAGGGCTCAAACTGCCCCCAAAACGGAGGGGCTGTCCCCCTTTGAATGTACTTATGGAAGGCCTTTCTTACACAGAGACATTGTTATAGACCCTGAAGCCTTGAAATTAACTCGTTGTGTAACTCAGCTCTAAGCTTTTCAACAGGCTTTAACAGAACTCCGGGAGATGACTCCTGACCCTGCCTCTGAGTCAAACAAGCCTCTATTTGAGCCAAGAACTGAGGTCCTCAAAACACTTTGGGATCTGGGGGCCCATCCCTCAAGCCCCTCTGGGAAGGCCCTTTATCAGGTTTTTCTTTCTTTTCCCACAGGTGTCAAAGTGCCATAAATTGATTCGTGGGTACATCACACTCGAGTTAAGAGGTGGCACCCTGACCAAAACTAAGTGACTTATTTTTATACCTTTACATTCTATACTCTGACTTTGTACTTTTCAGGCGGGCCTGATAACCTATGTCAGCTTACTTCTGCTGACTCCAAATATCCTGAGTCTGCCATTTGATCCTCAAGACAATGCCTTCCTGTCCTGGGCTCACTTCTATGCTACATTTCACAATCAGTCTAACTGCTGGGTCTCTGGAGCACTCCCCTCTTCATCAGTGGAAGGCTTCCTGTGGTGGACATCTCCACTTCAAGAAAAAGACTTTCTCCAAGTCTGTAAATACCTTTGACAACAATCACATGTCATGCCTCCTCTTCATCTGATGACATTTGCCAACCGTGGACTGGTGTAATACTTTGCACTTTAACCATGGACATAATGTGATTTTTAATTTTGTTTTTAACTTGTTTTAATGACTATGGTGCCTTACATCTGTAACTGTGTAACTAAATTTGTTTCTAGCTACCTGAAAGCTTTAAAGTTACAAATGGTTGCTCAAACTCCTGCTACTGCTGCAGCTGCCTCCAACTACTATTTGGGGCCCCTAGTACAGTCCATGGGGTCACTAAAAGTCGGACACGACTGAGCGACTTCACTTTCATTTTTCACTTTGAGAAGGAAATGGCAACCCACTCCAGCGTTCTTGCCTGGAGAATCCCAGGGAGAAGAGCCTGGTGGGCTTCCATCAATGGGGTCGCACAGAGTCGGACACGATTGATGCAACTTAGCAGCAGCAGCAGCAGATGAGATATCCTCAATATGAGAATTAGGAGAATATGTTGCCTCACCAATTTAGGGACAACGCCCCTTCTCAGCTCGGAAGCAGTTACAGAATGAGAATGACGCCCCTTTTCCCTAGGCATCATAATTCCCCTAGAAGAAAATGGGGGAATGGGAGGGCAACAGTCAGGAAGGCCAGGCATCTCCAAGCAGAGGAAATAGCCTGCAAGTGTCATTTTTATCTCTTTTAAATGGCAGGAGGAAACAAACTAGCAATATTTTTTCCTTCTCTATACAAATTTAAAAGAAGGTTTCTCTTAAAATTCTGTATTGCCATGACACCTGGTTTCACCTGAAGTTAACTATTCTCAAACCTAGATATAATCAATGCTTTTTTCTTATGGAAATATTTATCTTAAGCTATGCTAATGTACTATGCATCCACCCCAAACTCTGTCTTCAAGTCGGTTCCACCTTTTGGCTCAGAATCTACTTGACAAACCATTATGTTATACTCAGATATTGTTCCTCTAGTCTATGTAAATGAAACTATTTACATGGTGATCTGCCCTTCTTCAAGATTCAAGTTAATAATTTTATGGCCCAGGATGAACCATTTGGTGCCAAGATTATCCCAAAATGCATCTTCTGGGTCAGGGGCCTGGTGCCATTCTGAGTTTTAAGACATTCCTTTCTTTCGTTAACAGACTGCAAGTGACTATATAACATCCAGCTGAAGACTAGCAGGAGGGGTACACTTTCTGCTCCCTTCTGATGCCTATGTCAAAAGCTTTCTCTATCTCCTTTTTACTTTAATAAAACTTTATTACACAAAAGCTCTGAGTGGTCAAGCCTCGTCTCTGGCCCCGGATTGAATTATTCTAATCCAGGGGCCAAGATTCCCAGCATCCTGATTCAAAAATAAGCTTTAACCTGAAGTTAGCGATTCTTAAACCTTGACATAACCAATGTATTTTTCTTATGGTAATGTTTGTCTTAAGCTATGCTAAGGTACTATGCATTTACCCCAAACTCTTTCCTCAAATCAGTTCTGCCTAATAGCTCAGAACCTACTTGACAAACCAGTATGCAATACTCAGATATTGTTTCTCTAATCTATGTAAATGCAACTATTTGTACAGTAATCTGTCCTTCTAAAAGATTCAAGCTAATCATTTTATGGCCCAGGATGAATCATCTGGTGCCAAGATTATCCCAAAATACATCTTATGGGTGAGGGGCCTGGTGCCATTCTGACTTTAAGACATTCCTTTCCTTCATTAACAGACTGCTAGTGACTATATAACTACCAATGAAGAATCTAAGCTACTCCATTTTGTTAACAGAAAAACTCCAATTTTTAAGATTCCAGGAAAAGAGCCTTGGAAATCCAAGAGCCTTTGGAAATCCCCTGACTTCACCCCACTGCCCACGAGCCAATCAGACTCCAGACCAAGATTTCCTGAGTTAATGCTCAGGAACTTTTGATCTACCTTGACAATAGGGGCCAATCAAGAACCAACACACAACCCTTCGAAAGAAAGTGGCTAATCAGATGTTCCCCTACCTAAAAATCCTTTTTCCATGTATACTCCTATATAAGCAATGCAATCCAAAACCCGGGGCTCCTCCCTATAGCCACTGTATCGGTATCGGTGGGAGCCCCAGGTCGAGCTTGGTTATAAAACTCTCTTGCTTTTGCATCGGATATCAGCTCCCTGGTGGTCACTGGGAGATTTTGCAACTTGGGCGTAACACGAGCTGAAGACTAGCAGGGGAATACTCTTTCTGCCCCCTTCAGATGTCTATGTCAGAGTTTTCTCTATCTCCTTTATACTTTAATAAAACTTTATTACAAAAAAGCTGTGAGAGATCAAGCCTTGTCTCTGACTCCAGACTGAATTCTTCTCCTTCAGAAGCCAAGAGTCCCAGCATCTTTTCATTCGGCAACAACCTTTCATCTTGGGGGCTCGTCTGGGTTCCTTCAGGGCAAGGTAAGGATGCTTAGACCTCTAGTTCTTTGTTTTCCTAGCAAACACTTTTGTATTCTCTACTAATTCTATCGTGTGCTTGTGTGAATGAATGAAACATCCTACGAGAAGCAACTGAGGAGCCCTGCTCTATGGTTCCACAGTGATCTCATACAACTTATGGCAGAAACCTCTCAGGGGTTTATACCGACATGCCAATGCCAAGAGGCACACAGGGTCTCCTTCAGGAACCGACCAGAAATGGGCATAGTGTGTGGACTGAACTCTCCTTTTTCAGTCAAACTTTTTGGTCTCTTTGACCATTTCATAACACCTTGGGAATAATAAGTACTAACCTAATCTCTCAGATCATTGACTTTCAAGTGACTTGCGATCTACACTGTTACTGTGTACTATGGCTTAGGTCCAAAACTTGGATCAGTAGTCAGGAAAGTGCCCAGCCTCGCTAGGAATCAAAAGTTTGAAAGCTAGATGGAGGTCTAGCTCCAAGACCATCCCTAAGGTGAAAGTTTACCCAGATAGCTACTGCAATCACCCACCCCTTTGGTAATGTTGGCTCTTAGTGGACCCAGGGTGATTCTTTTACTGGTGTGGTGATGCTTGGAAGGAGCATCTCCACTTTATGTTCATAGCGATCTTATCGTGGTCAGGAACATACTCAGTGCTGTGCACAGGCACTCAGGTGATGAATATATCCCCCAACAGTCTTAGCTTGGATGGCATTCCGGATGGTTTCTCTGATTCCAACCTGGGTGGCATCAGAGCAAGCGTGGTTTTAATGGTGAAGAGCTGGATGTCAGGTAGGGATGCCATCAGTCTACACATGGTACATTCCCACACTGTCTCGGTGGTAGAACCAGGAGGGACATGTACAGTGCCTGCGTCAGTGAGGACAGATATAGTCCGACCAGGAAAGAAAAGCTTTAGACTAAAATCTGTCTACAGCCCCATCTCAAGCAGGGAAGGACATCTCCAGCAGAAAGATGGCACTGGTCACTTTTTCTCTCTCTTATGGAAGCTAACAATTCCAGACTCACTCCTTTGAACTGTATCCTGAAAAGCTGGGAAAGATTTGATCCCCAGGGCTTAAAGAAGACACACCTAGTCTTTCTATGTGATACTGTGTGGCCATGGTGTCCATTGGAGGATGGTGAACGGTGGCCATTTGGTAAGCCTCCTAAGTATAATACTGTTTTACAATTAAACCGGTTCTATAAGGAACAGGGAAAAGTGATCTTAAAGCATAGATTTCTATCTCAGTCAGCTCCAAATATTCACTGGAAGCTATTAAAAGAGGTCTATGGAACAAATAAGTCTTTAGATACTTTGTTACAATTGTCTCAGACAGTCTTTTATGTCACGGAATATGAGGAAAATAAAGGTAGAAAAAGACAAAGGAAAAGGTGGAAGCCTTCACAATGGCTATGAAAAACATTCTTCAAGAGCTATAGAAAACGGCCCAGAGGGACCCAGATGAAAAGGGATGGGTTTAATATTGCTGTGGAAAGGAGGGACACCACAAACGGGATTACCTTAAGGCATCTAAGCTGCCTCAGCTCCATGTCCAGTCTGCAAAAGACCACACTAGAAGAGAGATTGCCAACAGGGTTGTAGGTCAGACTCAAGATAATCAGGACTGAAGGTGCCTGGGGGTCCCCACACAAGCTCCCATCCTAACTACACCTGAGGAACCCTGGGTATTAAAAATTGTGTGAGGTGGGGCATACCATTGATTTCCTTTTAAATACAGAGACAACTTACTCTGTGCTTACTGAAGCCCCTGGCCCCCTTTCTTCCTGATCTGCTTCCATAATGGGACTGTCTGGATGAGGCAAAAGGTATCATTTCAGTTATTCTTTACCGTACTGGGAATCTGTTCTTTTTTTACATGAGTTTCAGATCATGTCAGAATCTCCCACACTCCTTCTCAGGAGGGATATTCTGAGCAAGGCCCATGCCTCTGTTTCCATGAATATGAAGCTCTCCCTTTCTCTCCCTTTAGTTGAATAAAATGTAAGTCCCAGAATATAGGCTGATGAAAAATCTCTTGTTGAGCACACTATGCTATTGCTGTAGGTGTCAATCTCAAAGACCCGCACTTATTTCTACATAAGAAGCAGTATCTACTGAAACCTGAGTTTAAGATAGGGTTAAAACCTATCATCAAAAACTTAAAGGAGCAGGGACTATGAATTCCCTTTAACAGTCCATGCAACATGTCTATTTTGGGTATAAAGAAATCAATTGGTAAGTAGAGCCTAGTGCAAGATTTATGGCTAATAAATGAGGCTATAGTTTCTTTACACCTTGTGCTGTAATCCTTATACTCTATTGTCTGAAATCCCTGAACAAACCAAATATTTATCAGTAATTGATTTGAAAGATGGCTTCTATTCTTTGCCTTTGGTGGAGGAAAGTCAATTTATATTTGCCTTGGAAGACTCTACGCAGCCATCTTCTCAGTTATCCTGGGCAGTTTGCCCCCCGGTATTTAGTGACAGTCCTCTTTTATTTGGACAAAGTTTGTCACAGGATCCACAAACCTTTAATAGCTCTGAAGTGGTGGTGTTACAATATATAAATGACATTTTTCTCTGTACTGAGACAGAGGAAGTTGTTCAGGAATTTCAGAGATTTTTAAAACATTCTGCAGCCTGTGGTTACAAGGCATCAAGAGAAAAGACTCAGCTTTGTCAACAATCAGGTTGATCTGGGCCTAATCATAGGAACTAGGGTCATAGGCCCTGAGAAAATTAAAACTATATTAAGTCATCCCCTACTTATGACTTTAACACATTGAGAGGATTTTGAGGAATTACAGGTTACTGTCACATTTGGATTTCCTGTTATGTTGAACTTGCCCTACCTTTACATAAATTATAGCTGACATTCAGCAGGCCCAAAATCTTAACAGACCCATCACAAGCAGAGAAATGGAAACTTTAATCAGAAATCTTCCAGCAAACAAAAGCCCAAGTCCATATGGCTTCACAGCTGAATGCTACCAAAAATTTAGAGAAGAGCTAAAACCTATCCTACTCAAACTCTTCCAGGAAATTGCAGAGGAAGAGAAACTTCCAAACTCATTCTATGTGGCCACCATCACCCTAATACCAAAACCTGACAAAGATGCCACAAAAAAGAAAACTACATGCCAATATCACTGATGAACATAGATGCAAAAATCCTTGACAAAATTCTATCTACATTTTAAATTCCATCTTAGCTACATATGTGTACATGCTTTCTGGGTCACATAATTTAATCTTACATTTTGCCAATAAGTGAAAGTTTTGGAATACCTTGCTCTAAAGATAGACTTTATTTTCTTCTTCCAGAAAGCCAGGTAGTGAAGCAGAACTTTGAAAAGTTTGTCACTTTTTACTAAACTCATCAAGTTAAGATGTCGAACTAAACTTTTCATACACTTTATTTCAAATATTCTGAAGGTCCTTTTTCTTTCCAAGACTTCTTTCTTAAAGAATTCTTCGTTGATCACTATACAAGTGCTACTCTCATCCCACCAAATTGATTCAAACTGATCACTTCCACTCCAAAGTTTTTGTGGAAATGTGAGTGAAAGAAAATCATTCAGCTCATGTGTTTCAGAGACAGAATGTGTAGCGTGGACTTTTTATCACAAGTTCTTCAGACAAAGCCTGAAAAGCATATTCTTCCATCACAGACCTTAAAACCGAGTCCCCAGTAAGTGTATAATCATACAAAGAAGATATGATGGATGTTCCTGAACCAGTTGACTCATCCTTAGGAGGCCCATCTTGAATTTCTGAAGAAATATGTACCATCTCAGGGAAATTTTCTTCAGATACTTCTCTTATTTGTCTGATTTTACACACTGCAATTTCCAATGCCACTTGGCTAGCCTACAGAGAGAAACTCTCTAGACCATCACAGTGCTTATCAAAGTCAGAAAGCTGTGACATCACTAAGTCACTGATCTCTTAGCAATTGAAGAGTACTCTTCAACCGGTGTGTACTTCAGTAACAATTTAAAACACAGACTGCTTACAGAAATAGTAACCAAAACCATGAAGCCTGAAAATCCTCATTCTTAACTTTTACACAGAAAGATCACATCAATAAATCTGTTTTTGAAATAAAAGTGCCCTTCTATACACACATTCTTAATATTCAGTACTTTTATCCAAGCAAACTTGGGTCTACTCGCTTCTGTGCAAAAACTCAATCAACTGACTGTGGGTTTCTGACAGTATACTAACTGACAGTATGCTAATGCATATACCTGGAATTTAGAAAGACGGTAATGATAACCCTGTATGTGAAACAGCAAAAGGGATACAGAGGTATAAAACAGTCTTTTGGACTCTGGGAGAGGGAGAAGGTGAGGTAATTTGAGTGAATGGCATTGAAACTTGTATAATATCATATATGATACAAATCACCAGTCCAGGTTCAATGCATGATACTGGATGCTTGGGGCTCGTGCACTGGGACGACCCAGAGGGATGGTATGGGGAGGGAGCGGGGAGGAGGGGTCAGGATGGGGACATGTGTATACCTGTGGCGGATTCATGTTGATGTATGGCAAAACCAATAAAATATTGTAAAGTAATTAACCTCCAATAAATTAAATAAATGTATACTAAACAAACAAACAAACAAAAAAAAAAAACACACAAAAACCAAACCTACCCTTGAAACAAGAGGAGGTCTCTAATCTCCTAACTTTCTCTCTTGGTTTTCATATTTTTCAATCTTAAGAAGGGTCTGCTTAGAACAAGAAAGGAAATAAAGTGATGGACTTAGAGCTTGATCATAAATGTGACTGAAAATCTCAGTTGCAGGTTAGATTTCTTTTTAGCATCCCAGGTATTAGAGTGTTTGAGTCAGTAACGACTTTGGCTATTTCCTGTTGAGATGGAGCATAAAGTTGGAAATAACTCTGAGATCTAAGCTTGATATCAATAATTAATATTCTGGAAACATATTTGTTTTATATAGTTGTTTGTACATATATATGTATATATATATATGTACATGTATATTTCTATACCTGTCTATTTTTGCCATTAAAACTGGACAAACATATTAAATTTGGTAGATATTTATTAAAAGGAGGGACGGGAGTGATATAAAGAGTCCTCATACTTTACATGCAGCCAAGAAAACATATTTTGAAATATTTCCACTTACATATGTTCAACAACTGAGTAGACTTTTGAACCATTCTACATTTGAGTTTGAATTTTTTCCATTGCTGTTATACCTAACAGGAAAAAATAAAAAAAATAAAAAACCTATTGTACTTTTTTGTTTTTACACACACATGTGTGTATATATGTATATATGTCAAAATATAATTTTAGGCAACTTTATTTAGGTGGCCAAACTCTTACTTGCTCCCAAGATCTTAAATGTTTTTTTGGGGGATCCTCATCATTACTTAATAACTTTCTGGCTGAATAATCCAGATCCTGTTGCTGAAAGGCTGTGCTTTCGTCTAGCTCATCTTCCAGTATTCTTTCTGTAATAAAATATTGGTTCTGACTTATGAGGACACCTTGAGCCCATAAAATTGCAACTCGCGCTTACTTAGTGATATTGTTCAAGGAAAACTGTTGCTATCCTCACGTTGAATACAATTTTATTCATTCAAGTCTGTAGTAACATAGGAACATGTTGGAACCACATGCACAATGTCAACTAGCTGGATTTGGGATAGCAGCTACCCACTTAATGGGTGAAACAAATGCCAAGTGCATTGTGCATAGATCATAGTCAGGCTCTTCTGGCTAGCTGAACTTTGAAATTGTAGGATGTGTACATCAAAATCACTTCTCCATCATTCAGTATGTAAAATGTTCTCTCATTAGTTTAAACTTCCAGTACCAAATATTTCAATAGAAATCATTGATGATCAAAATTTCTCTCACTTCATGCCACAGGGGTTCAGCTTCCTTCTCCCCTCAACATCCTATCTCTTGTTCCTTGTCCTCCTCTGTATTTTTGTAGTTGCCATGTTAGAGAAAATCTAACTAGATAACAGGAACAGGCTCAAAATATTATATTAATGGAGAAATATATTATAGGCTGTGTATTTTGTCAACATTTTACCCAGTTTTCACAGAAGCATAGCACGAGTGCTCCAGCAGGAGCCTTAAAACCAGCAGTATTATATATAATGAGTAACTATTATCTTATAATACTCTTAGAAAATGATTTATTATTCAAAACATTGAGGGAAAACTAAGGTACAAGAATGCAATAATCCTCAATGTTGACAGAAAAACATAGGGTCAACAGTACATTTGGATTCTCAGTATTACACAAATAAGATCATGGCATCTGGTCCCAGCACTTCATGGGAAATGGAAGTGGAAATGGCAGAAACGGTGATAGATTTCCTCTTTTGTGGCTCTAAATTCACTGCCAAATTTGGTGGCTCACCATTCACCATTGTGATGGTGGCTATAAAATTAGAAGCCAATTGCTTCCTGGAAGAAAAACTCTCACAAATTTAGAGAGCAAGTTAAAAAGTGAAGACATGGCTTGACCAATAGAGGCACATAGAGTCACATTTGTGGTCTTTCCAGTAGACATGTACAGATGTGAGAACAACAAACTGCTCTGCTGGGGATGACTTGTGTGAGTCTATTGGATTGCAAGAAGATCAAGTCAGTCAAACATGAAGGAATTCAACACTTAAGAGTCATTAGAATCACTGATGTTGAAGTTGAGCACCTGAGCTTTGACTCAAAGCTTTCCCCAAAGCTTTGACCACCTGAGGAAAGAACTGACTCATTAGAAAAGACCCTCATTCTTACCAATGAAACAAATCAAGAGGAGACATGGGTGAGAGAGAAGGAGATGGCTGTATAGCTTCACCCATTCAATGGACATGATCTCAGGGAGACCCTGAGTGGTAGTGAGAGGGATAGGCCTTGTGTATTGCACCCAAAGTATCAAAGAGTCAGAAATGCTGTTGTGACTGAACAATAACAAGATTTTAGTTAATTAAATGGATCTCCCAGGGTTGTGGTGGGGGTCTCATAATGTTAGAGGAATAGGAGGCACTCTCCACTTTCTCCCACACAAATCCATCAAAGGATCGACAGCACAAGAAATCAATTTGTGAATGATGCTGATAAGCCCTAGAGATCGAGAAAGGAAAACAAGTCTCTTCAAAACGAGGTAGGACAAAATAAAAGACGTGAGGGTAGAAAAGATTTTAGGTATCGAGACCCGTGTTGGAGAGGGAGTCGTAAAAGAGGAGACATTTACACAAAATAAGAAAAACCCTCTCATAAGTATCAGTGGGGGAAGAAACAGAACAAGGGGGAAAAGAACAGAAACACAGGTTATGCCAATAAACGCAATTACTAGCCGAGAAGTGGTTCAGATGCTCCGTCCAGTATCATGCATTGCAGCCCAGTAGGGAGGCCTGTGATGTATCAAACAGGCTATGAAGGGTTAATGCAGTCATAATAGGGAAAGTGGAGATGTGCCCGCAGGCGGGGCTCTCTGCGTGGGCTGAATGTGCTTGCAAACAAGGTGTTCTGCCAAGGAGTCTGGACACAGCCTTGAGTTTAATGGTCCCTTGCAAACGAGGGAACATTCCCTTCTTGTGATAAGAAGAAGGAGGAAGGCTCTGGACAGACTGCAGTAAGCAGAAATCTCATTCCCTTTTGCTGTACGATAACATTTATGCACATGCGCTATAATGAAAAGGTTTGGTCATACTGTCTGGAATTCTGCTCAGGGGGGCTATATTAAAGTAAACCACAAGCCTGCTTGCTTGCGCAGTTATTATTTTTCCTCTGGCCAGAGTGTCGTCTGTCTCTTATGTGTGTCTTGTCTTTTATGTCATTTCCACTTGTAATCTCCAACAATGCTATGGTTAGAACCAGGCTTTAGTGCCCTGAGGACACTCAGAGGAACCTAAGGTGACACAGAAACATAAACAATGGGGACACTAGAGAGACATTTTAGAAAGGACATTTCCTGTGAGAAGGCTCTAAGGCCATATATTGAACCAAGGCACTGTCACAGAGCAGAAGACTGTGCACTCGAAAACACCAAAGGAGACCGAGCAGGCTTCTACTTAAAGACCCTTTCTTCCACGGAGGGAGACAGGAATATGTATGACTGCCTGAGGCAGAAGGAAATAGCTCACTGGTATTTTGGTCCCAGAGAAACTCCCTACTCTAAGTTGGTTGACAGTTGCTAATGATGAATTCCTGGGATCATGGACAGTTCACAAGGCCAGCCTGGGATCAGTTACCCTGAGGAGACACAAGGAACATTTGAAAATGTGTGCTCTTGCACAGACAGCGAACTTAGTGGCTGAGGACTGCATAAGTGACCAAGCTGCATAAGAGGCACAGCACACCTGGGACTTGGTCTTGCCCTCCAACCAGTCACCTGAGATTTTGGACTAGGGAAGAGCACAAAGCAGAGAGCCAAACGTAGTCAGAGCCCCTGCAGAGCACCTAAGTGTCTGATTTGCTGAGAAGTGTGTGAAACAATGGGCCCACTTGGGACAGTGCCCTCATGTATCACTGGGAGGCTGAGCAGGGTGGACCCAGGAGCAACATGTCACATTTGTCAGTGGCAAACCCAATGTGATCAATCCACCTCAAGTACCCCTACATATCCCTGTGTTATTTGTTTTCAGTGTTCCACCTAACTGCCAAAACAGTGAGCACGTCGAATAAGAGGCTAACATACCCTCGTATCATGTTGAAAACCAGACATGGAGAGGCTTTCAAATAAAAGAAGGGAATATGAATAAAGAAGCATAAACCAAAACAGAAGTGGCAGGTTCAACTGAATAAGTCTGCAATTAATGCTGAGACTGTTGAATTGAGGGACAACAGTAGCCTTTGACAACAAGTACACACTTCAGGAAGGGACTATCTGATACCGTACTGTCATAAAAAAGCATAAAATTTCTTTGAAATTCTGAGATCTATTTCTATATGATTTCTTAAAATTTTAGCAATGTTAATCCTTTCTTATATCCTAAATTTTTATTTCTGTTAACTATTGTTACCTTTCCAAAAATACAGCTATTTTTTAAACACTTCTTTTATATATAAGAATGAATTTCACCTCCGTTTCCTTTTTTTACTCTAAATGAGTCTAACAGTTTTATTTTTGGTTCTTAGCTTTTGCTTTCGAAAAATTGTCATCAATGTTGCAACCTTAGGAACAAAATCTTTACGATCTGATTTCACTTATGGATATGTTTCCTGAATTGATTGCTGTCTCCCCTTTTAACTCTCTCCTATCTCCTCCTAGACACCTCTTTCTCCCTCCTCCCTTTTCTCTGCTCTCTGGAACTCTGTGAATCCCTTTGATTCTTTTAGGATGAGGAGAGTTTTGTCATCATTAACCTGGGGATTCATCTTCTGTATTGTGTGCATGTGGCTTTTTGATGCTGCTGTAACCTGGGGACAGAAACCCAGAGGTCAAGACATCAATTCCAGAACTTTAGATCAATATTGAATTCCCTACCTCAGAACATTAAAGGACACACACACAACCCAGAGTTTCCATATCTACATGGAAAACCATCTCAACACTCGACCCAGCATTCAGTACAAGAGAACCCACAGCTATTCTCCAGCAAAAGAGAAACACAACTGTGAATGTTATTAAAGGGGGTGCATGAAGCCATAGCAAACCCACAAACACCCCAAAGCACAATCCATGGACAATTCCTTGCACTTCAGAGAGAAGAGATACAGATCTGCCTGCCACTGCACAGACACAAATTCCACAAAGCATTAAACCTTGACAAGTCACTGGATCCATCCCACCCACAAAGGACAGTTTCCACAACAAAGGGGAGCCATGACCCTCCAGCCTGCAGAAAAGGGACCCAAACCACAGCAATCGAGACAGAATGAAATGTGAGAGAAACATGCAGCTGGTGAAGATAACTGATAAAAACCCACAAAAACAAACAAAACAAGACTAGATAGAAAGAGTTCTTGAAAAAGAATTCAGGCTAATGACAGTAAACATGACCAAAATCTTGAAAGCTACGTAATGTTGCCAGTAAATACACTGGGGGCCTGGAATGAGAAGAAATAAACATGTTTACCATGGATCTAGAAGAAATAAAGAATAGTCAAGCAATAATAATCAATGCATTAACGGAGATTAACAACACCCTGGTGGAGCCAACAGTAGAATACTTGAGACAGAGAAAGAACTAAGTCCAAAGAGTGGTGGCTGCATGGGCACAGGAGGGCCGAGGGAGTTACTACACGGTCAAGGTCAGCAGGGGTGGCTGTGAGGAGATATCCCTAGCCCAAGGTAAGGAGCAGTGGCTGTGCTTTGCTGGGGCACCCGTGAAGAGATACCCCAAGTTCAAGGTAAGAGAAACCCAAGTAAGATGCTAGATGTTGTGAGAGGGTATCAGAGGGCAGACACACTGAAACCATAATCACAAACAACTCACCAATCTGATCACACGGACCACAGCCCTGTCTAGTTCAATGCAACTAAGCCATGCCATGTGGGGCCAACCGGGATGGGTAGTCATGATGGAGGTCATGTGGCCCACTGAAAAGGGAATGGCAAACTACTTCAGTATTCTTTCCTTGAGAAGCCCATGAACAGTATGCAAAGGCAGAATGATTGGATACTGAAAGGGGAACTCCCCGTGTTTGCAGGTTCCCAATATGCTACTGGAGATCAGTGGAGAAATAACACTAGAAAGAAAGAAGGGATGAAGTCAAAGCAAAAACAATACCCAGTTGTGGATGTCACTGGTGATAGAAGTGAGATCCAATGCAGTAAAGAGCAATATTGCATATGATCCTGGAATGTCAGGTCCATCAGGCAAACTGGAAGGTTTCAAACAGAAGATAGCAAAAGTGAACGTCAATGTCCTAGGAATCAGTGAACTAAAATGGACTGTAATGGGTGAATTTAACTCAGATGACCATTATATCTACTACTATGGGCAGGATTCCTTTAGAAGAAATGGAGTAGCCATCATGGTCAACAACAGAGTCCAAAATGCAGTACTTGAATGCAATCTAAAAAATGACAGAATGATCTCGGTTCATTTCCTGGGAAATCCATTCAATATCACAGTAATCCAAGTCTAGGCCCCAACTAGTAGCCCTGAAGAAGATGTAGTTGAACAGTTCTATGAAGACCTACAAGACCTTTTAGAACTAACACCCCCAAAATATATCATTTTCATTATAGGGGATTGGAATGCAAAAGTAGGAATTGAAGAAACAGAGTTACACACACGTTTGGCCTTGGAATATGGAAAGAAGCACGCCAAACACTAACAGAGTTTTGCAAAGAGAATGCGCTGCTCATAGCAAACACCCTCTTCCAACAACACAAGAAAAGACTCTACAAATGGACCTGACTTGATGGTGAACACCGAAATCAGATTGATTCTATTCTTTCCACCTAAAGATGGAGAAGATCTGTACACTCAGCAAAAACATGAATGGTAGCTGACTGTGGCTCACATCATGAACTCTTTTTTTGTCAAATTCACTTAAATTTAAGAAAGTAGGGAAAACCACTAGACCATTCATGTAAGACCTAAATCAAATGCCTTATGATTATATAGTCGAATGAGAAATAGACTTAAGGGACTAGATTTGATAAATAGCATTCCTGATGAACTATGGACAGAGGTTTGTGACATTGTACAGGAGACAAGAATCAAGACAGTCCCCACAGAAAAGAAATGCAAAAAAGCAAAATATCTATCTAAGGAGGCCTTACAAATAGCTGTGAAAGGAAGAGAATCAGAAAGCAAAGCAGAAAAGGAAAGATATAAGTATATAATGTAGAGTTCCAAACAAAGAAAGGATTAGAGAGCCTTCCTCAGTGATCAATGCAAAGACATAGAGGAAAACAACAGAATGGGAAAGAGAAGAAATCACTTCAAGAAAAGTAATGATACCAAGGGAATATTTCAAGCAAAGATGGGCTCGATAAAGGACAGAAATGGTACGGACCAAATCGAAGCAGAAGATATAAGAAGGGGTGGCAAGGATACACAAGAGAAGTGTACAAAGAAGAGCTTCACCACCCAGATAATCATGATGGTGGGATCATTCACCTAGGACCAGACATCCTGGAATGTGAAGTCAAGTGGGCATTGGAAAGTATCACTACTAACAAAGCTAGTGGAAGTGATGTAATTCCAGTTGAGCTATTTCAAGTCATGAAAGATGATGCTGTGAAATTGCTGTACTAAATATGCCACCAAATATGGGAAACTCAGCAGTGGCCACAGGACTGGAAAAGCTGTTTTCATTGCAATCCTAAAGAAACACAATGCCAAAAAATATTCAAATTACTGCACAATTTCATTTATCTGATACACTAGTAAAGTAATGCTCAAAATTATCCAAGCTAGGCTTCAGCAATACATAAACCACGAACTCCCAGATGTTCTAGCTGGTTTAGAAAAGGCAGATGAACCAGAGATCAAATTGCCAACATCTGCTGGATCATGGAGAAAGGAAGAGAGTTCCAGAAAAAAAAAAAAAACAAAAAAAAAAAACCTTATATTTCTGCTTTATTGACTATGCCAAAGCCTTTGACTGTGTGGATCAAATAAACAATGGAAGATTCTGAAAGAGATGGAAGTACACATATGCAGGTCAGAAAGCAAAAGTTAGTACTGGATATAGAGCAACACACTAGTTCCAAAAAGGAAAAGGAGTACTTCAAGTATGTATATTGTCACCCTGCTTAAGTGTGTGTGTGTGTTTATGAGTAGAGATAAATATTTACACAGTATACATATATATGCCTATTTGAACATACCATGGTAGGCACATAATTTTAAATATACATATATGTATATATCTATATACTGCAACACCTATACATGCATATGTATATGTCGACAGTTTGGGTACATAATTCTGCTGTCTACAGGCAGCAGTATATATTTTTCAGGAGGTATATAAATTCAGGTATGTACTTTTGCAGGATCTGATGATTTGCTAAAAGTGCTTTACTTACATTCACCTCAGAGAATTACCTATCTTTCCATGTGACTGACACTTTACAATATTGGTTCTTTAGTAATGTCTTGTTTAATTTTCCATACATTAACAAATTTGCAAGCATTTATCCCATTTTTAAATTTTGGCTCTGTTTCTTTATTTTCATAGAACATATTTGGTTGATTGAAAATACTAAGACTTGAGTGATGCCATCATGCAAAGACTCTTTTTTTGAGAATATTGCAGAGAACTGCAGATACTTACGGACATATATGTGTGTGTGTTTATGAGTAGAGATAAATATTGACACAGTATACATATATATGCCTATATGAATATATCACTGTAGGCACATAATTTTAAATTTACTTATATAAATCTTTTACCCTTCCTTGATCCAAGTCTTTCTGGTCGTGTTCTTCAAATTTATATTTTGCTTTCAGTTTCCTGTCTCATTAGGATTTATGCTAAACCTGTATTAGTATTTTCATGGCACTTTAGGTATGGACTAAATTATAGTGGAAACAGTATCAGACTATTTTTCTGGGCTCCAAAATCACTGAAGATGGTGATTGATTGCCATACATGAAATTAAAAGACACTTACTCCTTGGAATAAAAAGTTATGACCAACCTAGATAGTATATTCAAAAGCAGAGACATTACTTTGCCAACTAATGTCCGTCTAGTCAAGGGTATGGTTTTTCCAGTGGTCATGTATGGATGTGAGAGTTGGACTGTGAAGAAGGCTGAGTGCTGAAGAACTGATGGTTTTGAACTGTGGTATTGGAGAAGACTCTTGAGAGTCCCTTGGACTGTAAGGAGATCCAACGAGTCCATTCTGAAGGAGATCAGCCCTGGGATTTCTTTGGAAGAAATGATGCTAAAGCTGAAACTACAATACTTTGGCCACCTCATGCGAAGTGTTGACTCATTGGAAAAGGCTCTGATAATGGGAGGGATTGGGGGCAGGAGGAGAAGGGGATGACAGAGGATGATATGGCTGGATGGTATCACTGACTCGATGGACATGAGTCTGAGTGAACTCCGGCAGTTGGTGATGGACAGGGAGGCCTGCTGTACTGTGATTCATGGGGCCACAAAGAGTCGGACATGGCTGAGTGACTGAACCGAACTGAAGTGACAGTCCATACTCTGTATGTCCTGTTGAGATGGAAGCACATAATCACCTTCTGTGAGAGTATAAGAATTTTTATAGAGATTGCAACTTTTTCTCAGGTGGTAGAGAATAGAGCACATTGTGAACCAATAAACTTACCAGCCATATCAGTAAACAAAGGATGCTGCAGTCATCAAGTAATAAGCCATTGCAACCATCTGTAAATGTGAAACCTGGGGCAACTCTTGATGAAATAGTTTCCCACTATCAAGTCCTTAGTTACTGCAGCTGCCAGCAGTGTTGCCCAAAGAACTGACTTGAGACAAAAACAACAGTTGCTAGCCCTAATTAAGCTGCTTTTCAAAGGAATTATTTCAAGGAGCCCAGATTCTTGCATCTTCCCATCGGTAGAAAATATCTCAATCTATTTACTTGATGTGTCCAGTTTTTCTTTTGTTAACCATAATATTCAGACATTCTCCTGCCAGGAAACAGCATGGGAGAGGCCTAATGGGCAAGGTGCAATCAGGACTCGAGGGACTCCCTGGATCAATCCCACCCATGGCAAAGTCATGTGGAGAGACCTGAAGGGCAAGGCAGATCAGGACACAAGGGATCCCCTGGATGTGCTCAAGCATCTACCCTAGAACAAGAAACTGTCTGTTTTATTATTTCATGTCTTTCACCAACACCTCTAACATTAACAGGGTGCTATCCCCGACCACCTTTATCTGAAGAAAACAACTTAGAGCTTTAGTTAATAATTCTCCTGGGCATTATAAGAGTGTTCCAATCTAAACCCCTCTGATGATTTTCTAGCTAGGCTGAAAGGTTTGTTCAGACTCCTGAAGTTAGGCATGTGATTATTTATGGCCTCCCAACCGTGAGAGGCACATGAAGCCTATAATATAAAAACATAGAGCCTTGTGGGGAGTTAAGAAGTTATTAGAATAGTACTGGTGGAGGGTTTCATTGTTGAGCCAATACTTGCTGCTACATTTCGATATCCCTTACCCATTATGTCTTTAAGAATATACATTAACTAGTATAGTGGTATGTGGGAAAAACAAGTTGTAGACTTTGATTTAACCCTCAGAAATTCTTTCCATGTTATAGCCCACTTCACCCTTAACCTATAGGAATGTAACCTTATCTAGTGCTTTCAGAGACTGGTGTCTGACTTTAGAAAAATCACCTTTGAAGAACAGAAGTTTTCTGGTTGACTAATCATTATCAGAAAGGGTCGTAAAAATGTTAGCAGGCCTTCTGGCCAGAAAATGATGTAAATCACCTGAGACCTTTGCATGTCGGAAGAAATGCAGAATGAAAGCCCGGTCTTAATAAGGGTCAGGACTGCTGACCCTGTATGACTCCGCATCTTCCATTATTTTCTATGTACAGCTCAATGTATATAAGCTCCTCTGGAAAATAAAGTTTTGGGCCTCACTCACTGAAGCTTGGTCTCCCCGTGTCGTTATTTCTTTCTCTCTGTTTTCAGGCTGACACCCTGGAGTGCAGCGGCCCTCTGAGTTCACTTCTCTGCCTGGGCTTCTAAGACCCACGTGAGAGCGTGCCCAAGGTGAGGCACCTTCTGCTACTCAAGAGGGTGCCTGTCGCTTACGTGAACAGTGCAAGTCCCTTGTCTGGGCTTTCTGGGCTTTCTGTGTAAACCAAGGAATATCAGCCTCTTTCACTCCTCTCTTTTCTGACTGCAATATTCCCTCTTCATCTCTTTCTATATCTATAAGTCTCTTTCCAGTCACCGATGTTGTCCCCCTGAGGATGCCCTGGATCCAACAGGGGCTGGACCCTGGTACTCTCCATACCTGATCGTTGTACCAAAACTTCTGTAAAATCTGGATCCTCCTATTCTTCTTCAGAGTAGTCTTTTCACAACACATGAAAAGTTGCTCCTCATGATTAAATCCTTCTTATTATGAAAGGCCTGAGGAAGAAAACATAATGCACCACTTTGGGGCTATGCCTTTTTCCCAGTCAGTAGCACACATGCTAGAATTACAATACAACGGATTCTTGTACACCACTTCAGTTTCAACCTATGTTTGCTAATTCATACTTAGCATAGGTCTGTAGTCAAAGGTCTGATATTATTTATTAAAACTTGAGGGATTCACAGTTTCATAAATTAGTGACATCAATTTATGAAAATATATAACCATATATGTTTACTTTTAGAAACCCCCTCTTTAGTTTTAGAAACTGACAAATTAGTGAAGCAAAAGGGCACAAGTGTAGAGACGGAATATATTTTGGCTAACTTAGCTCTGGACTTGAGGGTTTTGGTTTTTGTTTTTTGGCTTTGTCTATACATACTAAAGCAGTCTTGTGTACACATTTTTCTTGACACACACTGTGATGCTTAAACTGTCACTTGCACAACTTAGCCAAGGACTGGTTTTCTTTCTTCACATGAAGAAGAACAATTAAGATTGTGGAGTATAATTAACTTACAATGCTCTGTTTCTTTCTTTCTTTCTTTCCTTCTTTTCTTTTCTTTCTTTCTTTCTTTCTTTTTTTTTTTTTTTTTTTTTTTTTGCTGTGTTTTTTTTCTTCTGCCCAGCAAAGAAAAAAAGAAAACATCAGTTGTTAGTAAATATAGCTGAGCCTTCCTTTTGAGCAGTCCTCCGATCTCTCTCTTGGGCCTCCTCTTGTACCACACAACCCACTCCACTGGAGCACTCCATAGAACTAGCCATCTACTGCATACTTGGTATGTTACATATTTTAGTGCAATTTGTTCAATCCATTCCATTCTCGCCTTCCCACACTGTGTCCATAAATCTGTTTCTATGACTGCATCTCTTCGTACTCTCCCAATGTGTTCTTCAGCAATTATTTTCTAGATTCCACTTATATTCGTTAATATGCAATATTGGTCTTTCTGTTTTTTAATTGTTTCGCTGTGTAATAGGCTCTAGATTCATCTGCACCTCTACAAATACTCCAACTTTGTTCCTTTTAATGAGTGAATAATTTTCCATCCTTTATATGTACCATGACTTCTTTATCCATTCTTTGTTCGATAGACACTGAGGTTGTTTCCCTTTACAGGCTACTCTAAAAGGTGTTGCAGCGTTTGCTAGCATACATATCTATTTTACATTAAGGTTTTTTATTTTTTTTCTTTTTTTCTTAATATATCCCAAATAGTGGGATTGTTGAGTTAAATGGTAGCTTTATACCTGGTTATCTAAAGAACTTCCAAAAGAAATAAAAGGAATCCAAATTGGAAAAGAAGAAGTAGAACTTTCACTGTTTGCAGATGACATGATCCTCTACATAGAAAACCCTAAAGACTCCACCAGAAAATTACTAGAGCTAATCAATGAATATAGTAAAGTTGCAGGATATAAAATCAACACACAGAAATCCTTTGCATTCCTATGCACTAATAAAGAGAAAGTAGAAAAAGAAATTAAGGAAACAATTCCATTCACCATTGCAACAAAAAGAATGAAATACTTAGGAATATATCTACCTAAAGAAACTAAAGACCTATATATAGAAAACTATAAAACACTGATGAAAGAAATCAAAGAGGACACTAATAGATGGAGAAATATACCATGTTCATGGATCAGAAGAATCAATATAGTAAAAATGAGTACACTACCCAAAGCAATTTACAAATTCAATGCAATCCCTATCAAGCGACCAGCCATATTTTTCACAGAACTACAACAAATAATTTCAAGATCTGTATGGAAATCCAAAAAACCTCGAATAGCCAAAGCAATCTTGAGAAACAAGAATGGAACTGGAGGAATCAACTTGCCCGACTTTAGGCTCTACTACAAAGCCACAGTCATCAAAACAGTATGGTACTGGCACAAAGACAGACATATAGATCAATGGAACAAAATAGAAAGCCCAGAGATAAATCCACACACATATGGACACCTTATCTTTGACAAAGGAGGCAAGAATATACAGTGGAGTAGAGACAATCTTTTTAACAAGTGGTGCTGGGAAAACTGGTCAACCACTTGTAAAAGAATGAAACTAGATCACTTTCTAACACAGCACACAAAAATAAACTCAAAATGGATTAAAGATCTAAATGTAAGACCAGAAACTATAAAACTCCTAGAGGAGAACATAGGCAAAATACTCTGCGACATAAATCACAGCAGGATCCTCCATGATCCACCTCCCAGAATAATGGAAATAAAAGCAAAAATAAACAAATGGGATCTAATTAAAATTAAAAGCTTCTGCACAACAAAGGAATATATAAGTAAGGTGGAAAGACTGCCTTCTGAATGGGAGAAAATAATAGAAAATGAAGCAACTGACAAACAACTAATCTCAAAAATATACAAGCAACTTATGCAGCTCAATTCCAGAAAAATAAATGACCCAATCAAAAAATGAGCCTAAGAACTAAATAGATATTTCTCTAAAGAAGTCATACGGATGGGTAACAAACACATGAAAAGATGCTCAACATCACTCATTATTAGAGAAATGCAAATCAAACCACAATGAGGTACCACTTCACACCAGTCAGAATGTCTGCGATCCAAAAATCTGCAAGCACTAAATGCTGGAGAGGGTGTGGAGAAAAGGGAACCCTCCTACACTGTTGGTGGGAATGCAAACTAGTAGAGCCACTTTGGAGAACAGTGTGGAGATTCCTTAAAAAATTGCAAATAGAACTACCTTATGACCCAGCAATCCCACTGCAGGGCATACACACCGAGGAAACCAGAATTGAGACACATGTACCCCAATGTTCACCGCAGCCCTGTTTATAATAGCCAGGACATGGAAACAACCTAGATGTCCATCAGCAGATCAATGGATAAGAAAGCTGTGGTACATATACACAATGGAGTATTACTCAGCCATTAAAAAGAATTCATTTGAATCAGTTCTGATAAGATGGATGAAACTGCAGCCGATTATACAGAGTGAAGTAAGCCAGAAAGAAAAACACCAATACAGTATACTAACACATATATATGGAATTTAGAAAGCGGGCAATGACGACCCTGTATGCAAGACAGCAAAAAAGACACAGATGTGTATAGCAGATTTTCGGACTCAGAGGGAGAGGGAGAGGGAGAGGGTGGGATGATTTGGGAGAATAGCATTATAACATGTAAACAATCATGTAAGAATCGAATCGCCAGTCTATGTCTGATGCAGGATACAGCATGCTTGGGGCTGGTGCATGGTGATGACCCAGAGAGATGTTATGGGGAGGGAGGTGGGAGGGGGGTTCATTTTTGGGAACACATGTACAGCCGTGGTGAATTCATGTCAATGTATGGCAAAACCAATACAGTACTGTATAGTTAAATAAAATAAAAATTAAAATTAAAAAATAAAAAGAAAATTGCAGGCTTTGGAAATCATACTTTAGATAGTTGACAAAATGGGAAATGTTTGAAAAAAAGATCTAAGGGGCAGTAATAGGTATCTAAATTGACTAATTGTTCATTACACCCATTTAGTCAATCTACAAGGCTTCATTTCTCCCCTTCGTTTTCTTTTTTAAAGTGTCAGTGTGCCAGACACTTACTGGAAATAGGAAATGAATCAGACAGAGTCAACACTTGGGGTTCTCTCATTCTAATACAGTTTTCCTGTTCTTCAACTGGAGGCTTATGGAGGATACTTGGAAGGCATGCTCCTCTGGAAATTGTATGCACAATTTTATACATCTTGGGATTTTTATATGGAGGTGATTCTCTTAAATGAAATGATGGTTTAATAATGTGTAGAAAGCAGTTGTCTAATGGAAAAGTCAGATATATGCACAGGCATAATAAAATGCAAAATGAGAAAAAAATAAAAAATGAAGAACTTCCATACTGTTTGGCTTTGTGGCAGTATTCATTTATACTCCTAACAACAGTGCAAGAGGGCAGGAGGGTTCTCTTTTCTCCATACCATTTCCTTCATATACTATTATGCAATCATACATATATATATATATATGTATATGTATATATATATGCATACATATACATATATGTATGTATGTATGCACACACACATATACAGACACATACACAATCACACGCACACATATATTTACATCTTTATTTGGTTGTTATAAACCTCATTGACTGCATGTGGACTCTAATTCCCTGACCAAGGATCAACTCTGCTTTGTGATCATGGTATCTTAGCCATTGGACCAGTTGAGCAGTCCCTTTTTGTAATTGTGTGTGTGTGTGTGTGTGTGTGTGTGTGTGTGTGTTTAAATGATGGAGGTTTTTTAATGGTGTGAGGTAATACGTCATTGTAGTTTTGATTTGTGTGTCTTCCTTAAGTTGAGGTAATTTTTTGAATGTTCAGTTTTTGGAGAGTTTTTTCACAAACACTCTTTGGATTATATCAAAGATCTTTCAGCATCTATTGAGGTGATCATACTGTTTCATTTATTCACTGTACATTGATAGGCAGCTACTAATGTTTCCATATATGGGATAAACCCCCCACTTAATAATGGCGTTCAATCCTTCTAAGGTGTTTGTGGATAATTTTGCTCGTATTTTGCTAAGGATGTTTGCCTCTGTTTATCTATGTGGTACTGTTCTCTAACTTTCTTTTTCTGTGTTTTATCAGTGTTAGTATCAGGGTGATTGTGACCTTGTACAATGTGTCTGTGGGTTTTCCTTCCGATCTAGAATTATGGAGGAGTTTTAGAAGTGCATGTGTTAGCAGTTGTCTGACTGGTTCACAAAATTTGCAAAATAGGCATCTGGCTTTAATTTTGCCCACTGTAAAATTTTCAGCACATTTTCAATATTAGTGCTTGCAATTGCTCTTTTATTATTTTGTGTTTCTTCTTAGTTGAATTTCTGAGCATTTGTCCATGGATTTCAGGTTCTCCATTTTATTGACTTATAATTGTTTGCTGTACTCTCTTATGCTTCTTTGTTATTTCTGTGGTATCTGTTATAATGCCATCCTTTGTCCTACCAAACTGATTGATTTAAGTGTCTGTCTTTTTATCTTTCTTGATAAGTCTGGACCATGATTCATCTATTTTGTTTATCCTCTCTAAGAGACTCCTTTTAGTGATACTGATTTTGGCTAATTTTTCATCATTTCTTTTCTTTAGTTTATGCTCTGATTTTTATCGTTTTACCTTCTATTCACTTCGGGGAATTTTGTCTGCTTTTTTTTTTTTTTTCTTTCTCTAAATGCTTTCAATTTAAAGTTATGTTGATTTCTTGAGATGTTGTTCGATTCAGTGTAGTTCAGTTCAGTCACTCAGTCGTGTCTGACTGTTTGAGACTTCATGAATCACAGCATACCAAGCCTCCCTGTTTGACACCAACTGCCAGAATTCAATCAAACACATGTCCATCGAGTAGGTGATCCCATCCAGCCATCTCATCCTCTGTCATCTCTTTCTCCTCCTGCCTTCAATCCCTGCCAGCATCAGGGTCTTTTCCCATGCATCAACTCTTCGCATGAGATGGCCAAAGTATTGTACTTTCAGCTTCAACATCAGTCCTTCCAAAAAACATTCAGGACTCATCTCCTTTAAGATGGACTGGATGGATCTTGTTACAGTCCAAAGGACTCTCAAGGGTCATCTCTAAAACCACAGTTCAAAAGCATCAATTCTTCAGAGCTCAGCTTTCTTCACAGCCCAACTATCACATCCATACATGACCACGGTAAAATCATAGCCTAGATTGGACAGACCTTTGTTGGCAAAGTAATATCTCTGCTTTTCAATATACTATCTAGGTTGGTCATTACTTTTCTTCTAAGGAGTAAGTATCTTTTAACTTCATGGCTGCAGTCACAATCTGCAGTAATTTTGGAGCCAACCAAAATACAGCCTGACACTGTTTCCACTTTTTCCCATCTATTTGCCATGAAGCAGTGGGATCAGAAGCCATGATCTTTGTTTTCTGAATGTTGAGCTTTAAGTGAACTTTTTCACTTAAGTTAACTTTTCACTTTCACTTTCAACAAGAGGCTTTTTATTTCCTCTTCATTTTCTGCCATAAGGGTAGTGTGCATATCTTAGGTTATTGATATTTCACCCGGCAATCTTGATTCCTGCTTGGGCTTCTTCCAGCCCAGCATTTCTCATGACGTACTCTGCAAGTAAGTTCAATAAGCAGGGTGACAATATACAGCCTAGACATATTCCTTTTCCTTTTTGAGATATGTTCAGTTCAGTCCATTTCAGTCACTCAGTCGTGTCCGACTCTTTGTGACCCCATGAATCGCAGCATGCCAGGCCTCCCTGTTCATCACCAACTCCCAGAGTTAACTCAGACTCACGTCCATCGAGTCCATGATACTATCCAGCCATCTCACCCTCTGTCGTCCCATTCTCCTCCTGTCCCCAATCCCTCCCAGCATCAGAGTTTTTCCAATGATTCTACTCTTTTCATGAGGTGGCCAAAGTACTGGAGTTTCAACTTCAGCATTATTCCTTCCAAAGAAATCCCAGGGTTGACCTCCTTCAGAATGGACTGGTTGGATCTCCTAGCAGTCCAAGGGACTCTCAAGAGTCTTCTAGTATTTATCAACTTCACTTTTTTACTGCTTTAGCCTGCTCTATAAATTTCAAATAATCATGTTTTTAATATTATTTGCCTCTAAAATTTTTCTTTTCTTTTTTTCTCTGATTTTAATAGAGATCTCTTGACCATGTAGAGGAGTATTTGTTAGCATAAATGGATTCATGTTTTCATAGCCGCTGCCCCCAAAATATGCTATGTAAATCATAGCATTTTGTTTAAAAAAAAAAAAAAAAGATGGATACAGTTACCATTATCTTAAATTTGCCAAGACTTGATTTGAAATTTAGTTTGTGATTTATTCTGGTGATAATTGATTTTGACTTTAGAAAAATGTATATTCTGCTGTGTTTGCGTGAAATATCCTACAAGTATCAATTAACTTTGTCAGGTTTCTTGTGCCTTTGAATGCTTGTGTTTCTCTCTCTCTCTTTTTTTTTTTTTTTTTTGACATATATATATATATGTGTGTCATAGATATATACATATATAAATTTATTTATTTTAACTGGAGGTTAATAACTTTACAATATTGTATTAGTTTTGTCATACATCAACATGAATCGGCCACAAGTATAGTCGCATTTCTTTTTAAACTTCATTTTTAAATTGGAGGATAAATTGTTCCCAAAATTATGTTGGCTTCAGCAGTACAAGAGTGTGATTAGCCTATGTACACCAATGCCCGTTTTTGTATTTGCAATTATTTGTTGTTACTTATTCATTTTTCTAGGCCCTTCAGAAATATTTCTCGTCTATTCTCTATCCTATTTCTCTAATATTTTATCACACTTACTACCATAACTTCCGAATCTTTCTCAGGGAGCCTATCCATTTTTTCTTTCATTATGTTGTGAGCTTTTACCACGTTTCTTTGCCCACAACATATTTCTCTGTCTTCACAATTTCCTACTTACTGTGTTAATGGTCATTTCTTCCCAGTCTGCTTGGTTATAGTTATTTCCAAGTCTCCACTCCAAGTCAGTAAAGTTGGTTGGGTGACCAGTGTGGGCTTTGGAGTGGAAGAGACTGACAACTATGTTCTTAAGTATGCAGCTGAGTCTTCCCTCTCTAATGGTGGTACCATGTCTGTTCATGTCATTTGTAGGTGTCTATGGGATTAGTCTGACACTGTTTCCATTGTTTCCCCATATAAGACCTTTTAGAACTAACAACCCAAAAAGCTGTCCTTTTCATTATAGGGGACTGGAATGCAAAAGTAGGAAGTCAAGAAACACCTGGAGTAACAGACAAACTTGGCCTTGAAATGCTGAATGAAGCAGGGCAAAGGCTAATAGAGTTTTGCCAAGAAAATGCACTGGTCATAGCAAACACCCTCTTCCAACAACACAAGAGAAGACTCTACACATGGACCTCACCAAATGGTCAACACCGAAATCAGATTGATTATATTCTTTGCAGCAAAAGATGGAGAAGCTCTATACAGTCAACAAAAACAAGACTGGGAGCTGACTGGGGCTCAGATCATGAACTCCTTATTACCAAATTCAGACTTAAATTGAAGAAAGTAGGGAAAACCGCTAGACCATTCAAGTATGACCTCAATAAAATCCCTTATGATTATACAGTGGAAGTGAGAAATAGAATTAAGGGCCTAGATCTGATAGATAGAGTGCCTGATGAACTATGGAATGAGGTTCATGACATTCTACAGGAGACACGGATCAAGGCCATCTTCATGGAAAAGAAATGCAAAACAGCAAAATGGCTGTCTGGGGAGGCCTTACAAATAGCTGTGAAAAGAAGAGAGGCTAAAGCAAAGGAGAGAAGGAAAGATATAAGCATCTGAATGCAGAGTACCAGGGAATAACAAGAAGACATAAGAAAGACTTCTTCAGCGATCAATGCAAAGAAATAGAGGAAAACAACAGAATGGGAAAGACTAGAGATCTCTTTAAGAAAATTAGAGATACAAAGGGAACATTTCATGTAAGATGGGCTCGATAAAGGAGAGAAATGGTATGGACCTAACAGAAGCAAAAGATTAAGAAGAGGAGGCAAGAATACACAGAAGAACTGTATAAAAAAGATCTTCTCGATCCACATAATCATGATGGTGTCATCACTCATCTAGAGCCAGACATCCTGGAAAAGTTACCTAGACAGTATATTCAAAAGCAGACACATTACTTTGCTGACTAAGGTCCATTTAGTCAAGGCTATGATTTTTCCTGTGGTCATGTATGGATGTGAGATTTGGACTGTGAAGAAGGCTGAGTGCCAAAGAATTGATGCTTTTGAACTGTGGTCTTGGAGAAGACTCTTGAGAGTCCCTTGGATTGCAAGGGGATCCAACTAGTCCATTCTGAAGGAGAGCAGCTCTGGGATTTCTTTGGAAGGAATGAGGTTAAAGCTGAAACTGCAATACTCTGGCCACCTCATGTGAAGAGTTGACTCATTGGAAAAGACTCTGATGCTGGGGGGGGGGGGGGGGGCGGAGATTAGGGGCAGGAGGAGAAGGGGACGACAGAGGATGAGATAGCTGAATGGCATCACTGACTCGATGGATGTGAGTCTGAGTGAACTCCAGCAGTCGGTGATGGACAGGGAGGCCTGGTGTGCTGCGATTCATGGAGTCGCAAAGAGTCGGACATAACTGAGTGACTGAACTGAACTGAATGATGAGATTATTCAGACATTAGGCAGTCTATCTGCTGATGACTGGTTTGTGTTTCTGTCTTGCTTGTTGTGTGGTGTGAGCCATCAGCTCTGGGTTGTGCAGGCAGTTGGGTGTAGTGCATCACAGATTAAGTTGAAGGTTCATGGAAAATGTCACCTGTTAATATGCACTGTAGACCGGAGCTCTCTGGTGTCCCATGACTCTTGTCTCAGTGCTGACACCTGAAAAGATCAGGCCCAACTTTTGCTCAGGAAGCCACAGTAAGAGATGATATAGTAAGAGATTGAGATCAAAAGAGTAGCAAGATAAATGGCAAAATATAATCAAAAGTACCACAAACAATAAACATTGCACAGAGGACAACAGTTTAATAAAGGAAAGCAATGAAGTAAATCTCAAGGTAAAAACCAACATCATAGCAGAGGGTCCACTGAAGAATAAAGAATACAATTCTGAAAAGAAAATCAGATGTAGCTCCCACAGAATAACAGAAAATCCCAGTTAATATTGAAATGCATACCTTTTTTAAAAAATAAAGCGATGCAACAGCAACAAAAGGCACAGAAAATAGGAAACCAAAATAAAGTACAAATAGTTATACAAAAAATAAAAATATGGTTGAAATAATCTTAAAAGGCCTAATCAATATGTAATAACAAAGAACAGAGAAAAATAGTGCACCAGCAACAAAATAATTCAAGGCAACAACAGAACAAAACATATTTCCTAGTGTCTCATCTGCCAGTGTTTTAGTCCCCAGTAGGAGCCAGAGGACAACTACACCTCTTTGGGAAGCTTTCCAAAATGGAGATAACTGGACTCTGGATCTAAGGACAGCTCAGACTCCAAAGTCCTGTAATTCCTGTGGATTCTAACAGCTGCCTGAGCCTGGGCATTTTCTGTCATTTGGCCTCTTCTCATCTTTTGATGTATTCTATAGATACACGGCCTGTGTCATTAATCATGTATATTTAATCTGCAGCATGGTTAGAAGATTTCCAATTCTCTTCCATAATGACTCGTCCCTAGGTCTCAGGTGTAATTTTTATCCTTCCTCACATGTAGTCACCAAAGGAGTCTGCCCTGAGAAACTTGTGGAGCCCTGGGGTCTGCTTTGGTGAGCACAGGATGCGGTAGAGCTATTTGGAGTGCTGGAAACCTGGTGGTGTCAATTATGAATAGGAGCCATCAGCCATGGGAAGAAGAGATTTGGCCATAATGGGATCCTTGTCTAGCCTGTGTTTGCAGGAGCATGAGTGGTACTTCTGCCGGTCTTTCTCTATTGCCTTGAAGTAGGTGTTAACAGGCAGGAAGAGGAGTGGCTGCAGAGATATCTGTACCTCCTGAGTGTGACACAACAATAAGGTCCTGCCTCTTTCATAGTTTGGGAATGCTCAAAAGGCATTTTCTGCTACACAACTACTTGTATGTGCCCCACCAGGCAATCTCCACATAACCAACAACAGTCCTGTCCCAGGATGGCTCTCTAAACCTGTGTCCAGCTTCCAGACCCCATGCACACTGGTTGAGCTGCATTGCAGTTTGGGCCAGATAGGGCAACGACACACATTGTCTGTGTGAATCTTACTTTATACAAATTATATTTCATCAGCTGTTTTACCTTGCTTCCTTGTAGTCCAAAGTAGTTTGCCTTTTAGTGACGGGGCTTGCCTCATTCTGGAAATCTCTTCCCTGCTTTTGCATCTCCCACCACAAGGGACAGGTTTTGCCTTGCTTCCTCTTCTCCTCCTTCTGCCATCTTAATTCTTTTCTACCCAGATATCTCTGAAACCCATATGGGACATTGTGGTGTCCAGGGTCTTCTCCTAGTATTTATCTGATGCTCTGGAAGAACTGTTGTCCATGTAGAAGTATTATTTGTGATCCATTCATTGAGAGAGGTGCATTTCATATCCTCCTACCTTTCAGCCTTCTTGAAACTTCTCAGGATTGCCTGGCAAGCTCGATTATTCTTTTTCCCTTAATAGTAAAACAAAAACATTAGTTGAGATGAATTAATCTGTTTGGTAAGAGGTTGCATATATACACTCATAACTGATACTACTTTCACTTCCAACATTCAATCAAGCACATTTTGTTGTTATTGCTTTTCTTTCCTCTTTGCAAATGTCTCTTAATGAGGAATTGTCATCAGCATGAAGAAATGCAGAACTTTCCACATAAAATATAACAACATGATTGGGCTCAAAAAGTCAGCATTTGAATATATCTAGCTATTTTTTGAACATTCCTGACATTTTCTCAGAGTACAGGTGTCTGATTTTGGATCTCGTGTTTTAACTCCATTCGGTGGGTGTCAAAGGTCAGAGACTGCCTTGAGCATAATTTAATTCTTGTAGAATTAGATGGCAAGTTCATAGGAAATTACCAGTTGGTAATTGACTACTTGATAAAGAGAGTAAAGAACAGCAGCAATGACCAAAAAATAAAATAAACAAACAAACAAACAAACACAGTAATGTGTATTTAGTGATTTAGTCATAAGAGTTGCATATGAATTGATGTCTGTTTCGTAGAAAAAGCAAACGGATACCATAGAATCATCTATATCTGCTTAATTATCTCTGCTAATGACTTGGACACTGTGAATCACACACTAACCAAAAATAAATAAATAAATAAAAGTAAATAATAATTTTGTAAAATTCTTAGAAATAAGAATACTAGAATTCCTCAGTTGTCTCCTGAGAAACATGTATGCTAGTAAAGATGCAACAGTTAGAATTGAACCTGGGACAATTGACCGGTTCAAAATTGAAAAAGGAATAAGTCAAAGGTATATCTTGTTTGCCTGTTTATTTAACTTCTTTTTTTTTTTTTATTTAATTATTTTTTTTATTTTTTTTTAATTTTAAAATCTTTAATTCTTACATGTGTTCCCAAACATGAACCCCCCTCCCACCTCCCTCCCCATAACATCTCTGTGGGTCATCCCCATGCACCAGCCCCAAGCATGCTGTATCCTGCGTCAGACATAGACTAGCGATTCAATTCTTACATGATAGTATACATGATAGTATTTAACTTCTGTGCAGAGAAAATCACGATGAAATAAAACCCTATATGAAGCACAAACTAAAAACAAAATATATGTGGGAGACATGAATAATCTTAGTTATCCCAATGACAATACCCAAACGACAGAAGAAAAGTCGGAACTAATGTGCTTCTTGATGAAGGTATTATCTGTTTCAAGTATAGTCATCTGAAATGAGATTGTCCTGCATAAAAGATGAAATTCTCAGTTTCACATATCAAAACCTAGATGCAGATGTCAGAATGTGAAATACAAAATTCTGTATTATTCACATATACAAATCTAGGGACTGATTTTCCAACTTGAAATATGGAATTCTCTGTCCATCCCACATGAAAGTATGGACACAAAATTTTCTGCATATAATGTGGAATTTTTCACGTCAGAGTTATGAAAATCTGGATACAGATTCATTGATAGGAAATATGAAAATATTTATTTCATATATCAAAACATGGCTACAGGTTTTCTCACCTGAAATATGGATTTTTTTAAAATTGCCCATTTGAAAATCTTTGTGCTGTCTTTCCTTCATAAATTTGAAAATTTTTCATTAATTTTCCTACAAGCGATATTGAATTTGCCCACAGATTTTCATGCTTGAGCCATGGAGTTTTTTACGTATCCATCAAGAAAGTTTGAATGAAGGTCTTCTGTTATGAGATGTGAAATTCTGTGTATTTCACATTTGAAAATCTTGGGAGAAATGTTCTCATATGAAATATGAAATCTCAATTATTCACATATGAAATTTTTCCAGATTTGTACGCATGAAATAGAGAATTTTCAAGGATTCAGAAATTAAGATTTGAGCTACACAGTCAAACATCGAACAGCTATATTTCATGTATTTCCCATATAACAAATAGAGTTCTCTGTATTTCTTTGATGAAAGTTTGGGTGAAGATTTCTCTAGATGAAATAGCACATTAATATATTTTACACATATAAAATCTAAACCCTTATGATTATACAGTGGAAGTGATAAATACATTCAGAAGATTCTATCTGATAGACTGAGTGCCTGAAGACCAATGGGTGGAGGCTTAAGATATTGTACAGGAAGCAGTGGTCAAGATATTCTCCTTGGAAAAAAAAAAAAAAAAAAAAAGCAAAATGGCAAAGTGATGAGGCCTTACAAAGAGCAGAGAAGAGGACAGAAGCTAAACATAAAGGGAGAAAGGAAAACTATACACATTTGAATGAATAATCCCAATGAATAAAAAAGAGAGATAAAACCTTCCTCATGTATCACTGCGAGGAAACAAAAAAAAAAAAAAAAAAAGGAAATAAACAGAATGGGAAAGCCTACACATTTCTTCAAGAAAATCGGGGATGCCAAGGGAAAATGTCATGCAAACAGAGGCACAATAAAGGAGAGAAATTGCACAAACTAAACAGAAGCAGAAGCTATTAAGAGAGGTGGTGGGAATACACAGACGAACTATGCACACAACATCTTCATGACCTTAATATGATTGTGTGATCATCTCTCACCTACAGCAAAACATCCTGGAATGAGAAGTCAAGTGGGACTTAGAAAGTATAACTAAAAACAAGCCAAAGCTCGTGGAAGCGATGGAATTCACTTAAGGAAAAAATGGTATAGCTTCACCCATTCAATGGCTATGATTTCAGGCAGACCCTAGGTGATGGAGAAGGACAGACAGGGCTTGTGTGCTGCAGTCCAAGGGGTCATGGAGAGTCAGGTATGGCTTTGTGACTGAACAACAACAAGACTTCAGCTAATAAAATGGATCTTCTAGGATCGTGGTGGGGTCTCATAATGTTAGAGGAATAGGAGGTACAGTCAACTTTCTCCCACACAAATCCATCAAAGGATTGACTACACTTGGAACACCTTCCAGAAGTCAATTTGAATGATATTAATGGGCCCTAGAAACCAAGAAAGGAAAACCCATCTCTTAAAAAGGAGGTAAGACAAAATAAGAGACATAAGGGAAGAAAAGTTTCTTGTGGGGATCTCAATCCCACAGGAGAGGGAGTCATAAAGGAGGAAAATTAACACAAGATAGGAAACCCTCTCTCATAGGTGTCAGTGGCAGGGGCAGGGGGGACAGAATGAGGGGAAAAAGAACAAAAACACAGATTATACCAATCAATAATGCAATTACTAGCCAAGCAGTGGCTCAGATGCTTTTGTCCACTGTCATACATGAGGCCTGTGAGGGAGGCCTGTGATATATCAAACAGACTATGGTTAGAACCAGGATTTAGTGCCCTGAGGACAATCTGACGGAGCTAAGATGACAAAGAAACATAAACCATGGGAACACTAGAGACAGACATTTTAGAAAGGACCTTTCGTAAAAGAAGGCTCTAAGGCCACATAGTGAACCAAGGCACACTCACAGAGCAGAAGACTGTGCACTAAAAAATAACAAAGGAGACCAAGCCAGCCTCCATTTAAGACCCTTTGTATTTACCCATGGAGGCAGAGAGGAATGTGTATGACTGCCAGAGGCAGAAGGAAATAGGTTACTGGTATCTTGGTCCCAGAGACATCCCCTACCAAGCTCTAAGCTGGTTGACATTTGCTAATGATGAATACCTGGGCTCATGGACAGTTCATATAGGCCAAGATCATGACAGCCTGGGGTCAGCTACCATGAGGAGACACATGGCACAGCTGAGACTGTGCACTCTGGCACAGGTAGCAAACTGTGTGGTTGAGACCAGAGAGTTATATAACAGGCATGGCCTACCTGAGACTGTGCCTTGCCCTCCAACCAGCCACCTGAGATTTTAGACTTGTGAAAAGTACAAAGCACAAAGCACAGAGCCAATTATGGTCAGTGCTCTTGTTGAGCCCCTAAGTGCCTGACTGGCTGGGAAGTGTGTGAAAAACAAACCCCACTTGTGACAGTGCCCTTATGTATCAATCAGGGGGTTGAGTAGTTTTGACCCAGTAAGGACATGTCATGTTTGTCAGTGGCAAGCCCAAGGTGATCAATCCACCTCAAGCACCCCAAATATCCCTGTGGCATTTGTTATCAGTGTTCCAAATCACTGCCAAAATACTGAGAAGGGAGTTCAAATAAGCGGCTACCACACCCACGTTTCATATTGAAAACCAAATATGGAGAGGCTTTCAAACAAAAGAAGGAAATATAAATGAAGAAGCATAAGCCAACCCAGAAGTGACAGGCTCAACACACTAAGTCTTCAATTAATGCCGAGACTGTTCAATTGAGGGACAATAGTAGAATTTGACAACAAGTACAAGCTTCAACTAGGGACTATCTGACACTCTACTGACACCAAAAAGCAAATTTTTTTTTTTTTTTGAGATTTATTTCTATATGATTTCTTAACTTTTAACAATGTTAGTCCTTTTTAACACCCTAAACTTTTATTTCTATTGACTTATTACCTTTCAAATAAAAACACATATATCTATTTTTAAACACTTCTTTTTATATACATAAGAATGAATTTGGGCTCCGTTTTCTTTTTTTGCACTATGTAAACGAGTCTAATTTTTATTCTTGGTTCTTAACTTTTGTTTTCCAAAAATTTTTATCAATGTTATAACTTAAGGAATACAATCTTTAGGATCTGACTTTACTTATGAGGGCATTAGATTGCAGACACACTGAAACCATAATCTCAGAACACTAGCCAATCTTGTCACACAGGCTGCAGCCTTGTCTACATCAATGAAACTAAGCCATGCCATGTGGTGCCACCCAGGATGGGCTGGTCATGAAGGAGAGGTCTGACAGAATGTGGTCCATGGAGAAGGAAATGGCAGGCCACTTCAGTATTCTTGCTTTGAGAACCCCATGAACAGTATGAAAAGGCAAAATGATAGGATACTGAAAAAAAGGAACTCCCTTGGTTCCGTTGGTGCCCAATATACTACTGAAGATCAGTGGAGAAATAACTGCAGAAAGAAAAAAATTGGATTAAGAAAAGCAAAACAATACACAGTTGTGGATGTGACTGGTGATAGAGGCAAGGTCCAATGCTGTAAAGAGCAATAATACATAGGAACCTGGAATGTCAGGTCGATGAATCAAAGCAAATTGGAGGTGGTCACACAGGAGATAGTAAAAGTGGAGGTCGACATTCTAAGTATCTGAGAAGTAAAATGGACTGGAAAGGGTGAATTTAACTCAGATGACCTTATATCTACTACTGTGGGAAGGAAGCCCTTGGAAGAAATGGAGTAGCCATCATGGTCATCACTTGGATGCAATCTCAAAATGAAAGAATGATCTCTGTTCATTTTCAAGGCAAACCGTTCAGTATCATGGTAATCCAAGTCTTTGCCCCAACCAGAAATGCTGAAGAAGCTGAAGAAGCTGAAAGTGATGGTTTTATGAAGACCTACAAGACCTCTTAGAACTAATATTTTAATGTTATCCTTTTCATTATAGGGGACTGGAATGGAAAAGTAGGAAGTCAAGAAACACTTGGAGTAACAGGCAAATTTGGCCTTGGA